>NC_143012.1:4886812-5486812 GCF_055824585.1 Amblyomma mixtum
TGAGACAGGGGTGCAGTGCTCAATGCCTGTGAAGGAAGAAAAACGAAATGGATATTTTAGAAGTGGTGACGTCACAAACCGCTATATGGATTAGCGAGCAGCGAAGGTAGAAGGTCATGACTGATGTGTAGTCACCGGCAACCCCTGTCCTCATTTTAAATGCATTTGTTTTTTCGGCCACTGTGCCGATGTGTGCAGGGGCTCCGTCTTCGCCAACCGGCCACTACATGGCGCTGACGAGTGTGGGCCACCGTTTCGCGCTGCCCGACCTGGGGATCCCAGCAAGGCTTATTTCGCCCCCGTACCGACCTCTCCAGTTCAAGGCCTGCTTCCGCTTCTGGTACCGCATCTCCTGCCATCTCTGTGAGTCTGCCTTGCTCTGCTGTTTTTCGTTTGTTTATTTGCTGAGAATAAGCGCGTGCGTTCACCTATGAGCGCGCATCCAGCCATGTGGATATTATTAGGATTATTTATTGCCATAATAGCAAATTTTTTGTGCTCATTTCACTTTTTACACATTTCCGTATTTCTTGCCGCCTCGTAACTCCCTCTCCTCTTTCTATGCTTTGTTCGTCACTACCTCGCCTCGAAGGAGCGTAGGGTAAAAAAATAGCGGCGCAGTTTGTTGCTGACATGTGCAGAGTCACCTGCTTTGCCAAGTGAAATCACAGGATGGTTGACTTCGCAGTCTACGGTGGAGGCTTTGCGTAGTAGGGTCCTTCCAGAACGGATCTCAACTTCTCTACGTAAGCGTCTCATGCGGTGGAGAGAGGCGTCAGGCAGAGCACTGCCTCGTCAACCTGAGGGAGAGAAACTCTTTATAATGAATGATTTTGTTCGTCCATTGCGCGGATTTGGCCGTTCCAGCGAGAACGAAGGACGATACGCAGCCATAGTGCCGGCGGCGCCGTTTCCTTCCGTCGCACTTGTGAACGTATTTTGGGTGGCAGCGGTGCTGACGCTGGCTTCTCTTCTTGGCCCCGTCTGCTGCGCTGTTTTTATGCAAAGAATGTACCAATAAGCCCGGCTTATTCCTCTCTTAAATCTGCATATGTGGTCATGAACCCATTAAGCTATCCTGTCATACCCTTAAGGGTCCCCTCCATTTTTTTACCTTTCAAATAATTTTTTTTTTCATGCAATTACGGTTTCTTCTCAAACAGTTGAAAGAATATTGCGACGCCATAAGTGAGCGCCAGATCTGGTGGTGCATAGAAAAACTAGAATATAATAGACCGTTGTTCACTAGCTGCCATTCTGACTTGTGAGGCAGTTTAGCATAAGAGTTAATCTGAATTGAAACTACAAGGCAGTGGTTATGATGTAGTTTTTTGTATACCTCACTTAATCTCTTACTCACTTCGAACGTCGTAACCATCGTCTGGCGGCTGAAACCGAAAATAAAAGTACGGAGGAAGAAGAGTTCAATTACAAATTATTTATTGAGGGATGACGAATTCTACGTGGTGATACATGTTTACTAATGTCATGCACATCATTTCTGGGCAAAAGTACTCTCCGAAAAATGTGGCTTCTCCACACCTTCATGCAGGATTATTTGGAGGAAACCGATGTTGCCCATTTCATGGTTTACCATGAGCTAGAGGCTAGACATTGTGTAGTACTGTGGTTTCCTCTACAGGCTTGTCTGCTTCGGTGTTCACTGACTATGTTCAGGCTTCCTCTGTGAAATGAAGCGTCACCGACAAGCCTCAGATTAAGCCATTCGACTGCCTGGATATAGCTCTGATGGAACTGAAGCTTCTTTAGTAACATAATCCTCATGTGTGTTCCTCGGCAAAATTACTAGTGATCACCCAGGCTCACTCACAAAAGTTTGGTCAATCTACGAGATCAGTTATACTCACACTCACAGAAGTCCGGGCTTGCTCTAACTCGTGAACTCTTTTAGGCGCACAATTCACTTGAGCTCACTCGGACTCCTGATTTATCCGGGGTTGAACCACTCACTATGACGTACGACTCACTTCGACTCACAACTAATTTGGGCTCACTCATTCATTACAACTCACATCGGCGTGAGAACGCGCTGCGTAATAGGGGCTCTGGGCATCTAAAATACGAGCAAGAAGGGACTCCCGCCTCCCGCGCAGACACGGAGTAAAACTCCGTCACAGCGTTCGACACACCTCCACAAGGCTGATTACCGCACCCGCGTAAACTAAAGGGTCAAAACGCCGTCTTTCTCGCTTCCATGGAATCATCTATATGGGACAAGCATATAGCATACGTAACATCCAAAGCATTTTCCGCTCTTTGCTCATTAAGGCGCTCCATCAATTTCGCCTCACCCGACACAAAATTGCTTGCTTATACATCCCTCGTGCGACCAATTTTAGAATACAGCATAATATGCTGGTTCCCACACACAAATCATTTAATTACCAAATTGGAAAACATACAACGCAAGGCAGTTAGGTTCATCTATAACAAATATCGCCGCCACGAGTCACCATCCGAACTTCTCACCCAGGCTGGTCTCAGCACTATTAGTAGTCGCGCCAAGCATACACGCATCAAATATATGTATCTTCTCTTGTCTGGAGCCTTTAAGATCAACAGTGAGAGTTACATCTCCCGCTCAGCTCACCGCAGCACTAGAACACAACACTCCAAGCATTTAATCGAATTCCGGGCACACAGCAACACTTTTAAGTACTCATTTTTCCCCCAAGCAGTCCGTGAATGGAATGCCTTACCTGATGACGTGGTCAAGTGCCCGTCCCTGGAAAGTTTTATTTCAAAGCTGTCAACTGTACCCTGACTGCAGAATGTTGTCGATTCGTTACTTTTGCCCTCCTGAAAATTTTTGTTTTTTTTTGTGACTTATGACCTCTGACTGTAGTTTTTTTTTTCTTTTGTTCCACTGTGCCAACTAGAACTGTATAACAATAATTTAAGTGTACTTTTCTTACTGTTGTTTTCTCCCTTTGTATAATATGCCCCAATCCTGCAACAGCCTCGGCATGAGGCTAGCAGTATGTACTAAATAAAAATAAAATCTTCTTCGGTCACCGAAGCCACCTCACCCTCAAGTATCCTTGGTTGCGGCATTAATCTTTCCTCCCCTCTATTGTTGTCAAACGAGGAGGAAAAATAGGAAAAAAGGAGGAAAAAAAAAGCGCACACCGCTGTCACGAGAACAAAGATCATGATCTGAGCATGACCCGGACTCACAACTCAAATCATGGTCTGAATGGGAGTCCGGACTCACTCACGAGTCAGATCATGGTCTGAATGTGAGCTTGAGTGAGCCCGAGTGATTTGACTCATTTGTGAGTCCGTCTACGTATCTTCATGTGGCACCACAACAAAACTATGTTTCGCAACACTCGAAACCCCTGCAGCTCCTTCGAGAGGGCACCTTCATTATTTGTCGCAAACTCTGTCAGTCAGCATTGCTAGAACGGAGTGAAACGAGGTCGAGGGGTGCATTTCATCTCCTCACGAGTCTCGAAGAGATGAGCCTCTGCCTTTGGCAACCCAGAGAATTGCACAGAAGCCACCACCTCGCAACCTGTTTACAAGTGTCTATCCGTTTCACCGAATTTGCACAGAAAAAGACTTTGTAGGTGTGTAGGCGTCCACGAAATGGATTTTATGGAGCACAATCGGTGCGATTTCTTGATTGGCTATTCGTATGAAGAAGATGAAGAAATAAAATAGATATAAATATAAAGCAGGGGTGTTTTTTAATGCACTAACGTTGCGACAGGGAGGGGTAAACACACGCATACAAACACACGCGCGACGATCCTCTGAGAAATTGACGTCAAACAAATCTGCGTTTAGCGAACAGATTTCAAGACAACAGCTTTCCGGGGCTGACAGCGAAAAAACGCCGTCCGCAGGCACAGATTCCCAGCGCTCTGACGCAGTGGCAGACCCGCTTCTCTTCACTGCGGCTGGAAGACCCGAATAACGCTATCCTAAAAAAAAAAAAGTACTCTTCTATCCTTGGATTTTTCATGTTCTTGCCGCTTCTGGACGTAAGGATATTCCGGCGTCCCGCAGAGAAATCTCATCGCGTCAGTTCGGAAAATATCGCCTCACTGCGAGTTGACGTGCGCGCCGCCGGGATAAGGGAAGAGAAACAAAAGCGAAGTAAGGAGCGAATCCCAGGGCGCGGGCGCTCCCGAAACGAGAGACAAAGTATTCGGCGACGGAGGAGGGCCAGGAAGCGGGAAGAAATATTCGGCTGCCTGTCCCTGCGCGACTGCCGCGGGCGCTGCTGCCGGATTCGCTGGGCGGCCGGGTAATGAACGTCAAACACAATCGCCTCGCGTCGGGATTTTCATTTTTTGATCCTCGTTGTTATTACTGTTTGCACACTGCGCTAACGACGCGTGCGCGTATATTACTTGCACTCGTGCGTCCCCGGCCATGCATTCATGTGCATAGCTTGTCCCAGTAAAACTATGCAGCATTGAAGAAGCTGTGGGACGCGAGTGAAAGACTGCGAGAAAGAAACCGTTGCCTAACTGAACCCCGCAACAACGAAATGCCTGTTGCAGCGAAGTGCTCTCGTGTCTCGAATATTTCGTTTGCTAGGTTCAGCGCATTTTATACCTCCTATCAATGAAATGCTTTGGTGGTGCTATCTCGCAACAACAAAGCATACGGATAGATGACAAATGCATGTAAAGCGTTTTTCGAAAATTACAGCAACAAGGGGCTCAGTTGTTTCTAAACCGTGTGCTGGGGAAAGCTGGAAGTCTTGGTAGTCTTGGTAGGAAGTCCTCCACCCGTTCGGGGGATCAGTGTTGCTCTTTGCCTTAATTGAAAATTTCCTTTTTGACTCAAAAATTCCTATTCCACGACCTTTTTGCCTACAGAAATTTGAAAACGCCGGCGATTCGGAAAAAGCGTTAGAATCAAGGTTCTTAAAAGCTTCGGGTACTCTGCAAAAACTTCCTGTTCGGAGAATTTTTCTCCTTGAAGTCTGAAAAAGGAAAAATTTCCCGAATGAAACATCACTTCGCGCGATTGGGAACGCTGACGCTGTCAGACGCACATGGTGGAGGAGACCCCGTAGAGCTGTTCACTTTTGACAAAGATTGTTCGTCTCGGTAGTGTGCACTGCCCCTTTTGAGCGATAACGACAAGTTTGGGCATCTATGTCGAAAATTTTGTTACTGCAGTACTTATATTTAGTTCTTGCCGCGATCGTTCAACGGCTTCCCCGCTCTGAGCTTCTCAGCGCGTGGTTTCGGCTTCGGCCCCCGTATCCGTGAAGGCTGCATTTAAACACAGAAAACAGCGTCTTCGCCTCCGTCGCCGTCGCCCATAATGCAATAGAACGAGCAAATCACGAACAAACACGAGCAGAAACGAAGAGTGAAATTAACAGAGACACCTAATCACATTATGTGTTTGCAATGCGATAGCATTAGAACCAGTTGATGCCTTTACCGGAAAGGACGTCACTTCCTGTCCGCTAACGTCAATTCCTCCGAAAATGGGAATTATTTGCTTAGGTGACATCACTCCCCTCCAGACAGTGGGAAGTTTTATGACCGACGAGCTACTTTTTAACTGATGAGGCCTTCAATTGCATCGCATTAAAAAAGCTCGTATCGGCAGTGGGCATTACAGACGTCACTGTATGGCCGAAATTGTCAACTCATGCATTCTACCAGGGCGTCCGTAATAGCTCATAAAAATAAACAAAAATCTAGCCGAGGTACGCAGATCGGCCACAGAAGGAGATCTGCGAAATCGTATTTCAGAGTTTCGGCTTGCTCTTCAGTTAGATCGAACTCTCTAATTAGCTTGCAAAAAGCTCCGCGGGCAAGAAGTAAAAGTTCTCGTGTCCCGTGTCCTGCACTGGGTCCCCTGGAGTCTGTCTGATCGCCTCATGTGTTTCTCGCGCCATTTTTAGAATGTGTGAGACGATTAACATGAATACGTACACAGAATAACAAGGGAATAAAGACAATGAGAGAATCAGAAAGTGTAGAAACCTTCGATAGACTGAGATTATTAACAGAAGAATAAGAATGAAAATAAGAAAATAATAAGCGCTAACATAGAAAGAAAGGTTGCAAAAAAGTGTAGCACGCGTATAAGAAAATAATGTACAAAAGTAATAAGAAAGCAAGAGCAAGAACAAACCAATTCGAGAATTTGTTCCACGAAACATTGTTTTTGCGTTTTAATGAGTAAAACAGAAAAAAAAATAGCAAGGAATAATAAGTAGGAATGTGGGCGAGAGAGGAGAAGCAACATTTTTACGCCGAAGCGCCGATGATTCTTCGTCAGGGACGCTCAGGACGACGTGCAGGCGTTACTCTCTTCCTTTGATGCAAAAATACGAGCTGCAGAAACGGACGAGAAAACTAAAAGGGGACGAACGCCAAACACCGAGACGTCCCGATGCGAAACGAACGCTTGTCACGCTGTTTTTCTCCGGTTTTGTTCGGCGAATTAGGCCGTTAGATGGTGCCAGTTGGGAGAGCTGTTCCGGGGCATGTCGTCATCCTATTTGCCTGTGTAATTCTGCTGGGCTTGCTGGCGCTCGTACTCACGACCTCCTGTCGTGCTTTTAGGGCGCAGATTGTTTGCAGAGCGTGCGATGTTTAAACAGAGGCTGAAAGCAGTGTTTGTTCTACGGCTCTCATTTGTTGCTTTTTCTATAGCTCTGGAGGTTTAACGGAAATCGGACGGGATTTTTTCCGTCGACTAGCTCTTTGTCTACTGAGAAAAGCCTCCGCACATGAAAGGGGCAAGAGTCAGAGGGCTTACTACACACGCTGTCTACTTTGTTAGAGATTTCAGCGCTGATTTCAAACACGAGGAAAACTTTATGCAATAGAGGCTATTTTCTCTGACTCCTGAAATAAGGTGCGGCCTATAAACGTGCCCTGTTATCATCCCTCATCTTGCATTCGGTGCCGCTATCTCCGTGCTTGCATTGAGAGTAATTCTCAGTTTTCAAGCTGCATGTTAATTGAGGTATCATTTCCGCAGAAAGGTTTGCAGAGCTATCACGCACATTCTGGGATCGTGAACTTAAGTTTGGAGAAATGCCTCAAATCAGAAGGCCGTAACAGTTGTGTCCTGTCAGCACTCACTTTCAGGGCAAAAGCTGGAAAGTTAAAAGAAAATGGTTGAATTGAGATAGAATACTATGAGCTTTTGGTAAGGAAAATTAGTTGTAAATATTGTAGTGTAGATTTAAAAAAAAATCACCTAATGATTCCCAAGCGGAACTTGAGAGCAGGAAGTGTGTCTGGGCAGTACATGTAATGGAGAGGATAGATAACCATTGGTCTGCTAAGATAGACACAGCTTCCAAGTGGCATATAGCAGGTATAGACAGTTTAGATTAGGAAGTATGCTTGGATATGGTGACAGTGGCATGTGCAAAACAGGGCTATATTGACGTCACTAAGTCTTGATGATGGGTATTTGTAGCGAATTGGACGTACATGGGTTAATGACGATGTTGATGATAAATACTGAACTCATATTTCTAGTTGTGCTACGTTTCGTTAGTTGTTCGATGAATGCCATTAAAAAAAAATCTTTGAATTATGAATTGCAACACGAAAATAGGAGAAAATATACAAAGACCAGGGCTTCAGTTTTGTTTTATCAGCTGCTGGTAAGAGTTTTCAATTTGTACATGCAGTACCGTTAATGTCGTGGATGAATTCCATTTCACCGCATCTGAGTGAGGTTCGCACAATGCTTTGACTGAAAGTTTCTCGCGCGAAAGTTTGCGCTTTGTACAGAGGTCGTCTGAAGTTATCTAATTAAGATTATGATGATCGTGAACTTGCCTTTCTGAGTGGCCAATTTCGATAGCCCAAGAGTGTCCAGCCAACGCAGTGGCAAGTCGGAAAACGATATTTGGTTCGAAAAGCTGTACGTGTACGGCTACTGCGAGGTGTAGGCATTTCATCTTTTATACTGAAATTTAGAACAACACATACGCTTATTCTGATCAGGTTGCATAATGACCTCTAGCTAAACTTTCACTTTAAACTCGTTGACACGGACGTCAATTAAGGACATGAATTCGGCTCCGAGAGGCCATCTGTGCTAGGTGTGCTTGCCCGCAAGGGGCCATTATCTGCTGTCTGCTTGGGACGAGCACTCCTTGGTCAAATTATGCAAATATCGATAGAGTACGTCATTGCGTCAGAAAGTTGACCTGATGCAAGCAAACTTCTAAATAAGCGGTGCTTCTTTGAGGGAACTCAACGATAACGGAGTCACGCATTAACGACGGCGAACGACTTAGATGTGTGGGAAAATTCTGCTTTGTTCGCATATCTTTTTTTTAATCTTCGCCGATCTCTCGAAGGGTAACTATACATTTACATAATTACACGTATTTTTTTTGTTATTTACATAATTAAGAAGCTGAGATTATACGTCTGGCTAGACATCACTAATCATTTGAGATTCTAGTCGAGTCGCTGCACCTTTTTTAAGAGGTGGTATTAAGCGCTTTTTTCACTTGCGGATTTTTCGACAGGGAAAAGGGAATAAGTATATGAGACAGAGCTCCACTACTTTGGCTTCTATAGTCGGACACAACTCAAGAACGAAGTGGCAGATATGCCTCAAAAGAGGTATTCCAGTCAATGGCGTCGACCGAATTTCATTACGCCGTGGTTAACGGGGGACAAGGGTCTTAAGACTAACTTTTTTATTTATGGCTAGAATCTCATGGAATTTTGCACACAGATGTGTTTTTCTCTTCTGATTCCAAATATGTAATCATAATTCTAAGTTATAATTGAGCTGGTGGTCTTAAATCTTACAAAGTCTAGAATGTAATTAGGTAATTTCTTACGCAGCTTTCATGAACTTTCTCATTGCATTGTGTTGCTTTTATTTGCATGAATTGATAGCCAGAGAGTTTTCATACCCGGTAACATTCTTCGTTTTTTTCTAAAGGCATGTCATCCTGATATACGGTGTCGAGAGTAAAAGGTCGCAGTATTTGACACTGCACCTCGTTAAGCTAATTGTAAATTGCTATTTATACGTGGCCTAAACAAACAAAGTAAGAAAGTAATCGGGTATGGGAATTCGCTGGCTTTCAATTCATGTAATTAAAAGCAACAAAATGCAGTGAGAAAGTTAATTAAAGCTGTGTAAGAAATTATTAAATTACACTCTAGAATTCAAGATAACTTTGACCACCAGCTCAATTATGACTACATTTTTGGAATCAGGAGAGAAAAACGCATCTGTATGCAAAATATGATGAGATTCGAGTCATAAATAAAAGGTCAGTTTTAAGACCCTCATCCCCCCTTAATCCGATTAAGCCGTGGTTATTCCCCTGTCATCTCCCACCCCCGAGCTTTACACACATTGGCAGGTCCAAAAGGATCGATCAAGCGGGTGAACCAGTCAAGGGGCAGAATCTGTCCACGCCATTGGCTGGAGGGGTCCTCTGAGGGGCGTTCTCTGCTTCGTTCTTTAGTTGTTCCTGACTATACCTCCATGTCAGCACGGCGAAACATATGAAAAAAAAAACTGAAAGAAAAAAATGTTCAGGCGATCATATGAAGTGATGGGACAAATCTGCTTTGGTAGTATTGGTTGTACCCGCCAGAGGGCGCACGGAAAGTGGAGGCTCCACAGCGGCCGCGGGTTTTCGCTACAAGAGGGCTATACTGCTAACGCAGTAAACGCGTCGAGGAAAAGAAGCGACAGTGATAGCTATAGTGTCGTCTCTCCCTCTTCGCCCCACATGAAAGGTTTTTTTTTTCCAAATGCACTTCAACAGTGCGAGCACAGACGGCGCCACTTGCTCGAGAGAGCCCTCTTACGGCTTCCGGGATCCCTTGTGGCCCACGGCTATAGGTGAGACACAGTTACATTGGCGAGCAGAAGTGCGTGGGCGTTTTCGATTAACTTTGTTTTAACCGTTCGATTCCGTTAACACTTTGCCCTCCGCTAAAGTCCTTTAAACAGCGGTCGTCGTAGAAAGGAGCGCAGATTATTCGCCATTTTCCAGCGCACAACCATGGCGGCGATGGCTGTACCATTCAGCTCTGCCCTTTTCGAGAGGAGCTGCTCTGAAGCCAAGACTGCGATCGCACCGGGGTCACGTGATCACAGATGCTACAAACTCACTTAGCTGCAGTCACTGAACGCCCCAATGCTCTATTGCAATTGGACATAATTCAGCTGGTCTCATGATCGCAGGGCAGCGTCGTTAAGTTTTTCGTACGGCGTCATGCCCCACTACCGTCACTACAACTTCTGTTCTGCTTCTAGTGATGCTACTACCACCGACACCACTCGTACCACTATTTCTACCACCGCTGATGCTACTATACTGCTGCTGCTGCTACTACTGCTGCTGCTGCTACTACCACCACTACTACTACTACTACCACTACTACTACTATACTACTACTACTACCACCACCACTACTACTACTACTACTACTCTTGCTACAACTACTACCACTACTACTACTACTACCACCACCACTACTACTACTACTACTACTCTTGCTAATACTACTACTACTCTTGCTACTACTACTATTACTACTACTACTACTACTACTGCTACTACTACTACTACTACCACCACTACTACTACTACTACTACCACAACCACCACTACTACTACTACTATACTACTACTACTACTATTACTACTACTACTACCACTACTACTACTACTACTACTACAACCACTACTACTACTACTACTACTACTACTGCTACTACTACTACTACTACTACTACTACTACTACTACTACTACTACTACTACTCTTGCTCCTACTACTATTACTACTACTACTACTACTACTACTCTTGCTACTACTACTATTACTACTACTACTACTATTACTACTGCCACCACCACCACCCCTACTTGTGACGGCTGCAGCTTCTACTATTTTTGCGATTATTATACTATATTGCACAGATACTACAGCTGCCACCATTAACACTATTGCTAATACCATGCTACTACGCCGTTGCGATGGCGCATTTGCTATGGTGCTCGGCTGCTGATCCGAAAGACGCGGGTTCGATCCCGGCTGCGGCGGACGTACAGCCTTTGTCAAAAGTTTGGAGCCCAGGGGGTTTGCTTCTGAAGCACACTGTCTGGTTCGTAATGCACCTCCAGCGCTCCAAATTTGCTGAAGGCAAGAAGATTTCTGGGCCTGCCTCCTCTAATGGGTAGAACTATGACGAATGTTACTGCGAGGCTTAGAAGCGAACCCCCTGGGCTCTAAACTTTTGACAAAGACTGTACTTCGATACAGGCGAAATTCTAGAGGCCCGTGTACTGTGTGATGTCAGTGCACGTTAAAGAAGCCCAGGCGGTCGAAAATATCCGGAGCCCTCCACTACGGCGTCCCTCATAGCCTAAGTCGCTGTGTGACGTTAAACCCCCCATAAACCACAAAAACGGCTGAGGCAGCCGTCTTTGCCGATTGTCGGCACCCGTAACTCACGGCAACCGCGCTGACGCAGGAGGAACTAAGGGAAACCTAATCTCTCGCTTCCGCGCCGCCGCTACACCGACGTCTGCCGCTACTGGCGTTGAGCGCGGCGCGCTGACTTACGCACCGTCGTTTAGCGGAAGGCTAGATAGCGTGCGTACGCGCGCGATCGTCCCGGTAACAAAGCGCTAAGGGCGTACAACTAATAAAAATCTCGCCTTGGAAATGGCGGAAACATGCACAAAAACCGAAGACTCGCGCGTTAAAAAAAGCGTCTTCTTTTTCACCCCCCTCCTATCCCTACCTTTTCCATCAGATACCGTTGCGAGAGTAACGAATTAGCTTCTTGACAAAGACGGCATACGCAGGAGCAGCAGTAGGAGGGAAGAATTTCCGAAAATAAAGCTAAAATGAAAACGCGGTGACGCAAGAAATGTGAAATAAAGTGAGGAAAGAAAAGGCAGAAGAGACCTTGCCCGATATGCGGAGTCTAATGGGCTCACGTGGGGTAGATCGTTCATCTTCGGAGGCTCTGACGCGGGCGGCGGCAGTCTATGGCGGCTGCGTGCGCTACGGTACGCCGTTCCTTTTTCTCCTCTCCACCTCCCTCAACCCTCTCTCCCTCTACTACGTCCCTCTGCCGCCGTTCCTGCCTCGGCGGCGGCCGAGGGGTTTCGGTTTTTCCTTATCCAAACTGAAAGTGACAGCTGTGCGATTTTTTTTTTTTGTTCGAACTTCTGTTTCTTTATTCCGTATTTCCTCCTGCCGTCCGAGGCGAGAAGGTACGTTGTTTAACGAGCTGAGTCTTACCGCTCGGTTGGTTGGTTGGCAGGTTCGTCGGTCGCTGCTGAGAAGAAGTGTAGAGCGTAAGGAACGCCGCGTGTATTGATTTTCAAGGTGAAAGCAGCAGCAGCGGCAGTAGTGGTGGCGCTGGGTCCAGAAGCATGGACAAGAAGATATCTTTTTTTTCCCCCCAAGGATACGAAGGAAAGAAGGGTGCAGGGGAAGGCATTACTCTGAATTATGGGACTCTGCCTCGTCCTGGATAGCTCCTCACGTGCTGTTCGCGGGAAGAAAGGCTCACATCTTCGGCGACGATTCATTTTCGTTGAGACCGCTTTTCCTTTTAGTGATGGATATTTCTTTACGTTTTTGAGCCCTCTAACTCCCTTCTGCCCTCGGATACCTCTTTCAACGTCCCACGAGTCCTCCAGCACCTCTGATTGAACCTAAGTGCGGTGTATGAACAAGTACGGCGATCCTATCTTACCCGCTGGAATGCTGCTGCTGCTCAAGATGATGAACATAAGAGAGGAAGAACTAGCAATATCTCTGCTTTTTTTTTTAGTCTCTATCCTATTACAACATCACAAAGCGAAACACTGTTCTTCGATGTGATGACTCCTTTTTTCTCGTGAGAATTTAATTCCGCTAAAACTATGCGTCGTGGCAACAGATAAATAAATAAAATGTGGAAAACGAAGAATGAGGCCCTACTCTGAGAATTTCCGTCGCCCGATGAACAGAAAAACACAAACGCTGCAACAGCTTCGACGATTACGTAAAACCTTCGGAGATGGCGGCTTCGGACAATCAGCTTTCCTCGCGGCAGTTTTTTGCTTTTTTAGAGCTTTTTCTTCCTAGCGTTGATTATACCGGTATTTTGCGAGAAACGTTGCCTTGCGCCGGCACGTGGAATCAAGCCTGCTTAAAAAAAAAAAAAAGAAAACACGACGCTTTTCGCAAGCGCATTTTCTTGTCTGATGACGTCATCGCCTCACATCTTCACTCTCTTCCTTTTCCTCCCGTTCCCATCTCCCTCAGTGGGGAGTTGCGCTCCGGAGACGCACTCTGCCGGCGCACAGCTCGACCATTTTTTTCTTTTGCTTCCTTTTCATTTCCTTTCTCGAGGCCGACATTCTTACTCGATTTGAGACTTTTATTTGTTTTTTTTTCAGCGCTTTTACGGTTTTAATCTTTTCTTTAGGCCATTTTTTTTTTCAGGCCGACCTTTTTACTTATACGTATACTTTTGAGACAGAGACTTGGCCTTCTAACATCAAATCTTCCCTGTTGCTCTCTCTTTGTTCATGCATCCAGACCGAAAAAAGGCGTTGCGACCATCTTTTCCGTTCGCTCGATGTTCGGTAGTGCCTGTGGCAGTTCACTTGAGGAAGTATTGAAAACAGCATGCACACCGTTTACCTTCCCATTACGTATTCTAGCTCCGTTGTTAAGGCAGGTGCCACGCATTTACCGCAGTCCCATGCTCCATTAAATATCCCCACAGTAGGAACATGCCATCACAGTGATTAATTCTCTCTCCCATAGTCGCCGATTCTATTTTTTCACACTTGTTGCTCACGTCGAGATTTGACCAAACAGGTTTTTGAACCTACTTTGTCGTAACGAACGCGCTGCCTTTGTTCTTTGCACATGTTAGAAGCCCTCGTGGCATCTTTAAGAGGCACAATAATTTTTTTGGAAGGAGGGAAGTTCCTTGGAGGGCGATGTTTTGTCGCTAACCTGTAAAACATTTTTCTCCGTTCAAAACAGACAAAATATAAATCCTTTTAATGTAGCTAAAAACAGTTTTGTCTCTCACTTTTATATATAATTACACACTTATAGACGGCCACACACTTAAAAACATGACAGGGGTTTACTGACTTTTCGACTAGGGACCAGTCTTCATCAGAGTGCTCCAGACCACCAAGCGCGTAGCCACGAATTTTTTTCGGGAGGGGTGGACCCAAAGTAATTTTTTCTGGCTGGCCGGGTGGTGGTGGTCAGGGGGGGGGGGGGGGGGGAGCGCGTTCTGGCAGTTGGCGGTGCACTGCCGAGAAAGAACGCAGGGCGGGGGGGGGGGGGGGGGGGGTGGAACTTGATTTCAGGGGGTAGGGGGGGATTACGTGCCAGCAGACCAGCATTTATAGAGATGGAAAGAGACCGCTACAGTGCACCCGAGTTAGAAGTGGAAAAAGTGCAAGAAATAGAAAACTGTTGTACAAAAAGAGCACGTACAGTCTTTGTCAAAAGTAACCAGGCTGCATGGTTTGCTTCTAGCTCGTACAGTAGAGCCCTTACCGCTTCCCTGAAGCTGAAATGGTCGTTAAAGGTAAGGACTGGGGGTCTTCTTACCTTCCAACACCTTTCTGTCTTTAGGAAAGCCACTAGGGCTGGACTGTACAAGCTAGAAGCAAACCATGCAGCCTGGTTACTTTTGACAAAGACTGTACGTGGGCTTGGCGCGTGGTGTCACAGCCCAGTCACAGCCCAGAAGGCTACAACACAAAACGCCCTGAAGGAGGCGCACCAACACGCTTTCCATTCATTCGAGTGGAGTTTCATTGTTCATTGTACGTTGCACGCGGTGCCGTGGTTGAACCATTAAACCATGCTTTCTTGAATTGAAAGATATGCTTACTTTGATTGAAAAGACATGCGCGCGACATAGCGAATTCGTTTCCAAGACTGTAAATGTGGTTGGCCAGTCTAGTCCTCCCGGGAGCAAGTTTGAAATGGACAATCTTTGCTTTATAGCTGTAAGTAGCTTCTAGTGAAAAACTTCCTTGTATTTTTTGATTTCAGTATTAAATAAATATCGCTCTAGCGTTTTTAAATTTTCAGACTTGTTCGATAGCTTTGAGTGACTGACTGTTTTTGTTTCCTCGTTCATTTTCTTGTGCGTGTAATGACGGCCCTATAACATTCATAGGTCTTAGGACTTGCAACTGTTTTATTGGGAACTTGCATTTCCATCTTGTCGCTCTCAGTTTAGTAAATTTCTTTCCTTGCAGTTATGCGTATTTCATTCGAAATGGCGCCCTATTTCCCGCGTTCCAAGCTATAATATTTTTATTTTTGTGAAGGTTCATGCGATTTTCTATTCTTCTTTTACGCCGCCATGCGCAGTAGCGCCACACCGTCAACTGTCGGCGACAGTGAAATTTGGCAGTAAGATTTTCGTCATAAAAAAAATTCAACGTCTTTTTCTGTATTCATGTGAGAACCTCATCGTGCTACTGTCTAGATTTTTTTTTTAATTATGGACGTTTTACTTTTTCTTTTACTTTTTGATGACCCGTTATTTACTTCGTGGTATTTACACTTGCACACTTTATGCGGCAGTGCAAGATACTATAACCAAATACAACTAGAAGCTCCGGTGAAGGTCCCTCCACAGTCAGGACCGACGCACGGAATTCCTCCACGACAAAAAGTAGTCCGTTGTTAAGAGTTTTACTACCTGAGCAAGAAGCTAACCACAAAAAAAAAATTATGAGCACTAGAATTTTGATACCTGGCTTAAAGTAAAACATTAAGACGCTCATTCCGTTTACTGTTGTGATTGGCTAGCAGAGTCCAGGTCCCTGGTTCGAGTGTATGCGCTGAGACTGTGGCTCAACGCCGTGTGGTGGTTGTCCATTTAATGTATGACATGGGCCACCACAAGTGGCCATACTTTTGGGTGATGTACGACGGTAGGAGCGGCCCAGCTCTCTCAGGTGTAGGGCACGTGAGGAGTTAGGAAGCTCAGCCTAGCTACGTGATTGTCTATGTCTAATAAACAAGTGATCCAAATCAGAAACTAGAGAGCTACTCATTTTTTTTTCGGTTAGTTACGTTCATAGTTCTGTTACAGGGATTATAAAATAGCGAAAAACAAACAAAAACGCAAAGCGGGCAACACTGCAGTCGAAGCGAGCAGCGCTCTGGAGAAGTCAATGAACACGAGAGTGAGGGAACCTTACCAACAGCGTCAGCTTAAAACGTCACTGCAACGGGCCTCTCGTCCAGTGGTGGGGTGAGAAAAGAAAGTAAGACTGGGGAAGGGAACATCTCAGACGTCATCAGCGCGTTAAGGACAAAAGCTGAGCGAGGACGACTGTGCAGGTCTTCACTCTCTATAAAGAGCTTCGCGAAAGGTATTTGCGCCCGTGGAAAAGCCGAAAGGGACTCGTAACCTCATTACGGAACCGGGCGCCGACTTCTAAAGGCGGCAGTCGCTTTTCGCAAAGACCGCTTTGGTGGGGGGAAGTACCTGCAATTTCCACTCAAAGCGAACCGCGAAGAGTCTTAGGCCTCGCCATCTTCGGCTCAAAAAATTAGCGGGTAGGGGAGGGGGCGGCGGAATGGTCGGTGTTCCAAGAGGCATGTTCAGTGCCTTGCGTTCGCCACGCGTCGCGACTGCAGCAGGGTGGTGGCGGAATGTGCGGACTTCGGTGCGTTCGATTTGCTTCGGCAGCTTCGTGCGGGCTCTTAAGGCTAAAGTGCGCCGGTGTGCTCTTCTCGCAACACTTTCGCATTCGACGAGGAACTGGGGCCAGAACAAGGGGCTCTCGGTCGTCGCCCATTCTTTACAGGTGTATTGATTTATTTGGGTCGGCAAGTAGGACCCTTGTCGATCTGCAGTCTTTGTTGCTCTGACTGACTTAGTGATGAATTCAGTGATGCACTTAATTCAGTCCTTCGTTCACTAACTCATTTTCTTTCATTTCGATTGAAAACATGAAAACAGAGAGAAGGAAATAGGAGCAAAAATGAAGGTCGATTTGCGTAGTTAGGCCAATAGTGAATTAGGTGCGCTAGCAGTTTGATTTTCCCTTCGGTTCCGATGTTCAGATCCAGTGCTCACGGATGGCAGTTGTTCGGATAGCGATAATGTATTAATGTCCATATATGCGGCATTGGCCATTCTCTATATCCATATCTCACTTGGCGTCTTCATGCTATGCGCCATTGCCCTTCTTCATCGATAGAACTTGGAGTGCTTGGGTTGGGTTGCTATCCAGGTTGCTCTTCCCGAACAGCCTCTCACGATTAATTGAGCTGCCGCCTGGCGCTAAACAGGCTTCAGACAAACAGACAGACAAAAGGACAGGCAGACAATGGCTAAATGCGGGGAATGGCCACTATAACTGCTAGAGCCCTAAAACAGGAACACGACTGGCAAATGCTGCAATATAGCACAACAAAGCTTGATTTATTTATTGCCTTGTTTCATGTTATTACTTTTTTTTTAATTTTGTTTTAGCGTGTAGCGACTGCGAGGTTTCTCCCAAGGGTCCAATGGCCGGTCGGGTACCCCCACATTGGGTCGGTGCCAGTCGAGTTCTGTGGCACTAAAAATCTCGGCGTGGTGCTGGTCGATCCCCATTGATGTCGATGACCTTTCAATCGATGCTCAATAAACTATCTCTGTTACAAAGGTACTAGCAACGTCTTTACGAGCCTCGAGATCCGCATTTATCTTTGTACACCATGCCGCCGTACACCAGACGCAGTATCTTGAGCCGGTTTCGCGCTATTTCACGCTAGAGTCGGAGTCGCATCAACTGTGGATATAGCAGCAGTTGCTTATTAGGCATATATCGGAGAACGCCTTTACCATGCGTTGCTAGAAAGCAATGTAAGCGCATACCAAGTAGCCTATGACGTGTCCCGGGACTTATGTGGACATGCCTATTAACACTATGCGGAGCGCCGAACATTCAACACGAACGTGATAAAAGCTGTCCCAAAAAATCAACATTTGAAATGTGAGCAAGCTATATAAACGAGCGCACAGAAGAAAAAATGACGAGGGCTTCATAAACCGAAGCACTCATAACTGTACTCAACTGAGCCAAGGTCAATTGCGCCTCCTGCACACATGACCCATGTAGATAAAAGTATATTAATGCGGAATGCATTCGCCCCGAGTTAAGGAGCGCTCAGTGCTTTTAGCAGCGATGCTGTCTGCAGGAACTATCAGGCAAAAGCGGACCTGAGTCTTGGTGGAAGTTGACTGCTGCTGACACAAATGGTTACTGCAAACTCTGCCGAGGCGTATAAGCAAAAAACAAAGAGGAAAAGAAAGGAAGGATTCTGGAAGACCGATTCAAAGAAGTCTGAAATACCGCCATCTGGCGTGAGCTTGCTCCCTCCCATGAATACTCAAATAATCCAGCTAATGATGAGAAACGAGCGGCGCGCAGACGTGGCGTTTTGTTATGTTCGCTCCCGGAGGCGCACTAGTATGCATGGTTACTGACGTACTCGCGGGGATATAAAGTCGCCGCCGTGTTCATTTCCAAATAACTGCCTCCGGGCGCTTTTTGACAGCGGCCTCACATATCTCATTCCCGGCGCTAACTCGTACTCCGTAGTCTTTTTGTGTAGCCTGCCCTCGTAATTCGGCGACGACTTCAAAAGCTTTTCAAAGTACTCTAAGATGAAAGAAGCCGATGCATTATAAGTACTTACACGAGTATTGACAAAAGTAGACTAAGCATGCTTTCCAGATTTAGGTGCACTGACTCCCGGAGTGGCGAAAATTTTTAGGCGCAGTATTTTGGAGCATTGATGTGGCACTGAAAGCACTGCACGTGGAGACGCAGTGTGTCCCCACTGAAGTCCATAAAGTGACGCTTCGGCGGGTTGACTTTGATGTCAGTGATCGGTTTACTTTCCTGGCAGTACCCGCCCTGGTGGCCCTCAGTGGCGTCTAAGGGAGCGGTATTGAGTGATGACAGCGGCGGCGTTTCGAAGGGGGCGGAGTTCAAAAACGTCCGTCTGCTGTGTCATGTCAGTGCACGTCTGGAGCCCTCTCATACGGCGTCCATCATTATCCCATTAAGACACCTTTAACACTCTTGCGTCCCTTGCGAACACTCAGCTTTTGCCGCAGAGGTAACTTTGTTTGGGGCGTATTTACGTTGCTTCACCTTGCAAATCGGGCACTTTTTACGCCACCTAGCGAATGCAGGGATAAATATTTCACAAAAAAGTAAGTTAATTATCACATCCTCCGCAATTCTCTTGGTCACAAATTTTTCCACCAGAGCTGATGTCTTTTTTTTTTCCTTACGAGATGTGTTCATTCGAAATACAAAATAATTCCACAATCTCCAAAGCATTGATTTCATAAATCCTGGTGTGTGAATTTTTAAATTTGCAGCTCGCATTTGAGCTGTGCTGAAATTTCGCATTAGGGAGAAATGTAATCGTCCTTAGAATTTTTCGTGAAAACTCTTCACTCAGACGAACTGGAATGTTTGTTCCTACCTGCCTTTATATTTTTGAATGTTTAATGTGCTTTTAAAATGGTTTCTACAGCTACGACCTACATACTTCTTGCAAATTTGTGTTACTTTATTATTTCACGGTAATTTCCTCCTGTGCAATTCACGCCCCGGTCTTTCGGGTACTTGCATAAATAACTAAATTATAAAGAGAGACAATTGCTGCTCACCCATAATTATCATCTAAGTCTCTTAGGTAACACAAAAAAAAGAGAAATCGACCGCACTTGTACAGCAATGTAACGCTAAATTCAGTCAAAGATGAAGACACATCGGACTAGGCAAGAGAGCAAAATTAGAAAATATAGGGAATTGCCATAAGTACTTTCTAGTACTGTAAGATAGCAAAGACTGCTTTCTTGCTGCAGTCCGAAGGAGAATGAAGGGACACACTTCAGGCGTTTATTAATTCACGGCTTTGACTGTTCGTTAAAGAGGCGTGGTTCCCGTTTCTCGCAGGCACCCTGCAGTTGCTGGTGTGGAATTCGACGGATTTCACGCCTCTCTGGAGCTCGTACGGCCCGCGCAAAGCTGGCTGGGCTAGCGTCGAGATCCCCAAATCCTCCGAGGACTTCCAGGTATGCGGCCAACGAGCATCTGTAGTGGAAAGTAACACCCTGCCTTTTTCGTTTTACGTCGCCGAACGCGGTCGGAAGACTGAAATAACTTCGGGATATCCTCTCGGTGTACACTCCGAATAAGTGCGGACAGTTTCCGTCACAATTTTTGTTAGTAACGTCATCTCTATGTGGCGAGCGAAAAGCTGGAACTGCTATAAAAAAAAATGGCAGAGGCTTAGCTTAGGTTAAGCCTAGTCAGATGCGAAGCATATTGTCGCCGAGTTGCATATCGAGCACGCCGCTTCGCTAGACGCTCTTCATCAGTCTCTGTAGCACGCCGCAACTTTTGCTTCTCATTCCAACGAGCAGCCCTGTCTCCAGGAGGCATCTCTATCCCGTGTACGCCTAGCAGAGGCAGGCGCACCGCCGCTCCAGCATCACGTGTTCACTACAGCGCACCTAGCGGCAGAAGCAGGAAACACATTGGTCGCGACGCCTCGCGCGACGGCGCGAGCTGGGGCCCCGTTTCTCCTATGTCGTTACGTCACGCATCACGTGGTCCTCCTTGGTCGCGACGCCTCGCGCGACGGCGCGAGCTGGGCCCCCGTTTCTCATCTGCTGTGACGTCACGCACCACGTGGTCATCCTTGGTCACGACGCCTCGCGCGACGGCGCGAGTTGGGCCCCCGTTTTTCATCTGCTGTGACGTCACGCATCACGTGGTATGACATGGAGGTCACGAAAGGTCAATGGTAACGACACCGCCGCGCTCGAGGAGCTGGGTTGGGCTATTTTAGTATGCTTCGCATAAAAAAAAACAACGTTAGAGATCACTGCGGCGCTCCGCAATGGGAGAATGGGAAAGCATTGATGCCTCCTCTAGATTCGTCGCCTCAGTTTGCTTCACTTTAGCCTATTTGCCTCTCTTTTTGGCGTTTTTTATGCGAAGCATACTACTTTAGCTACCACTTCAGCCCTTCGCCGTGGTTATGCGCCTCTAAATCACGTGATACATGACGTCACACCACGTGACACGATGACGTCACGACAGTGGAGAAACGGGGGCCCACCTCGCGCCGTCGCTGTGGTTGTGCGCCTCCAAATCACGTGATACATGACGTCACACCACGTGACACGATGACGTCACGGCAGTGGAGAAACGAGGGCCCACCTCGCGCCGTCGCTGTGGTTGTGCGCCTCCAAATCACGTGATACATGACGTCACACCACGTGACACGATGACGTCACGACAGTGTAGAAACGGGGGCCCACCTCGCGCCGTCGCTGTGGTTGTGCGCCTCCAAATCACGTGACACGATGATGCCACACCACGTGACACGATGACGTCACGGCAGTGGAGAAACGGGGGCCCACCTCGCGCCGTCGCTGTGGTTGTGCGCCTCCAAATCACGTGATACATGGCGTCACACCACGTGACACGATGACGTCACGAGAGTGGAGAAACGAGGGCCCACCTCGCGCCGTCGCTGTGGTTGTGCGCCTCCAAATTACGCGACACTATGATGCTTCGCATTCTCCAGGCTTAACCAAGTCAAGCCTCAGCCATTTTTTTTCTCTATTTTGACTATTTGCCTCTCTTTTTACTTCTTCCAACTTTGAAGTCTACCGCTGTTTTCACGTCCTCGCGCTATATGCACGCCCGGGACTATTTTTTAGTCTAAATGACCTTTTGGCCTCTAATTAATCAGCTAATTACTCTAGATCAATCACATTTCGTGTACTGCGACATTATCCTCGGTCACATAGTTCTGTTTTTTTTTCCCACAATTGTAAAGTCTAGTATTGTTTTGACGTCCTCGCACCACATCGACGTCCGATCTACTTTGACGTCTAAGGGACATTTTTGGTTCTAATTAATTGAATAATTACTCCATATCGGGCAAATTTCAATGTGCATTATCCTCACATCATCCTCTAGCACACACAATCACTCTCTTTCCCTTAAGTCGCACACGAATGGAGAAATCGCTGCCGACTCGTTTTGCGGACACGAAATCGTCGACATAGCCAAGTAATGCTCTCGCATTAAAAAAACAAAAAACAAAACAAAAAAACGCTGCATTGGTTTTGTAGTGGTAGCTGTCAGGGTGACTTTCTGCCAGTTAGACCACGACGTCATCTACGGCGTATTATTACGTAACCGGAAACAGACGCCTTCATCAGCTGTTAAGGTAGGCCCTATAGTCATACGATGCAGAGTGGGCTGACTCAGCGTGGACACCTGGAGGCATCGTTCTGCGTGAAAAGTGGCGCCATCTCCTAAAGCATGGCGCAGCTGACCCACTGTCATAGTGCCTGGGATGTATTACACTCTACGCTTTCTATGCGAGGCGCTCGCAAATTGCACTGGGCTAGCCGTTAAACGACGTGCTTGAGTGTTCCATCTAAGTATGGCCTACTTTGTGCATATGTACTGAAGTGGACGGAGGGAGGCGAGGGGATCGGCCTACCAGCTGTAACTAGCACTCGTTCGCGGAAACTATTTGTTATTTTTTTCATGAACAAACGTACAGCAAGAACAGGAGGGACAATGCAGCATTTAAGCTGGGGAGTGCGCTGCGTAAGAGAGCCGTTACTGATCGCAACGTTTCCCATTTAGAGACTGCCTACTTCGTGCCTTTCTTTAAGCAGCTGGTAAAAAAAACATACCGAAGCTGCCGTGAAACCGAGATACCATCGCAGTTTAGGCGTCCGGGTGCTTCTGTGCATCTTCCATTCGCGCCGGCTTGAGCACGAAGAAGCAGAATGCGGGCCGGAAATGACGTCGATAACAATCATCGTTATCTGGGGCCACTTCCTTTCATCAGAGCGCCGCCAAGTCACTTCGCTTCCGTGCCTGAATAGCGTTGTTAACGGGAGGCCACAGCCTAATGCTGGCCGTCGATCAAAGGCGAGGAAGCCCCCTCCCGTAAACGACGATGATTATCGCTTCACCACAACGGCGAGCCTGTTGGCTTTTTTGGGCAGAACGGTATATTCCGAATGAATCTAAGGGCTCCTGCATTGCATTGCACGCGTCGTGGACGTTGTGCCGATGGCGTGAATGACAGGAAACGCAGCTTGAATGAAACGTATTTATTGACGGCTCTTGGTTGCGGCCGCAGCTTGTGTTTGCGGCCCGCTCCAGACAACAGGGGGGAGGAGCCGTGGCCATCGATGACGTCAGGCTGGGCCCCGAATGCCAGGATGTGCCGACCCCGGAGCCGCCACCGGCCACCACGACGATGCTGCCCGATGACATCACCACGGATATTGGTCAGTGGCAGTTCTTTGTTCTCGCCTCATGTTTTTACGCCATTCATATTAATTCATTGCTGGCTTGCGATGCTTTTTGCCAACTTTGGTGACATTATATAGTAACTTATATTATATATGTTTACTACAACATATATAGTGACTTACTACAAAACTAGCTCAAGATGATAACGCAATAAATATTCTGGCAACTGTTCCTCCTTACACTGCGTATCTAGCTAAATCGATGCGTTGGACAGACATTCGTTGCCATCGATCGTTGGCCTTCCATCCTCTTTTAAAACCTCAAAATTCCAGTCACATTGGCGCAGCGGCTGCCGATGCAGATCTTGTAGTCGTTCTTTTGTATACTGTTCAACACACACGAAAGACACAGCATATCAAAAGACAATAAATTCTGTAAGTGCATTAAGTCGGTTCGCTGATGATGACGGGGCCTCATGCCCTCTCATGACAACGTACTTACCATGTGCTTTCAACAAGAGACCCGAACGTTATTACGCACCTAGATTCCACCCCGACCCAGAGCTGTTCAGACTTAACTGCGATTGATGAATACATGCCCCTGGTTTCGTGATGTGACTGTTCGAGTGTATAGACAAGAATTTTGAGCCTTTCCCGGGCGCGGCCATTTTGCACCGACTGGCGCGCCGCGGTGCGGGCGTTTCTTTGGGGACTGCGGGGCTGCGGCAGTTCCGCGGCCGCGCCTGCATATAGCCGCGCTTCGGGCGCTAAAAAAACATTGTCGAGCATACTTTCGCAGCGTGGCTGTGTTGCAGGAAGTATTTACGTTATCAAAGCGATAACACCGACGCTTTTTAATGACATTTAGTTTGACATTCAGGTTAATTGTGCCGGCGCTTAGAACGCGCTCGTGCTTATATCGAATTCCGTCTTGGTGCTCCACCGCAAATAAACTTTTTGTTCAATATCAAGCATTAGGTGTGCGGCTAGCGTGCAGTTCCATTTCCCATGCACTCTTATTCCTTCCTGCCGGGCGGCCATAAAGGCCCCCCCCCCCCCCCCTCTTCCACAAACAGGGCTTTCTTGTCGCCGCGCCAGTTTATAAACAAATTACCGCTGCGAGCTCAACTGAGTCGCAGCGCCAACAGAAAACAAATTTTGTCATGGTTTATGCAACCTGGTGCATAAAAATGTACTTTCGCTTAATTTATCAAAGCTTTAATAGATATGAGCAGCTAATCCAGCTTTCACTAACTCTGAGGTCCGAAGTCACGTTATTTTATTCAGGAGCTCTTGCCGCGTGTGAGAGCGTTGCGTAGCCGTTTGGCTAAGTGTGGAAAATGTAATGAAATCGCGCATAGTATTTCCCTATGAATAAGGTAGATACCGCACCGCTGCGGTGGCTCAGTGGTTACGGCTCTCGGCTCTGGCCCAAAAGGCGCGGGTTCGATACCGGCCGCGGCGGCCGAATTTCGATGGAGGCTAAATTCTAGAGGCCCGTGTACTGTGCGATGTCAGTGCACGTTAAAGAGCCCCAGGCGGTCGAAATTTCCGGAGCCCTTCACTAACGCGTCCCTCATAGCCTGAGTCGCTTTGGGACGTAAAACCTTAATAAACCAAACCAAACTAGTGTAGATACCAACAGCAGAAAGATACATAGATAAACCTTTACCCCCCAGATCCCTCTGACATGCGTGCGGAAAAAGCAGCTGAAATCGGTAGCGGTCGTGCTTACAATCCTGTGCATGAAATGTGTTTAATGGGAACAAGAGCAAGCTAAGCGCAAGGATACCGAACACGTACTGGTGATCGAAAACACGCGCTCCGTCGGGACAACCTAGTCTGCAGCTCGCCTATCCAGTTACTACTCCGCTGAGTCAAATCAATAGATCTACATTCTGATGCATAAAATTAATCATAGATGATATCGCACGCAAAAGGCGACAACAAACGACACGACAGCGCAGAAATCTGCTTACAAGTGCCGGTTTCCAGTCCGTACACTACCTGGTCGACTACCCTCGGATGTCCCGTTAACGAGTAACTGCGCGCAAGATAACCGCAGTACTGTCTGGAAGAGGGAAAATGTGAGTAGTGACGCACAGCACACACCCTCATACGTTAGCTGATGGAGCACAACAACGGCAGAAGCGAACACGTAAAGACGCGCGGCGCCGGCGCGACCCGCAGTCCCTCGGGCCGCGCGCGCCGACAGATGGCGACTGGTGTCGAGAGTAGGAGCGCGCCCGCAGCCTGCGTGCGAGGGTAAAAACCTCGGTATATTCTTTTATACCGAGGTATATATACCTCGGTATATATACCTCGGCTTTTCAACCGTCTCAGTCAGTATAGCCTGCAACGTGACGCCGGGTACAGCACCGCAGACGTATGAAACGCGTAACACGCGTAGGCACAATGCGAACCAGCGGGCAGGTTGCATGGTTTGGCATATCTAGCCGAAACATCGCAGCAACACAAGAACTGGCGCAAGGAGTGGGCGCGACAGACGCCCATGAAAGTCCGCGTGTTTTGCACACACGTACTGCTCTCACGTACGAAAATCGCTTCAGGCGGGCCGGGCCTTGCTGCTTTGTCATGAAGACGCTGGCGCTTACCAGTGTAACAGGTTCAAATTAGGCGCGAAATCAGGCCGCTGAGTGAAGAGACATCTATTGGCTCCTGGAGAAATAGGAGACTTTATCTGCCTGCGTCGCTGGCCGCTGTGTCCCCACCTGTATATCTTGCACCGTGGTAAACCGTCGAAGACCGCCCATGTTCGTTAAAGTGCCGATTTCGATTAGTGTTTGTGTACCGTAGTTGCTATTACTATCTGTGACAAGTTTAACAGGCACGTGGAAGACGGGCCGCCTCTTGGTGACCTCAGCTCGCACCCATCTCCAACACGCAATGGATGCTCAGCTCTGCCTCACTTTGAAACGCCTCTAGCAAGAAACGAAAAATTAGGTGACACGCCTCGGCTGCATATGGGCTAAAAGACAAAACTAGCTTGGTTTCGTCTTTCGTCGTTTTTCTAAGCTCTCTGTATCGCGCAAATATAAATTCAGCCATTAAATGGTTTTGATTCCGAAAAACTTATATTTTTTTTCGCGATAGCATTTCATATACCGCTAGAACATAGCCGTTTCTTGTCTGCAAATGTGGCTGTACCTTTGGATGTCAGAACCCAACTCTTAGACAAAGAATTTGCTGTTTGAATGCATTAAAAGCCTTGTCGAACAAAACAACTGGGTTGTGCCCGTCGCTTCCGCCGTCGTCAAACGCCGTCTGCCAGAGAATTCAATTGGCGAGAACTGACGTCACCAGAACTGACAAATTCCATTGGCTGGAGGAACTTGATGTCACCAAACCGGAAGTGACGTCAACAAATTAGGTTAGTTTTTATGAAGCTTGTGTCTGCCAACTGCGGCTCGTGGTATGTGGTGTACACTAATGAAATGACTAGGAAGACAGCAGGCCGTTGTGCAAAATAGCCTCCCGAAGAACTGCCTGTGCAAGCCGGAGGCTTTTGGGAGTTCCTTCTCCGCATTGCTCGGGATGGACAGCCCGGATCTCGCAAGACCCACCAGTCACTTCCGGTGAAGGCATCAAGAGTCTCGGATGCAGTCACACTCCCAACGCATAATGTAAATACGTGTACCAGTGTTTTTCTGCCACAAACAGAACTAAAGAGAAAAGGGGGGGGGAGGCGTCTAATGCAATGTGTTAGTGCGTTCAAATTCGTTTTGTAATCATTGCCAGCCTTGCCCACGTCGTTCAGATAAGATAATCTGGACAAAGCATAGGCACATTCTGGCGAGCTCATAACAGGCACCAGAATAAACAAACAAGCAAATACACAAGCGCTTTATAATGTGGTGAACGTTAATTAACCCCAGATGGTCTAAATTAATCCGGAGCCCTCCATTGCTCTCCCTCTCGCAGCCGATGTGTTGCTTTAGGATGCTAAAGCCCACATACGAAAACAAAAGTAAACAAAACACCATCATTATTGACGACTAGAGGCCGGCCGATATTAATTTAATAACCGAAATCGAACCAGCCCGGCGCCAAGCAACAGCTTCTATTTCCCAGATATTTCCTTATTTTCCGTTTCTTACGTTTCGGCTTTTGTTTTCGCGTCCCACTGCTCAGCCGTTAGTAAGCAAGCGAGGCACGCTTTTTCCCTCGCTTCTTCTCACAACATCGCGCGGGCGCCTGGTGTTTGGGAGCTCATTTTGATTCACTCCCGCGATGAAGATCCAAAGAGGCTGCAGCGGTGGGGAAAGCAGCGCATTATTTTGCTATTCCCCCGCCGGAGGCCACAAGGGGGGGGGGGGGGGGGGGGGAGGCATCGTCGTTTATCACGTCGCCGCCAAGACCGACGGAGGAGCCAGCGAGCTCTGGTTGCTGTGGTGGTGCAAACTGTATAGCCCACAGTAGCCGACACCATCACCAGCATGCGGGGTCGACCGGCTCTGTCTCTCTTCCCCCTACTCTCCCCTTGCCCTGCACTGACCCTGATCTCTTTTGCCAACATCATCAAATAATGGTGGCGTCTTTTTTTCTATCTTTATTTTATTCGCTCACTGAATTAAGTTGGGCGGGCGTGTCTTCTGCCCTCATAAAACATATACTTTATAGACAGAGCGAGAATAATACTCAGGCAGATAAAATGAAAAAACATCAATGTTTTGTTACTCCCTTCTTTGTCTCTGCTGCGACTGTGGTCGTTAGGCGCACAATACAACGCTGGCGTGCAGCGAACGACTAATAAGAAAAGCGAAAAGATGGAAGAGTGCGAAATGCAAGAAAGGAGGGAACAGGGTGTACATGTGCGTGCGCGTGTGTGCACGCACAAATGCAATAGTTGCTGAAAGCAAGAACATCATGGCAGTACTAGCCATTTCTTTCACGAAAGCATCTCCTCGTACCCTGTCTATATTAAGATATTCGAAATCTATATTAAGATATTCAAATTGACTACTTGCTTTTCTGAAGAACTGTCAGCATTAAAACTTTTGCGACCTTTTTCTTTTTTTTTTCAGTGAATAATTTTTTCTGCGTGTCTGTCTGTTCGTCAGCATACTGCACATATTTACGCCACTTTTTCACATCTCCTCTCTCTTCCACTTTTCATCGAAGATAAAGGGAAAAGAGAGGAAAAAAAGCAAGACGCTATAAAGAAAGAAAAATTTATCGTCCCCCGCCCCCCTCCCTATCCGTTCGCTATCGAAAAAATCCGCGTAGGGCTATTAGAGCTCGAGTTTTTCTTTACATATCGCTTCCATAGGCTTGATTTTCCTTTTATAGGAGACTATAGAAGATGCTTTCGCGACCCCTATTGTCTCGGTGGGGATTTCCTTCCCACTCCGCCTACTGCTACCTCTCCCGCCTTCGTCTCCTCCTCTTCCTCTTCATTCTCCCGTTTTTCTCAACCCTGTCGCGACGACTAAGATTGCATCTTTTAGACTGCATGCCTTGCCCCTTACATGCAGCACTCTTCGTACGCTGTAGAGACGAAGTCTACGCGGTGGGCGGACGCGCGAGAGCATAGAAATGCGACACCCGGTGATATATGTTTCTCCCGTTCCAACCTTTCTCTTCTCGTGTTCTCCGACCGTGCCGGTGTTTTGTTGCTGCTGTTCACCCAGAATAGATTTGAACAAAGCGCGACTGAGAATGCCGGCGTGTCTTTCAATTCTTTGTCGAACACTCTCGCCTCGAGAAATGCCGTGCAGCGCCGCGAAGCGGGCGTAGACGGTAATTGTCGAGAAGATAATTCTGTGGTTGGTTTGAGAAGGAGCGTGCACATCGCAAAGTACCCTGCTGGCTCGGACAAGCAGGGAAGAAGTACGCGGCACAGTGTCACGTGTACTGTGTCTCTGTGCAGGTATTTTGAACTGTTTTCCAGAATGCACAACGAGCTGCTCTTTTTCAAAACTGGTGTACAGCGCAATCTTTAGCGATGAGTTCCGCACAAAAGTGGCATTTGGCGGAAATATTGGTGACATGTACTTCGCTTTCATTGCCTGCGAACGGAATCATTGTCTCCGGCGATTGCGCCGGCGCCTGTGGTCTACGGCGAGATCATTGCTGATGGACGATATCAGCACATACCGCGCCTGCGCACTTTACTCGTCGTAGGGAGACGTAACGACCGCAGCAGTGCTACAAGCAAGCCGATCAACACCCTATACTCTCAGCAAGCCATTGTAGCCTCAACAATGCTGAGTGTATACAGCGTCATGTGCTTAAACCTTTTGAGTGATGGTTTCTCTCGGGTGAAGAGAAATGCTTGCGACAGAGTTCCGCGGTACACAGCCTCTCTCTCTGGATTGTGCTCTGGCCTCTCTCTCTCACTGACTCCTTTTCGCCTCACCAGTGGGCAACCCCACCTAGACTGTATGCAGGTGGTGTTGCCGATAAACAATTCCACCGAGCGGGTAGGAGGCAGTGAGAGATAAAGACTAGCTGTTCCGGTTGAGGCCTTAGCTTACGGGCTTTACATGTATCATAGCAGAGGATAACGTTTTTGAAATGCCCATATAGTTAGATCGGAGTAGACAGTACTAGCAGCAGGGGTTGTTAGGAAGCAAGCGACATTGGGGTCAAAAGATGTGTTCTTTCACTCACTCTCTCTCACTCACGCTCACACTCACTCTCACGCACTCACTCACTCTCTCACTCACTCTTTCACTCTCTCACTCACTCTTTCACTCACTCACTCTTTCACTCTCTCACTCACTCTTTCACTCACTCACTCACTCTTTCACTCTCTCACTCACTCTTTCACTCACTCACTCACTCACTCACTCACTCACTCACTCACTCACTCACTCACTCACTCACTCACTCACTCACTCACTCATTCACTCACTCACTCACTCACTCACTCACTCACTCATTCGGCGCGTTCGGCATTCCACTCGGTCTTTCATGAATACATGTCCGCGCTCGGCGACAGGCGCACACATCCGCCGATTCGTTGAACCGAACGTAACGGGCGCTGGCCCGCGCTCACTATTACCGAGGCAGCGGGAACACAGGCGGCGGCGCAGGGCAGCCAATGCCCCGGGGCCATCCTGCCGCTTAGCCGCAGCTTTCCTACCCAAGCAGCAAGACGAGACGCAACAGACACGAAAGCCGGAGATGGAGGAAGAGATGAGGGAAAGGCTGGCCTCTTCTTCCTGCCACCTCTTCTACTCTTCCTCGAGCGCGCAGAGCGAGATGGGAGGTTCCCTTTTTACTCCCTTTTTTTTTTTTGTTGCCTTCGCCCCTCCTCGTCTTCAGCGCCTCGTGCCATTCTCGCGAGGTCGGCGCGAGGGCGTCGGCGTGGCAAATGGGGCCACGCATTCAACCTGACAGCGGCACGCCGCCGCCGCGGCTCGCAGTCTGCACGCCGTGCCGAGTTGCATGCAGCGAGAACCGAAGCGCCGCAGCCCCGTTCTTTATGTTTTTACAGTTCGTGCCGTGTCGTTCTTTCCCTCTGTACTGGGAATGTTTGTGTTTGACGCGTTGAGAGCACGGCGCTGAAGTCCTCGGCTCGGCTCTCTTGTCTTCAGCTGAGAAGGAAATTGCGGTCAGATCGTAATAATCAATCAGTCAATCAACCAATAAAGCTACAAATCAATCGTCGTTTTTTTCTGAAGGCTCCAGAAAAACCTTCCGCTCTTTGTGCAGGCGCGTTTACAGCTATAAATAAAAGAGTATAGAAATGAGGGGCTCCTTATGTTATACATATGCAGGAAGCCAACAGTCACTGAAACCAAGGAAAGCACAAGAGAATGTTTTCTTTTTATTCGGTGGTGTGGAAAAAAAGGGAATTGCAGTGTAATCATGTTTAGCCGAAAGACAAATAATTGAAAATAGTATAAAAGGCAACCACATGCCGCCGGTGGGGTCCGAACCCAGGACCTCCTACCTTTGTGGCTGTTGTCTTCCTTCCTACTTAATAAAATGGAAATAGACAGATATCGAACGGAGATGCAGACTTGCAAATACAACCAGAGTTGAGAAAAGAATAATGACATAGAAAAGTAACAACAATTCCCGCCTCAATCCTGGGAAAGATCAGATAACGATAATTGTAAATTTGATGCCCAGGAAGGGCGCACCGCATGGAAAAACTTCGCAGCAAAAATTTCGCAATAAGAGGGAAACAAAGCCAGGGAAACAAACTAATAACAGTAATGTAAAACAACTCTCGGCAGTTTCCGTGCGGTCATGAGGCGAGCGAAGGATAGGCGATATAGCTGCTTCGTGCCCTCCACACCTCGACAGAGCTCCCTGCATTGATCCGCTTTAAAGGTCACCCCGCCGTAGATCGCGGGGCCATGCGAGATGCGCTACACGGCCACTGAGACTGTACACTAAATGGACGTACACAGTAAACGAGGCATTCTCTGCAGGGACCATTGTACAGGGCCATACATACAAGGACCACGCTGCTTATGCTAGAGGGACAATGCACAACACGGGCCATGTGCTACAGGGATCGTGCACAGTAGGGACCACGTGCTACAGGATCCATGTACTGCAGGGACCACACCACTTTCATTACAGGCACTATGCATAGCAATGCCTATGCGTTATAGGGATCATGCACGACGGGACCATACTCTACACAGTCCATAGACTACAGGGACTATACAGAGCCCACTCCGTGCCCACTCCCTCGCCCATCGCCAAAAAGTCCTCATTGGAAAGTTTTGAAGAGAGTTTTCAGCTACAACATACAACGCCGTAATTTGGGACGCGGTATTTATTAAGTTCCTCAAGAAACTATCGCCTTAGAAGCGGCGGCAAATCGCTCGGAGTTTGGCAACTACGTTACGTTAAAGCGCTTAGCAAGAACTGATGAACTGAAAACTAAACATGTTAACAGATCTGCCTGTCTCGTTGGGTTTGATAACTTATAATAAATTCTGACACATCTCCAACGCCTCCAAAAATAATTTAATTTTAAATGCCACAGTCCGAAAACTTAATTCACAGCCTTAACCCCCACCCCCTCTCCCGTGCCTCTGGCATGACTGCTTTCCTTCTTTCGACTGCCCCCAATCACCCCTGAAGAAGGAGTCGATCCGGTTCCGAAACGTTGGGTTTTAAATTAAAGTTTATGGTTGGTGGTGTGTCAGTCTTTATTACAAGAACGAGGCGCCGCAGTGGAGGGCTTCGGATTAATTTCGACCCTCTGGGGTTCTCTTACAGCATCGCACCGTTCAAGGCCGCCTTTTTCATTTCGCCTCTATCGAAACGATGCCGCCGCAGACAGGATTCGATGCCGTGGCCTTGAGCCCAGTAGCCGACCCCCAAATAAACGGAACCACCGCGGTGGGTGGAAGAAAGAAAATGGCGAACAAAAATGACAAAAATAACAGCAACTAATCTAACGTCCGAAAGAATCGCGCACGTAAATATTTCGTAAAAAAAGTAGGATAGGAAGAAAGAAGGAAGGGCAAAAAAAAAGGAGCAAATAACACAAGATGCCTCAGCTATGTTTTCATGTGGTGGACTTGTAGTATTATTTCATCACTTCGAGTGAGGTTTTGCTTTCAATATGTTCATATCTGCGAGACTGTTATGGAGTTTACGAGGTGCGTCTTCTCGTCTGTGTTTGTATTTTTTTTAGCCAGCTATTCGTGTTGGGCTTGTGTTAGTTATGAATAGTGTTTTCAGCCAAGTCAAATTAAATACCCTGCCATATATATAAGCGTCTGGAAGAAATCGAGTGCGCGCTTCTTTCACGGCGCTTCATGGCAACTGCAAGGAACTGAACGTGAGGTGCACGGAATTCCATAGCCCTGCGACTCCGCGTTTCGTCCCAAAACCGCGTCATCCCTCATTTCAACATCTCCACTCTTCATCCATGTTTCGAATCATTAGGATTACTCACGACCCTCGCGCGACGACTTCAATAGCTTCGACTTCAGTTTGTGGAGCCGACGAGTGTTGAAACAGATTGAGCTTGCTTGCTGCTTAGTGACTTACACAGCTCGACAGCGTTGTGAAAAAGGGGGTTCGAATCGATGTGACGGCAACGCGTCGGTAGTAGAACTCACTTTGCTTCGGGAGTTGGATTTTGCGGACACATTCGGTTTGCTAGCTGCCTTGTGGCGTTATTTTGAGCTACCTCGCTATCTCTTCGATCGCAGCGATTCCGTGCATGGTCCTGTCATTCTTTAAATCTTTTGCTTTTGGCACTGTGACTCCTTCTTGGAAGTTTTTTTTTTTCTGAATAACCCGATTATCACTTGAATTTGAGTACCAAAAATGCCGCCTGAATTTGACCCCCCGAATTCCGGAAAAAATAGAACCCGAAAACGAAGGGCCCTCAATAATGTGGCGCGTTCGATCAGCGATCGAATTTAAATGAATGTGAAATGCTAAGACGCCTGGTTCGGAACAGGACAGAGATCCTCAGGGGCCAGACTTAGCTCCAAGCTATGCTGCTCTGCGTACAGTTCGCGTGTACAGTTGTGGCTCTAAACAAATGTTAATTTATTTTTCCATCTCTGTGATGTTATCGTTGTGTGGTAATATCCGTCGCAGCATCGAGCATTGCAGGTCAAATTTTATTTTCTGCCCTTCGCTTGCTGCCCCAGAATTATCGTATAATGAGGTTCCCAGACGCAAGGCTTATGTCTCGAAACCAGCCTCTAAAGCTTTGTAGCCGACTATAACATGCAATGTTGGAATAAAAATTGAAGGGGGGAGTGGGGGGGGGGGGGGGGGGTGATGATCGCTATTCATCACTTGCCTTGACAAGCCCGACTCGGCTCATCGAACGGCTCGGGCTACGGCCAACTGTCACAACTGGTTTGGCCTCTCATCCCTCTCATTAAATCTTTGGAAATCCATCTTTCTTTGGCGTGCTCCAAAAAAAAAAAAAAAAAAAACGCCTGCTCCGAATGCAAACCCGTTCGTGCCAGAACCAGTGGGAGTGATCGAAGGCGTCTTTTTACCCTATTTACCGAGCTTTACGTTTGTAACATCATCAAGAGAAACTAGAAGTACAGTGGAAGAATGCAGAACGTTGAAAAGGGAAAAGTATGAAGCAAGGAGGCAAAGTTTGAATCGCGAAGTTGCTTTTTTAAGCTGTCAAAAACTGTTGGGCACCTCATTCCTCGGGTTGAAACATATTGACGCCGTCCTCTTCCCGACTTCCTTCTGCTCCCTTGTCGCTGGCTTGCGACAGCGCAAAGCGCAACATGTCGGGAAACTACTTGACCAATTTCTTAGAGAGCCGCATGAGGGTGTTTCGTCGGAGTGATGAGCAGGCATGCAGTTGAAAGGTCACGCGAATCTTGAAATGGGCAATCGCGATAACGTACACACATGTACGGTACGGTGATCACATGTACGGTGTACGGTGTACATGTACATGTACGGTGTACGTGTACGGTGTGCATCTATGGTGTACATGTATGGTGTACAGTCGGGGACAAAACTCTCCGGACCACGTGTTCGTCAAACGAAGCTTATAGCTCTACTATCAGACAGCAGCTGGAGACCGCACTTGTGCAGATGAAAGAACAAAAATTTAACTTTTACCTCCACAAGTGTGGTCTCCAGCCGCCGACTAATAGCAGAGCTATCGGCTTCGTTAGAGGAACATGTGGTCCGGAGACTTTTGTCCCCGACTGTACATGTACGGTGATCACATGTACGGTAAACTTGTTTTGGGGAAAATGAAAGACGCAGTAACTGTCGCACTTTTGGTAGACACCCCAGCCGAGCTATGGGGGAAAGAAATAAGTAGAACAACAAAAATAAAGGTGCCTCAGTGGAGAGGAGGATGAGGAAAATTGTTTATCAAGCATAGTGTGCTTATCTTCCTAAGCGAAGCCCTCAGTCCAGGGCTCCATGTGCGCCTCGTTCCAGTAGGCCCGCTAGCAGCTGTCGCTGGTCTTGCGGGTTCGTGCTGGTCGCAGCGGTATCAAGAACGTCCGTAGCCCAGTTGGCCATCGCTATCTTCTCGGCACGCTCGATCAGCCGGCGGTGGTGGCTCGGCTTCGTGCATCTTCCCAAGAGGAAGGGGTGGGGTGGGTTATGGGAGGATTAATTTCGACCGGGGGTCCTTTAACGTCCACTCACATTGCACAGCACATGGGCGCCTCCTATCAAAGCATGGCCGGGATTTTATTCTGCGACCTCGTTCTCAGCAGCCGAATGCCCTGAACACTGAGCCACCGCGGCGGGTTACAACCAAACCTATTACTGCTTCGTTGGGCGCGTAGGTTGCTCCGGCAATGGAAGCACCGTGACTGCCACCGCCTTGTGTTCTCACTACACGGAGCAGCGCATGCGGTGCGTTAAAGACTTTTCGGAGTACTCAGACCCCTTTTCTCTTAAGTCAAGCGCCTGGCGTAGTTTTCAAAATCAGCGTCATCAATCCAACTGAACGCCAGCTTGTTGATGCATGCGCGTGCTACAGAACGGCGCTAGGCGTTGGAAGGAGGCCATCCGTAATGTTCGCTACAAACGCTGCAGCTCATTGTGCGGGCACATTACAGAGCTGCCAGAGTGTAGGTCTCCGTGGACTCTTCTAATATTTGGGGTACTTTGAGCCTGCGAGTCTCGCCGTGACGGAGACTCAGGCGTGTGCACACGTACTCTTCTTCTTGTCCGCCAGCCAGCCGGCGTTTCCTCGTTTAGATGAGGGGCCAGACGAGTTTTTGAAATGAAAAGGCCGAAGTGTCATTTCGGCGAATATTTTTCGAGAAGCTCTGATCTGCAGGTTATTGGCAGCTGACCAGCATGTGTTTGTTGATGTTCAGTGAAGCTGATCCATTTCGTGTGCAGTGACGTGTGTCTACCAGCAGGTATGTTCCACTAAGCGCAGAAGCACTGGCACATTCAGGTTGTTGAAATTTCCGGAGCCGTTCACTACGGCGTCCCTCATAGGCTGCGTCACGCTTGGGACGTTAAACCCTATAAATTATAAACCATACACATTCTGCTTCCTCTTGAGCGTATGTATGATCGCGGACGCACTGACGTAAGGAGAACTTCTTCAGTTTAGACCTTTCTAATACGGTGCCCATCAGAGATGTTCCAGCAGAGTGCCATGATGCCATGAAGATTTCTGCTTCGTTTTTTCTAGATATAAGACGCAATGTGTGTCGTGCTCAGCATTCTTATTTAGTAGTCCGGGTAGTTTGGGGCTCAAAGTGGTTAACATGCTAACTAGCGCGCCTCGCCACACGGTTGTATAGACAAATGCTTGCTCCTCAGCGAACTCCTTCTGTGAACTTCCGTGTCTCGCCCAGCACTGCTGTCTCTCCGTCCGTCGCGTTCGCCAACTAGCTTACTAACAGACACTCGCTAACTAACCTAAACTGAACCGGCTTCGCGAGCTTTCCTCATTGCTGGCAAAAAGGTAAAAGTGTCACCGGCAGGTACCGATGTCTTCTAGCCCCCTGCCTTCAATAGCGCAGTACTCATTTTGCACCGAAAGATAAAAAAATAGAAAGGAGGTACCGATGAGATAAAGGGAGCATCGGCCATCGTTATTTCCCATTGAAGGCACACCCCAATGAAGTGTGTCATTTGTGCCAACAATATACAATGCGGCATCTATAACGCGCACGCACGCACGCACGCACACGCATACGCACACGCGCACGCAAGCACACACACGCACACGCGCGCACGCACGCACACGCACGCACGCGTATGTGTGTATAAGTAGTTTTTTTCTTACGGGCACGTTCGTCGAGGCCTGTGAGTGCGACGACACAGGGGAGCGGTTTGCTCCGCTTGCCCCGACGCTGTTGTCGTTTCATGTTTTTGCTCTCGTGCGCTTGTACCGCTAAACTATTATACTCTCTCCTTTCGCTTCCCCAAATTCTTCCCACCATCCCGTCGTTCTTTCCCTTCCCTGTGCACACCCACACTTCTTCCAGACGTCCGCTGCTGTCGCGGCCAGCACTAAACGCGATCGCTCTCGTAGCAACATTCTGCTGTTTCTCTCTGTCACCCGCCCCCACCGTCTTCTTTCTGAGTCTCCGCCTCCCGCTTTTTTCGCTCGGTTAGCGGCGGTATCGTTACGGAGGTGGGGGTGGGAGGCAAAAAGCAGTGCAGCGGTCGTCTCGGGTCGGTCGGAGCGCAGTGCAAAACACAGCTTTTCTGACGGTCGGCGGTCGATGGTTAATTACGCTTCGCCCGGATGGTTCCGTGCGGCGCGGCCGATACCGGGCGAATTCAAAAAGCGCGGGCTCGGCGATTTCGTGGATTACACTGTATCAGGTTTAGGTAGAAGAGTAGTAGCGGTTCACTGGGGTAGCGGTAACAAAGGCCATAATGAGGTAAACAGAGGGTGATGGTGAAATGTTATGTTTCTAGTTGTCCATAGCTAGCGTTAGAATGAGTAGTAGTGATAGTAGGTGTTAGGCATCAGTACTGCAGCGGCAACTATAGGATCGCAATCAGTAAAGTATAGCGTGATATAACTGGATCGATATGGTGAACAAGTGTCAGGACCGGAAACCAAAGGTTTAAAACCGCTACTAGAAAAATATGCATTTAATGAACGATGGGAGAAATACACAGGCTGTTACTTTTCAGGTGAATGCCATTTATGATCGAAAAAAGAAAGAAATAGTGTACCTATGTACACACTTTTGTGCTAAGCGTGGTGTGTAACGCCTGACCTTGACGCCGAGGCAGAAGCAGTAGTGAAGAAGATATATAGATACAAGGAATAATTTACGCAACTCGCAATCAACTGAATGCGAAACTGAGCTGCTCTCAGTGATAATGACCATTTTTACGGCGTCCTTCATAGCCTCAGTCGCTTTGGGACGTTAAAGACCATAAAACCTAAAATTTAAATCGTACCGTACCGTACCATACCGCACACCATATAGAGCAATTAAGGGTTATTTCAGCTCAGCCAGTCTAGAAGTATTGTTTGCGGACACAAAATGCCTGCGACTTCTTTTTCACTCGAAAAATGTTAAGCAGCGATTGGACAGAGGTTGTCGAGTCTAACGACAGGTATCTAAAGCCAGCAAATGAGTATATCTGTGGTTCTCGAGACAGTCACAAAGGTGCGAATTCCACGAAATTCCGGAGGACATGTCGTGTTGTCGGCGGAGAAATATCCGGCGCTGTTGCCTTCGCTCTCGGCTCACGTTTACTCGGCCATCGCTAGATTGCTGCTCCTCGTTGGTGTCCAGCTTGTCGCGGTTTCACCGCTGTCGAGTCAAGTAATGGACAACTGTCGCAGCAACTCGATGCCGCCACTACCGCCGCCACCAATGCCCCAACCGAAATCTCAGCCGCAGTGCACGCAACTTGTTAGAAAGCGCGGACCACGCGCCGCAGAGCCCGCTCGGGAGGAACGCCGATGTCCTTTACTTTCGCAACCGCAGCAGCTCAGGGCAAGAAGATGAGCACACAAAGGAAAGACAAAGTGCGGGCGAAATTTTGCCAGGAGCGCGGCGAGAGCGCGCCAGTAATGTGTTTGCCAAAAGACGCGGCGAAAAGAGGTTGCCACAGGACGGGCGGCCGGATGAATGGGGAGACGGGGAAAGGAAACGCGGGATCGGCATCCTCCCTCCTTCCCTCTCTCCCCTGTTCCTTCTCCTCCCCCTCGACCTCCCTGCGGCCATTGTCTCCGGGAACGTCGCACTCGGCACTGCGGTCGACAGCGCCCGGCCCGCCTTGGTTTGTGAGCAAAATCGGAACACTGGTCGGCGGCGGCGGGGTGGGTTCGCGCAGGAGGATAGCGGTGTATTGTCGCCGGCTGCCATCGTCAAATAGACGACAAAAGAAGAACGAGCTCTGCTCAAAGGAGCGTAGCCAGGGCAACTGTCAGACACCGACATTTTCTTGTAGTACGTGTAAGTGGAAAAAAGAAAAAAATGGAGTATTGCTCAGCTTGAAGACAATAAAGCTGGAGGAGTTATAGAGCCAGAGTCGCAGCGGACGATGTTTGTATGGTGGAACCTCGTTCCTTAGCTCAGACGCTGTTCCTCTGCACGGGCATGTGCGTAACTGGTGCTGTTGCTGTATTGTGCGTTGTTCAGCAAATGTAACCTATATGTACTGATCCGTTTTTTTTTCTTGCTGCTTAAAATCGGGTTAATCTGGGGTTAATCTGTGTGGGCCTCGGATATTGCGCAGTCGCGTAATTTTGGGCGCGTACGCCTTTTATTACAGCAGAACTGTCATTCGACAAATTATTTTTGCAGTCAGCGCAGGTGTACACTGGGAACGATGTGACGTGCTAAAGGCAATCTCTTCTTAAAGCCTGATCTTTCCTTAAAAAGTAAATATCTGACTTTAAAAAAAAATTCCTGCAGTGACTTGCGCCGTCACAAGTCCGGAATAGCTGGACAAACGGTTTTATCAAAGGATAGCTGTTCCGACGAGCTTGTTCGTCATGAGGAAGCTTGTATTGGTTGAAAGGCACAGATCGGTACTAATTACACAACATATTCGCTAATTTTAAACTCAGTTTTATTCATTTGCAAGTACCTATTTTTATACACTGTGGCAGCGTGCACAGAATTCCTGCAGGTTATCACACCGTAATTCCCTCCATAAAACATAGCTTAACTTTTCTTACCGTTTTCAATGAGTGAAAATCAGTTCGAAGTTAGTGCTCTTGTTGTCTGCTTCGTATCTGTCTGTGTATTTCAAGCGTTGCTAGTTTCTTCAACACTGTTACACTTCGCGCGATGTGGCCACGTGACGCATTGCGCTGAATATCCAAAATTCCCGCAGGAGTTCGTAGCTGTTCGGTACACCCCACTGACTTTCTATGGCCGTGCGGATTAGTCTGTGGGAGCGTAGCAATCACTTTGGAAGCCAAGGTTTGAAGCGCTCAATAAATGCAGACCATCAGTATGTACACATCCGTGCAACATCTCACCACACCGAGGGGATTTCTCAAAATTTTGAGGGAAAGTAGCCTTTCACTGGCGCAGTATTCGCTTCTGGAGGTCGACAGATGGCGCTAGTTAGTGCTTCAACTTAGAGTTCCTGTATATGCTCCCGCAGGGAGCAGAGTTGCGCGAAGGTCCGCCATCATGTTCTAAGCTGTGCGGGAAAGCCACTTCTCGTACGTACAGGGGCTGCGTAGCTCGCTGTGCAGGGCGCTTGGGCTTTTTTTTTTCTCCTTTAAATAGATTGACTTGATGGCAAGTTTCTAAACGTAACGCTGAAAACTAATCTGCGATTTGCCCAGGGTGTGCACACAGCACGAAAAAAAATCGCCAAAGGTTAACAGCAAATCGTAATCATGACAAACTGACGAAAAAAGACTGGAAACGGCCTGCGAGTTTTTTTTTCTTTCTGGAACTAGTAATTTCAGAAGAACAAGCAGTTCCGTTCCAGATGAGACAGCGTCTGTCCCATCCTGTCTTCCTGCGTGCACGTCTTAAGAACAAAAAGAGTATAGCGATGAATTACTTTTTTTTTCACAACTAGCACAGCCGTGTGTTCTGTACGAGTTATGCGCGGAAAATACGAAAACGCATCTCTCTAGAACCACATTAAAATAATTGTGCAACTTGTTGTAGGCAAGCAGACTAAAGCAATGGGAATGCATTGAACGAGGCGAGTCTGACATAACGAAAAAATTAACGCTCAATTGCTTGCCCAACACATTTCACAAAATGTACCCCGTTGCTAAATGCAGTGATAGTTCGGATCTTTAAAGGACCTTGAAAGTACTCTTACACGTAGATCTTATTTAACTTTCCTCATTTTTTATCGAAAAGCACTATCGTTTCACCTTAGTTATTAAATTGCAATAGTTGTTGATTACTGTGGTAGGTTTTCGTGCCTGCTTCATCCTTATTGCTCGGAAAAACTAATTTAATGTTCCGCTTTGCATTTTTGTACTCCTTCTTCGTAGATTCGGCTTAGTTCGCAGTATCAAAACATTTCGCGACTCCTGGATTTTTTTAAAGCCGGGGTTATAGGCTGATTTGCTGTCTTCTAGCTGAAATTATTCGCGGCATCAAGACTTGCGACACTTGTTTACATGCCATTTTTGCCTATCCTATCGTCACATCTCTCACTTAATCCTTTTTTAGATGGTTTTTAAGGGCATTTTTATTAAGAACAATACTTTATAGCGTAGGCAGACAAATGGTTTAGGGGGGTTTAACTGCCCAAAGCGACTCAGGCTATGACAGGGAACAGTACAGGGCCTCTAGAATTTCGGCTCCATCGAAATTCGACAGCCGCGGCCGGGATCGAACCCGCGTCATTCGGGTCAGCAGCCGAGAGCTATAACCACTAAGCTACCGCAGCGGCTGCATAGGCAAATTAAATGTTTATGCAGGTGAGACTGGCATCGAAATGTAGCAAAACTTTGCATGGAATTTGCTTCTTGAACATTCATTGTCCCTTATATTTCACCTCGAACCATCACTACAGAAGGCTCGAAGCAGCAGTAGAGTAAGCAGAGCCTGCCCTAGTGAAGGGCCAAAGAGTTGCAGATGCAGACTGTAAATTCTGCACAATTTTAATGCAGTGATATGCTACAAATACTGCTTCGAGGGACAGGTATAGGCTCAAACTATAGTATCCATAAAAGGACACTAAGTGAAAGATATAGACAAACAAGATTTTCGTTGCCTGTTCCTTATTTGATAATGTGTGTAAGTTAGAAAAAAAACTAGTGATTTGTTCAAGGTAAACAAATGTCGACAGATGAAAAATGTTTTTACCAATACAATTCTGATCTCGCTGTCGAAACAGGCAAATGTTGGTTGTGATGGCACTGGTAGATCGTGAAACATGTTAGAAATTTTTATTTATTCATCAGTACTGTAAGCATTTCAAAGCCGCAAACAGGAGAGGTTCATTCTCAAGAGCCACTTTAGGCGCCGACGCATTTCGGCCGCCGACCTTCCACATGGCACTGTGTAAAACGCTTTGCCGTTTCCCTGTGCGATTGCTGCAGTTTGGCGCACTGCACCCAGTCATAGCTGACGAGTGCGTCCGTCACTGCCACTTCAGAACACCAAACCTGACGCCACAGGTGTGCACGGAAAACAAATGAATGTAGCCGACGGCGCGGGCACACATGAGGCGTCGAGCTGACAGCTCGCTCGGCGCTGCACCTGTGAAGTCAGCTTCTCCGCGGAGGATAGAACACACGACGTCACGAAAATCATGTGACCGCCTCTCGGCGAATGGCGTTCGGAGCGGCGAGGGAAAACAGACGCGCAACTCTGCTACCTTTGGTAGCATATACAGGAACTCTACTTCAACTTATTCAGCTAGATACCGGCTTCTGTCACCGCATTTCTCACGCGAGATGCGTGCATAAAGAAAGTGTGTACTGCTCGAAAGTGTCGTATGGTGTCTTCGATGGAGGTTTTTTGGAGTACGTGTGCATGCTGTTTCCTTCAAGACGATCAGGGGAAATGCATACAGGCAAAAAGTCTTCCTGCCGCGCCGTTATTATTTGCTTTACGCTGTGACTACCGCTTACGTTGCCACGCATCGCGCCAACAGTGCGCTTTGTACTGTGAACGCCAGGGTTAAACAGGAAATATCTATTGTGGGTCACCTTATGACTCGATGGACCCATATGTTTTTGGTATGAGTCATCGCGAAGGCAAAAACATGACACGAACTGCACTGGCGGCACTAAACCTCGGTGAATTTGACCTTTTATTACAGTTTGCTCTGGAGCCGTAATTCAGATATTTGATGATGGTTTTACCGCATCTCTCAGACCACCCGCGATGTACTCAGAAAAGGAAGTCAGCGAAAAAGAAAGAATTTAAGTTTAAACAGTTGCTGCGCAATCGACAGCACTGTTGTAGACATGCGAATCGAACAGCGAGCGCGCTGCATCAAGATTAGTTTTCGTGTTGGCAAGCATATAAATCACAAGCAGAAAACTGCGGCAGCACTAAACCAAAGGCGACAAGCTCTGACAAACAGATTATGAGCCCGAAAGGGCGCGAAGGTTGTTGGTTGTGAGGCCCGAATGAGCACCGAAACACACACACACAGAGAGAGATAGAGAGAGTGAAATAAAAAAGAATAAGGAATTCTAGTAGGAGTAACGGCGTTCACTAAGGGTAATCAAGTGAAAAGAAAGAACGGCAGCCTTGATTGAGACTTCTCGTGGCTTGTATTATGAACGGGCATACAATGCAATCGCCCATCGCTCAACGTCGGCTTTTGTGGGCGCCACCACCACGGACCGTGAGGCAGTGCTGAAGCGGCGTCTCGAAGAAGCAGCAACTAACAGTAGCGGCAGCTAGCGCCTACGACGCTGCTGCAGCGTGGCCGGCGTTCATGCCGGTGATGCACGGCGCCGCGTGGTGTTGTCCGGCGAAGCTTTGCGGTCTTTCCCTTCCTTCCATTTTCTTCCGACTCCATCCTTCTTCTAGTGCCTACCTTTCTCTCTTTCCCTGTGTACCTCCAGCAACCCAATCGCTGTAATGGGCCCGGTACGCTAGCCCTGCTCGCTCGCTTGCTCACCGCTGCGGTGTCGAATATACTCCGAGAGCACAGCGCTTTGCTTCTCTCTTCAATGTATCCTTTTTTATTTTTTTTTCCCAAGTCCGCTTTCGTTCTACGATCGGACGGTGCGTGGATTCTTGGCCCACGTGCTTTCCGGTTTGCTGCTGGCTGGCCTGCGTTTCCTCCGGACAGAATGAAGAATGGGAGAGACTCGGGCGAAGTGCGCGATAGAACAAGCGATAAAGAAGCAGAAGGCAGGGTTAAGCTTAATATCTTTCTTTATTTTTTTTCCCCAGATATATTCCCGCATCTGTAGCGGGGTGAGTTGAAACAGTTGGGATGATGGAGTCTCGCTCTGTTGTCCTATGGACGCATCGAGATGGGCTTGGAGTCTTGCGCGGTGGAAGAGAAAAGAAAGACAAAAATACATGCAACGCAGACTCAGTTTTGAAGGAACAGAGTGCTCCGGGCTAGCCGATGCATACTGACGTGTAAAATCAGCGTGATATATGACACGGACGGAGACAAAGATGCAGCGCCCACCCTGTCCACTTTGTACCTCCGTTCCAGTACTTCATTGCTGCTTTTAGCCGTCACTCAGTGCAGACAGCTACAAGATATGTTAAATCCGAATCCGACAGTGTTTTCCTTGCTACTCGAAGCTTTGCAGACGCTTGAGGGTGATGGCCCAACATTACCTGTGGAAACATAGGACCAGACGAAAGACGCGATGCCAGCTGCGAACAACTGCAAAGTACAGTAGCTGTTCGAGTTCGTAGCGCCATACTAATAAGCTTCTTGGAGTCAGGTAAAAACTTCTTCGGTGCTGTGCTGTGCTGTTGGAAATGCCATTTAAGCTTCCACTGAAATTACTGGAGTCACTAAATTCGGCTAGACTCGCGCTTCACTCTCGTGCTTGGTCACACTGTCGCTGCTGCGGATTACTTGCACTCTGCACAAATAAGGTCTTCACAAATAAGAGCCCATGGGGTGGTGTCGTGCCCACATTTATCTCTTCGATGCCTGCCTACCTTTAGGTAACCATGCTCTGCTGTTTTGAATAAATTGTCATGTCTTGTTTCCTGATGTTCTGGTACCCGTTTATCGTTTTGCTCCGCCAGCTGTAGTTTACGTTTCGTTAATTTTTGTCGTTTTTGTTGCTCTATATATCCTTTTATTTTCTAGCCTTCCATTTCTTTTAAATTGTGATGTGGTCATTTCGCATAGAAACGTTTTGATCTCTGTCGTGCTCACTGCTTGCCCGGATTAGACATGATTCCCGTACATTGCCCCTCATTCTTTTGTTCCTGCTTTTCCAGTTTTAAATTACCATCTGGATCATGCTCCCCTTTCAGCCTGCTCCACCCCCCCCCCCCCCCTTCCCACTTTCTGTTTGGAAAAAAAAAATTACCATCGGCAGCAAATACCAGCTATAGGACCGTAACGAAGTATGCTGTTCTGTGTCGCCGTCTCATATTTATTTATTTATTGAAGTACCCTAAAGGCCCAGGAGGGCATTACCTGGGGGGGGGGGGGGGGCATAGATTTAAACATAGGTGCTTTTGCAGTTAACCGCACCTCTCTTACAATGCTCGCATGTAGACAGGCCCCTAAAGTGCCTTTTTTCGTTACCTCTGAGGGCAGAAATAGAAAAGGAATTAATTAGAGATCACATAGAACTTGCCTGCATCCGTCCATCCGCCCGTCAAACTACTTTCGGCGCCCCTAATTTCCATGAAACGGTGGCTGCATAGCTGGGAGTCATTATGCTCGTCCAGCACGACCCCGCATATAAACTAAACCAAACGTTATATTGCTGGTCTCAGTTCCGGGCCCTCGGGTTTCCGCGGAAAATGCGCTTATGGCGACGTGCGGGTTTTCATTATACCGTGTGTTGCAGTCCTCTTTAGATCTTCTTCGCTCTTCTTTACCTCCTTATTCTTTCGCTGTCTCTCGTTTCTTTACTGCAGTATACAGATGAGTGGCCGGCATTAACGGTGGGCCTCTGCTAACGATATATACTATTTCCTCTTGAGACAGCAGCCTCATCTGGAGGTCGGCCAGAAATGGCAAGAGCGTTTGCCTGGGGGGGGGGACAGGACATGGTTATTGCATCTCGACTACGCAGTATCTCTTTGGCATCGCATGCCTTGTAGCACTACGCTGGCGATGAGAAGTATAAGGCGGTAACGTAACTCCAACAGTATGGTAAACATGACTCGTCAGCTAGTCATGTGCAGTGCAGTGAAGCAGACTGCAGAAGCGCGAGTTTATGAACATTCGGGACGAAACACTGCTGCATTCCTGTGCAAACAGCTGCGCACTCCATTTATCTGTCGCCTTCTCTCAGCATTCCCTGCAAAGCTGCCGCTGTGTCCTAACCTTGGTTATGGCCATTGGTGGCTGAGCAAGGTCTCGGGTTCGATGATGACATCGGTGGCCGCGTTTAGATGGGGCAGAAATGCAAGAAAGCTGTGCTTGTACTGAGATCTCTCTATGCATATCAAAGAACTGCAGGTGGTCGAAATCAGCCCGTAGTCTTCCACTTCGCTGCGCCTTCTGCTTCTGTAGTGATGGTTTGGCAAGGAGCAATCGGCCAGTTCAATCAATCGTTCAACTCATCAACAAGTGAGGAAGTTATTGAGTGAATGAGTCTTGTCAAGCAGCCGCCGGTTAATCGTTCACTTAATTTCTCAGTCAGTAAGTTAGTCAGTTTGCATATTATTCAGTCTCAATCAATCAGTCAATGAATCAATCGACCATTCAATCAATTCATCAATCGATCAGTAAGTCAGTGAATTTAGCCTCAAGTGCTAAGTTATTCCTGAATTGTAGACTGTATGGCCGATCATTTCCGGCTTGATATTTCCCTCTAATCGCATGACTATAGCAAGGAGAGATGGAAAAAATTCAAGGGGGCACTTTGTTGACCTAAAGTGCGGTGAGGCGAAAGGCTTAAGCGCGGTGTTGCTGCTTGTGTCACAGATGTGTTAAGATGTTAAGCTTCGCCTCTAAGAGTGAAACGCGACAGCGTCTTGCAACGCTGCCAGGGAGTCCACAGAACGCCATCGCCCGTTCGGTTCTACGCCTTACTCCTCGGTAAATTGGTTTTTGAGGAAAGGAAATGTATCTGTCTCGCTTATCTCGGTGGACACCTGAACCTCGCCGTAACGGGAAGGGAGGAAGATGGGAGTGAACGAAGACACCGTATTCACTAGACGCGCCTTTGTTCATTCCAAACCTTCGAGCTGGCATGGCGGAGTGGTTCGGAGTGCTCGTCTCGCACTCCCGAGACCGGGGTTCGATTCCCGAACTCGACCAATTTCCTGCTCGGTTTTATTTATTTATCTAGCGTGATTAGAAAGGTTAATTAGGCTAATTGGGTGATTAAGCAATTAACTAAACTCATTCCCACTTACTTGGAGCATCACTATACGATCCCTTTAAGTGGTTGCATGGTTACTGGCCAAAGTACAATTGGCCCCGTTTGAAATTCGCGCACTGTGACGTCACGACCGTTTCGACCAATTGAAAAGCGTGACATTTCTGTCGACAACAACTGCTTACAACGATGAGGCATTAAAGGCTTCCGCCTTAATAAATTTTATTACACTTCCAGCGCCTGTGTCCGGAGATCTTGAGTACTGCGGTTTTCTGCCAAGTCTCCCCCAACATGTCGCAGACCTGCTATTCGTTCAGTGAACCCAACTTCAAAAGGAACAAATCAGCCAGAAGGCCAGCGGCGCGCAAAGGCTTTGTCGTCTCAGGACTTTTACAGGGCATAAAGTACGCTTCCCTGATCATCATTCTGGACAATGGGGAGCTGCTTGCTTAATTACGAATTGTAGAATTCGTCTATGTGACTGCAAATAGCGTGATCGGTATGTACTTACTTTAGGAGAGGCTTGATCCAGAGACATCATTTATGAAGCTTACTTAATTCTTATACGTAATGAAATGTATGGCATAAACGTACCGCTTGCTGCTGTTGTTATTGCTGCCTGAAGATTATCGAATCACAGCACTGAGCGCGATTATACTGGAACCGTTTGCGAACGTGCAGCACCAAACCGCTCTTGATGGCGTCGAAGTTTCCTTTTTTAAGAGATAGAGACGTTGGCTAAACGGAGTGTTAATTTCAGACAGCACATACAGGACGTCCAGGCTGAGGTCAGGCAAAGAAAAAAAAGGACTGAAAGCAAGAGTGACGCGTTTCAGTTGCCCTCCTTCAGTTGGCTGGGCCGGGATGGTACATGACGAGAAGCAAAACGGCGCCTACAAAAAAAAAAAAAGAACAAGAACAAATGGAATGAAGTTTCGGCGCCCAAAGAGCAGTGTTGTTCACATTCGGAGCGATGACCGTGAAAACGCCGGCCGTGTTGGAAGCCGAAACGTTATTCCGCTTGTTTGTTGGTCGATGCCGTTTTAGTTCCCGTAAAAAAACAAAAAAAAAAAAACTGGTAGAGTCCAATTAACAAACGTCAAAGGGCATTATGCTTAGGAATCTGGAGAGAAAGTCTGTATTTAACTTCGCAGCTGCAAATTTATTTCTTAACATAAGTTTTCGCAATCGCAAAACACCTATAAAATTTTCAGTTGCGAAGATATAGGGCGCAGAAACAAACCCGAAATAGCACGGTTTGCGGTAAAAATGCGTAATTTTGAACTCTTTCTCCCTTATGCACTGAAAAAAACTTTGAAGGCCCAGAAAAGGGCGAGATTTTAACCACCCGTGAGTGTTGAGCATGACTGCCGCTGTGTAAAGGCATAGTCAGAGGCCAGTACAGCTCTTCCGGGGCTGGGGGGATTCAAGTCATTGCAAGCAAGCAAGTAGTGTAAAGCGAAGCAGGCAAGAGCGGCAAAGTATGAAAAAAAGCAAAGCGACGCAGGGCAAAGGAAAGGAAATTAGGCAAATAATGCAAAAAACCTAACTCGGGAAGTTTGCTGAGTTGCAGCTTCCGGCGTGCTGGAGACAAAAAAACAAGATGGAAAGGTCTGAGCCCTTGAATTGGATACACTTGACTTGCCACCACTCCTTCCTACAAAACGCACTGAAAAAAAAAAAAAATGTTTCTTTGGCGATTTCAAGAGGCGCTACTATTTCATTTTCTTTCGTCCAAATTTAAGCAACGCTGACTTTTAGGACGAATACACAGAGGACATGACAGGACGGGCGCTGTCCTCTGTGTATTCGTCCTAAAAGTTAGCGCTGCTTAAATTTGAACGAAAGAAAATGCATAACCAACTAGCCCCGCAACGTGTTTTACTAAGCTACTATTTCATACTTCGAAAGATTTTATCCGGTGTGTTGAAACTGCAAAATGTTCAGCCGTCTCCATCTCTGAACCAGAAGTTTTTAGATCTGCTCTTCTTCATCACCTATGTTAACTACTCTCCTTATTGTATTTTATTTGTATAAGTATACTTACCACTCCTATCTGTAACGCCTCAACGGCCCTGATAGTAATGAAATAAATAAATAAATAAATAAATAAATAAATAAATAAATAAATAAATAAATAAATAAATAAATAAATAAATAAATAAATAAATAAATAAATAAATAAATAAATAAATAAATAAATAAATAAATAAATAAATAAATAACCTTCCAGAGATTTTAGCGCGCGACTGAATAGAATTGAACAGCTAATGCATCAAAAGGCTGAAGTGATCGTAGATTAATGCGAAATTAGCTAGTAAAAAACTGCTGCCTTTTTCTGCGCGTCTTCGTTGTTCCTTCTTTTCCCTTTTTCTGAGTTTTACTCCTTCTGCTGACCGCACATTATACGAAGGAGGAGCGGATGAGCACTGACGTAGGCAACGCAATCCGGGCACATCGAATTTGGACCAAGGACGCGATCGATCACTGTTCTTCCTGTCGTTGGCAGCGAAGCCTCGCTGATGAGATGGCAGTGATGCGTTTGTTGCATGAACTAAGAAAGCACGCTCCCGCAAAAGTTGCTGATGCTAAAGCCGAAATCCCTGGAACACAATGAACGCTTAGCGAAAGTCGTAACGAAATGACGATATATTGTTGTTAAGAAGTAATCATCAGAAGGAGTGTACGATGGGGGGCTAGTTGGTAATCCATGAACTAAGAACGAAAACCACGCAAAGGACGATACACAGGGAAGAAGTAGACAGGACGAGCGCGGACTTGCAACTGTTTAATTGAAACACATCTTCCTTCCATCACCAACCTTACGCATGCGCAACAAGCAATCTCTGTCTAATCGAGTTCAGGAACTTCAGTTCCTTCTTGTACAGATGGACCGAAGCCTCGCTTACACACTTTTCGGGCCCATATCTATCAATCTGCCAGGCTTCGATGACCTCACGTGTTTTCTGGTCTTTGGCCCTTCCGATTATCTTTGTGCGTGTGCTCACTGTGTTTTTTAGTGCAAAGAGTCATAAGCTGGAATGCCCCTTTAGAGCAATCGTAACGGAGAGAGGAACCTGGCAAGCAGTTAGCCGATACCTTCAAAGACACCTGAAGAGTCTGTCGCCTGAAGACCCCTACAAGATCACCAGCTCGGACGGAATGGTGAAAATTTTCAAAGAAGGCATGCCAGGTGTCAATTACGGCTTCTCGGTTGACATTGAGGAGCTGTTTTACTCGGTTCCTCACAATGAACTGCTCATGGCGGTCAGCAACTGTATAGAGCGTTTGGGGGTTGTGGGGTTCCAAAATGCCTGCGGCATTTCGATAGAAGGTTTCATGGAACTGTTGAATGCGTACCCATCTTCAACGCTAGTGAGTTTTGAGGATAAATTCTATGTGCAAAAACGAGGCATTTGTATAGGGTCGAGTGTGGCACCAGTTCTCACTGAAATATATTTAGCGGAAGTTGACTGTTCACTCTCACGGGCGCTGACGACCGCATCGCGCGAGTTTTCCGATTCGTAGACGATTTTTTAATACTCTTAAAAATGAATCCCAATGACAACCCACAAGAGGTCACTAATGAAGTTTTATCGTCTTTTAAATCCAAGGCTTCCAGTTTGAATTTTACTGTAGAATTGCCTGAGAACTCTTGCTTACAGTTCTTGGACTTGAGATTGTTTTTCAGTGAACCGGACCACTTGTGTTGGATGTACATGCCTAGAACAAAAAAGGCCCTTTTACCCTATGACTCCTGTCACTCCAAGCTTATTAAGAGAGGAATTGCTTCATCCTGCTTGATGTCATCATTATTTAAGTCATGTTTTCACAAGATTTCACTCAGCTTTTCCGCTCAAGTTGCACGCCTAAGTTCTGCTGGGTTTCCCTCGTCGCTTCTGCAGGCCGCTGCCGGGTCTCTGTTGAAAACCCTCGTCCCAACTTCTAGTGCTCGAGAACCTGTCATTCGTGAGAGGCGGAAGTTTGAAGTACTGCCCTATGTACATAAGACCTCGCATGGCCTGAAGAGAGTGGCAAGGAAATTCGGTGTGGAAATCTTCTTTTCGGCGCCTTGGAAGCTGTCCCGTTTGTGCGCGCTAACTAGCAATGAATCAAGAACAAAAGCAGGCTGTGGTGTTAACCACAAAATCAAGTTTGTCTCCTGTAGAATGGGAGTAGTGTACGAAATCCCGCTTAGTTGCGGCTCAGTTTACTTGGGACAAACGGGACGCTGCATTAATAAGCGCCTACAAGAGCATAAAAATTCGTTGGGCTCTCACAGCGGCATGCATTTGCCAAAACACTGTCTTTCGTGTGACAATAAATGCACGCCACTCTTTGAGCGCAAAAGGATAATCGGAAGGGCCAAAGACCAGAAAACACGTGAGGTCATCGAAGCCTGGCAGATTGATAGATATGGGCCCGCAAAGTGTGTAAGCGAGGCTTCGGTCCATCTGTACAAGAAGGAACTGAAGTTCCTGAACTCGATTAGATAGAGATTGCTTGTTGCGCATGCGTAGGGTTGGTGATGGAAGGAAGATGTGTTTCAATAAACAGTTGCAAGTCCGCGCTCGTCCTGTCTACTTCTTCCCTGTGTATCGTCCTTTGCGTGGTTTTCGTTCTTAGTTCAAGTAATCATCATCCTCATAGCAGAAGGCGATAGTGGCAATAGGGATGATCCTATTTTAGAGTTGTAGCCAGGGTGTCGAACCGGAACTGAACCCGAACCCGAAACCGGAACCGAACCCGAATTTTCGCCCGGAACCGGAACCGAACCGAACCGATATTTTTTTCGCCATCTTGGAACTGAACCCAAACCGGAACGATTCAAAGGAACCGTTCCGAACCGGTTCGGGACCCGGTTCAGCACCACTTTTTTTGCATCCCGGCATACGTGTTGTTTTCCGACAAAATGAGATGATCTATCGCATAGACTTACCCACCCGTAGATGTCTGCGCTGGGAAGTGCGAAAATGGTACCCAGTATATGCGACAGCAAACTTACAGGAGGTCTGGTGCCTGGGAAGAAGCCTAATTGACGCTTCTGTAATGTACTGCCGCCAATTCTAAACACTTGTACGTCAGGTTTATGTGAAATCTTGAGTTATAACTCCTCCCTTTAACATATTTGCGCAAATCTTTAATCAAAATGTTAGGACTGTTCTAACTCAGTAAAGTACTTAGACACCAAACTTTTGCTTGCGTGCTTTCTTCTTTCAAACAATGCGTTAGACGTAGGTGTACATGGACCACTACGTGGTATTCACCAACACATAATAAATAATTTATGTTTGAATTTCTTCTTGACCCTGTTTCGGTTTCACAAACATAACGATGGCTGTGACGTGTAGTGGAAATTAAGTCGCGTGAGGTGCTACAAAACGGCAATATAACTGCTGATACGTCGTTCGTAGTAATTATAGGTCTTGAAGTTGGCTGATATAAGTGCTACAGTGAGTCGAAACAACGTATCAGCGTCTGTATTAGTTTTCCCGTGCCTCACGTGACCGAATGTTGAACTCACGTCAAAGCCATCATTCGGCTGATGAAGCCGAAACAGCAAGGGAGAAAAAATTATTTTCTAAATTATTTAGTGGAAGTAGGAGAATACCACACGGTGATCCATGTATTCCAATATCTATGGCGTCATTTGAAAGGAGAAAACACGCAATAAAACTGGGTGTCTATAGTCATTTTAGTACCGATTGAGAATGCCTTCCTTTTCTTTGCGTCATTTCCCAAAAATAGACGAAATATTAGCGCGAGGACCCAACAATGTTGTGATGGTGGTTTCTGAGGAAAGGAAATGGCGCAGTATGTCTCACTTCTTCATGGACACCTGAACCGCGCCGTAAAAGAGGGAGGAAGGTGGGAGGGAAAGAAAAAAGAGAAACAGGCACAGTAGGGATGGGCTCCGGAATAATTTCTACCAGCAGGGGATCCTTAAAGGGCAACTGCATAGGTTTTAGAAAACGACGAGCTTAAAAGGGTCGAATGTGTGAAACTTCCAGGTAAAGTATGCGAAGTCCTATTGGCTTAGCATTTGAGACGGTGACGTAACCACCAATTAAAATTGCGACGGCCTTCAAGCTTCTCCGCAGCGCACAACGCTAAGTATGGGACGCATGATGACGTCATCGAAAGTAGCCGTACATTTCCAACGCATAAACGCCTGCTTTGAAGGAAAAAAACCAACGGAACCGAAGTCAAAGCCCGCCGAACGTTGTTTGGAACCGTCCAACGAGGCACGGCAGGGCGTGGCTGACGGCAGCAGTAATTTGAAATCATACCTTCCGTGACATCACACTGAACTTCTCCGCACTCTTTGTTGCTTTGAGAAGTGTAAAATATAATCGTAGATTACGTCACTATTTTAAATGGTAGTGCAAAAAACTTAGCATGCTTTACCTACAGCCTATATCGATTTGAATCCTCGACTATCGCGAAATTCTCATAAAGTGGCGCAGCTGCCCTTTAACGTGCACTGACATCGCGCAGCACACGGCGCCTTTTGCGTTTCGCCTCCATCGAAACGTGGCCTCCGGGGCCGAGTTCGAAACCGGGTACACCGATCAAGTAACCGAGCGCCCTAACCACTTAGCAACCGCAGTGGGTAGTGCAATATTTACTTTTGTGGGCGCTCTTTGTCTTAGACAGCAAGTTGTAAATAAAACCCCTCACGATGGGCCTGTCGGGCAATAAAAAAAAAATGGCTCAATGGCTGTGGAGCTCGGCTGTTGATTCCAAAAATACAGAAGCCAGCGTGTCGGAAATCCCCAGCTGGTCTCCGTTAATCTGGAGCCCTCCACTACGCCCCAATGTCTACTCGACATTTAATCCTGAGATATTGCTACTAGTATTACCAAAAGAAGGATGTATAAATTGGTGCAGCTTCTTTCTTTTTTTAGAATCCGCATATTCTTGTTTGCGCGCGACGGAAATAAGCAACGAAAGGCGGGCTCATGGCAACGGTAGAGATGTACTAAGGAAAATATTAAATACCGATGACACAAAAGGGCAATGCGGAAATAAATGTGCTCGCTAGCATGCGATAGTGATTACGCCCAAAAAGATGCTACTGCGATGCAATGTAACTACGATGAAGTGATTTCGTTATGCCGATTCGCTGAAACCGTTCTGCTCCTAAGAACTGCTGCCAGTCGCCAGCGCGCGGCTCCATCCGCTGTCCTCGCACTGCTCGATCTTGAATTCTCTGTCTGGCGACTTATATCTACTTTTCGCAGTCATATTTTCCGTTCTTAGTGTCTGACGCGACAGGCTAATTATTGTTAGTGTTATTTTTTCTTAGAACGCTTGGGCGATTGAATACGTTGAGCATTCACAACAATCTGCCTCGGCTATATCGGGTACAGGTGGGTGATGGGGGGGTGGTGAGATGGGTGAAAGTTTTTGAAGGTACATTTTTACCAGTGAATGCCCTGATGTGCGCCCACCGGAGTCGGCATCAAGGACGGAGGCTGCACGCACGCAGCGCGGTTATTTTTGGGAAACATACTCTTTTACCTCTGACTCCGAGCGAGATTCGTACTAATGGCGGCGCAACAGAAAACTCTGTTTACAGATGCTCTAAGCTATTCGGCTATCTTGTAGGCTTCTTTTTATGGTTGTTGCATGGAATATTTGGAACCTGTCTGACCCTCCTCATGCCTTACTTGACCGCTTCGAATTCAGCGATCTCGGCATAAGGCCTCATGCCACCATATCTCCCTGCCTCCGCCAGCACGTGAAAATTCCAGACGGTGCACACACCATGAAAGGGGAACCAGTCAGGAGGTTGAACTTACGCAGCATATTCCTCCTGCGTTAAAGTGCACTGTTGTCTGAACAGTGACCTCGTGGAACGCGGCGGTTCTGCCTCCTATGAACACGAAGAGTTCGCACGGAATTCCAGAGTTTTTCATCGCAGACATAAGTGTTATAATGAAATGTATGATGCCAATGGGTTTTTTAAGAGACTGCTTAAGTATGTCCCAAAAGAATACAGCATCATGACAAAAATATCATTTTATTGCTGAAATTGTTTCTCGTTGCTCGCACAGGTAGAAATGCACTGACCACGGCACAAACGCCCCTTTGGCGCGAAGGTACGTCCTAACATGTAAGGTCCATGTCTGAAGGGTGAAGAAGGTTTTTGTGGCCGATTAAAAATAAGTCAAGCCCACTTATAGCGAACCTGACGGTCCCGCAGGTTCTATTCGTTATAGCTGGTGTTCGTTGCAAGTGGATTCTTCTTACAACAGCCAAAAATACTAAGGCCGCTAAAAGGTCCAGGAGATAGGGGAGTGCCGTCTACTATGGAATATAGTCTTCTAATTTCATTGAAAAAGATGTCATGACTCGACTGCGATGTGCATGCGTAGTACGTTTTTTTAGTTTTAATCTTTGTTCTTCTGTTTTTTGGATTGTTCACTGTGTCCTGCGCCTTCATATACTTTTCCGAGAATGTAATATAACCAGTTGTTAGTCAGTGTCTGTGTCGTCTCGAGACTTCCGTTTGTCCTGTTTACTGCGCTGCCTAAGCAACTAGCGTTATCAACTAGCCTAGTTTTGTGTTCTCATAAACAAATCTTTGCATTTTTTATTTTGTATAGCGATGTGCAAGAAAAGAGAAAACGCATATCACTGAAACCCATCTGCTTTCTAATTTTTTTGTCCTGAACCCGTTTGAACCCGTTTGAACCGGTTCGAGGCGGTCCGAACCGGTTCGAACCGGAACGGAATGACCCTCTGGAGCCGAACCCGGAACTGAACCCGAAAGGCGTGAACCCGAACCCGAACCGAACCCGAAAAAATACCGGTTCGACACCCTGGTTGTAGCACATATAGACTATGGAGTCAGTATTGTCCCAAGCAACGATATCGTAACAGAGAACTATGAATGGGCTGAGCTGAAAATGAAAGCTTTCTTTCCTGATGACCGCTGTCGAATCATTTATTGCGCAGTGCTTTGTATTACTTTGCGGAATCTGGCGACATGTATGCTATACTGTAAGAGCGTCTAAGACGTCCTGGGTAAAAAAAAAAGACATTGAAAAGAAAACATTCTCTTTTAAACGAACACTAAAGGGGAACACAAGGTCAAGCTAGACTGGTAGGCTAACGTGATGTAATACAAATATGTCATTTTTGCCTGATAAAAAGCTCCTATAAGCCAGAAAATTGCATAAAAGCGAGGTGCACGTGCCGCCACCACATGAGGCTGATGACGTATTTGCGCGTTTTCTCGCGGAACGCTATTTCGCCCTCAGTGGGCAATTACCGTCGAAATACGAGCAAAGCAGCGAAGCGAGCGTAGCCAGGAATGCGGAGAGCCTGATAATTAAAACAGCACAATACAGACGGCCGAGAGCGAGCGAGCAAAGATCTTTTGTTTGCTTATAAATGAATTTGTAGGAGAGTGATGGTTGGAACTCTTAGTCGAAGGCCTTTAAAGCGGCTGCCGCAGTCCTCGCCGGTGAAAGAAGTAAAAACTTCATTGTGCTGGTCAAGGCAGCACTCTCCCTCTGTCAATGTTGGACTTTTATGTGAAGACACTGCCAGGTTACGTTGGCAGGTCCCGCTATCCATACTCATACGCGGTGGGAGAAATTTTTATCAGTATCTAGAGGCACGGAAAGGTGCCTGTCTGAAGCTGGCACCAGCGTGTCGCCTCCTCATGGCTGAGCTTAGGGTGAGGCGGAGGGTATCTTTTCCTACTGCCCCTTATGTGCTCCAGTATTGCGCCGCAGCATTGGGGTATAGGCTCTGGTAGCCAGGCTTCAGGGCCCCGCTCAGTAAGTGTCGCCTGGAGCATTGGCGTCAGCCGCGTGGTCTTCAGAAGTCGCCACGTGCCGTGGTTCCCATAATAACTGATGTTTGATTCCGGGGCTTGCGCCCTCATGTTTATCAGTGAGTCGCATGGCCGACGAATGAACCAGCGCTGAATCTTAAGTTCCTTACATTCAGGCTGTGCGTGGCCGTTGTATGCAGAATGTTAATGATCTCAAGTTTTAATGCGCTTGCTAGGCTGCAGGTGAAGCGCGTTCGATCTAATTTCAGCCATTGAATCGACTACTTTGTGCAAACTGCGGACGCCCCTCAACACAACGGACCCCATAGCCTGGCGCTGGCTTTAGGTGCACACTTTTCCAAACCTCTGCACCTGTCTTTTGGGACACAATATCCTGGATACTGCCCAACATGCAGCAGCCCTACGCCCACACTATGGGAATGCTCCAACCTACCTACACTCCACCTCAGCTTTCTCCTCTTGGGAGGCTGCTCTGTCCAGCACAGACCCACAATACTAGCAATGGCTGATCTAGCGGCGCGCAGGATCGTCGTCACCGACGGGTACGTTGATAAGCGCGATCAGCAGTTTGTTCTGCAGTCTGCGGCTACCTTCGGTAACTTTAGGCAGTTTCCCTCGCACCGACAGACCCCGGTTCTACCTAACGCGCGCGTTGCAATCATGTGCAGCCGCACGCGATGCAGCTGAGAGCATCTTCCGTTCTAAGGGAAGACGGTTGAGTTTCGGTTTCCAGCCGCGTTTTCGGTCTTTTCAAGCGGCGCCTCTTATTTCTTGGAGAGCTGTATCGAAAATTCGTGATAGAAATGGCAACTGTGCTCATTTTTCGCCGGCGGCTCGAACATGGATGAGTTCTGGGCCTTTCATTTGCCATTTTATGAGCAACGCAGCCACTTCTCTGCGCAGAAAAAAACGCCAGTAGTGATCCCAAGAAATAATCTCCCTGTCTTGATTAGTTACACATTTCCGTTTAGCGTCCCTTGAACTTCTGTTAGAGGCTAACTTGAGGCGTGAGCAGCGTCGTTGACGTAACAAATCACGTGGTGTCGCGTGATACTGCACAACAGAGACTTCATCGGTCACATGGTTGATGACGATATCAGCAGCGAGGAGCCACCGCGCGCTGCGCACAGGTGTTGCAGGAGTCCCTTGAGTGCATTGCCAACAGCAAACGCGCGAATCGTAAAACACAAACATCTGGCTAGCCGAACGCAATAATGAGAAAGCGTAATCGTAGAGGTTTTTAGTCCGTTTCTTGTTTCGTTTCTTGATTTCGAGATTTGCGAATAACTCTAGCAAAAACTCCTACTGTTGAAGCTAGAAGTGTTGTAAAGCGATGAACTAATGATTTTTTGTATTTTGTGCAGATTCCAGCGACATTTGGGACACAACGACCACAGACGCTGGAATATCTGTCGACAAAGGAGAGGCGAGCGACAGCACCTCGAGCAAGAGCCCGTTGAGCACTGAGAAGATTTCGGTGACGACCAACTCTGGCCAGCCCATGCAAACAACTCGTTCATTCGAGCTCACAACGCAGACGCGTTCACCTCAGACCACTAAGCTTCCTGCGTCGTCAACGGCTGCAGCATCTAAGGCATCGTCCTCTGCAGCTCCTCCACAAACTTTGCCGCCAAGAACAACAGCCAGGGCTGGAACCACTTCTGTCCCCACCACACGACCGGTCACATCGTTCCTAACGCATCCTGCTGCTACCTTGAATACTCCTGTACGTCCTTTTCACAAGCCTACTGTGGCATCTACATACGGCACAAAGAGCTCGACTTCCCCCTGGTTGAAGACTGAATCGCCTACTACCGAGCTTCCTGCTACGACTCGCCGCCCGTCTAGCGATGCGCCAAGACCGCCTGCAACGATGGCAGGAAGGACGTTTTCCCCTATCCCCACCAGCCCTCCTCCGGCGACTACCAGGCCGAAGCCTACTTTCGAGCCAACGTCGAGCTCACAAGCGTCTGTGACAAGGGGAGCAAATGTAACGACATTCGCTTGGCGTCGCCTAACCACCGGGGCTGACGCGTACCCGAGCGTCGAAGGAAATACGGTGGGTCCCGAAGTCCCTCCGGCCAAGGTGGCTGCTAACAGGACAAGCACTGCGTCATCGATTACTACTCAAATACCGACTCGCAGTAGCTTCACACACCGTATGACGGCTGGTGTCAAGCACACAACCCTTCGACCTCAAACCACCGCGTTCATTCCTCCTCCAGCTCACCGTATTACGACGGCGAAACAGACAAACGGCTATGGCGGCACGACATCTACCTGGAAGGCTTCGACAGGTATTCCTACAAAGGAACATGCAGTCACGGTGTCGGCGAGCGTGGAGGTGACCGAAGCTGTCCCCATTACTAAGCCAACTAAACCAAAGAAAAAGGCCACGGAAGTGTACACAAAGCCTCCAAAGTGGAATGGGGAGTCAGAGAAAAAACCGGAAGCTCAATCAACTGCGCCTCCAGTAGTGTCTTCCAGTCACCTGCCACACTCAAGCCAGCCTGTTTCCGTCAAGACAACGTTAGCTTTGTCGACTGCTAGACATCCTCACAGCAGCCAGACATCATCCCACACTCCCAAATTTGTGCCAACAGAGGAGAGCAACCATATAAACTCGGATGTGAAGACATCCAGGCCCCCATCCAGTTCCGGCACTCGGTCGAAGAACGACGAAGACAACGAAGTGATGCAGAGCGACGGCGCGGCCGTGCAGGAGAAGCACTCGGCAGCCGCGCCAGCCGGTAAATCGTCGTGGAGCCTCCCCGCTCTACTCATTACTGCCGGTCTCATAATCGTCGCCATGGTCGCGGCCACAGCCCTGTACCAATGGCGTCGAAGATACCGGGGCAGTGCGGACGACTCCGAGATGAAGCCCCTGTCAAAGTATGCAGAGGATGACCCCAATGATACGTCTTCCTGAGAACATGCGCTCTGCCCCACGATGCCTAGGTTTTGCAGGGTTTTATTTGCCATGTACGTGGATTTTGTTAAAAATGAGATCCCGACGTCGGAATCTCAGGTGGAAGCAAGAGTCGGCACTTCAAAGAAGGACAAAGCGGACTTGCACGGCACAACTTCCACATGAGGTCGTGTTTTTCTTATCATCAAAGCCTGTTACCCGCTCCTTTGATAAAGCAATTGCCTGTGGAAAGATTTTATTTGATGCCCGGATCTGTTTCTTTATCTTCCATTTTGCCCCGAAAACATGACTTTAGAACCTAAGCCAGGGAGTTGATGTTACAAATAAAATCAATGATTTGATGTTCGCTGGCTCTCAAGAACATGTGTTGATGCAAGTGAAGAAGGGATTCAGAAAGAAAGCTTGTTAATAATTAAGCCAATATGAAGATAATTTAGGGACCAAATCTTCGCGAAACCATTGAGCTCGCTAGGTTAGCCTTAGAGAAGTGTTTTGAATTGGTCACAATCTAATATACAGCTAATGTATAACTAAAGTTTGCCTCCTTATAACCGTTCAGTATTTTACGGCATGACGGCTGCCTTACAGCATACGTAACAGGCAACACGTTGTCTAAGAATATTTTGGACTTTCTTCCGCAACAAGCCAGCGGCTATGTAAGCGTCTTTATGGCAAAGCTGTGACTGCAAATGCATCGTCAGCACAGTTATCTACAGTACATGTTATAGTCACTTGAGCTGTACAAGAGGCGTTGCTTCTCTGGCCGTTGCACCGACTCCCAGTGCGTTCAGCGGGCTGTAGGTCTCTAGCGCACACCGGAATGTGCGGCGCGGATTAAATCAGTTCACTCCCTCGCCGCTATATTCGACTCACCGCAGTCACTAACGTCATCATCTGCGCTGGAAGTGTAACACCTGCGCTCTTAGCTCATCATTTCTATATGTCTTGAACTATCACGTTTCACCTCTCATAATAAAGCTGACAAATTTGTTATAAAACGTTGGTCTTTTTTTTTCCCAAGTAAGTGGTCCTGCAGCTGAGCAGTTACTTGCTTGATGTTTCTTAACAGTACAGAAGTTTGCATCACGTGATGTCCATTTGTTGGGCTTGGTAACCACGCCCCCGTTCTCAAACAAAACAAAGGAGTTGTTACTTTACACCCACAGCTCGTCAGAATACGAACAAAATGACAAGGAAGAATACAGCATTGCTGTAGAGGCACCTACTGTATAATTACTATAGAGTAAGTCACAAATGGGAAATGATTGCGCACATGCGGCACATCTCAAAAGCTACGTCACAGTGGGGCGTCAGTCATTTGGAACTAACCGTAACTTGCCTTTCTAATTTGATGGCTCAAAATTAGAAACTTTGACTGGATTGGATAGTGGAATGGAGCCTTCGGCAAACTGCTATAACACAGAACAATATCAATAATAATGAAAACTAAGTGGTAATAATACTGTTCCAGTATTGAGAAAAGGGACAGTCAGTTTAGAATAACGTCAATTTGGGCTAGATTGTGCATTATTTGAGACAGAAATGGTAATAGCGCTACAGGAAGACGCACACAGACGTACACAGAAAAGACGTACAGCAAGACGTCCTGTGTCAGTCTTTCTTTTGTACGTCTTGCTGTAGCGATATTACCATTTCTGTCTCAAAGGAACAGTCAGGTTCGCGGTTGCTGCTTTTCCTCTCTAAGTAGTTAATGTGCTTCACACGTGAAATATTTAGACTTGAATGATCAGGCTGAAACAATACAACAAAACGTGTCGGGGTTACGCAATCACTTAAGGTTACCAAAATGCGGAAACGATTTAAAACTGCACACCGGTGTGCGCGTTATTCTCCAGACATGAAAAATCTGTTAAGAGGCGCACGTTAAAGGGTTCTGGTGAGGCTCGACCCAAAGTGACTCATTGATAACTAAAAGGGAACGCTTTGCAACGCCCCTAAATACGTAACAGAAAGGAAAGCAAAGGAGTGACCGTCGGTTCAAGGCTTGTAACTTTCAGAACTGTCCAAAGCTTACCCAGATTGCAGAGTAATGGTGGGCAGAAGATAGCAGCGTGGTGAGAAGTTTTAAAATACGTTACTAATAGTGCTAACGACGGCTATTTGGGCCCGTCTGTCACAGTATAGGGTTCAGAATTTATTGAATCATTTTGCTGCGTTCTTCATACTCTTTTTCTGCCTTGTATTCAGCGTGCACTCCTTGAAGCTCCTCCTTTTTCTGCAGCAAAAAATGCAGCCATTACCTCATCTTAATCGACCAGCTTCTGTTCACTGCAGGGCAAAAGCCTCGTCCCCTGATTTCCAATTAACCCTTTTTCTGCACCATCTGCGACCACCTTATCCCGACGATTTCCCAATCTTATCAGCCCAACTGAGCCGCTGCCGCCTCCTGCAACGTTTGTATTCCTTTGTAATCTATTCCGTTAGCTTAAGGGATCATCCGCTACTTTTTCTCCTCACTATACATTCCCTGCACCATTTCCTCTTCTCGATTTCGGCAATGATATAATTAACGCGCCTTTGGGACCTCATTCAGCCTCCTCCTTACTCGCCCCTAAACGTTACCTTAATTTTCCTTTCTATAGGTCGCCTGTGTTATCCTAAATTTATTTCATCTGTGTCTTACCTGCCTCTGCCTAGTGAACACAAAAATCACCACACGATTTAATTTCCAGCGACTAGCTATAGCGTGTCGTTGCCTAGCAACGAAAACTCTGCAGTGGCCGTCTGTCTTTGGAGCATGCAAGTGCGCGTCTCGGGGTTGCGAGTGGCTGCGCTTTGGCGTCCTTTGAAGCGACCGTCGCAGCAACGCGATCTGCTTCGGTGCCTCGACCGGCCAGGCGTGATGGCGATCGGCGCTCCCCGATTGCCGCCCAGTCGCTGCTCTCGAGCTCTGAGTAAATAATTGCTGGAATCGCTGATGAACAACGTTGACGCAAAGGGTTCGCGTGCAGCCTTGCGTAACTTTCTCCGCACTCAGCATGCATGGAGCCAAAGAAGCAGAAGGGGAAAAAAAACTCAGCGAAAAGGAGGAAATTTGCAGCTGACAGGTGCTGCGCTGAACATTTTTTATTGAATTTCTCTCTGGAAAGCCGGCAGCCTTTATTCTTAAAGGAATACAGACGCAAAGTTTTTGGGTGCCCGTTTTTGTTGCCGTAAAAGAGGCTTACGGGCCCAGTAATCACTAAAATGAGCTCAGGATGCAAGTGCGCAGCGTTAATAATTCATGACAAACGCTTCGGTAACGGCAGTTCCGGTCTCGGCCAGCGCTTAAGTACACCATGACGTCACGGTTGACCGGCCAGCCTGGACTATCACATTCCTGATGACGTCGGCGTCGCCAGCAAGCACTCGTTGTTTCTGTAAACGAATGAATTGGTGACGAAAAAATAACTGGCGCAAGTACACCTTGATGTCAGACGGTGCGGGTATAATTGCCGGACGGCTCCTCTGGCAACATTCAAAATCATATTAAATTAAGCTGCGCTCATCACTTGTGACGAAACTTGCTAGAGGGCGCATCTCCTTACGCATATATGAAGCAAATCACATCTTTGGGCTCAAAATTTTCTATTTGTGCCCTTTAAAGCTGATTCACTGCCGTAACAGAAGCCACGTGCATGAGAAAAATACAAGAAGAAGCAAGGAAAACGACTTCACCAAAGCTGTACTGCGAAGCAAGCCTTTTGTCTTAATTTCAGCGCAACGAATGAAAAAATCATGCCGTTAAAATACGTGCTGCAGAATGTGCTGGCAGCAATGAAGACAAAGTCAATCGCTCACTGCTTTCATTACCGCTCATGTGTGATGCACAAGATTCTCATAAACATTTGTCAAGTACTGAATAAATGAAAGAATGACTAAATCACTAAATAACGCAACCGGTCTGTCTGCCTGCCTGCCTGTTATTCAGTTAATCAAATGCTCATCTAAGACGTTGCTATGTTGATAAACTCAATGGCGAGGAAGCTCTTGTAACGCACGTTCTTTGCAGTTGATGGGTTATCCGGAAATGAAAGGCGCGGCGACCGGCTCACTTCTCCACGGGAACTCAGCCGTGCCGTGAGGGAAGGGAGAAAGAGGAAAGAGAGAGAGGTGCCGTTGTGGAGGGCACCGGGGCGATTTCGACCACCTGGGACCGGAGGATCTATAATGTGCACTGGCACTGCACAGCTCACGGGCACCGTTTGCATGTCGTCTCTGTCAAAACGCGGCCTCTGCGGCGGGCTCGAACCCGGGTACCCCGGGCTCTTTGGATTTCCTTCAGCAGCATACTCGCGCATCATACAGAGGTAAGGTATAGTCTTTGTCAAAAGTATACTGCCCAAGGGGCGTATTTCTGAGCCCTGCAGCGCGGCTGCTGTTGCATACTCAGATAACCTAATCTCACGAAAGCGGGAGGAACTTAATTTCTCAACCCTCCCAAGCTTAGGACTGTCAAATATGCTCAAGAGCTCCACTACACGGCTTGGAAGCAAACCCCTTGGGCTGTATGTTTTTGAGAAATACTGTACACAACATTCCGCGCATGCTTTGTCCTTTCCTTTGCTCTCCGGTCGGCCGCAGAAGACAGATGGCGATGCGACGAGCTTTCATAATTTGCCACTGTGCGGCAGCACCCGCGCCAGCGAAGCTCTGGAGGAGGGCAGCGGAGCAAAGGTTCGCAGGCGTGGCGTGCTGCGCTGCCATCGTGATCGCCACATCGTCGGCAATAATGAAAAGGCCGTGACTAATGGTTCTTCAGAGCGATTCAGCCCCCCCCCCCCCCCCGCCCTTTTTTTTTTTTTTGCTGCTTGTACTCCCGCAGCACCGTCGCTGTTCGCCTCTGCTGTTTGATTGCAACCCCTTCCCCTCTCCCTGAACAACACGCCCTGAGGCCTCCCTCTCTCATTCTTACCATCGCAACCTCCGACCCACGCTCATGTTCGCGAAGCAACGGCACTTGCGGCTGCTGCAAACAGCGCTGTTGATAACTTTCCTCTTTTTTTTTTTTCGGCGGAGGAGGGGGGAGGGGGGGGGGGGGAGGGGGGAGGGACTGTTGCCAGAACACGTCCCAAAACTGCAGACCCAATCTAGCGCCCCCGGCCATCGCTGTTCCTTCCCCTGTTTCGTAACTTGCGGGGCACGCGAGAAAAGGTGCTCTTCTCCGGATACTGTCTCTGTGTGCATCCGGGACCTTGCTATCTTCTGGAAGTAGAGGTCTAGTGGCGGTGAGGGCGGATGCATGTACGCAGGTCTTGCACCGGGAAGGGAGTTATGGTCGCGCGCTGCCTGTTCGAAGGATTCCTTGTAATGGGCTGCGCTGCGGAGACGACGAGCCTTTGCGTGGCAGTATTCCGGCGCAAATTGGAAGAAATCAGAGTCGTCCCTTCGTGCGCCATAGGCGCCGCGAGCGATAGCCGTTCCAGCGAGCTTGATTCTGGACGAGACACTTTACGGTTGTCCCGCATCCTATGGTCGACGAAGTCGCTTGTTTCCAGGATAACCGACCTGAACAAAAATAGGACAAATAAATATAAGACGGGAAAAACAGCGCCTGCAGCATCACGAAAGCGCATAGATATTCCTGCTTGCATGTTTTACGTACTTCCTTGATAGTGAAGACGATCATCGGTGAACGGCAAATAGAAAAGAATAAGTTCAGCTTGCTATGCCTTAAGCTGTTGCGCTGCACAAACCCGCCACAAAGGATTTCTTTATATAAGGGGATAAAAGTTTGGTGTAACGAAACATAACCAACGTAACGAGAGGTAAGGCCGCGTTACATTCCTGCGTTATTACTTTTCGATGTACTATCGAGGAAAAAAGGCACTCGGGACTGATCGGCGCTTCTTGCTCGCTTTCCCAGGCACTTATTACACTCGGTTATGGTAAAGCTTGTCGCTCGTATTCACCGCTTTCCGGAGCGGCGTACTAGAAGGCCGTACTAAATAAAGCAATACAACGCCGCGAGCAACGCGTTTCCAGTGCGCCAGTCGCAAGCTGCTGCCTCTTTGATACCAATGGTCGGACAAGACACCCTAAATGCGACCAAATACTGAGGTGTGCATACATAGAATATGGAGTTAATAAATGAGTCTAATGTGTACCACAACCGCTTCTGCCTATTCGTATGGGGAGGGAACTGAATTGTTATATTGTCGGATTGCACAAAACATTTATGAAAGTATTTTTCACTCTTTTTGGTGGTGTAGAAGAAAAGCTGGTAGGATTTACAAATTCTACTACATTTTATGTGCTTTAATAACTGCAGCTTGGTGGCCACAAATCGTCATCATCATCTTCAGCCTGACTACGCCCACTGCAGGGCAAAGGCCTCTCCCAAGTCTCCATGTCTCTCCAATTAACCATGTCATTTGCCAGCTGCGACCACCGTATCCCCGCAAGCTTCTTAATTTCATCCGCCAACCTAACTTTCTGCCGCCCCCTGCCAAGCTTGCCTTCGGTTGGAACCCACTCCATTTCCCTTAAGCACCAGCGGTTATCTTGCCTTCGCATTACATGCCCTACAAAAGCCCATTTTTTCCTTTAGATTACGGCGAGGATGTCATTAACCCGCGTTTGTTCCCTCACCCACTCTGCCCGCTTCCCGTCGCTTCACGTTACACCTATCATTTTTCTTTCCATAGCTCGCTGCTCTTAACTTAAGCTGAAGCCTCTTTGTTAGCGTCCATTTTTCTGCTCCGTATACGTGAGTACCGATAAGATACAGCTGTTGTGTACTTTTCTCTTGAGGGATATTGGTAAACTACCATTCATGATCCTAGAGAACCTGGCAAGAAATGAGGACCGTCATATCAATATGAGGGTCGGGTTCAATGATGCAACGATGCGCATTTTCTTCCCCGCAATCATCCTATTCTCTCTAACCCCTACCGTTAATCTAGCCTGCCGGGCTGGGTTGCACAGAGCTGGCTGCTCAACTAGCCATGGCACAAGAGGCCGTGGAGCTGCTGAGCGCCGAATTTTTCGCGAAATAACGTGTTTCTCTCTCTTACTGTGAGTCTCTCTAGCGGCATTTCAGATTTTTCTGATTGCCAACAAATAATGCTTCCCACTAGCTGTTGAAACTTGTGGAGGACTATGTGGACATTTTGATTAATCGATATACGGGCATAGCTCAGGAAACTAGACGCCAATTTCAATTGAATTTCGTGAATAGCCTAGAACTCTCCTGTCGCAGTGATGATGGGCGGCAAGTCACACTTGTTAATTGTGCTTGCTATCTCGAAGTCCGGATACGGCCGCTTTCCATTCTTCGCACAGACATCTTTCGTGACCAAGCCTGCGCTGGTGTTGCGGCCCGACTCGTATGTCCGAGCCGCCCGCTGAAGTTGTAGACACTGTATGCCCGATTGCTTTTCTTTCCCCTTTCTTGAACACTTCTCTGTTCGTTCTGGCGGTGATCCGGACCATGGAAACGCGTATTTTTTCTTTTTTTTTGCCGCATTACTTCGTAATTCTTCTAGGCAATCTTTCCCAAAATGCGAGCCATCGGCCATCCAGCTTTCGCCTCGTCTGGTTTGTCGATTGGCGAACTTAGTTAATACTGCGCTGCCTGTGAATGTTGTAATCGCTTGGGCGGCATCTAAGCAATATTTATTGCACAGGTATACTGAGATCGGGATTGAAATGCATCTAACAAACCCTTCCCGAGGTCGGGTGTAAGTGAGCATTATGGAGCAGAAGGATTCGCCGCAAGAAAGTTCATTCATTTCATTTTTTTTTTTTTTACATGCTGTCCTTCGGAGGGAAATTTGACCGTCCACTCATTTATTGTCTCCGCATTCTATGTAAGTACTCGTCCTCAGTGCTCGCTCCAGTTTACAGCGTATTGTCCGATCATTCGAATTAAGCAGGCAGCAGCTCATGGTTAGCGCTCTGGATTGGATTGGAAAACGTTTATTTCGTCAAGATGTAGATGGCCGCGCTAGATGGCCTCCAGCCCATGGCTAACGACGACCTCAGAGGCCCACTCAGTGGCCAAGGCTTAGCGCTCTGGAAATGTGTTGCTCGCGGCGTTGTATTCGTTTATTTCTTTAGAATGGCCTTCTAGTACGCCGCTCCGAAAAGCGGGGAATACGAGCGACAAGCTTTATCATAATCGACTTCAAGTGCCTGGGAAAGCGAGCGAGGCGCCGGTCAGCCCTCAGTGAGTCAGCAACCGTGAGTCAGTGACTCGCGCACTGCGCATACGCGAGCCACAAATACATGCCCCCGCGCCCACGTTCGGCACTGGTCGCCTTTGCGATGTCTGCTCGCGTCATTCCCGCGCTGTGCCTGTAAACTGCCCCAGGTTACGACGGCGCTGCCACAGTCACGGGACGCCCTCGTGTGAATGCGAATGACGAAGTAAAGCGTCGCATTGCCCGCATCCTGACGCTCGCGGATAAGACTACAGCACTGGAACGGCGCACAGCTGGCGTCATCAGGGCGGCTCGTGTTTTATTCAGGCCGAGCCAGCGCACTGCACCTCCACTGGCAGAATCATGGCGTGTACGAGAAAGGACCAGTGCAGATGTGTCAGCCGAGCGTCCATCACGGCGCACAGGGTGAGTATAAATCGCATTTTTTTTCATTTCATACTGTTTCAGTTTGTCACGTCTACGCAGTACTCGTTGGCCTAGTGTGCGCGTGAAAGAGAACAAGGGAAGGTAGATCACATTCTTTGCGAACCTTTGTTTCTTGCCTTATGCATCGTTGTCGCGGTGTTACATACCAGCTTTGACAAATGCACTGTGGTGTGCGGAAAAGCTGCGTATTGCTTGTGATATAAATTTCTTAAGAATCTGCTCGATTGCTGTTACTTTTCCTACAGTTAAGTTCGTGGCCACGAGTTTCTTTTCTGGGAGCACGAAGGCTTATCGTATAAACCGCTGCTTTCTCACGTAGCTAACTAGGTGTTGGGCCTACAGAAGTGAGATCTAATCAGCGACGGCTTATGGCGCATTCCAATCGGCGATCCGGAGTCAGTCTTTTTCCTCCGATAATCAAAAAGCGCGTTTCAGTGCGTGACTTGGATTCATATCTAGAGTTCTGATTGGACCGTGACGAATATTGTGCTCCATCACGGATTAAAACAGATGCTGCGAATTCATCTGTAACGGCTATATATTTTTATCATTTTTACGTCCGCGCATTGCAGTCTATGCACACGTTCTGCGCGACGCTACTGACCGCTGTATGCAGCGTAGGTTGCAAAGCTCGCGTTTCACGCCACGTTGTTGTTGGGGTTCAGTGCGACCTCATCGCCCCGTGCCTACATAAAGGCCGTGGAGATAGTGTTTATGGTTGTGTACTCGGTGACCACTGCATCAGTGTGCGCTGGCTGGCACTGTCGGCTGTAAATAATGCCGTTTCTTGACGCCAACTCCTTAGCTGTGGACGCAACAATCATCATGCAATAACTAAAGGCTCAAGATCCCGGGATCGAATGCCAGCTGCGGCGGCCCAGTTTGGATGCAGAAGAAAGGCAAAGACGCTCGTGTGGTAGAAACTAAAAGGACCCCGGGTGGTCTAAACTAATCCGTAGCCCTCCTGCGAGTCGCTTCGAGACGTTGAACCCTGCATAGCGATATAATATCTAAGGGTTAACGAGGACCCACGCTCGCCCTTCAGGCAAACGATCATCTCGGCGGCGGCTCTATTAGCGGCCCAACTATGGCACTGCTGTTTCCTTTGTCCCAGTAATCTTCGCTACCGCTGCTGAATTCGCGGCGCAGTGCTATTTCGGCCAGGCTTAGTCGATTTGCCTTCAGCCTGCCGCTATTCCTCCCTGTGTGGATGATATACGCTGAGCAATGCTCCCGGCCTCGTGCTTTTCAGTACGTTAGCTCCGCACACATCGTACGCCTGCCACTCTCCACACCGCGTACGGTGCGCTTTGGCACGTTTTCATTTTTGTAGCTATTCATGCTTCCGGATGAGGGCGGGCTTTTGTAGAATCCTACACGTTATTCGTGCCACTCCGCAGTGCGCTCTACATTCGCGGTCCTTGAACTCATCACGGCGCGCGCACAGACTAAACTGAGAACAGCGCTATCAGTTTTTTTGTTTTTTTTCATAAAATTCGATAGTTCGCCATTTTGTGGCTTTGTTGCCGCTTGCCCGGCACCGAAAGGTGCATTTATTGTCAACGAATTAGGATTCAAATTTGAAGAACTTTTTCCCGCCGCTACTATTCAAACTCGGGACTGCCGCCGCGGTGGCTCAGTGGTTACGGTGCTCGGCTGCTGACCCGAACGACGCACGTTCGATCCCGGCTGCGGCGGTCGAATTTCGATGGAGGCGAAATTCTAGAGGCCCGTGCACTGTGCGAGGTCAGTGCACGTTAAAGAACACCAGATGGTAGAAATTTCCGAAGCCCTTCAGTACGGCGTCCCTCACAGCCGGAGTCGCTTTCGGACGTTAAACCCCCTAAAACTAAAACAAGCCAAACTCTGGACTCTGTGATGAAGAAATAGGAGAACAGTGACGTAAAGCGGCGGAAACGGAAACTAGGACTCCGTGATTGCTGGCAGCGAGCGCGGCGATCCCGCTTAGAAGCAGCCGAAATGAAAACTATTGCCGGCCGAACGAAGGCCTCTATCGGCCGTCGTCTTTTCTTTTAAGTTTTCATCAACGTTACGATGGATCCCGTTCCCGATTCCGACAAAGAAGTTCTCGCAAAGTCTTGCGGAGTGACCTCAACCCCACACAGCATGCGATGCTTTAGACGGCTGAGGCGCCGGGTCTGGCGAGGTAGTCTGTGCTCTGAGGAGTCGGCACCGTCGCTGTCACAGCCGAGCCACCGTCACGACTGATGTGTAGTGACTGGTATGTGCGAGCATATTTAAATTCTTTTATAATAGTCCTCGTAGGGCGCTGGTTCTGCAGCCCAGCGTCTTGGTACGTTGACAAAGCGAACACGCCGAGCGATGTGTTTGCTAACGTGGAGACGCGTGGAACATTGGCTACACACAGCTGGTTTTCCTTGCCGCACTTGAATTGCCTTTATTTCCATAAATATACAGTTTATGGGGGATTTAAGGAAAAAGTTACTCAGAGCAACTTCACGGGCCTTAAACCCTGTCTGGGGGCAGCAGCGGTAGCGACAGCATTCATACATAAAGAAAACATAGTTGGCTCAAACTTAAGCCATCAAAGAGAAATTCAGTAGAAGAAAAAAAAGCACAAAAACTAGGAAATACAGTTGGCACATGGGCAACAAAAACTACAATAGAAACATTTACGAGAAACCCTGAGGGATAAATGATGAATGATTACACAATATACACAGGCGAATATCCAACAGCAGTATCATATATCAATAGCAATCTGCCTCGAAAGCGTGCCGTTGCACAGACGTCGTCCGAGAAACCTTTAAAGAGGCACTTGGAGATCCTCTGCTGCTCCGCCCTTCTGAATCGAGGCGCATAACGAAACCATGCGGGCACGCAGAACGCATAGCCGCAAAGTGCACTCAAACATACCGAAATCCAGCTGGCCGCCCGTTGCGTAGCCAACTGCAGTTTTTCTTTGACTTCCAACATTCAGGTTGTCTTTTTTTCCGTCTTCTTTGTGTGATGAAATTGCGCTCGTGGTTTGAAAACAAAACTTATATATTTCAATATCGATCAAACACGTAACCTTCATGCCCATTTGTAAGCCTCAGAGATCTGTGGCTATCTTCTATTTCATTATCACGCCCCGCCGCGGTGGCTCAGTGGTTACGGTGCTCGGCGGCTGACCCGAAAGACGGGGGTTCGATCCCGACCGCGGCGGCTGAATTTCGGTGGAGGCGAAATTCTACAGGCCCGTGTACTGTGCGGTGTCAGTGCACGTTAAAGAACCCCAGGTGGTCGAAATTTCCGGAGCCCTTCACTGCGGCGTTCCTCATAGCTTGAGTTGCTTTGGGACGTTAAACCGCAATAAACCAAACTATTTCATTATCACGCTCGTACTTGCGAGACTGGCCTGTGGAGGCGATGCATGTATTTTAGTTCTTGCTGTTTTCTATCTTACAAGACCTTTGTTATCGAAAGAAGTGGTGTTTTTGTGTTTACGAGCTGGTATTCTATCGATACAAACCAGCTTCAATTTCTCCTCAGCGTCCCTTTAAAAGCAGGACTCACTACACTTTTGCAAAATGAGTGATAGTTGAAACCCAGTTAATTTCAAAACGAATTTCGCCCCTGCAGCCTCTAGAGAACAGCATCCAAGTGAAAACTGCTTTAATAGATGAAAATCCTTGCATATACGACCACGCGCACAGCTGTGGTCAGCGGTGCTGAGCGCTATATTTGGCTGCAACAGTACAAAAGCATTACCGCGCCGCACACAGCGCATCACAGCACGCAGCCTCCCAGTACACACACAATCTCCTGAGAGATGAACAGTCGGCACGACTTGCACCGTGCACTACGCCAGTCTACTGTTCACATGAATTTAAGTTTCCATTCTAGTCCAGCCAGTAGCTGTCAGCCTTTCCAAACTGCACGCCACATTTTGTTGCGTTCGACGTTTTGTCGAGGCAGACAAAATTTTTTCAGTCGCCCCTCAAAGGATTGTTTCGAAGCTGAACTAATGCAAGCTGTCAGTGGCGGCGCACTCGTCTCTCGCCATCTCGGGGTGTCTGTATGTACGTAAATAAACAACGCTCCACCGGTTTCACCTCATCTTCTCTTCCAGAGGACTGGCAACAACCCCACTGGCCCGTTCGAACACCCGCCGCCTCAGGCACTGCCTCGCCGGACGGCTTTCTTTATCATTTCAGTCCTAGTTATTCAGCGCAGGGCTGTGCTGCGTGACGTTTCCCTTTATCTGCTTGCTCCGTCGGCGCCCTCGCAGCGTGCCTTGGGGCGTTCTTTCCTTTGGCGCGGCCGAGGCAAGCATTGTTCTGCGAATTTCCAATTCCAAGAGGCCCAGCCGACGCGCCCATGGGCGCTTCCCCATTTTTCCCAGCGCCGCCGCCTGTGTATAGTGGGAGTCGGTCTTTTTTGCGCACCGTATTTACATGTAGTCAGCCCGTCGCTGCCGCGCGTTCCGCTACGTTTCGCGCCTGAACAAGTGCAACCTTTCTGTTCGCGCAGTTGTGTGCAGCGTTCGTCGAGGACATGCGGCTGCGAAGAATTCTTCTTTGCTGAGTTGGACCTGAGCGCAGCAGGTGGCTGCGACGCCAAGTGACTAAATGTGGTATATTCAGTTCCCAAGACGTGAGGCAATTAATGAGGTATTGCCAGGTAATCTTGTTTGATAAAGGTTATATTTTATCAGTTATTCAGTCATTGCAGCCAGCGGCACTTAAGTCAGTAAGTCATCAAGTAGAGCCATCAAGTCGGTCAGCCAGTCGGTCAGTCAGTCGGTCGGTCAGTCGGTCGGTCAGTCGGTCAGTCGGTCAGTCGGTCAGTCGGTCAGTCGGTCAGTCGGTCAGTCAGTCAGTCAAGTCAAGTCAAGTTAAGTTCAGTCAGTCAGTCAGTCAGTCAGATCACTCAGTCAGTCAGTCAGTCAGTCAGTCAGTCAGATCACTCAGTCAGTCAGTCAGTCAGTCAGATCACTCAGTCAGTCAAGTTAAATCAGTCAGTCAGTAAGACAAGTGAAATCAGTCAGTCAGTAAGACAAGTTAAATCAGTCAGTCAGTAAGACAAGTCAGATCACTCAGTAAGACAAGTCAGATCACTCAGTCAGTCAGATCACTCAGTCAGTCAGATCACTCAGTCAGTCAGATCACTCAGTCAGTCAGATCACTCAGTCAGTCTGATCACTCAGTCAGTCTGATCACTCAGTCAGTCTGATCACTCAGTCAGTCAGATCACTCAGTCAGTCAAGTTAAATCACTCAGTCAGTAGCACAAGTCAGATCACTCAGTCAAATGGGATCACTCAGTAAGTGAAGGGTATTCACTCAGTCAAATGGGATCAGTCAATCAGTGAAGGGTATTCACTCAGTCGGTCAGTGGAGGCAACAATCGCTATTGGTCTAGAGAAGTCGAAAATAGTGGAGTCAAGTCACTCATCCGGTTTGTCCGTGAAACTAAGTCAGTCACTGTTACCAAATTAGTCACTCTATGAAATCACTTTTTAAGATGACAAGCAGCGTTAGGAAGCATGGTTGAGAGGAAATAAAACACGGACATGCGCACATTATAAAGATATGCACCAACTGGCCCAACAAGAAGTTTTATTACAGAAATGAAGTCTCTCAGGCAGCCAGTGATCGATAAATGAGTCTGTTAATCAATTTCGCTCATGACAGAGGGAAAAAGGCACACGAATTGGGTGTTACGCATGCAAAGGAGATCATAATTTGTCTAGGTTAATCTCGTATAGCAGGTGCGTGTGTACATGGAGATAAGCTTTTCTTACTTGATTACCGAAGCGCAACAGGGCGTGGCACTCTGATATGCAGCGAATATAACGGGAGATTGTTGACGAAAGCCGCCCGTATTTAAAGATAGTAAAACAATCCGAGAAGCTGTTTACTTTATTTAGTGAAATGTGCAAAAGGTTTTGTGGCAGTCGTCATAGTTGCTTTGTTATTAGGATATAACAAGTACTGGATTCAAAGTGGAGTTCGCTGTGGGACATCAAATGCTGCAATCAATAAACGCTTACCTACAGGTCGTCAACATGGCACTGAAATCAAAATAATCTACCTCGTTCAAAAGATGAACCAAACAAATCCCTCATAATGAAGATTGTTGATCGGGGATGTATTGTTTCGTTCCACCATTTATTATTACTGAGGCGTACCCGGGCGTAAGCGAGCGCCGAGCACAGCGGAGGGTGAGATAGCGGAGTGAACGCGAGGAGGAAACCGGAAGCGGAGGGTAGGGTGGTAGCGTGAAGGCAGGTTGCGCGGCGGCGTTCCGCTGCATCAGAGTAGCGCGCGCCGTCATCTGCTCGCCGGTGATATCATCTGTAAGGTATGCGTCGCTCGCACGAGATGGCGCCAGAGGTGAGGCTCATCGGTGGCGGAACGCTGTGTTTGCTGTCCAAGTCCAAACCCAGAGACGCCCCCGTTCGGCTGCGGGTTCGGTATGCGGTCACCTACAGTTCGAGCACCGAAGCAGCTTCGCTGAAAAATCTCGTTACCGAGAAGCGTAATCATCGGCAATTTTTGTTGCGGAAGCAACACTACGCTAGGAGTGAGCGATTTCGCGGAGCCCCGGAGAGCCCTAACTGCGCATGCGTGAGGAGCGAGTGACGTCATAGCAGCGCGGAGCCGCCGCCGCCGACTCCGCTGCGCGGATGACTCAGAGGTGCCGTCGCCGCTGCGCCATCAGCGCATATATCAAGGAGTAGTGTCGTCACACGGCGCACAGCTGCGGCGCTGGGGCAACACCACCTAGAAGACTTTGGGGCCACCGCCTACCCCTTCGCTACGCGGGTGACTCAGAGGTGCCGCCGCCGCTGCGATTGCCGCGCCGTTGCTTCCGCTGTTCTACTCGAGGTGGCCATTGGTCAAACCACAGCCAATTTTTTTCGCTTTAAAATCAAGTCCATAGGGAACAGAGAATCTTCACGCGTTTTCAGGAAATCTAAAAAATTGCCAGGGAAGTCAGGGGCGTTTTTCATCTAAAGATACTTTCATCTGATTATCAAAACAACTGGCAAGACAAGGTGAAAGCTCGCTCAGAAAAGTAAACTGCGAAGTCTGTGCCAGTGCGAAAGGAATTTCGTTTCGGCCGCCTTCGAATCTACTCAAGCTATGACAGTTGCTATCACAGCTACTGCGATGAGGTTTCGCGAATCTGCTGTGTTCAAAAAAGCCGCGAAAAGATTCTGAGGCCGATACGACGATCAGCACCGAACCTCGCCGTGCCCTCATCTTCTCGACTGCGCGTTTCCACTACCATTGCTTCGTTGTTAGAAAAATTACTGCTGCTAATGTAAGACCTCAATGGCGCTGCGGACGGTTGGTTTTCGTGCCTAAGGCGCGCAGAACGAAGGGAAGGTGGTTCCATCTGGCGTCTTCTATCCCGATTTCCTAATGTCGTGTCGTTACTCTCGTTTTTGCGCTGGGCGCAAATACAGCGCCTTCTCCGCTGTAATGGCATAACAGCGTAACGATACGGCGTTACCTTTATCGCGACATTGAAAGCTGACAGCTTTCGTTGGGTGACGTTCAGTACTCAGCGTTATTTTTTCTATATTTCATAAAATTTAGGCGCCAATATGTACGATAGACCGAAAAATTTGTTGATAAATGCAGTAGGCATTTTGAGCTGACAGTACACTGATTTGTAAACGTGACGTAAGGGATACAGGTCCATGCTAGTCATTGAGGTGCCTGTTTCCTTCGCTTTGACTAAGAAGTGTACTCTGATTTAATAATGTTTTTATAGTCTGTTCTTACCAACTTTTTCTTAGCTTTAGGGGTTGTTGGCGACCAACGTTTAGCAGGCGTTGCTCTTGGTATAAATTCTTGACGGTGCGCAGAAAAGAAAACAACCACGGGCAACGCGTAGTACTTGGTGAATTCCTTCATTGACCTTCACTGTTCCCAACGAACAGGAAAGAATAATCAGAATCAGGAAAGAAAAAAATGCGATGATATTCCAAACTGGAGGAAGGAATCGTACCAAATAACAAAGGTAATTATATGGGTAATCGAGAAAATTTTCGGTTGCGACATGGAACATCACGGTAGTGTTGTTTACCGACGCATACCATCTTTTCCTCTGAACAACTGTCCACGTGTTGCTTAAGTTTCTTTTCTGGTGGGCCTGCGCGCCTCTCCTTTTCAGTGCTGCTTTTAAAAATCCGAGGATAGTACCGCTGTTGTCTGCATCGTTCGGTGCAACTAATGTATAGGCAAGACACCATTCGACGTTACAGCCTATCCTCGGCAAACGCATGTTTCAGAAATTTAAAAATGTATCTAATAATTTACTCCTCCATTTGCTCGAAATGAATCAACGCATTAATTCATTCGCCGCCACGGTTACACAATCGTTATGGTGTTCGGCTGCTGACCCGAAGCACGCGGGTTCGATCGCGGCTATGGCAGTCGCATTTCGACAGAGGCGAAATGCTTGAGGCTCGTGTACAGTGCGATGTCGGTGCATGTTAAAGAACCCTAGGTGATCCAAGTTATCCGGAGCCGTCCACTGCGGCGTCCCTCACAGCCTGAGTCGCTTTGGGACGTGAAGCCTCGTAAACCAAACCAAAAAAAAAAAAAAATCCTACACCTGATCCTCAGCCACAGCCAGACCGACCTTTGCTTTGGAGCGTTAAATCCCAGAAACCAACCGAAACCAGACCGTCTTCATAGGAGGCAACAGTTTATTTTTTAATGTGACAACTCATTATAAGTCTACATATTTCCTTTCCGTGCACACAGATTTCGTTCACGTGTACGTTCATGCAAACTGATCTCCATTACAGCAAGCTGCAATTTTATCTTTACAAGCGTTCTGTGAAGCCTCAAGTCAAACGCGCACAAGACAACTGAAACAGAAACAGCAAAACGAGGTCCTGTAGTTTGAGGGAGTGAATACTAGAGCACTTGATTTTCACTTGCAGGGCGCGAAGAGCGTTCCTTGGAAGAGTTCATGAACCTGGCCCATATTTCTTCTCGAGCAGAAAATTTTGTTAGTGAGCTCTTCTGTCCGCGTTTGAGTTGTCCTCTTCGCGTTTCGTTTGACGTCGATGGTGCACTGTATATATACCTGTACATATCCGCGTAGTTTGACCGGACGGGTTATCCAGTAGAGCTTGATACAAGACGGAGAAGAAGCAGAAGATAGCCTCGCAGTATTCATGGGCTTTTAACAAAGCCTTCATAAGAAGAAGTTGTGACGCTCTCGTATTATAAAGAAGTAAGGATGACGCAGATTTTAGCCTCTAAGCAAGCTGCACATAATAAGATTGATCTATCGGGACCCAACACTAAGCAAGCCTGGGCGAACTTTCGTCTGAGTGTGTGCTACATAGGATGAAGGACAGGAGGAGTACACAGATCAATAATGCTCTGCATTGCTATTGCCCTTCACAAATTCGCTTTGTGAGGTAAAGCGCGCACCACTGTTCTGTACCTCTTTTTATTTTCGGCGGTGGAGCGAGCCATCAGGCTGTCAGATGGTGAACTGCTGTACGGAAATGGTCAACTCCGGCGAAACAAATTTTCCTGGAAGGCGAAGCTCCGTGTCTGCGTTTTTCCTCGTTCATTTCTTGTACATTCTTTTCATTTTAAAAACGAGAGCCTCTTCTGGACGAAACTCGAACCGAGGCGAGCGTTAAAGGTTATCCCCGGCACCGACTTGCGAGATCGAAAGGCTGTGCACGCCTTGTTACCGGTGCCTCGGGGTCTGAGTCCGCCTCTCGGACGCGTCGCTTGTTTTGACGCATGAAGAGTGTTGGGAAGCGCCGTGTTTTCGACGGCCTATGCTTTGTTTGCGATTTTCTGTTTTCCTTTCTTTTTTTTTCTTTTTTTGGCGCGATGGCGGCGCCTGCACGAAAGCTTCTCAGTAAAGGTCAAAAGACACACGCGCGCTCTGGATTGCCTTGTTTGTGAGATGTTATTACTTATCGCGGATGCAGGGAGGAATGGTTGCTTTTCATTTTCGGTCGCCCTTTTGCGCGAAACTGAATTGTAAACTGGATAGCCAGCGCGCATAGACGCGTTAGGTAGTTTACCAACCAGTTCGTGACACCTTTTGCTGGATGCTGGTGCAGTCGGTAACATACTTTTCAAGCGTTCGAACAGCGCGTTCTGTTACGAATGTATGATAATCGCCGCTACCTGCCTGCCCAGCCCGATGTACTTTTCAAAGAAACGAGGAGTTAAACAAGATCCGGGGATTCGCATGTAGGGTGGTAAGGTCTTGTTTCGAGCCCTAGGCCACTCGTAAGTGGCAATTGTGTATCGCTCGGTGTGCCGTTCGAGCGCTCTATAGACATGTCTGCGGACGACTGTACGTCTCATTAAGCGGTGACGCGGACTGTGCGTGGCTCCAACACATGGAGGGAGCCCAGCCAGGCTGCTCCTCGGTGTCGTCTTCATCGGCGGCCGCTACCACTTGTGCTGCGTGAGTCCGGTGCTGCTGCTACAAATTCACCGAGCAATATATTTCGGTTTTGTTAAGCAGGCCATGGATAAAAAAAACTATCCTAATTTGAGGTTATTAGTAACGCTGTAGTTAGTGAAAACTAATTTGATACTCAATCCTCTGTTTCGTTTTTCTGGTTTTCGTTCCTGTGTACAGGGTATTTTTTAAGTTTACAGATTTTTATTTTAAAAACAGTGGCAGATACGTCGGCGCGGTCTGTGCAGTTTGGCTGTGGAGCACGGCAGACACTATGTACAGGCTCAAGTGACAGACGGTCAGTATACTAAGAATAAATAATCAACTTTTTAGTTTTTATTTATAAGGCACAAGATTATGCCACGAAATTTAAGGCCGTCAACTTTGAATGAGAGCCCAGTTTTTTTTTATTTTACTGAATCAGCATTGTGGTTCGTAATATAGAGCGTCGAAAATACGGTTTTGTCAGCTCGCTGATGTGGTTTGGATTACAGTTTAAGGAGGTTAACGTTTTAAAGCGAATCACGCTATGGGGACGCCATAGTGGAGGGCTCAGGATAATTTCGAACACCTGCGGTTTTTTAACGTGCACTGACATCGCACAGTACATGGGCCTCTAGCATTTCGCCTCCATCGAAATGCGACCGCCTTTAACGGGATCGAATCCCGGTCTTTCGGGTCAGCAGCCGAGAACCACAACCAAGCCACCGCGGCGACCGTTGAGTTGGCTTTCCGGTATTTCACGTTTACAAAATGGTGTCGCTTCGCGTGGTATCGCTGCCTAAATAACGTTTTCTTTCTACAGAACTCAATATACGCAGTCTTCGCCCTTATTTGCTGCACTAAAAATGCCAGCGGCGCCATTGCATAAATGTGAAACAACTCAACGAGTTCACAAAACTGTATTCTCGACGCTCGTTATCTCAGACCACAGTGCCGATTGAGAAAATTAAAACTGTGGTCGCCATCGATGTTGGCGACCTTTAATTTGGAAATATAAACTGGTGCCCTAAATCCAGAAACTAAAAAGTTTATCAATTAGAGTTTATCAAACATATTTTAGTTGAGCTCTAAACCATACACAATTGTTCAATCAAACAGCACAGACCGCACTGACGTATCTCTAACTGTTCTTAATATAAAAATCTGCAGTTAGTACCCTGCAACGAGGGTCTTGACAGATACAGCGAATAAGCAAACAAATTAAATGAACCGGCTGTCACTCTTACGAGCTGTTTAAGATGAATAGGGACAAACAATGGTAGTCTGCGTTCAGAGTTGCGTCCCGTGCAAGTGACCCGCAAGCGTTTCTTTTTTTTTTTTCAAAGTGCTACGTTCGAATTCTTCAAGCTTCCAAATATATCGCCATCCTTACAGCAAAGCGGCAGCGCTTCTTTTTTCATGGTCGGCATTTTGTTTTTCCACGCATAAATTTGTTTCACATTTTTTCAGAGTTCCTTATGACATTCTCTCGCTGCCGTAAATATACCAATTCTTAATCGCAACATTCGTACTCTAGCGGTTTTTTTAACCCACGACTGACCCTTTCACACTCAATTTTGGGTCTCACTTCATGCGGCTATTGTGCTGATATTTTTATGTGCGATAGTAACTTTGCTAAACGATGTTGTAGAAGTAATCATCACAAGTCTGGAACACTTAAAGAACAGGTGAGCCTAGCGTATATTGTATATACACCAGGTGTGATCAGTAACTCAGGTGTGATCAGTTATACAGCGTTCACATAATCGGCTTCTCGAGATATGAAAAGGAACTTTTCACATTGTGCGCTGGCTTGGAAAAAAACTGCTTAACCATCGCTTATTCGGCACGAATACTTTTTGCGAGAGCTTTCTTGTTATAAACTTGTCGCAAGTCACCTTATTTCCGACGTAACCACAACGAGGACTTTTTTTTTAGCCACCAACATTTCCAGAGTTTTTTTTAGTTTTGTTTAGAGTTGTTCGCCGCAGTTAATCTTTCCACTGATACATAGTGGCTCTGACAGAGTGAACTGATAAGCTCTTCGAACTCTTTCCCATAGTTCACCGCTTAGAGAGAACGCATCCAAGAGTTCAAAGATTAAAACTGCGGCCAACGATCGCCTTCTCAGAGTGAGCTGTTGGTCATCGTTTGTGGTTGCTATAGACCACTGGAACGCTATGCGCCAGTGGTAACAGCCGCTCGGTTATCATTTCGCATTTTCCACATCCCCCGTCCGGAGAGGACCCGGTGAAAGGCGATCTGTCGTCCCTCGCTTTCTCAGTGCTTTCTGGCCTGCTGTGGCAGGGGATCAGGGAGCGTCGCGAATGGTCTGTGACCGGTCCCACACATGGCGGCGTTTTTTCTCTGCGTGTGTGAGCCTTGCCTGAGTTACGACTCGGCTTTTCTCTGGAAAGATCACCCCGAGACAGAGGGAATGCAAGTCGTCAGATATGTTCCCGATAATATAAAAAAAGTAAATACACACAAAAAAAGCAGTGAGCCTAGATGAAAAACCTTCTCCGTACTCGTCTCGCCTTGCTTCTCATATGGCTCGCTTAGGTTTCTGGCGCGTTTTTTCGCGTTTTCCTATCTGACGTCGCGAAATGGTTTTGCTTACGCAAACTTAGGCGCTATCTAAATCTGCGTTGCAGGATGTATTCGTTGACGCAGTGAAACTTTTTAGTTTGAGGCGAAGAGTTGGTTGTAGAGGAGGAGGAGGAGGAAGGAAAGTGATCGACGAGGAACGTCGAAAATAGAGTAACATTTCATCATCATCATCAGCCTGACTACACCCACTGCAGGGCAAAGGCCTCTCCCATGTCTCTCCAATTAACCCTGTCCTTCGTCAGTTGCCGCCACTGTATCCCCGCAAACTTCTTAATCTCATCCGCCCACCTAACTTTCTGCCGTCCCCTGCTACGTTTGCTTTCTCTTGGAATCCACTCCGTTACCCTTAAAGACCAGCGGTTATCTTGCCTTCGCATTACATGCATTACATGCATGTTACAGAGTAACATTTAGTATCACTGTATTCTTGGGACTCGGGATACTCGATAATTTCGCAGGAGGACTCGTAAGTGAGCAGATACACGTAAACTGGCTCATGGAATGAAATCTGTATGCATTGAGGCGGTTGGGCTGAGTGCGACCTGCTATCTGTATCGCAGCTTCCACTCTGCAGAAGCACAATGCGACACACACGAAGTGCAAGGAGTGGAATCGCGCCGCAGAAGGCTCTCTCCTTCTCATATGCGGCACAACACGTACTGTACGCACCCGAGCACTGCAAGCCCTCTGAAGGCCGTTATATCCAGACCTAGAGAGTGGCAGGTCATGTAAATTATGAGGCTTAGAATGAGTGGAGTAATTTAGGCACCGTTCTCTTCTTGTCTGTTGTCATGCGCCTAACATGTCATGTCATGTACTTTTATGTAGCCCTCTTTCATGTTTTGAGGCAACAGTAAACGTCTGTAAGGAAACGCAAAACATAGTTGAGTGCCTTGCGACAATATGACAGCTAATTTTACCATGTGACACAAATATCTGATAACAGTAACTAGAACAAATGTTTTCTTAATCTACGAGCAGCGCTCGTCCTGTTCCCTTAATCGTCCATGTTGTCATTTTGCGCTCTCATGTCTTTCACGAATACGCACCAACAAACCCAGCTGCAAGTACTTTTTATTCTTCAATCCGTTAGAGGCATTTGCTTTAGCTTTGGTTTTTTGTTTGTTTTTTTTTGTACCTACGAGAGTGGCTACTGCTGCTCTCTGCAACGCATATCGAGGATGCATGCACACAGGCTCCTCTGCAGACTCCCAATAGTTCTTGCACATAGCTGCGCAGATTTTTCTCCAACATTACATTCCACACGAAGACCTTGCCGTGTGTTTGGTTTTATTGCGTTTCAATAACGCTGAACTAAACTTGATTCCCGGAGTTAATCGAATAATGCTGAAACATCTTTTCTCGGAGTGTGTTCAACTTCATCAGGCGTCGATTTGCGGCAAGTTTTTAATTTTGATTTTGTATTAGTTATAATTTTTTATGTTTCTCTGCAACAAGAATTTCGTTGTTACTGCCCTTTTCACCTATGTAAACTTCATTCATTCAACCAAGTCCCAGAGTTCCCGTTCTGCCTGCCTAAATACTGTTAGCATTGCTTTCAATACTGAATTTTTTTTTTCACCAAAAGTGGCAGCAAAAAGCGAGAGAGCTAATGTATTTGCTGCTAGCACAAAACAATTGGTCGAAGTTATTGAGTGCGTCAGCGAGCGTACGCCCCGAAATCGCCTCCCCTCTCTTTGATACTACAGATGCTCCGTACAACGCAGCGGCCGAAATTAGATTCCTCTTACATGCCGTTCTTTAGAACCCGAATACCTCACTGACTTTTATCAGCGCCTAATTCAGGCCTCCACCTTTTAAAACGTACAGGGCACCGCTACACAGTGAAACCATCGCGCTCAGAAAGACGCGCTACACTCTTCTCTTCCTTAATTCATTTTCGACTTCAAAGCACGGGAGCGTAAAAAGAGTGAAACGCAAACTCCTTCCGATAAGTTTTTCATGCATCTTTACCACAATCTTTCCTTCTTTCTTTCTTCAGACGATGTGGAGGCCTTTGAATATCAACGCATACGAAGAAACGAAGGGACAAAGAAAAAATGAAGTAAAGAAAAGGCGCTGGCGAATAGAGAAAGTCCTCGCCCCTTTTCAATAAGATATATATCACGGCGGTTTGATCTCGCTCGGAACTCATCGCGTTCCCTATCGCTGAATTCGTGAATAAAACGACGCGGACTCGGTCGCTTCGGCGCACGCTGAATCCTTGGAGAAAAATAGGTGATCCCATTTTCACTCTCCCTTTCTCTCTCTCTCTCTCTCTCTCTCCCTGCGTTGTGTGGGAGCGGCGGCGTCCAGGCGTGGAGAATCCGTGTGGTTCCTCTTTTCACGGCACACTGTGTTCACAGAGCTCGGCTCGCTGGCTTCGGGGGAGCGTAGACGGAGGCAGGGGCGGCCACTGAGCGCAATTCCAATATATCTCGCGCCGCCGCGCCAAAGAGACGACGTAGCGAGGCGGCGAGATAAGCTTCATCACCAAATGGCGCCGAATCGAGCGACGACACGGCCGCCGCCGGTGGCGTCTCGGTGCCGCCGTTGCATCGCGCGAATCATTGATTCAATTTACACCTCTTTTGTTTCCTTTTACGTTCCTTCTTTTCTTATTGGGTGCATAGATTTTTGTTCGCCTAACGGACCGCCTTATACTGTGGACGACACGGGCTATGTGCACGACTTTACAATTGAAATCCATGTCGAGAAGAATCACGTAATTTTTCTTTTCTTTTTTTTCGCAGAAAAATGCTATTTAAGCTGGTACTTGTCGAGGCTACGTTGTTTTCCTTGAGATCAGACTGCTCAGTGATCGATGTTTCTTTATTTTATTTTACGCACAACATCACCAATACTAAATTCTGCGCTACTTAATGCGCAGTTACGCTTGCTTGCAGCATAGGCAGCCACTGATACATGGTAGTAAAGGAGCGCATTGGGATACGAACACTGCAAAGAGAGTGATCAAGAAGACACATCAAAAGTAAAAATTCAATAATTTAAAAAGTAGGCGTGCTAACGTGTTACAGATTTGATCGAAATGCACAGACAGAGGATAGCTTTTTAAATATCAAATTTTTTTCCTAAATCTGTCACTGAGAGTGATTCTTTAGGGCCACTGTGCAAAGTGCAGGCACTACTGAAAGGCTAAAACACCACTTCTTGGATGAAAAATTTAAGCATAGTTGTCGCAAAATTTCCCGTTATTAAAAAAAGTTACCAAGTTTTTCTCGTGCATTACTGTGATAACCGCGTCGCGCTACTCTCTCTTTTCTTCTTATTGAGTTTTTAAGTATTTATGTGATTTTTGGATTAACCTTTACAGGTGTTCCTGTCACGCTATGTTCCTTTAGAGCCATGCATCAACGGCTGCCTGTGCTGCACCGTGGCTAAAAACGACTGCTTTTAAAATTCGCGGGCAGATTCATCAATGCGTAGCGGTCGTTTCTAGAATTGTTTGCTAGAATGTTTGCCCAGTGGTTACCGGTGATACCATGGTGGGCGGCACGAAGCCTGACGCTGTCATTCGGTACAAGCATGTCGTTACGGCTACAATTCCGCTGAGGGGACAGTTGTCTGCAGTCTTCGCCCCAGACGCGGCCGTTCGCATTGCCCACCGACAAGTCGTTGCTGCCGTCGCCGGCGATCAGCAGCGGGTTTCTGCACAGTCTATACAGGTTTCTATACGGAGCATACACAGAGCCCATCGCGGTGATCACTTGAAGAAGCCGCGCACTGAGATACGAGTCCGTGAGGCGTGCGCGGTGACAGCGGTGAAAAGTATGTAAACGATTGCTCCCACGGTCGAGTAAAAGCTGCCGTACGATTGCGGATGCGTCCTTGCGACACTGCGCACGGGCCGGGTGGACGGCTGCTTGCGCACGGAGGACGCATCAAGTTGGTGAACTTCAATTTTTTGCCGCTCGAACGTGATGCGCAAAACGACCGCAGCTGTTGGTTGCTGCCCTGTGTCAGTTGTCAGTTCAGTTCAGTTCAGTTCATTTCATTTCATTTCATTTCATTTCATTTCAGTTCATTTCAGTTCATTTCAGTTCATTTCATTTCATTTCATTTCAGTTCAGTTCAGTTCAGTTCAGTTCAGTTCATTTCATTTCATTTCAGTTCAGTTCAGTTCAGTTCAGTTCAGTTCAGTCAGTCGATCAATCGATCACGCGGAAAGAAAGATCACGCGGACTAAAGAGGCAGCAGGCGTCATATCTAGCGCCTTCATCATGCCATTCGTCCGCAACTTGCGTTACGTTGCATCTCGCAATTCTCAGCAAATTTTGATTTCTCTACACAAGTGGCCGAGGGCCTACCTGATGAGCCCCTCCACTTGATGGCATTTTTGTTTCGAAGCGCTTTCGTATTCGCCGAACCTTTCATGTGATCGCACTTAAGTTTCGCGTTTACCAATTGTTTTTATGGTGCCAACATTGTAGCCATTGCCCCAACCTTTCTCATATTAATATATTTTTTTCCCTCGATGCTTCATTTCTGGGGCCCCCGAATTATTTAGTGAGTGGTCAAGTAGGCTTGAAGAGCTACCCCGTCCTACTGCGGAGTGATTGTTATAAATGAAATGTTTTCTCTGGTCTGCTCAGTCCCATTGTGATCGCAAATTCACTCCACCGCAACGACAGCTACATCGATAGTTAGGAAATGGTGCGGGCCAGTCAAACCAGAAGGCTCCCCCGTAATTTAAAATTGATATCCTGAGTCCCTAAGTGGACCGACGATGCCATCTATTTTCAATTTACTTCGTTTCTGAACAACTCGCGTCTCCGCTTTTCGAACTGCTTGAATGCTTGCATCCTATGCGACTAGTGCCGTTCGAGAAGCATTCTATAGTTTTACAACAGAACTTGTTGCCGCCACATAATCAGTATGCGGACTTCGGAGCAGACATAAAAGCTATACTTCAGAAGAAAATACAAGCTCGCCTAACTGGGGTGCTTCAAAAGGATCGCTGCATCGAAACACCCTTCGCTGAACGAGAACGACGTGGCACAGCCTGCCGTGTTATGTCGTCGAGTCGTTAGTCTCCGTTTTGTGTCCTCACATTATGGCGCCGACTTTGCGCCTGCACCCCCCCCCCCCCCCCCCCCATATTTCCGTTCCCATCCCTCCCTTGTTTTTGTTTTGCCACTGCTTTTCTCACTCCGTGCCTAATAAACTCTACCTTAACTCGCATTCGTGCTTACGCCTGCTAACTCCCACACACGAAGGCAGCCACAACCAAAGCGCATTTACAACGTCCGGGTTGGGACACTCGCTCCCCTGGCGGCAGCTTGAGCAAGCTTCGAATGCCTCGCGCCAAATGGTCCGGAGCGGACGATTTCCTCGAATAAGCACGCAGAGCCCGCGTTGGACGGTCGGGCGATAGTATGCGTAGAAAAAACAGCTCTCGATCTCGGGGATTCCGAGCTCGCATGCCGAGACCGGTCTTTGCACAGAGCCTCCGTTGCCGCTGCTCTCATCTGTGTCAACACGCGCGCTCGCCGAATGGTGGCGGCGTCTTATGTGCTGCATCTGCTTCGCTGCCTCCTCGGGCGTAGCGGTGGCGCCGCAGTCGTCTCATCGAGCCAGCGGCAGAGCGAGGAAGGAAAGTCCTTAGCGGTAATGGACTCCGTTACTTGCCGTACGGCTGCTGCTAGTATTGCTACTGCGACTGCAGTGTGTACGCGAACACGAATATGCTGCTCGAGCGTCATCTTCTCGGCAGAGCTGCTTGCTCTGCTCTCATGTTTTTGCGCGTAACCTGAGACGACCGCGCTGTTTATGCTGCAGCGGCGCCACGATCAGCGGGCGAAAGGGTTGAGTTACTCGGTGTATATGGCGGCCTGGTTGTGCTGGTTTGTGTCTGCCAAGTTCGGCTGTGAGCATTGCGGAGAAAATATCGTGCTCTTAGTATGCTTAAAAAAAGTTTTCTTCGTTTCAAACGATAATAATAAAAAAAGGAAAGGGCGTTGAAAGTTTACATGTTCGCGTGTATCTTGCTTAACAGCTCGCCTAATTGAATAATGCATTCATTCAATGACTGACTGTTCTGACGTGTAAAGCCGTTGGCCCTTTTACTTCAGCACAGCGTTCTTCACCGCAGATATGTCTCTGTACACGAGGGCACCTCTAAACAGTCGCGCAGGGGCTGTTTACGGGATATTACAAGATTTTGTCGCGTAACTACACGGCTGTAAAAACAAGGTCGTAGTTTGAAAACTATAAATCGTTCAGTAATTTTCTGCGGGGAAAGGGGATGGTTGTCGAATAATTTTTTTTTGGCAATAATTAATATTCATGCTGTCACGAAAACGGAAAATAGTAAGATAGGAATAAGAGAGAAATTCAGCAGTGTGGAATGCAGAACACACTAAGAAACCTTGAGGAAATCAGGCCGGATAAACAGGCTCGAGCGGGAGTTGGACAATTATAGATAACGCATGGTTTTTGGTGTGCGATTTGATGTACCAAAGGAAGGGAAACGTTGTTGGGTGAAGCAGGTAGACCGATGACGAGATAAGGAAACCGCTTGAGATAGTGTGAACCCTCTGAAGTACGACAGGTGTGATGCAAATGAATAGCACATATAATTGTCTTGCAGAAGCCCCACCCGTAGATGAGCAGGACGAAGGCGATGAAATGTCCGCTTTTATTGTTAAAGCAAGCAATTTTACTTGTATCATATCACATGGAGTCCAAAAATCTCATATTTAGATATTTTCCCTGGCGTGCAAAAGAAAACACCTTTGAACTTAGCGCGCAGGTTGTTTCGCTGCAACCGAGGGAACCACCACGATGAAGCAGTGCCTTTAGCATGTGGCCAAGTAACCGAAGGTCGCGGAATATTGTTCCAGCCATAGTGGATGGATTTAAATTGAGGTGAGAAGCAAAACTTCCCTTTTGCACTGCGGTTCAGTGCACGTCGTGATGTCCCTGGCGGTCTAAATTAATCCGGAGCCGTCCACTACAGCATCGCTCGTAGCCCCGTGTGGAAATGCTGTACATTAAAGTCCAGGTCACATATACCACAACCAATGCAACCAGAGTACGTACTGTCCCAACTGCGACATTGCGACCTCCGGCTCCATACTGAGCGGGTGGGCCCTCGCGCTTGGAGCTTTTGGATAAGAGGAGAGAAATCGACTGGGTTGTCTTATTTGTTCATAAAAAAAAAGAAAGCATTCAGTGGCAGAGTCTGGCCTCGCCCCTTTTATTGCGGTAGTCCACAGGCCTGTCCAGAGCGCTCGAACTCTGCGCCGTCTGCGCTCCGCAGCGTGCAAGCGACGTCTAGCGGCAGCGCCTGGTTCGAGAGAGCACATGTCTGAGCACGCGCGACCAATAGAAGCGTTGCAGCTAATCATTTCCCACCTTCCTGATCGCCTTCATTTCAGCATCTGTGGTCGCAGTCAGAAGCGCTGGCGGCTCGTTATCACCGGCTTCGATTCACGGGCAGAAAACCGAAATCGGCGATAGCGTGACCCGGCGTGCTTCGTATGCGAGTAGTATTAGGAAAAAGAAAAGAGTAAACACAGTTTGCAGCCTCACTTCTGCGGCAGTGTTTCGTCCCCTCCGTGCTTTTTTCGCCGGCCTCGACTGTGACTGCCTTCTGCCGTCGTATGTCGTTCGTGATCGTCTCAGCGGCCAATAACAGCGATCCAGCAGCCATGAACTAGCGCAAGGGCGCCAACAGCTGACACGATGGGGTCTCGGAAACGCTCTCTATGCTGCGAGGCCTGTACTTCTGGCACAAGTTGAGCTCACCGTCCTGAAGCTGTTCTTTCCGCACCGAGGCTTTCATTTCGTCATTTTCTGACAGGTCCCATCGCGATCAAAAGTTTACATGCTTTACAGCCGAGTTTACGCTCATCCACTCCGCCCGCTTCCAGTCTTTTAACGCTACATATCATTTTTTGTTTTATAGCTCACTGCGTCGTCCTTAACTTTAGCTGAACCCTTTCGTTAGCCTTCCCGTTTCTGCCAAGTAGGTGAGTACTGTTAAAATACAAGTGTTGTATACTTCTGAACAGGCGTCCAATAAACTTTTGATCATGATAGCACATGCGTATAAACAACGCTCCCAAGATTGCTGAGCCATTGTCTGGATTTTGCAACACCGTTAGTAATATATTGTAAATATATTGTAAAATTATTATTGCAACTATTGGCAGTGTCCTCCCACAGCTTGTCTCCGACCAAGACCGACAGCCTCCCTAGCGCGGGAAGTCTGGACAAACGCTTTTAGCGCGGCTGTCACGAAGCCCTGGATGGGGCTGAGCATCGAAAATTAACGCGGGAATTTGTAATGTTTGGAGCTCGCCATTGATTTCCTGTCGCCGTCAGAACTACTCCATGGGAGCTCAGTAAGCCTTTATAAATCAGATTCTGCAGCACGTAGGAAGAAATATCAACAACTGCGCGGACTATCTTGACGCACTGTTTAATTTTCTCTCAATCACAAATCAAAATATTCACATTGAGTTACGCAGTATTCGCCATACGCGGCCTACAGATGGTGATAGTATCTGCTGTCGAGGAAAGCTGGGCGGGGTATCCTATTTCTCTTCCATGCTAACCCTTTACCGTAGTATTCAGGGCGTAGCGTCGCTTAGAGGCCGGTGTACTGTGCGATGTCAGGGCACGTCAAATAACCTAAGGTGGTCGAAATTTCGGAGCCTTTCACTACGGCGTCCCTCATAACCTGAGTCGCTTTGGGACAGTATACCCCCATAAACCATAAATTGATGACAAAGGGAAACTGCCGTGCAGGTAGCCAACAGTGTGCGAGAGGACGTTGAGAATGTAAATATCTTTTTATAACAACCCAAAACAGGCCAATTATAGGACACTGCTGGAGAGGGACATTACCCCGATCGATGAAACGCTTATCAGTCTTCGAAAGATATTACGTTCTTGGTCGAGACGTGCTCTACAAAAAAGCGCGATCATGGCACCGTAACCTTTCCTCGGGGACAGTTACATGCTTGGGAGATTTTAGATTCACAACATGACTGACTTCACTCGGGTTCTACAGTGTTCGCTTTGCCGTGCTTGTATCACTAGTTCATGATTTCAAAGGTTGACTGACAACCAAGTTTGGGTATCTCCTTCACGTGTCTGTGATGGTGCACAATCACAGACACGTGAAAGAGATACCCAAAGTAAGGTCATGACCTTATTGTTACATCTGCGTCCTTAGTTCCTTGCCTATCGTTTGTTGTTCATCTGTTACGTTTTTGTCGGTTTTTCATTTACTGTGACTATAATCGCTTAAAATATATTTAATACTTAGTGCTAGCATGTCTTGCATGTTCGTTAATTATGTGTATTGTGAATTGTGTCCATTATAGCTGCGTTGTCTTTTGTTGTGCATTGCACTATGTCGCCAATTCTACTGTGGTTTCTGCCCTTATGCGAAAAGGAGTAGTAGGCACCGCAGTCAGGCAACAGCCTCTCCTTTCATGTTCATGTCAATACCAAAATTGGTGGAGATCAAAAACGGGCAATAATCTAAATAGAATCTTTACATTATCCAAGCCGAGTCATGCTTCATCTATGGCGGCGAGGTCCACAGGCTTTCTCTCATGACCCGATACATGATATATTACGCCATTCGATGCCGTCCTTTTCTTGGCTTCTTTTATATACTTCAGCGGACATTAATACAGAATTGCATAGCCGGAACAAGCTTACTTTTACCAAGTCGTCGGTGTCGCAGAATATTACGCCAAAATCGCTCATATATGAGTCGAAGTTGGTAGTGACAGTTATTTATATCTGCAAACATCCGAAAGCGCGTTCCGGCCCGACTGCCACTGGCGGCCGTAGCTTATATAGACCCGTACCTCTCGGGATTGCGAGACGCTCCTTCAGCTTGCGCTTGCTTTGCCCAAAGGGCAAAGGTAATAACTTATGAGTCCTTTTAGCTTCTGCTATACGCTTGCACTGAATCTACGGCAAGGAAAGTATCCGGAAAAGGGTGGTTCTGGGACTCCAGCTTCTCTTGCTTATGTGCTAAGATTAAGGAGAAACCGTAGTATCAGTGTTGCGCAGCTTAAAAGTGTCATCCAGTCTGAATCCCGCGTACAAGTTTATGGCGCTATACTTAATAGGACAGATAGTAAAAACTAAAATTCTAAGCTCGTCGAGAAAGGTGCGTGCGGTGGTGTGCAATTTTGTGCACCTGCAAGGTAGGCTCCTTTCAGCAGCCTATGAAAGTGAGTCCAGTATCTGGTACAGAACTAGTGTACAGTATCATCAAGCTAAACAGTACAGTATTATCAAGCTAAACAAAATAAGCGGGGTAGGGGAGCGGATAGCGAATTCCTAGAACGAATATTTTATTCCAATTCACGTCATCGGCGACATCAGCGCCTGAGCAGCCAGCGACCTAGCGAATCTTTTTCGTCCCAGAAGCACCCTATTTGAGCTGCTTCTCTACGCTAGCTAAACAAGTCCGATCTCTTTTGAAGCGAAAGCCTTTAATGCCTTATTGTTGTCGACAAAAGGTGGCCAGCAGAGGTGTCACGCTTTTTCAAGTCAGACCAAAAAAACAATCTTTGGGCACGATGGGATTCGAACCACTATCCTTCCATTCCGCAGCCGAGCGTGCTAATGGCTACGCTACTTCCTGCCAACGCATGTAGTTCTCCTTGTATAGGACGCTGGAGAGGGTTTGCGGAAAAACGTCGAATCAGGCGGATGCCTCCCAAACGCCCTCCAGTGTCTCCAGCATTTAAGACTCACAAACAATTGTGTACTTAATTTACATCTTAACCACATATCAGTGACACAAGCAGTAACACCGCGCTAAGGCTTTAGGTGAACGCACTTTAGGTCAACAAAGTGCTCCCCTTAATTTTTTATGAAACTTCTTGAAACCGGCAAGCGCGAAAACGATGATGATTACTTATATTTCATTCGTATCATTCTCCAACCGCAATATCAGATAGACACCGATCTCTTCTTTCATGCCCTTGTAAGTGAAAATATATAAAAAAAACCTGCGTGCCGCCGCGGTGGAACAGTGATTATGGCGCTTGGATGCTGACCCGTAAGACGCGGGTTCGATCCCGGTCGCAGTGGTCGAATTTCGGTGGAGGCGAAATTTTACAGTCCCGTGCACTGTGCGGTGTCAGTGCACCTTAGAGAACCCCATGTGGTCGGAATTTCCGGAGCCCTCCACTACGGCGTCCCTCTCAGCCTGAGCTGCTTTGGGACGTTAAACCCTAATAAACCAAACCAAAAAAAACCGCACAACTGATCTTCGGCCTCAGTCAGACCGACCTCCGCATGTGCAAAGGTTATGCAAGTAAGGCTGCGTAGAACATATGTGCAATTTCAAATTATGTTCGTAAAACAGAAATTCGTAAAAGAGGGTTTTTACTAAACAGTTCATCAAGAAGTAAAAAGTGAGAACGAGTGAAAGATTAGTTGGCAAAATACGACATCAGGAAGAGAAATTAATAACCGAAAAGGAATCATAATATCTGGGACTTGGGGAGGTTCATAATTTTGCGAACGTTAAAATGACCTTTTTGGGCTAAAACTTTAAAAAAAGTTCAAGCCCATACCCCTGGTGCAAGTGCTGTCGTAAATTTTCTGCTTCTGTTTCCGCTCTCTCTTGGTATTTTTATCGCACATCCGGTGGCGCCTTAATAAGTGGCATACTGACGTAGTCCCTTCACGTCATATCGGTCTTCGAGACGTCGGCGCTGGTGAAGACCCTAGCCTCGCGAACGCAAGTGCGCCATAATTTATCGAAAACTATGATTGGAAGTTTTTTCCATTGTCGAGCCGCCGTGCTCTATTTTCGGAGCTAACCAGAAATCGAGTCGGCGACAGAGCAGCAAGTATGTTTTGACTGACAACAGCTTGGGCTTTTCCCATGAATATTTGACGACGATCCTCTGAACGCCTCGAGCTGTCGATCAATACTTCTTCGATTCGCAGCGTACAGTTTCCCTCTTTCCAGCATTTCTTCCTTCTCAGCTGCTTCGAGCGTACGTGCAGCCTGTGAAGATGTCGCTCGGTCGATAAGAACAACGAAGCACGTTTTCGTTTTGTCCGCTGTTATTTCTGCACGACGCTGTGCACTCACGTCCAAAGCTTGCAAAACACGAGTGGAAGACGTTGACAGAGTTACCTCTGCTCGGTTAAATAATAAGTACCCGCGCTATAAACTTGCGCTCACTTTATGTAGACGCTTTCTCGTGGCTTTCGCAGGAGGTCTTACTGACCTTGTTCACTGGAACTTTGTACGTGAGCTCTCCACTCGATTCTTTACCCAAATCAAAATTACAAAAAATCGTGCCTACTGTGGAGAGAAGGCAGGAAGAAGGGATTCTTGATTGCACAAAACAAAGGGAATAAAGGTTGAGAGGCAGCCTTAGTGCGCTAGGCAGAGTTTCCACAAGAGGGCTGTCTTTGTCTGGCACAGACGAGGATAGGTCCTCTTGTTCACTTTGTTTTTGTGTTATCAAAACTTGGTTTCTGCTTTGTTAGAGTGAAAAAAGACAGCGATGCTTGTAAGGGCAGCACCTTTGAGAAAGTTCATAAATGGGCCGTGTATTCGTGACACTAATCCGAAGAGAAAATCCTCAAAGAAACTTAACCAGAGTTCTTACATAGCACCGATGAAATCTGACACAAGTATCGACTGAAGCAGGAGAAGCCTTCTGGCAGATGTCTATCTGAACGTTTATCCTTCCCAAGCGGCGCGTTGGATCTCTACTGATCAGTCAATAAAAGCATTTTGAGAGCTCATTTACTGTCCATCTGATGGAATAGCTGAAATTCGGTTCAGGACAGTGCTTGAAAAAAAGGCAGGTGTAAAATGTGGCTGGAATGTGAGGAGACGAAAAGATAACAGCGTGGGTAGGAGAATAAACTCGAGGAAGTCATAGAAACTACACACTGTCGAAATTAAGACCAAGGAATGAATTTTGGGGTAGAATATGCATTTTATGGAACGCACATTCTATGTTCCTTTAGGGTAACATAGTGGGTACCTAAGCAGCACGGAGACTTAAGGAAGTAAGCTGTGTTCCAGCACGCTTCCTTTCCTGGTGTCCTTAGCGCTGCTGTCCTCTAGTGCTCAAGAAGACAGTTTACTTCCTTTTACTCCCACATCGGCGTATTAGTGTGCAGTGGGGACGAGAGAGGACTGCAGTCAAGAGCAGCAGAGCGAAAGCTGGGAAGGGGAGGTCGAAAGAATTTTGGGGATAAGGGTGTGTCCATCGCCGCTGAACGGTATTAACAGGTCATCAATGGGTAAACCTTTCTTTCTGCAGTGGTACTAAGTTTATGACACAATGTTCATAATGATGACTGCGATGATGACGCAACTCAGACTGAAGAATAGCAGCGTCGCATTTTCAAAAGCTTGGAGCTTAGCTTAAGCCCGGTATAAATACTTTTCCAATGCAGTGAAGTCATATAGATATTGAGGAGCGTGTTTTCTGAACGAGAAGCAAAACACTTCTTTTCTTATTTACTTGTTTTGCGCCTTTTTATATGTTGTTATAATTGTTATGGCACTCGGTTGCTGACCCGAAAGACGCGGGTTCGATCCCGGCCGTGGCGGTCGAATTTCGATGGGGGCGAAACTCTAGAGGCCCGTGTACCGTGCGATGTCAGTGCACGTTAAAGAACCCCAGGTGGTCGAAATTTCCGGAGCCCTTCACTATACGGCGTCCCTCATAGCATGAGTTGCTTTGGGACATTAAACCCCGAAAAACCATAAACCAGACCATGTCTATTATATGTTTGTTTTGTGATTGAGGAAAACAGTTTCAGATAATACCCATTTTGACTGACATGGCAAACTTGACCTCTAAAGGCGGCAGTTTTAAAAGAATGAAGCTCTGAAGTTCTTGTTCTCTCGGATAGCAGCGCTGGAATCACACAGGAGTAGCATGGGGTAGGAGCGGTGCGCGCGCTTTATATACCCTTGATGAGGACGTCACAAATATTTACAACTAATCTCAGTTAATACTATTTTTGTGAACCAATCAGACACGTTATAAGTCACGTGGTCTGCTGTTGATCGGGTGATGTTTTACGCCAGCGATTCCGCTGCCGCAATGAGTTAATCACGAATTCCTCCTTATAGAAAAAAAATAATTGTTGAATTATAAAGACGATTTTATTGCAAATGTTGGCGGGCGTCAGAAAAGACAAAATAATTAACTGCAACGGTGGCCTAAAAATATGGATGGGGTTCCGTTTGACCTAATCATGCTGGTAGGCGTAGTATATAGTGCTCCCGTAATGATGGATATTTCGAAAAAGCTTAGCGCACTCACGACGAACGACAAAGTAGAGAAGACAACACAGGCGCTTTTGTCTTGTCTACCTTGTCGTTCGTCGTGAGTGCGCTAAACTTTTTCGTGATGCATTACCAACTAGCTCAGACGTCGATGCTGGATATTATTGTGATCCCGACGCACGACTGCCATGCATGTATTTTCGAGAAAATATACACCTTTGTGGAAGCGTAGAAGTTAAAGGTGGATGTTCCTGAGTGGCTATGGAGTGTGCCAGTGTGCCGTGGCACTTTTTTAGCCACAGACGCCGTTGTGTCATAAAAATTCATTGTCATCAAGTACTGAACCTTTACAATTAAACGCGTGATTGCAATCAGAAATTTGTAGCTGGCCATTAGCGATACTTTTATTAGCTTGATAATTTTGAAAACCTAATTACCCTCGGTGCTGTGGTAAACAAATTTCGGTCACCTCGTGTGTCAATTGTAAACCCCGCTGCTTTGGAGTGCGCAAAGCAATCTCCACCAGTGCCCGTCCCACTATGGCTCACGTCCGACGTTTGCTTGTCCACCTCAGGCAGATCAGAAAACGTCTCTTTGCATGTGCGTATGAAGTGAGATGCGCTGCTGGGCGTTGCTGGACGCGCTCCATAGCCGCACGCTTTTTGAATGCCGCGTGAGGTGGCCGAAATTTATGGAGCCATAACACCTTGGGGCATCACTTCTCAGAAGTTCTTAAAGCACACGCAGCTTTTTCATAATAGCCATTCACAACATCTGTCATTACAACCAGGGGCTAACTTGTACTATTTAAAACGTGAATATTTAAAATTTCTAGTTTACATGATTCAACTGTTGACTGAAAAACGCCAACACAAGTATTACTGTACGATGTATAAGGCATCCTTACACGTAAAAAAGCAAAAGCATACCTTTAAATCTTACTGGCTCGCTTTGCTGAAACAACAACCGGTTTACACGCTTTCCTTATAAAAAAAATTGCGCCTTATCAATGCCTCTCATCGCTGAAATGACGGCGAAGGAAATTGACTCCGAAAGGAGCGTCTGTGAGTGTCTGGACAGCTACAGTCGGACGTTGCCCAGCAGCCAACGGAGCAGGAATAATAAAAAAAAAGAGAAAGGTATGGACAGTGCACATGTAGCGAAAAAAAGAGCAGAAATGGGGCAAACACCAAAAGATAAGGCACGAACGTACCGCTCGCGCTCATGGCCAGCTTTAGTTGGTTTCAGAGATGACAGAACGAGATAAAAAGAAAAGAACAAAAGCATATTTCTTCAAATTCCGCCTTCCATCCCACTCCAATCTTGAGAGTACGTACATATAAAGGGAGGACCAACAGGCAAACACCACAGTGTGATGCTGTCGAAGGAAGACGGCAAACCACTCGCACTCTCTCTGCTGAAAATACCGCATCGTGCATTTTTTTTCTCTCTCTCACTATCCTTCCTCGTGACGTAAATCAACATGCGTTGCTCGCAAGCCATCGTGCCCGTGCCTTTGCTTGAAAAGCTGGAAGCCTCCGCGTGCTGTCTCCCCCCTTTCTTCTTACGATCGAATTCCTCTCGCACTTTCCAACCCCCTCAATCGTTTCCCCCTTTCCTTCTTTCTAGCTTTTCCCAGCCTTCTTTTCCCTCTTCTTCTCCTCCCGCAGCCACGAACGGGAAAGGACTTTCCCTCGAGATTCCGGGGGCGCGGTGTGTTTGAAACAAAAGCCGCTTTCTCAAGTGCCAGGCGCCGTAGCGAGAAAGATTCGCTCAGTGCCCGGGGTGGGAATGGAGGGGGGTGGCGGGGAAGGAAAGATGCTGGGGTGCCCCCTTCTCGCGTGGACGTTTTCCTTTTTTCCCACTTCCTTTTGGCATTCGCGAGCCGCTGTGCTGCTCGAGCCTTCATTTTTTTTCCATCTTCTGCGGATTCTTCTTCCGACCGGGGTCGACTTCTTCCCTGCTTTCTCGGCGCCACCCGCACCACCTCTGTATTCTTTCTTGTTTCGATCGCGCCTTTTCTTGGAGACGGTGCGGCGCCACGGCTCCGGGCCGCTCCGGCGGTTGTGTCGGCGACGGCGTTTCAAGCCGTTCGCGCGCGCCGCTTTGTTCACGAAGCGAGACTGGCGAGACAAAAGCGCCAAGAAGCGCGGAAGCCGCGTGGCTGGCTCCGCCGGGGGCTTCGCTTGGCTCGGTTTGGCTGCGAGTCGACTTGCCTTTCTTTCCCCGGGAAGGAATGAAGAAGAGGAAAGTAGGGGAAGTGGAGCAGGAAAGAGCGAAAAAGAGCGCGCATGCACACGCGCATTATATATATATATATATATATATATATATATATATATATATATATATATATATATATATATATATATATATATATATATATATATATACACACACACACACACACATGAACAAACTTGGCCGTCTTGGAACGGAGTGCTACCGGGACCGCTGGAGCTATGCTGCTGACGCCGCCCTGAGAGGAGGTGGAAGAGTCTGGCGGCCGTGTGTGGAGTGGCGGGCAAACCTGTCTGTCGCGGCCTGAGATGCGCTTGCGTTTGGACGACGCCCCGGGCATGACAGGCCAGACACCGCTTTAGAAGGACAGAATACGAAGAAAGGATGTTAAGGGAGAGGTACTTCGAGATAGGGAGATGAGGACAGTGTTCCGAAGTACTCGCCGTTCTAAGAGAACTTAAAAGAGGTAAAAAAAAGGAACACTAAAGTCTAACAGGACTTGCCAGCATAAAAATGCAAACGGAAGCAGTGTCGAAGAAACAATTTAGGCGTTGGCGGCGTGCGAGAGACCGTAAGGTCGCATACCTTGCATGTCTTAATCTTTAGGTTAGCCATAATTTATTATATGCTTCTGCCCCGGCAGGTTTTAATTCATAATTCTTTTATCTGTTTTTACGTATCACCTGTACCAGTATTGCTAGCTGCAACAGTCAGGATTATCGAAGCACCCGAGTGGAAGTCATTACCTGCCCTTTGTTTCGGCGTTTGCTGGAATCATGCAACAACGAAGTTCTTGCCTAGCGTCCAATTAAACAGCTCCAGCCAAGTGTTTAGGAGCAGAACCTGCAATTAGAAACATATCCCTGGAATTCCCTGGTTTGGCCGAGTGATTGGAATAGTTTCGGTTATTGCCTGAAATAATAGGGGAACCTTCCCTCCAGCGGTGCACCTGTATTTGCGACGTTCGGCGGCTGAGCCAGTGAGAGCGCCACTGAATCCCAGCTGCAGTGGCTGATTTTCAAATGGAGGGGTTTTAGCATCTCGATGAAGGCGAAATCCCGAGATTCGAAATAAACTGTTGCAAGTCAGCGCTCGTGTGCCCCATGTGCCTCCCTCTCCTGTGTCCTCGTGCGCTGTACGCTTGCGCCTTAATGAATCATTCGTCAGGTTTGCCAGGTGGTGTGAAACATTGTAAATGAAGATTAACTTCCGCAAGGGCGCCGTTAGGCATTTCATTAATAAAACTTAGCCGGTTTTTTTTTTTCAGCGACAAATTTAATGCCAATCCCCTTCAACGTGTTTTCTGAATATAATTATCTTGCTCTCACTTTGACTAAGTGAGCTGTCCTGGTCAAAGCACATTTATTCCATTACGACTAAAGCTTCATACAAAAACCAGGCTGTTTGCGTCGTACGCTGGCTGATTTTCCGCGCGACACTAAATTATTAATATAAAACAATTATAAAACTACATCGCTTGTACCGAACCCTGTTGTTGGCGTTGTCTTCTGCTGGTCATCGGAGTTCTCTCTGTGGTTTATCCCACTCCTTCTTAGGCCTTTATGGCCTGCAGTATTGTATAAATAAATAAATAAAAATAAGTAAATAAATCCGTGCTGTACGTGACTATGCTAGTATCATATGCAACCCTTACAAGCAGTACAAAACAAACATACAGAGCTGAGGCTGTCCAAAAGAAAGCCATAACGTATCTGACTACCACAATTATTACTACCAGTCCTCGCCGTCGTCAGCCATACCTTCACTTAACCCGACATTTCTCCCTGAACAGCGCTACGTCACCCATATTTTTTTCACGGCATTATTCATTCGCCCTGTCGCCTTGCCAGTAACCAATATATCACCTTTGCTAAATTTTCTTCCAGCACGAGACATCATACACGCTAAACATCGCACCATTTTTGCGCGTATACAAACGCATTCAAATATAATTGTTTTTCTTCATACAGTTCAGTTTCATAATTCACTACAAGTTTCAACTGTTCCAATTCCTATTAAACGAATTTTTGGCTGTGAAGCTTGAACATAATTATCGCTAACTTTCGTTGCTGTATTTTTTATCGTGCGTTGCATTCCATTCTCCACTCCTGCTATAGCCACATCGTGTCTGGAGTGCGTGAAAATAAATAAATAAATAAATAAATAAATAAATAAATAAATAAATAAATAAATAAATAAATAAATAAATAAATAAATAAATAAATAAATAAATAAATAAATAAATAAATAAATAAATAAATGAGAAGGATTCGTAGCAGGGGTGTAAGCAGAGTTCGGGGCGAAATATATAAGCGCGAAAGCCAGAATAAAAAAAAAAGATATAATGCTTGCTGTGTCTTTGCAACCTGCCGAAGGTGTTCTACACGCTAAGCCTTTAGAGGGCTGCCGTGAGCGGCACCTGCCGGGTGGACAACAGGGTACACGAGAGGCACAAGAGACATGCGACACATAGGACGCAAGGGACACCCCTTGCACCGAACCTTTATTATGTACGAGACAGCGCAGCGTGAACCGACGCAGCTGTGCAGTAAACATGTTGTTTCTCGATCCAGCGGTAATCCAAGGTGGTTTTCCGCCACGCCGGTTCCCACTGTTGATGTGCCGTTTACCCCGGGCTCTTTTTTTTTTAGTTTTGCGAATCGGTCAGGTGCTTTTTCTGTCCACATGTGCGGCGCTGTTGAGCTGATGGGTGCGGACCATACAGGAATTGGTTTTTAGCGCAGAAAGACAGCCCAGGAAGGAACGAACTTGAGAGGACGGGGTGCTCTGTCCTGTCATGTTTGTTCCTTCCTGTGCTGTCTTCCTGCGCTAAAAACCAATTCTGTAATGCACCAGCTAGCCTGCAAAAACGTTCGTGCGCCATACAAGCTGGATGCTCTTTAAATGACCCGTGTATAGACTGAATTTCTGTGAATATGTCTGACGCATTGCTACGGATACCAAGTAAAAAGAACATTGCGGCTGTAGTCGTAAGGTAACGTGTCTGGCTGCCAGGCACAAGGCGCGTGACCCCACTTCCCATTCGGACGCATTTTCTTCTCGTGAATCCTGCCTGCAGAGGACAGCATCGCAAAAATGCTAACAGTTGGTCCTAGCTATAGTTGCCAGGCACGGAAAGAATGAAATACCGCCGCTACGAGTAACGGGAGAACGCATTGTTGTAAGAGGCGCTGCCATCGAAACGTTTGCGCATTGTAAGGGAAGCATCAAAAGTGTCGTGCTTAACGGGAACAAGGACTGCTACGCCGTCAAGTGATGGAAATCGCTTTCACATTGTCTGCGTAACTCCTGTTTTGGAAACAGCCACGACTGCAGCAACACCAACAGCCACAGCTGCAGCAGCAAGAAAAGCACGTTACGACGAAATTTACGGGCTCAAAATTGTCGACGCCGTGCGTGCGTGTTGTTACGATCCATCAGCGGCAATTTCGACGGGTCGTTCAACTTGACCCCACGATGAACTCACAGAAAAGGGTGACTTTCTGGGAAGTGGCCGATGAGGCTCTTCCCACACTCGGCTCGGCGAAAACGACCTCCCCTTCGCGAAGCAACCGACGACAGGGGAAAAAAAGGGTGTCCCTCGTCTTGAAAAAAAAAAAAAAAATACCGGAACGAATCAGAGGAAGCCTGCGCAGCTGCGTCTGTGACGTCATCCTACCACACCTGTGTTTGATGGACGCGAGCGGCCAACTCAGTGCTACAGTGGTGCGGACTTATCTTCATCCTCGCCAGTTCCCACGTGCGGGCTCTCAACCGGTGTCTTAGTTGACTGTGCTAGTGCCGATCTTTTGCGTCGCGATGTATTGTCGCCTGGTGAAAGGGCGGAGCCTTGGGCTATATAACCTGCGACCAAAGTGAGCACGAACGCTCTGGACCTTCGGTAATAGGTTCATCCAGTGTGGCTCTGAACCTTGGGTAATAGGTTCATCCATAGGCTCTGGGCCCTGGGTAAAAGGCTCATCTAGTCAAACTCTTAAATTTTGATTCCTTGTTCTTCTTTTTGTAATTAAGTGTCTTAGTTCCTTGCCATTAAATCTGCTTGTTTTTGTAATCTCCAACTTCGAAGCTTCAGACTGTTCCTCATCCCGGACGAGCCCCCTTGGTGAGGCAACAACTGGCCACGCTACCTCGAGCCGTAACAACTGGTGGCAGCGGTAGGATTCTGCTACCTTGAGCCGCAACAGTGTGCAGACCAACGAAGCTGACGGTCCTTACTTGAACAACTTGCTAGCGCACTTCCTCGCGTAAATGAAAAATAAAACACAACAGAAAACAAACTGTCGAGTGCCATGAATTACTGGTCCAGCGCCACCAACTATACGGAACAGGAAGTTTAGCCGGTCTGAAGTTCGAACGCGAGCAGAGTGAAGTGCTTCACTCTGACTGGTGCTGCCTTTGTTCTTTGTGAGCTCGAAAAATTGAAGCAGGGAAACAAAATGTCTACCTCCTTTTAATCCATTCCGTAGTTATTTCCGCCTCCAATCTAAAAACGTAATTGTCATGATCTTCGGATAAGCGTATCATGCACAATGAGGTGCACATCCCGAAGCGATTTTAATGCAGCTGCGCTTGGAGAGCTTAGCAGGCACTAGCGTTGAAAAAATATATATAATTCCGACACGTATAGGGTGACTTAACCAACAGCCAAATCGCAAATGACGTTATTTCTTTTAGAGGCCCTTACTTTTTATTCTCCCCTCCCCCTATTACCGCTCTGTTTGCTCTTCGGTGGTCCGAGCGGTCACGGACATCGGACGGCCCTTCAGCGCTGTGTGGGAGCCTCGGTCTCTTGAGCAAACACGACTCACGTCGGTTGAGTAAGTGCGACCGATCGGCCGACAGCCACAGATTGTTGAAGCTAAGCTGCACGGATTGATTTAAAGTCGCTTCCAACTTCACTCAGGTTTAGTTGGAGGTGAAAAAATGCGGGGTTACATGATCCGGAAGGGCACACTCATCGCAAAAATGAACATTTTTTGCGAACTAGGAAACGCTGGTTCTTCGGCCCTCCACTACTTTGAGTTAAACATACGTACAGCGACAGACGAAAGTGATTCTGTATCTACACAAGCCGTTCTTTCATTCCATTTGAACATCCTCCACGCTTACTGAGACCTCAATAACCACTGTTACTAGCCTTTATTTATTTATTTTTTAGCAACAGGCAGGTTACTAAAGCGCTGTAGCATCCTAGAGTTGTTGTATAGAACTGAAAATGTTCACTGGAGGGTTCGTAATTCTACATAAATTTCTTCCTTGGTATAAAACTGCGGCAATACTCGTTACTTTGTTTTTATGACTTCGTGAAGGCTTCTGAAACGTTCGGCAGTGGAAATTTATCCCTATAACATTACACATGGGATTCATGCATTTGGAACTACCTGTGAGACTTGTGCATGTGAGACGGCACAGGAAGTGCGGCGCTAGCCTCATTGAAGTATGCACCTGACCTGGTTGCTGGCCAGTCTTCTCGAGAGAAAGAAATTTTAAAGACTCCATTTCCAAAAACGCCAGCGTCACGATCTCGCCTGTTGTGTCTCGTACAAAAACAAAGCACGATGTAAGTACATTTCACAGGCTGTCTATAGGCTGTCTAGTGAATTCATGAAAAAAAAAATTAAGAATTAAGACTTTCGATAGAGCTTTTCAGACGTTAATTTCAACGCGTGTGACTTTAACCTGCCTGTCACTCTTTATTAGGGCGCCACCGCGGTGGCTCAGTGGTTATGGTGCTCGGCTGCTGACCTGAAAGACGCGGGTTCTATCCCGGCCGTGGCGGTGGCATTTCGGTGGCGGCGAAATCCTAGAGGCGCGTGTACTGTGCGATGTCAGTGTACGGTAAATAACCCCAGGTGGTTGAAATTACCCGGAGCCCTCCATGCGGCGTCCCTCATAGCCTGAGTCGCTTTGGAATGTTAAAGCCGATAAACTAAACTAGAAACTAGAAACGCTTTATTAGCTGGCTGGTTATAAAGCGGTGTTTTCCTTTTGTAGTAAACGACGCATAGTGATAGGTGAAATGAGCGCAGTTTCGTCGGACTGGCATTCGCATCACTTTCGGCTTTATGAACAAAATACGAAAACCGGTTTTACGTCCTTTCAGTAGTAAAACTCAAAGCCAAAACAACATCGACATGGCACGGCAGGTTGGTAAAGTGTGCTGATGCGTTCGCCACGGAGATGAGGAGCGACACAAGGGGGCTCTGTAACTTGATGAAATCCTAAAGTCGCTGACTTTGCGCTGCCAGTGAAATGGATCGCACGACGCAAGTTTCAATCTCGAACACTGTCGCGGCCAACTCGGGCCATTGCCCATCAAGGTGGGCGAAAGGGGACGCGCATACTTGAGAGAGTGCGTTTAATTAGACGCGTTTAAGCGGATACGCGAGCATGTCTTGCAAGATGTTCGGACCGTTCCTCCATGGAGCCGCCCTGTACAATAGACGTCCGTTTCCGGGGTTATTAAATGAACGTCGTGGAGTTGACATTTCACTCCTAAAGATTATCTTGAAGTCGTGCAGGTTTTCCAAGTTCCAGAATATTAGTGACGCTCAACCAAAACCCTCGCGGCAAGTTTGGGGTACGGAAGGAAGCCTATGGTTTTACTCGTCGGTGAAGGGTAAGGTAACTTTTGTTTTGGCGAAATAATAACGTGACCCTTGCGAAGTAAGGTGTTTATTTTCTAACAGAGTTCTATAAGGCGTGAACGGAAGAACCCTTACTTAAGCAGTTTCTTTGTTCGTTGGAAGAGCTTCGCTCTCGCGCTCTCGTGTCTAACAAACAAGGAAACAAGACAATCTAGTATAGTAAAGAAAAACACATGTACAAGCAGTATATAAGCAAACACCTCAACAGCATGCATTCTTGACCATTCACTAAAGATTGTTTTACAAGTATGAGTAAAAATCATAACAGGCAAGAGCTTTTTTGAGGCGCACAGGATCCTGGCAAGGCTTTAGTCCCCATAATTCTTTGATTAATGCGTTGACCCGCTCAATGAAGCACTTCACTCGTTAAGGTGATGGGGGCTTAATGATTTGTTGTTTGAGAACGCTTGGTTATCGTGCGCACACTTTTGCATATTTCTCGGTGCATGCTTCTCTGTTTAATTTGACGTCTTTGAACCCATGGGACTATAAGTTAAAATGCGTGACGGCGTTAGAGGTAGTAATGCGTCAGCCTTTATTCTTTCTTAGTCCTTTACTATATCAAATGCTTTGGTTCCTTATTTAATGCATGACTTCGCTCGTCGGCTTTCTATCCGTTCTTAATTGACAGGCTACTATTAGCTGCATCGTGCAAATAAACAAGGTTTATTTTGTTTCACGTCCTTGATAATTATTAACAATAATCGTCAACAGCCTGACTACGTCCTCTGCAGGGCAAATGGCTCTCCCATTGCTCTCCAATTGACCCGGTCATATATGCCAGCTGCGGCCACCCTGTCCCCGCAAACTTACTAATCTTCTCGGTCCACCTAACTTTCTCCTACCCCTGACCCGCTTGCCTTCTCAAATATTCAATCGGTACTCTTAATGAGCATCCAGTACTTTGCCTATTAATTACATGCCCTGCACGCGCCCATCTCTTCGTTTTGATTTCGACTGGGATGCCGTTAATCCGCGTGTGTCCATTCTGACCGCTTCATGTATCTTAACGTTATAGCTATCATTTTCATTTCCTTAGCTCTCTGTGTTGTGCTCTGTTTAAGATGATCCCTTTTCGTTAGCTTCCGCGTTTCTCTCCCATAGGTAAGTGCCGGTAAAGTACAGCTGTGGTATAGCTTTCTCTTTAAGGATACCGGCAAATATTCATTCATGATCATAGATTACCCGGCAAATGCTCTGCACCCATTCTTAGTATTCTTTATTTCATAAACTCTCGTGGCCCGATCTGCGGTCACATCTAGCCCTGAAGATATACATTCGTTTACCACTTTCAGCGCCTCACTACCTCTTCTACTTTCCCGGCTCAAAACAACACATGAAAAGGAAAAAAAATAAAAATTGCGGGTTTGTGTCCTATGCTAGAGAATGTAAGCAGCTCGGGCAAGACGGACTCAGTCAGGGGCGTTTTCCACCTGCAGGAAAACTGGGGCCCCGGCGTGTGAAGCGTGTTGTTTGCCGACCGCTGGTCAGTGACCGTGACTTCCGGGACGCGAGCGACCAGGAGCTGCGTTTTTCTGTGTGCGGAGAATGCTTGCTTGGGCAAACAGCCAGACTCTGATGGCCGACGGCCGGGCTCACTCATTTGCTTCTTTATTTCCACCTCGGCTTGCGGGTCTAAACCAACAGATCAGGGGCCGTTTATGTTGGGGCGGAAAAGAGCGCGGTTGATGTAGACCTGACAGATGATTGCTGCCAAGAGGATGGAGTGAGCATTAGCGGCAAAGCATATATCGACGCATTACTGCGTCTGGGGTTGTTAGCAAGATGATTGTTGTCCTGTGACGCTACAGGAGCGTTGATCATACTGGCGGAAATAGTTTTGTGAAGAGTGAGCGTTTTGTACATGACAGGATGAAACGACTAGGACGTACAAGCAAGGCCAGTTTAAAAGTTAACGCTAAATTTGCACGCAAGAACTAAATTAACATTTGCTTCTACTTGTAACTTCAATAGGCAGTGAAGCGATTATGCTCGAACAAGCGCCCGAATCCTTGAAAGTTTCTTATTATAAAACGAGTACGCAGACACTAAGATACTGTATTTCCTCTTAAATTCCTACTTGTACAATAATACCGATACCTTGCAACTCACTAAAGGTACGCTGGAAGGCATCTTTATTTCATAAAATACGGGAGCTATAGTCGTAAAATTAAATTTGCGGCGTTTACAGTCATCACTGTCACGATGGCTGCAGTGTTTCCTCTTCGATGCAGTTTCACAGCGAGAGCTGTTAAGCGCCCGTTCCTGGCTTTCGCGTCATAGTAGTATGCCGTAGTCTATCGCTGTCAGCGTCGTAACCGGTGGGTGCGTTGCCATGGGGATCACTCGTAGGGTGTTTACCATACAGGGAGGCGGGTATGACGTGAACGCAGAAATGTGTGACCGGTGGAGGGTTACCCTGGAGGGAGGAGGGTATGGTGAGAGAGTAAGGAGCGAAATAGGTCGGCGGTTGCTACGGGAGGCACCCAGAGGGTAGTTGCCCTGAAATGACGAGGAAGGTTACCATGGGCTTTATGGCAAAGGCGTATTCAGGCATAACCGGAAGAGGATGATTGCAACGGTGACCGTACGGAAGATGATTACCGTGGAACGAGAAGGGTGTAGCGAAAGCGGAGAAATCTCCAATCGGAGGATGATTACCGTGGAAGGAGGAAGGTAAGGTGAGAGATGGAGTGCGCGCAATCTGTACGTGATTGCGGTGGGAACCAACCGGAGGGCAGTTGCTCTGTAAGGAGGAGGAGGGTTGCCGTGGAGGGAGGGTGCGGCGAGAGGAGGAGAGCAAGGCGCGAGTGTAGGAAAGCGTACGACGGTGACCCTCCGGTATGTGGTTACCGTCGGAGGAGGAGGAAGGGTATAGCGAGAGCGGAAGAATATAGCAGGGCCGATCTTCTAGAGTGCCGGACTGAAGTGGAGACCTAGTCGAAAAACGGCTATGTGTGGAAAACTAAAAAAATTGGCAGTGGCTTGTGCTTGTTTGCAGTTATGCTTTGTTTGACCTCATGACAGTCGCAGTTCGCGCACAATGCAATGGGAGCACCACGATAACGGTGTAGGCAAGCGCGTAAAGGCGCGCTCACACTGGCGGGAAAACGCGCAACGCAGAACGTTTACCGCGCGCCGCTTGCCGCGCAAACCGGTTTTTCTCCCGCAGACAGGCTGCTGTGCCGTCCCGCAGAGCGATGGGTCCGGGAGCTATTTTTCCCGTGCCGCTGACGAGAACAGCCAATGGGGGCCGACCGTGAACCGTGACGTCGGTCCCAGTTCAGTGACCCCGTCGGCGGAGGCGGAGGCTGCGCGCGTCCTGCAGGTGGCTTTGGTCCTGCCGGGCGCTCGGCAATTGCTTTTCCCTCTCTCAACGCCTCCTCTCTCTACATTCCAAAACAACCGCAGCGAGAAAACGGGCCCAGTGTGAGCTTGATTCCGAGGAGCTGCGACGCAGCGGCGCCGTTGACGCTGCGCCCCTGCGGGAAGTTTACCGCTAGTGTGAGCGCGCCTTAACATAGCCCTCCTTCCGCATGCGTAGTAACTGCGGTAAACACGCGGCTGCAACGAAAGGTCAAACGGTGGCGAGGAGGCGAGCGCGCAGTAGTAGCGGCGGTGAGGAGGCGGCGCACATGCGCAGTAGCGCGCGGCTGCGCCGAAAGGTCAGGCGGCGGAGTCGGCGGCGGCTGCGGCCACCTGCGCCGCGCGTGACGTCACTCGGTTTCGCGCATGAGCAGAACTCGCCATTCGGTTTCCCGGCATACGCGAAGCTCGGCTCCGACCCTCGTAGTGAAGCTTTTCGTTTCAAAAGCGCGCCCTGCAACTGCTTTACAACTGCAGAGATGTGAGAGGCATGGGCTGGGACCCTTTTTTCTTAAATTTTCTTCTTAGTCTCAGAATAAGTTTTGTACAGATGTGAGGTAGTGTACTGAAGTTGTGTTGTGAGGATGTTAGGTTGTGTTGTGTGCTCTTTCCTTGTCCTTGTTTCTTTGTACACCGGAACGATGTTCCATAATGTATGTGAGGTCGCTCTCTTATTGTATAACACAGCATATCATAAAGTGTATATACATTAACAGCTTTCGTTGAATCTCCCGTTAATCAGTTGTAACGGTCCTGTCAATTTTTTTTGTGGCTTAATCATGTCCTATCGGGTACAAAAGTAGTATGCTACACGCGGCGGGAGCCGAGCAACTAAAACGGCGACGTTTTGGCGAGCTAAAGCGCGAAACATTGAAACGAGCCAAGCGACATGCCTGCTGGTAATAAAGGTCACGCATTGGCTGTCTCGATTCTAGATGCCGTCTGTAGATGGCGTTGCAGCGCAGTTTTCTCTTTTGGTTGGTTTATGGGGTTTAACGTCCCAAAGCCACTAAGGCTATGAGAGACGCCGTAGTGGAGGGCTCCGGAAATTTCGACCACCTGGGGTTCTTTAACGTGCACTGACATCGCACAGTACACGGGCCTCGACTTTCTCCTCCAAAGAAATTCAGCCGCCGCGGCCGGGATCGAACCCGAGTCTTTTGGGACAGCAGCCGAGCACCATAGCCACTGAGCCACCGCGGCGGCGCAGTTTTCTCTTTTTCCGGCTGCCGCTGCGTTAAATATACCACTGTTTCCCCAATAGTACATACCATCGCATGCCGCATTTTACCACTTTATATGGAGGTTCTTTCATCATCTGCTTATGAAAGTGAGAGTTGTATGTTGTTTTTGCATACAATTATGACGACATGGATTTTAATTCGAGTTATTATTTGAATTGTGATGATCAGAGAGAGAGATGACTTTATTCACACCGGCATGGGCCTCGGGGCAGGGGCTCAGCTGGAGGGAGAGTCGTCGAAGAATCTTTGTGATGATCATCGCGGGCTCGGATATGTTTTTTGAATACTGTGTTGTGTACTCGCAAAGGTCTGCTGTTACGTGCCACCTGCCTGTACGAGGACCTATCAAACTTCGGCTACAGTTTATAGACTGAATTTAAAAAAAAATAATTAAAAAAATGAATATACATCTATGTGTGTACAAAAAGGCGACGGCAAGTTTCGCTGAACTTCACGTTTTACTGCTTTCCGTGACTTGTATTTTGCGATAGCTCATGTACGTTGGGGAGAGAGATGGCCACTGAGGTATTCATAGCGTTAGGTCGTGGTGGCGCCAAACGTTTCTCACGGGTCGCCCCTGTTTTAAATAGGTGCTGGAGCTCGAATTAGAAAATACACAGACGCAGCGAATAATAATTGGCAAATTCCTTTACTCGGACTTCACTAATTCTAGTGAACAGCACGGATTAACAAAAAAATAGTATAAAGTAAGGCTGGTTAAATTACTGAGAATTTCTAAACTATTGCAAGGAAAAACTAGCCCAAGATAGGAATATTTCGAAGTCTGAGTGAAGAAATTTTTGGTTGCGGTATGGAACATCCCTTGTAGCACGGGTGGTGTGTGCCGGCAGTTTCAGCTTCGTCGTCATGTTTCGGACTATAGCGTTTTCTACCGGAACAAAATTCTGACCAATGCTAGCTGCAACCTCCGTGTCACTCCAAACTTCCCTAATCTACCCTCCACACCTTACTTTCTGCCGTCGGCTGCTACGCTTTCCTCGTTTTGAAATCTGCTCCGTTAAACTAACCGACCATCGGTTATCAGTAATGCCCACTACATACCTCGTTGATGTCACTTACTGCTCTCAATTTTTCAGAAGTTAACCCGAATTCGTAACATGGCTGTCAGGCCTACACGTCCAAAATGCCACTTTTGTTATTGAAGGGAATATGGGCTTAATAATCTTCTTACGAATTCTTCAGGGAAATACATTTTTTCCTGCAGACATTTCTTGTATTTGTTTATTTTATTTATTTATTTTATTTTATTTATTTATTTCAATACCCTAAAGGCCCAATGCGGGCATTACATAGGGGGAGATTCATCGAAGAAAACAACAGATATACAACACAGAATACAAACGGCTGAAAACAGAAGTAAACAAGTTAAGAAGGCAGGTACAAGTTAATAAGAGGAACGAAAAAAAAAAAGGCTAATATGAGGTATTTGAAAAAAAATTCACATGGAGCGAACCCCGCATATAAAATAAACAGTTGTATTCCTATTTGCATATATTGTACCGTTGTATTTACATCGTTCTTCTATTCCAGCTGCGGCAGCGGCAGTCTGTGATTTCCGAACATGGCAGATTCGCTTTCTCCCCTGCATTAAATGACAATGGCATTTTGCGAAGGTTTGTTACGGGGAAGGCACACAGGCTTCAAGACTTCACCTCATTGAAAGGGCAAACCGTCCAGCTTTAGAGCGCTGAGGGTGTGTAGCGCAGTCACCTACTTCGTGACTGCCCTCGGTTTGACCGCGAACGAGCATCCCTGGATGCAGCGCTCCGACGATTGGATTCCCATCGCCTGGCGGTAGCCGAAATGCGGGAAAGGGGATGGGGGTTCGTGGTCCCAATCTTCGTCTGGAGAAAAAAACCATCAAAGCTTTCCTCAAGTACTTAAATGTACTTAAATTTTGACTTAAATGACACAGGCTTCAGCTGCTGACTATAGGTTATCTTTGTGCGCATTCTGTGTTCTCCCCGAGTAATCTCCTCCAGGAACACATTCCCTACTGCGCTCTGATCTCCCAATTTTGTTATTTCTTTCGCTCCCTTCCCCTCTACACATGCAGAGTAGAAAACGGGGCATTGAATTAGCCTCCACGCGTTTCCATTTTTCTGTCTCCCAATCTCTTACTGCTTGAAAAAAAAATATCGATGTTGTGAGGTCAACCGCGTGTAAGGAGGACGGAGTGGACTCCGAGAGAAGTAAAACATGCGCACAAAAGCACCCTCACTTGCGATCACAGCGCCCTCCAACGCAGCTTCCCAAGGGCATCTTGATTTCTCTTTTCAAGCAAGGGCAACCTTCGCGCCTTTTTTGTGGGTGTTCTCAGTAAAAAAAGGGTGTTCATTGAGTCTGTATGACCCTATGGGTGTTTCTATGTATGCAAACTGCTGAAGCGCGCATTTTTGCACCTCTAGAGATGGAAAAATATGTACAATATAGCCGGAAACGGCACACACTTAGGTGATAGGATGATCATCTAATTACGGTATAGGGCGGCCGCTCCTTAGTTGAACAGGACAAACTGAAGGTCTATGGGAGTAATCTTATTCCAGAGGTGTGCTAATTTAGAAGTGTGAAGATTTTAAGCAGTAATAATCGTACGATGTTAGCCTTCAGAAAAACTCAGATTACCATTGGCACAGCTGTGTCTGTCTCCCATGCGTGAGCTTAATTCTCAATTTATTTTTCATGCATTTATTTTACGTTTCCTGTTCATCTCATGCATACGAAGTAAAACCGAGCAGTTGAATGGTTAGCTTCCCGCGTACGCTGGTCTCTCTTTAGTCTAACGAGCGTCAGAGAAGGTCGCAGGGTAAAACGGTCAGCACGAAGACTAGGGCATTAGTGTAATGATCCTTTGTTCACCTCTCTGGCTTTCCATTATTCTGTCTCTTTCTGACCACCGATCCGATTCGGAGTCGATAATGCTCTCATTCGGGAAGCGACGAAACGAATCAACTGACGCTGACGCGCTCGCGTTCACTATGCAAGCAAAAAAGGGCTGACCTCAATCCTGGTTATATCCGGTTACGGAGATCGCATGTCGTTACTTTATAAGGTGCTAGCGCGTGCAATACGCACTAGTGCACTACACCAATATCAGATAGTTGGAAATAGCTTCACAGTACTGAAATTCCGAGACGAAATATTTGTACTGCTTCTAGTACTTCACAACAGCAAACCTGCACGGTTATTTTCACTGTCGTTTCTGATAGAATTCACGCTCTACACATTTCGCTCAAAATCCACACGCACCCCACCTGACCTGACGGGGCTTTCGCAAGTTCTCAGCGAAAAATCTGCCTTGTACAACGGCTGTACAGCCCAGATATCGGGACTGAGGACTTCAGCAAGACTTCTGTTCCGGACGTTGTCATGACGGGTCCATATTAGTAATCTGTGCGCATTTGCCTCCGCCTAAGCGCAACTTCTACCAGGTGTATAGCCGATGCTCGTAAGCGCATATGCGTCTGCGCGAAGGCTATGCGACGAACGGGACATAGAAGATATGAACACGCAGGGACACAACAATGCGCTTCTATATTGTAGGGCGAGTGCTGTGTTGTGTCCCTGCCCGCTCCTTTTTTCTATGTCCCGTTCGTCGCGCTGCAGTTATGGAATACCGTCACCAACTCGCCCAACAACTTACCTTGTCGACTGTGCTCGGCTCTTGCGCGCGTGTATGCGTACTCTGTGCGTAGTTTGTCCTATGCTTCTAAACTAATTATTCACAACAAAGACACATAAGCAATATCTATGCGACTTATGCACATTTCATTTTAAATTCGATAGCATTACAGTGCACATTCAGCAAAAATGGCGGCTTGTGTCACAAGATTCGCTGATTAGTCGAGAGAGGTCATGTCACCTTGAGAGGTCATCACAACCTGTCCATGGTGGCGGGTGGCAACGGGAACACCGGAATTCGAGCAATCTGCCCATCGTGGCAGCGGGGAATTCTAGACTGGTAAAGAGAAACACCAAAGTAGCAACAGTGGGGACCTCCAGTGCTGTCGCAATCCACTCATAAGATGCTTCCCCAAGTACTGTATGTAGATAGAGGCCCCTCCAGGCCCCAATCTCCGCCTTGAGGGCATGACGTGATAGCGTAGTATGTTAATTCCCATACGTGCAGAAGGTCATTCTCTACTTTACATTCATAGATCCCAGGAGGTCCCCATACTGGCGCACTGGTGCAGCGGTTAAGCGATGCGCTGAAGCAGAGCGAGAAGTTGGACATGATTGTATACTGCTGGTTCATATTGATTGGAGGACGGCGCATAAAAAGACGAGACACTTGAAGGAACACACGACGAGCGCTCGTCGTGTGTTCCTTCAAGTGTCTCGTCTTTTTATGCGCCGTCCTTCAGTCAAGATGAAGCGATGCACATCTGCCCTGCGATGGCAAGTGCTCCCAGAGGAGGGCCTTGCGCGGCAGGTTGCTCTTCCCGAGCGACCAATCGTGACACCCTGTGACACCCAACTTGTTCTTTTTATTCATGATACAAATGCATGCCTCGATCGTAACATTCCCATGGATTCCATATTCCTAGATTCTGAAAAAGCTTTTGATAAAGTCCCCCATAGGCGCCGAACACATAAGCTCTCACGCCTAAATCAGCATCTCTCGGTTTTGGACTGGATTCGAGCTTTCCTAACTAGCCGCTATCAATTCTTCCACGCTACTTCAGACTCGTCATCCCTCTTCGGTCTTGTCTGGTGTTCCCCAGGGTACCGTTTTAGGGCCACTTCTATTGCTAATCTACATGAATGATTTACCCTCTAACATCAGGTCTAATGTCCGACTATTAGTTGATGATTGTGATCGCTAACAAGTCTAGCGAGGGACGAATACAGGCCGGTAACAGGGGTCGAGCAGTTTTGTTGCACCCCCAACCAGGAAGGGTAGGGAATGGAGTGCCGAAGGTGAAAAAAAAAGCTTCAAACAGAAAAAAAAAACAGCAACTGGGGAGAGGAAGGACAAATAAAAAAAAAAACGCGGCGAAACACCGCGAGGAGACCCAAAGAGCAAAACAGAGAGGGTGTAATACCCCTGTCACACTAGCAACTCTCGGTGCTACACGGAAAAAAATAATGTCATTCGAAAATGGTGGCATCGATGATCAGTGAAGAAAAAATAGTCCAACTAAACGACATCAGCGCGCATAAAAGGTGTTTGAAATTGTTGTGCAGTGTTTCAAAAGCGAGTGAGAACATTTGTGTGCCGTATATTATTTCCGGCCATTCTGCACCACTTTAGCCATCAAAAGCCAAGCCAAGTACAAAGTCAACCACAAATCCGATAAATGTAAACAAACAAAATGGCTGACATGGCGGCGCGCGCACACGCGCGGAGCTTGGAAATGACTTCCAAAAGGTGAACTGCTCAGTTACGTCTTTAAGTACCTTCGAGCTTAACAAACACGGCACGCCTGCCAGCAAGAATCACGCAACCCAAAATGACCGACGGTCGCGGGAAAGACGCTGCTTCACGCTCGGCCACTGCTGTTGGCTGCTGCTGAGACCGAGAGTAATAGCTATCCACGGCAGCCTGTAGTGCGAACACATTCACACCAACATTACCTTTTTTTTTATCAGAACTAAATAAATGCACTTTCTAAGTTTGGCAGTGTGCCCATTATTTTTTCGCGTCGCTTGTTCCTGCTGCGTATGTGGTGTCCAGAGTACGCATTCGGTTCGAGATCGAATGCGAATGAGTTCCCCTAACTCATTCGATGGCGAATGTCATTCGAACCTAATGGCATTACATGTTCCCGTGTAGCAGCCGATTAATGACATTAGGTGCTAATGTCATTCGATTCGAATGACATTAAATTTTCTAGTGTGACAGGGGTATTAGGAAACCCGCAGCGCCCCCCCCCCCCCCCTCCCCTTGAACCGACCCAGCAGCAAAAACCAAGAAAATAATTTTATTGAAGGCGGGGCCATGACGTAGCCATGTGACGCACTCCACAGAAACCACGCCCCCGGCTTACATCGGGGAAGGAAGGTGTGATTTTGCCTTGCCGAGCCTACTCGACGAGGAGCGGGAGAGAAAAATTTCGAGGAGGGAATGGAAGGAGAGGAGGCTCGCTCAAAGAGCGGTAGAGAGTGTTTGCGATCAGGGGGTGGTTACAGGCCCTTTAAGTAAAGATTTAACCTGGTCCCATCACATTTATCATATTACTAATTCAGCAAATCAAGTTCTCGGATACTTACGGCGTAACCCATCTTTAGCTCCACGTTTCATAAAACTTCTTGCTTACATAACTTTTATACGTCTAAAACTTAAGTTTGCATGTGCAGCGTATGATCCTTTCAATGCTAACCTCATCACTATGCTCGAATCTGTCCAGAACCGTGCTCAGATTAATTTGTACTGACTACTATTATCACACTAGCGTTTCTGCACTAGAATCCCAGCTCAATCTTGCCACGCTAGCCTGCCGTCGCAAAATCGCCCGTCTTTCCTTTCATCACAGATTTTATCACACCTTTAACCATGATGCCCCCCCCCCCCCCCCCCCCCTTCGTATCACATGCGCTCATCTGATATCCCGTAACTCCCACCCTAACGCCGTCTACCCCGAGCAATCTCGCACTGTAACATATCAGCAGTCTTTCTTCCTTAGAACAGCCAACGACTGGAATGGCGTTCCATCTGAGGGGGCGACCATCATCAATCCAGTTAATTTCAAATTCGCCATCGAAGATCATCTGTGTCCAAAATAATACAATTTTGTCAGCCACCCCTCATGTAATGTCCTTGTGGGCCTTTGAGGAGTAGTAAATAAATAAATAAATAAATAAATTTGAGTGCAATCTGCCATGGTGGGCAGTCCGCTCACTATCCGGTGGGAAGGTTATGATTACGCCGCAAAGTCACGTGAACTAGGTGGCCCACCTGCCAACTAGGCTGCTCTCTTGGGGCCACCTGTTAGAGCCGTGCTCGTGATTTTGCGCTCACAAGGCCGGCACTGGGCTTTCTGGAAAACGAAGCCTTTAACACTGACGCGTTAAAAAGTGACCGGACGTGTTCCCCTGGTAATGCCAATCTCAGCGCAGCTGCACAAAATGCCGATCTCAGTCGGCGTGTTCAGCAACTCTTGGGGAGGTGCGTGAGATGGCTGATCAGTACATGCCGCTTCACTCGTGTCAACCCTAGGGGGGTAGAGGTGAGAATGCCGGGTTGGGGCGTAGAGTGTACGCAAGCGTCCCTCGTGCTTCACATGCGTGTTTCGGTGTGTGTTGTGGCGGGCAAGGGGCGCGGCGTTAACAGTGTTAAAGTAGGCGGGTGCTATAAACATTCCTGGACTAGGGTCAGGCGTGTAGAGTGTGATATTGCGGCTTTTACGGTTTTGGAGCAGGCAGATAAACAGCCATATGAGTTTAGGGGTTTAGGTTTTGAAGTAGGCGGTTAAAATAGGCAGTCATGAGTCATGGACTGTGGGAGTTGCGAAGATGGCAATGCGGCGCTTAGCGTTGTAGCAGCCGGTTGCTGAAACAGTCATGCGGTGCAGCGCGGACCATAAGGGTGTGGTGTTGGGACGCCGCCGAAAACGTCGAAAACATGAACTCGCAGAGTGAAATCCATACAACTGTCGCCATCAAACTTTTGCGCATATTCGGCACTGCTCCTTCATTTCCAATGCCATTGATGCACGGAGATTACCGTACTTGAGCACCTGCATGCTTCTTTTATGAAATGATTACGCGTCCCCTACAAGTCCTCTCTGCACCTTTCGGACCATTTTTACGTGCCGTTTGCAACGCATTCATGCGACCTCTCTGTGTTCAAACCGCGTGCAGCTAGAGTAGCTTTTGGAAATTCTCTCTCTATAATAGACTACTTGTGAGGAGGACTAGCTCACGAGATTTTCTTTGTGGAAGACTGCTGCAAACAGCCGACTTCTGAGCAATCTCTGCGATGTCTCCTGAAATTGTCATTCTTTCTCCGTCCTTTATAGAGATGCACGACTTTTGTACAAAATTGCAGTTAGCGTATTCGCACCATCTGTATGTACATATACGTAAGACTCTTCAGAATACAGGGCATTTACTCGGTGGCATAATGTCTATAAAACATACAACATGCAACATGCAACGAGTGCTTATACGGCTTTTACATAGCTTATGGATGACTTCGCGCCAGCTTCCCGCGCTCTTGAACCCACCCGGCCTCTAACATTATTTGAAAACTACTTTCGAAAAATATCCTCAGCTTATTGTTTGCCTGGCAGCCACGACTACTATTCTGCTGTTTTTAAGAAAATGGTCGTTATACCGTTATATTTTGATTTCTTGTCTCACACATTTTGACCTTGTAGAAACAGCGCGAATAAATGAGGACGACCGAAAGGGACACTTACAGACAAGACGGGCGCTTACTACCAACTCATTTATTCAGTCAAGAAGGACAATACTATGCATAACCCATGCGTGAATTCAATCTGTCTAAAATAAAACGATGAAGCCAAAAAAAATCAACCAGAAGGAGCTGCCAATTAAGAAGACATTTTTTCAAACAGTCATGGCTCGTTAACAGCACACTCCAGAGCTCGGCAGAGCGGAAAACAAGAAAGCGGCAGCTAAACTGGCCAATAATTCATTAACCAGTAATTTACTGCCCAGTTAGCTGTTACTATCTGACTTTCCCTCTATCGGGCTCTGGAGTGTGCTTTTAACGAGCCATGACTGTTCTAAAAATGTCTAGTTAATGGCGGTACCTTGTTTGTTTTACCGTTTGTTTTACAGATGGATTGAATTTGCGCACCGGTGATGGTGAGTATGTCCTCTCTTAGGTGAATAAATTAGTTTCTAGCCTGCGCCCGTCTTGGGAACAACTGTGCCTTTTCGTCGCCCTATTTTATTCGTGTTGTTTCTACAAGTTCAACATGAATCATCTAGCCCAACCAGAACCTTAATCTCTCGCACAATTTGTTGTACTTGAAGGTACAAGGCTTTAGTTAATTAGTGCAGCAGTTGTAAAATCTCTCGCTCCTCACAGTATTACGCTCAGAGATACCGCGATAGCTGCAGTCACAGGCCAGTCTTAAATGCCGACTGTTACAAAAGTCGCCAGACCGGCAACGAGTCTGATTGTGGACTTTGCATTGCAGGATGCGCAGCATTCCAGCACTCTGGAAGTTGTGAATAGTGACGTACTTCCCTCTGCGCGTCTACATGGTCTTGAACAAGTGCTAGTGGTTGTACTATGTTCCGCAGGGAAGGAATTTCCCTTCAGGATAAACGCGGGCGGGAGGAGTATGCCGGACAAACGCTGGATCGACAGCTCTCGTCCGTGTCCATGTTTCTTACTGCGCGAAAATATGGTCAAGGGCTCAACCATGAACGCGCTAGCATAGACCTTCGTCGCAACATGGCCCAGCAGCAAGACGCTATCTGCTTCAGGAGTTCGTCCAGGTGGTTTGGCAGCGTCATGCTAGCGTGCCTTTCATGAAGCATCAGCAAATCGTAAAACGTTTTCGCACGCATCGTTGTGGTGCGCGCTCCAGCGTGACAAGCGCGAATCGGACGCTCGACTATCGCCGATCACGAGCGGCCTCGTGAGGGCCCAGAAAGAGAGCAAGGGTGGCGCGGAGGGTGCGCGGGCCCGGGGCCCCTCGCCCTCCTCGCGGGCCTCGGCAGCGTGGCGGCCCCTGGCGGCGCCGGGGTCCGAGCCCCGGCGGCCGGGGCGCCGCAGTGCGCGGCCAGGCAGTGCCGGTGCGCGCGCCGGACGGGAATGCGCGCCGCACTGGTGCCGCCGCTCCCGCTCCGGCCTCCTCGGGTTCCGGCGCAGCCGCCGCTACTGCTGGTGTTGCTGGTGGCGGCGGCCACGCTTCTAGTGCTGGGCGGCCGGGCGGCCGCTCTGGCCGCACCGCACCGAAACCGGCCTGCCGCCGCCGAAGACGAGGAGGAACATGTGCTGGCCTCGGCGCACCAGGAGCCCGAAGAGTTGCTCATCGCGGGCTTCTTCCCGACCACGGTGAACCTGAGCGAAGGCGCCATCGGCCGCGGTGTGGTGCCCGCCGTCAGCCTGGCCCTGAGGCACATCAACAGCAGCCCCCACTTCCTGCCGGGCTACAAGCTGGACATCATCTGGAACGACACCCAGGTCTGTTCATGCCCTCGCTCTCGGTGTTCCCCTTTCCCTAGTGCTGTCTAGCTCCACGCGGTCCCCTGTGGGCCGGCGTGATCAAAATACTAGTATCTTAATTGCAAAGCAACCTTATCCTAGCAGCGCGGACTGGTGGCGATATGCGGTATCTCGTTCACGGTAAACGGCTGAAAAGAAAACTGACAAAAGCCACTAAAAAACTGCTGACGCCTGCATCTCTGTCTCGCCGGATGGATTTCTTTTCATCTTTCTCCCTTTGCAACGGCCCGGTTTCGTTTCCCTGGGCCGGGGCCGTACAATGATTCTGCTCAATCGATTTGATACCGCTTCCTATACTGTGTCCCCTGAGCGCCGCCGACCGGTCAATCCTGGCGATAACGGTGGTGCGCGGGCTAATAATGACGAACGGTCAGATAAATGGGATTGAAATAGAAGCGCCGCTGCATTACAACTGGCCCGATTTTCGAAGCGAGCGGCGCCGTCGCTTTCCACCGGGAATGCTCCTAGCTCGGCTACTTGTAGCGCGAATCGAATTGTAGCTGCGTGTAAGGCGCTCGATTGCTGCCATTTGTTCAGCGCTCCAAGAGCGAAAACTCGAGGAATGAAGCGGGTAAGGTTTACCAGGTCCTCCATGCTGTCATTGGAAAGAAAGTAAGAAAGCCAAGAACATGGATTCGTTCACACACGTGCACCCCTAAATGGCCATGCTCTGCTTACTGTTTTGTCAGAAATGTAAGCATTGCACTCTTGCAATGCGCATTGGAAAGTGCAACGTGTGCAGATTTGGAAATCATGAAATTCCCCTTTCGTTCATACAGACGCGACGTTGCTTTCCTCGCAAGTGTGAATGCTTTTGCGATTCTTAAATCAGTTATGCGTGCGCGTCTTAATTTTTTTTTGTCAAAAGCTTGCGGTGCTATCACCCTCTTGCATCAGTCGTATCAGATGTAATGGGACCGAGCGGCAGCAGCTCCGGCTTCTTTATAACACTTCTGTATAAGTGCGTGGGCAGACATGCCACCTCTTTGATCGCAACTGACTAGGGTCCGCGTTTATGACTGCACGTAGCGCCCCCTAGCGGCCATTGTCGACTTCGGAGGTCTTGACTTGCTTAGCACGATGAGCAGCGTGAAAATGGCTGTACCATCTTTTCTTCACCCGACGGAAGGGGAGGTGCTCTTGACACCTGGCGGCACTCCGGTAAATGTTTACACCTCTGACTGCCCAATGGCTTCAGATATATTTTGTATTTACTGTGGAACGCCGCACAGCACTTGTGGTAAACATGAACAAAGTGGAACAATGAGATTGCTTCGAGACAGACCTTCTCTTGTGACCGGATATCATCGAATTGACTCTTCATATGGAAAGGGACACTTAACCAGCAGATGTGATGCAGGGAACTTCTCAATCTACCGGTGCTGCTGCAGCCTTTACTTTAAGAGAAACAGAAATGTTTAACGGCAAGAAATGGAGAGGCTGATTTGACCAACGATGTTGGGCGCCTCAAAGCTTGTTGCTAACGGAGGAAAGGAAACGTTTTCAGAAGAATGTTTACTTGATCCTAAGAGTAGTACATCAGCGAAGGTTGTGCAGAAGAGTATGGCGTAATCATAAGGGTGGCATAGGATCAAAAAAGAACTCGGAAGAAACGCTATTTGTACATAACTTCCAGTAGTCGCACTATGTACACTATTTGCACCGCGTACCGTGCTTGCTAAAAGTAACCATGCACCGAGGTTTGTCACTAGTCGGTCACTAATGGCGCTCAGCTGCCGCGGTGGCTCAGTGGTTATGGCGCTCGGCTGCTGAACTGAAAGATACGAGTTCGATCCCGGCCGCGACGGTCGAATTTCGATGGCGGGGAAATTCTAGAGGTCCGTGTACTGTGCGATGTCAGTGCACGATAAATAACCCCAGGTGGCCGAAATTTCCGGAGCCCTCCACCATACGGCATCCCTCACAGCCTGAGTCCCTTTGGGGCGTTAAACCACAATGCACCAAACTCTTAAAGCGTTAAATCTCTGTAAGCCGAGGAAATCCCTGGTCCTCACTATTGCATGATCTCAAGGACGGCCGTAATGACTCCATTACACGGCTGAAAGGCAACCCTCATCGCCTTTACTTTCGGCAAAGACTACGCTGCGTGCATAACATGCAGCATCTAAACAACGAGTATCATTATTTAGTACAGCAGTATGCATGCGCACATCTGATGTCTAGAATACCCCGCAGTCAGCACAAAAAATCCGTAGCAGCTGTTAAATATTGTGTGATACGACTAGCAATGGTTTGCACCTCCGGCGCACCTCGTCTCAGAATCACAGTCGTGAAGTTGATGGCGTAAGGATGGCCTGGAAACTGTTTCCGCTAGCCGAGCGATTTATTCTTGTAGAGGGAATAGTCTGAGAGGTCAAATCCGATGCTTGGTGCCGATTTGAGCCGCTAGAGAGGTATGGTAAATTATCGCGATGCAAGCATTTAACCGCTAATGGTGCATCTAGTTAAAGGTGCATCTAGAGGTTTATGATATGAAAAAAAGTGGACAAGAGCTAGCTTCCTACTCGCGTTTTTTTTTTTTTTTTGTAGCAGTATCACTATCCACGTTATGAGCTGAAGGTTCGCAATTGTGCTATTTCTTTTACCACCCTCGTCCTCTTTAGCGTAATGCTTAATGCTTTTTTTTTTCTTTATTTATTGGTCACCGCCATAAAAAGGTTGTAGCAGTAGCAGAGCAAAATAACAATTTAATAACATTCAAAGTGGCAGCCGAAATTGAGGCTGCGATGTGACTCTAAAACGTTTCAAGTTTGCCAGTTCACTGAACACTGGCATCCATTCAGGTTGCTCGTTGTGAGCATTGTACAGTTCATTTAATGCAAGCTCTAATCCAGCCTTAAGACCCGCCTGTGCTTCCGCGCATGTCATGAGAAACTCCCCTTTAATGCTGCCTCCTGCGCGCACAATTGCATGCAGCGGTGCATCTTTCCTGCCATTTTGAAAAGCGTCTCTCGTTCGTTCGCAAGAAACTGTAAGATGCTAGCCCAACTTCCAGGGGCTGAAAACGAGCCCTCGTTGTAGCGTGGTTATGCCCCTACAGTCCCCGGTTTCTATAGTACTGATAGGAATGATTCTTCGAGGCTCATCTTTAGTGCGAAGGCGGAGTCAAACCCAACAATCTTGTGGCATGCATGGCCTTCAGGGTGCAGAAATACGACTGGGTTTCCAACCCGTGGCGGCGCGCACAGATTAGCTTCGCTGGTCACTGCACGAGAGCACTATGCTATCGCCGCAGGCGATCACACCTCGTGCTAAACTGCAGCACACTCTCGCGCTGTGATTATACGTCGTCGCCGTCATCAACTGCTATCTACCGCGCGAAGAGATCAGCTTAATCTTGATCAGAGCTTACCTGAGTCGAAAATCGTCACCAGACGTGCAGACGACCCAGGAAAGCAAAACTGTGTGTCAACCGGGCTAAACACGCGCTTTCGCGCGTCTGCGTGAAAATCCTACCACTTTTTTCGCGCTGTCATTATTTTCACCGAGATTTCATCTTGGCGCCTATATGCTGACGCGTAATCTTTTAAACAAATGTGTTGCCAAGAGTGGGGTGTGATCGAACTACTTTAATATGGCACCGGCTTGCTGTGTGTGTTGTCTGGTCTTGCTTACACAGCAAGTTTTACTTCGCTCTCTTAATGTCGGCGGGCGTTTTTTAACAACGAAAAATGGTTCAACTTATTGGTTATACGAATGGGGTTATTGAAGTGTCCGCAGTGGCACGGACGCGCGGCCATAGTTTAGCAGTGTTCGATCTCTGTAGAATTCCCATCACAAAACTTCGGCTCTGATAGACATCAGCTCTATTTTGAAGTGGAACTGTTTAAAAGAAGAAAAGTGGGCCAATTTTACTTTAGCGATGCTTATCGAGGGTAGGCTTCATATTCCAGCTGACATGAAAGCATGACTTAGGGATTTACTGGGATTGCACGAAGACATCCACTTCCCATTTTCATCATTTTTGCAATCGCAAACTGTCATCGCTCAACAGTTACCTGACAATAAATTTATTAACACCGCCTCTGACATCACGTGATTCCCTAACACTCTCTCCAACATCATCCTGGTGACGCAAGTAGAAATCCTTGAAAGAAGAAATCCGCTTATCAGCTGTGTTCTGTGATAAGATCATTTCTCGTTTCTAGCTCGGCCAGAGTCACTACCAAACTCGCATAAGCGCGAGGCAGCGCATCATGAAATCTCACCCGCTCTTATCCGAAAACTCTACCCTACCCTATAGAAGCCGCAGAGCAACCTTACTCGGTGCTAGCGCAACCGAAAAGCGCTAGTTCGTAGCGCTCGCTAAAAGCGCTGCTTGTCACCGTCACGATATTCATTTCCCTGCTGTATTCGTTGGCTTTCAATCTAAAGGCGGATTATGACACAGGATGCAGGCGTCCGTAAACAGCGCAGTGCGCTGTCAGCTCTAGTGTTTATAGTCGAAGCAAATCATGTCTTTTTGCTGCGATAGATCGAGTTTCAGCAGGAGAGATAACGCTCCTCTCATTGCAACCTTACACCTTCCTCGTAACGGAGTCGTCACAGTAAAAAAAATAAAAAATCCTCGCCAGTCCTGATTTGACAGGCTGACACTCTATACCCTGCGCGCTTGGCCGGCTTACTAAACCGTGTTGGCAGATTGTTAAGGGCGAAAATGGCTGTGCGTTCGCTCGGGAGCGACGTTTCTTGCTGGTTTTACCTAGTGAGCAGTGTTACCTTACGTGGTGCTCGTATGTGATAAGGCAAAACTTTTTCCCCAGTTATGCAGCGTCGTCTGCGTGACGTGGTCACATGGTTCAAGCAGCAAGAACTGGCGGCGAGGCTCAATCCAACTAAAACATTTCGCCTACTCAGGTGCGCGTGGTTTATATATCCAGTTTCGACGCTGTCATTTCTGCTGTAAAGTGAAGTACTGCCGGCGGGGCGTTGGGGCTGAAGCCCCTGAAAGTATATAAGTGAAGATTTTTTTGCTTATCCTGGTAGGGAGTAAAGTTGGAGTACGCTGGACTTTCGCTTTCAGGACCCTCTTCAGTTTCTTGTTGGAGTGACTGTTTAGGATAAAATTCTCTGTTCGCGATGCCGTGCATGAGGGCAGCATTCTGAAGACGGGAAAGGTCACCCGTACACCATTTATCCGGACTTCGTTCTGTATGCCATCGCTCGCGTGTGTAACAAGACTGCATGTGTTCCGTTCAGTATGTAGTCTGAACTTTATTTATTTCTGTTTTATCTACTTTTATACTTTGCTTAAGGAAACACTGAGCATGAATTGAAGTTTTCTGGTTTCGAAGGACTGCTGCATTCTAAAGACAGAGAACACTCTCACAAAAAAAAAAAGCATGATTTCGATTGTCCCTGACCGAAATTTGCGCGCAGCTTTGTAGGCTTATTGTTTTACTTCGCTGGGTCATCGGCATATCTGGCGACGATATCATTGCGATACTACTAACAGTTGAAGAAGAAGACGTTGTGCAATTCACAGCGCTCGAGGAGGAGGAGGGGGTAGAAGAGGAAAGTCAGGGAGGTAAACCGAAATAATAATCGGTTTGCTACCCTACACGGGGGGAAAGGAGCTTATGCGAGAGACGATCGCTACCGACAGTTCGCGCAACGATATGCCGGCTAAGCACTTGTCTAGAGCTCTCAAACGTCGCGCTCTGTTGCGTGTTTATAACGATCGTTGCTGCAGCCTTGCGGACCCAATGTTGCTTTTAATGACACGAGTTGTTAAACACGGTCCACATCAATTTGCGTGAATGGGAAAAATCAGGTTTAGAGCTTTAGGTCACAAGTATATGGGATAAGTACACACTCCACAGCATTTATCGAGCGCTCTAGACAGGTGTGTAGACGGCTATAAGAGACATTAACCAAGAGAACTGTGCGGTTGGATTCTGAACCTTCCTTTAAGTGCAATCTCTCACATGCAATAAGGGGGTTCACAAGACCCGTCTTATAGCACTTTCAGCCGATGACATCGCTAAAGTTCCGTTGAGGAAACGCAAATGCAAGGATATATTGCTTAATCTAATGCTTTACAGGGAACTGCTCTAGATGCCCAGTGAATTACAAATATGGTGCACCACTAATTCCAGGATCTCATTCCTTGCGTCCAGACACGCATCAAACAAACAATTTTCCCCTGTTCCAAACGCTGCGTTACGCTAGTAATGAGCGTTGTTCGACGTCGAAATTAATTCGCTGCCTTGCGCTAAGCAGGTACCGATGGAGCCTGCTCTTTGGGCTCGGAGACGGCGAAATCCGGTCCATATTACGCAGCCCCGTGCTGTAGTTAGTCGCCGCTTCCCGACGCCCGAGCGGCGTGTGTCGGGTCGTGCACTCTGCTGCACTGCGAGACATGCCAATTAGTACGTATCCAGGGCGGTGACTTTGTTTCCGAGCTGTGATAAGTGCGGAACAAAAAACAAAACAAAACAAAAGAGCTCTGAGCTCTATCTGCGAAGGAAGGCAAAGGCCGCATTTTTTACTTTGACACTGCGCAGATACGACGACGCACTGTGCCTGGGGGATTGAGCATACAAGAGAAGGAAAATGAGGGGCTTCTTATGACATTTATGACGTGCATATAAAAGCAAGCATATATACCGGGTGTCCCAGCTAAATGTAACCAAACTTTTGAAAAAGGCGAAGTGCCCCAGTCCAGTGAAACCCACTCAGGGTTGTTCATAGTCGCGTGGCCTAGTCTTGAGTATTTTTTTTTCGCTCTTCAAAGTTAATTAGCCGCCGCGGTGGCTCAGTGGCTATGGTGCTCGGCTGCTGGCCTGAAAGACGCGGGTTCGATCCCGGCCGCGGCGGTTGAATTTCTTTGGAGGAGAAATTCGAGGCCCGTGTACTGTGCGATGTCAGGGCACGTTAAAGAACCCCAGGTGGTCGAAATTTCCGGAGCCCTCCACTACGGCGTCTCTCATAGCCTCAGTCGCTTTGGGACGTTAAACCCCATAAACCAAACCAATCAAAGTTAATTGATTAGTGAAATTTAATTAGCTAACTGTTTAATTATTAACTTCAGGAAGAAAGTGTCAATGCAAAAGTTTTAGATCACCTCGGAAAACCGCTAGTAGTGCTGTTTCCGGCAGGTTACGATTTACGTAGCTTCATTTATGGTCTTAAAAGAAAGTTGTCACGTGACCAGCTGCTCACTCACTTCTCTGCCCCAATGTGCACCCAAAGTCTCATCGAGGAGAGGACTTCAGAAAAAATGGATTTTATTTTTAAGGCGCGCCTTTGGACGTCGAAGTGGCGCAGTTGTCATGTGGAAGCTTTTTCTTATTGTGCGGGTTATGGTTAAAGGCCGGTAAAACAACTACTCTACGTAAATATTACTTTGCGGCAGATGTCTCAGAAAGCTGTTTATCAAAGAGATCTACAACTTTTCCATTGACACTTTGTTCCTCAAGCCAATAATTAAAAAAATTAGTTAATTAAGCTTGACTAATTAGTCAACCTTGAAGAACGAAAAAAAATACTGCAGACTAGGTCACGCGACTCTAAACAACCCTCACTTGGTTTCAGACGGCTAGGACACCTCGTATTTTTTGAAAGCTTGGTTATATTTAGCTGGGACACCTTGTATATATATGCGCCATTACTGAGTGGAATCAGCTACCACCATCATCAGTAGTATAAATTGATGCCTTAGAACAGGCCCTTTATTAAATTGTTTTTATTGATGTCTTGCCTTGTACTTTTTGTTTTGTGCTTATTGAGCCCCTCCTGCCAGGACCCTTCATTGGGCCTGCAGTATGCGATACATATATATACACACGCACAATAAATGTTTACTTAAATGAGGTGTTTCTCAATTTCGCATATATATATATATATATATATATATATATATATATATATATATATATGAGTTAATAATGTAACTATTTTATCGCTGAGGGATAATTGATTAGGAAGTAGAACACAGAGCAACCACATGCCGCTTGTGCCATCCGAGCCCACGACCTCCGAATTTCGAGTTCGAAGCTCTGCCAACTCAGGTACCGTGGAGGATACCCAATCTTCCAATTTCGGGGGTATTACACTAAATGTAGATTGGATAGCCGCAGAATGTAGATCAGTTGGCAGAGCATCGGAAATGAAAGGCGGAGGTCGTGGGTTCGGATCCTATCGGTGGCATGCAGTTGATTTTTCTTCTATACATTCCAATAAATTATCGTTAAGCGATAAAATAATTACGCTATTAATTTCTCACTGATAAACACCAGAAATTGAAAAAAAAAATTGAAACATCCCCTGTGTTTCATACTGTCGGTGACTGCTGACTTCCTTCATATGCGCTAGGGGAAAGGCGCCATCGCAATGCAAATAGCGCTGCCGGATTGTTCCGTCTCACGATGCATACTGCGTATAGCAAAGCAAATTGAAGGCTGGAACGTTGTGCGCCTAAAGAAATAAACACACCAAAAAAGAGAAGAAAGTTAAAAAAAAAGAGCAGTGTCAATGAAAATGACCATTTAAATTTTTGGTAGGGCAAGAGGAAAGATCCTTTTGGTTCGCGGTGTTGCTGCAAGTTCTCAAAGAAAGCCACCAGCGCCAAGCAAACAACGAGAAAAATATAACAATTCTCTTACTAGAAAGGCAAAGTGCATTGAATAAATCACTGCGGCGTCCTTAATGTAGCCATGTTCTATACTAGTGGTCTAATATGTTTGTTTATGTTGCTATTTATTACGTTCTTATATTGAGTAAGCCACAGTTAATATTGAGACATATGTGCCACGGGGTATATGTCAATATACCAGGCGGCCCATCTAAAGGTAACAGTTTTTAAACGAAAGGATTTGTCCTAGAAGAGTATAACTAACTGAGCGCTGTTGAGAGCTGTGTTGTCTAGTCTGCAGCAGCTTTTCTTTTGTTCTTAAAAGTCAGCTAATTAGTAGAATTAATTACATAAATCTTTCAATATTGGCTTGGGAAAAATTGTCAATTTAGAAGTTGTAGGTAGTGTTGTAGAACAGCAAAGTGAAGATTTTGCATCAATGTCCGGCCTGAAAAGAAAGCCTACGAAATGTGAAAACTTCCACGTGGTAGCGGGGATACATCAGTGCCCCAAGACGTGCTCTCAAAGAACCAAATCCGCCCATATCCGGAAAGCTCCGACAGGGCTTTGCGTTGCAGTGGCTGAAAGATGAGCGCTGAGAGCTGCTAACCATTAGCCGGGCTCAGTTTTCAGCCCTTTAAAAAAAGTACCCACATCAATGGCACCTTGTTATAAACATTTCATCTTATGTTTTTCAAGACGATCTGCAACTTCCTAATTGACTCTTTCCTTCTGGAGACAATAAAACTTAATTAGTTTATACTTGTTAACTTAGCACCACGAAAAAATATTGTACAATAAAAAATAGTGGAAAGTATGTACATTATGTACGAGATGCAGCCCTGTAATTAAACGATGAACTAAATTTAAGTAAATAGCTTTTTATTTGTTATTTTAGGGGCTAAGATTAAATGGCGAACTTGGAAGCTTGCGAGACTGAAGTTGAGCTCAGTTTTTAAAGTTTCTTAATTGGCAATGAGGCTCGCGTTATCGAACTTAAAGATACGCATTTTAAAGGTCGTTGAGTTTGCTTTCACGGATTACTTATTTATAAATATAGTCGCTCGCATTTCTGATGCATCAGATACGGGCGCCATTTGTCTATTTGATGACACAGAAGAGGTTAACATGACTCTGCGACAATACCACGTGCAGCGACGCCATTTTAGAAGTATGCATTGCGAGAAAGCCAGCTCGATATTTCGATATTTCGACGTTCGATATTTCGTACCGCACTGCCGATTAAAAAATTTGGAAAGGGGCGCACCTTCGATCTTTCCAGCCTTCAATTTTGCAATGTAAACTTAGTCCCTAAAATAAAAGAAGCTGATTAGCAAATTTAGTTATTTGCATATTGATAGAGCTACACCAACGTCCGCTACGCTGTAGAATTCACCTGCACAATCCGCATTGTCTTATCTCTCGTGCATTTTCAAAGAAAAGTTTGTATTGAATAATTTTATTCACCCGGTATCTCTGCCGCAGTCACCTCGAGGAGGGGGGGGGGGGGGGGGGGGGGGGATGGCAGCTGAGAGACTGAAGGATTAATGTTGCGTCATTTACTGGCTCTTCCCGTGATACGGCGCGTGATGCGGCGCAGTATACACCCGTCGCAAAGAGCTTGCCGGAGGCGCTTTTGTCAAAAAAAAGCTTCTATTCATTGCATACAAGATGCATTGCTCTATATTTATTGGGCATTGGGTAAAATGAGCAGTCTTAATTAGTTTGCATAAACTATTCTAGGATGCATACAGAAACTGCGATGAAATTTTCCACAAGGCAGTCTCCAATGCCTATCATGCCCTCAAATCATAACCTAATTTTTGGCCACGCTTCTATCGAAGTTGTTGATGAAATGAAAACCCTAGGCGGTTATTTCCACAAAATATGTCCTGGGATAGGCACATAAATGAAATAATTTCACGCCTGGCAAAAACAGTAGGTATTTTAGCAAAACTCCATTTCTTCCTACCGCCGAAAATTAAGCTACATATCTATAACTCGTTATTGTTGTCTCAACTAAACTATTGTTTCCTTGTATGGGGTACAACTACAAAAACAAATTTAAATCGAATATATACACTACAAAAAAAGGCTATTCGCCATATAGCTGGGAAAGACTACTACACTCATACCGCGCCGCTTTTTAAGAATTTTAAAGTAATGTCAGTACACTATCTCTACTCGTATAACTTAGCAGTTCGCTACAAACAGCACATAACTACCTCTGAGAGTGCAATGCTGTCTATCGCCAGTTTAACAACACTTACACGAACATATCCTTCGCGCTCTGCTCATAACTGGACGGTACCTTTCGTACGAACGACGTTTGGCCAGCAAATGCTCGCACATACTCTCCCCACTCTGTTAAACTATTTTCGCCAAAGCAATGTTAATATTGAAAATGTTAATAAGGAAACAATACATTAATTCTTTCTCTCACAAATGTAATTTTTTCTGGTTTCCTGCAGTGTGTTTCCTCCTATGTCTTTTTTGTATTTTTGGGTTTGCTACTATTCACAATTGCTGTTATTTGCTGATCATGTTTATCCTTCACATTGTGTCTTTGCCTTTAACACACACACAAAAACTGAACTATGTTAGTAAAAGCTACTATGTCTGTAAATGTACTCGCACAACTGTTACTACCGACACCTCGCTGTCTTGCCATGTAATGGGGCCCGAGCGCCGTCAAGTGAATTAACGTTCACTTTTTGTCTCGGGTCCCTCATTTCTTACTGAAATAGAAATAAACTTGAAACTTCAAACTAAAAATTTTTCCTCACTTTAGCTTGCATAGATTTTTGAGTCTGGTTGTACTATGTTGGGTTTTCCCGTGTACAGAAGCTAACGCCACCAGTGGTAAAGCACGCCAGCCGGACACACGCTTGTTCATTTTATCGCACGTAACGTACTTCCATCTGCGTACCTAAACCATAGGATATGTTACTAGCAGTTGATTTAAATAAATAAAATGCAAGGCATACATACCGCAGGTTCCATGGAAATTTGTTCAGACGACTGCTGCAGTCACCTTGCAGGAGTCTCCATTAAAAATTGTAAATAACTGCATTATTATGTAGGAAGAAACATAATGTCCGCCATGTCGAATAAAACTCCGGACGAAAAGGTGTCTCCTAATCAAACTTTCAGTTATGAGTCAGCGCTCGCGTTCTGCCCCTTGTCTGGTCTCCTGCTTATTTAAGCGCGCAGTTCCAGAGTGACACCGTCCTATTCTCCCTTGTTTGCTTCATTATTGCCTCGCTCTCTGCAACGGCGCAGTTCTCGTCGCATGCCTTGACCCCGTCTTAAGGACACCTTTGGTGGCGCCAATCCTCGGTCCATTGAAGTAGCCGTCAAATGATTCGTTAATGCGCCAAGGGCTTCCTCTTTACGACCGCATTCAGCGAACCACGCGTATCACAACGGCGCGTATACATACGTGTCACACGGAGCCAGGAAGAAGCAACAGCGCACCTTTTACAGCTCTGAGCCCGCAGCCAGGTATGCAGGGGCCCAAAGCAAAACAAAGAGAGAGGAACTCCCACACGTGAGCGATGCAAAGAAAACAGAAGTGCCTTACTCTTCACCTTGGCTGCCTAGGCGGCTCGTAAAAGCGGCGACGCCAGGAAGACGTAACATGTCGGACCGTAAAGCCCCCCCCCCCCCCCCCCCCCCCCCCCCCCCGCTCCCTCCCCTGCAATCCCAGAAAACCCGAGAAAGGGCAAAGAGTAGCGAAGGAAGTAGAGCAAATAACAATTTTATGGGTAGCACCTTTTCTTGTGCGACAACCTCCTCCTATGCTGTTCGGTGCTTTCCCTTCGTCGTCGCATCAACAGTCTAGCGTTCTGCGGCGTTTTCTTTGCAGCGACAAGAACTGCAACCGCGCACGGACGTAACGGGTAGCATGTGAATACAGGTACAAGAAACCTTAATAATCCGCCCCCCCCCCCCCCCCCAACCCATCCCGAGCTTCCTTCCTTCTTGTCCACTGCCTTTCTCGCTCGCTTAATCTCCTAAATGTATGGCGACAATTGCTGCTAGAAGCGCGCGAGAACATCGTAGACAGAGTTCAAGCTCGGCTGAATATCGTTTTGAGTCCTGCCTTTCCCGGACGATAGCAGCGATAAGAAGCAGGAGTTTACGGCGTCAAGCAAGTGTAACAGATTGTATCAGGCGAATCGTAAAAAAGGAGGTAACTGCGGAATCTGCGTCTCCCTCCTTGAGCTGTCTGTGTGTGTGTCTTTTTTTAAGGGACCAAAAATCAGCAAGAGCGGGGGAATAGGAATGGTGTCGAACGACTTTGGCCACAGCTGGGGGTGGGGTGGGGTGGGGGGTGCGCGTCTTCGCATTGAAGTATTACTTTCATTTCAGCGTTTTTAATCAAAATTTCAGTTTAGGTCTGTTGGTTTGTACTTAAAACATAAGAATCCAGCGTAAATAGGGCGCAGACCAAAAAACACTGAAGACGGTTTTCGCGCCCGTTTTGTCTTGCTGTTTTTTGCTCTGCGTCATTTTTGCGCTGGTGTCCTATGTTTCAGTGTTTCTGTTAAATGCGCTTTGTCAATTCGTTGTCCTTGAATAGTTTCTATGAGAAATAAAGTTGCTGCAAAGGAAAAATGTAAAACTTTATTCCGAAACATGCACCCATGTTATGAAGAGGCCACAGGCAAAAAGATAATCAAAATACCTTGAAGATACCTGCGACGTTTTACAAAAACCGCGCGGGAAAATAATAAACGCAACAGCAGAGACAGATCGCATGCGAGATGAAAATTTTTGGTGTCGTGCGCACTGAGGGCCAATAAGAATAGCAAGGAAGATCTGGAGAAGTTATGGAGCTCTTTACAAAATACGTTAATTAAGGATATGATTTCGGTCATTTAGAACTGATTCATTGTTAAACTGCGCGTGAATATGGGACACACAAAAGGAAGTACACACAAGACAAGCGCTGTGCGCACTTTCTTTCGTGTGTCCCGTATTCACGTGCTGTTTAACAGTGAATTACAAAATACAGTTCGAACTCGTATCGTGAGAGGCACACTAAAGTGGTTTGAGTCCTTGCTACTATGAATATTGAATATAAGAAAATTAAGTGATCATTTATCAGTGGATAGGTATTGAATGTAAGAAAATTAAGTGATCATTTATCAGTGGATAGGGTTTGGACATACCTTTGCTTTTGGCTCTAAAGCTGCGATATTAAGCAAACAAATAGGAGTGTAAATAGCCCACAGTAAACACTTCATCTAGACACACGAATGCGAAGTGCTAAGAGCAGACTCTCGCTAGGCGGCAGAGACGGTGGAAAGATGTCACAGATAGGAAAGCGGCTGAGGGAACCGCAGATGATTACGGTTGAATATCCCGCATTGGGGAAAGAAGGGAAGGAGTGCAAACCGGAAAGAAAAAAATTGCCTGAAGGATTATGCTCCCTCAATAATACTATGATCCGCTCTTTATGCTATTGCGATTTGTGTGCTTCCTCTATTTGCGACTAATTGATGACACCAACCTCACTTTTGAGGAGCATGCTCGTGTACGGCTTCTCGCTGCCGATGATATCGCTGGTCACGTGACGGTCAGGTCATGGTCCCAGGGGACCAGTAGATGACTTCACGTTCAATAGATGGGAATGTGATGCATTACGCCAACGACGCTGCTGGTGCGTTAAAGGAGCCGCTAACAGCATCGGTGTAATAGATAGGGATAAAGAAGGTATTAAGCAAGTAAATGAAGGAAATAAGAGACTTTGGGCCCTGTCATTGCTTGCCGCGCATGCTCGACGCTCTCAGTAACCGCAGCAGTGATTGTCACGACGTCAGGAACAGTGATTTCTGTGGCCACCATAACTTGCTTCGTTTGGCCGGCGGAACAGGTAATATTTGTGATTTTCAGCCCCCGCGGTGGCTCAGTGGCTATGGTGCTCGGCTGCTGACCCAAAAGACGCGGGTTCGATCCCGGTCGCGGCGGCTGGAATTTCTTTGGAGGAGAAATTCTAGAGGCCCGTGTACTGTGCGATGTCAGTGCACGTTAAAGAACCCCAGGTGGTCGAAATTTCCGGAGCCCTCCACTACGGCGTCTCTCATAGCCTTAGTCGCTTTGGGACGTTAAACCCCATAAACCAAACCAAACCTATTTGTGATTTTCATTCAGAAGCTTCGCAGGTGAACCTCGGGCATTGGGCGCCTAGATCCTGTATACCGAACCTTTCGGTATGCAGTCCGCATCGGGTCTGTAGTCCGAGAGTTTTAATTTTCTCATGAATTTTTCTTTTTGCCCAGCTGTCTGAACATGGTGTATAGACCGCAGGTGGAAGGTGTGCAAGAACCTCTCAGAATTCTATTTGCAAGCGCAGGGCAGGTATCACGAAACCTCGCAGTAGAGTAAGCGTTGGGAATTCCATGCCGCATTCGGTGATATTGAAAAAAATAAATAAATAAAAACCTCTATCTTCCCTACTTATACATAGCGCGCAAAGCACCATATTTCACTTTTTAAACATGTATAACCAGCGGGCTGCGTACGTAAAAGTAGGGTATTATTTCTAATTTTTTTTAGCGTGAATATGTACGTAAAAGAACAGGTTCCCGTGCAACAGCGTCATTCCCACATTTCTTGGAAAGTATGCTGTGCGTGGTCAAAAAAAGCGTTTGTAAAGAAAATGCTTTAGCTTTGTGAACTTGACGAAGACATGTCCGAAAACCCGCATCGTCTGTCCTAATTCGTCCCATTGGAGCAGAGCGAAACACATTGCGCAAACGTCATTTGCATGATTTCGACAAACTAGGTTACGTAGAAGTTTCCGAGGGTGGTTAGGGCTTTGAAAAAAAAAAGTGGTTTGGCTTTGTCAGGCCATCGTAAAGGTTTCAAGCCGACGAGATTTAGGGACTCCTTCTTTTCCCCTTTCCCTTCCCACCTTCTTTCGCCTTCTTACTCAAAAAGAAAAAATGCTGACAGCGAAGCCAGAATGGAAGAAAGCCGAGAATCTTTGTATCGGCGCGCCCGCTCAAAGGACCAGACACGGCTAGTAGCTGCATCAAGGGATCCTTTGTCGAGGTCTTGCAGGCGGCGAGGTCATTTGCATGTCTTCCCTGCCGTTACCGCCTTTGCCGCTGCCAACGACGCGGTGATGCTTCCTCGCTTCCATTTTCTTCCCCCTCCGCAAGAACACTGTCGCAGAACGAGCCAATCAGTCCCGGCGTGCACGTAGACACTTTCTGTTTTTTTGCTCTGCCAGTGGCGCCACCTTCACCCGAGCAATCGCCCTCGCCGCCCCTCGGCTTGCGTGAATAAATCGCTGCCGCCACGCATACCTTCAGAGGGCGCTAATTCCGTGTCGTTTAAGCGCAAATGAGACGGGGCAGGGGGCAGAGAGCAATGCGTAGAGGGCGATAACTTGCACAGAAGAAAAAAAAGCAACTAACGGAGCAGGGCTCACTGACCGTACTTGTTTTTGGTCACTGCACTTGTAGTCTTTAGCATACATGTTTACATGTCAGTTTGGTTCCGCATTTCTGAACGTTTCCTGACTGTTCAGTTGTGAGTTTCAATTTGTATACTATAGCTAGAGTGCACAGCAGGAAACTTCGCCCTCCGAGCTCTGTGCTCGTACTTTGCATTCACAGAGATACAATGTGTTCGTGACCAAATACTCGATGACGTCACATTATGACGTGACAACGTTTGCGTATACCACATTGCGTTCCTGTAATAAAACAAGCGTTTGTTCTGTGGTGACGTCGCTCTCTGACGCTCTGTGTCGTAGTTTGGGGCATCATTGTTCCTTGGCTCTGTGTCGTGCCTTGTGACGTCATCCCTCTGCGACGCTTGTGTCATGCTTCATGACATCATAGCTGTGTCCCACGCAGCTACCATTGTCACTTGTCCCTAGAACGCGGCCGCTTACCTGCCGCGGTCAGTTGATTCTGCTGACGTGACTCTGAAGGTCATGTATGCCAATGCTTATTTGCAACGGAAGACTTGCAAAATTTGCCTCGTTGGGATGTCAACTAAATGCCGTCAGCCGCAACAAATTTTTGTACTTCTTGCTCTGCTTGCGACGCTCAGCGTAAAAATTCAAAAGACGCCATTTAGAACATTTGCGAATATCGTTTCGGAGGTTAGTTGTTCAGGAAAGCGGGCGTCAACAGTGTTTAAAAACGAAACTTGAGCCGGTTAATCTCTGCGTGCTTGTGTTTTCCTTCTAACAGCAGGGCAGAAGGAAAGGCAAAGTGATTGAAGCGAGTTTTCGCAGTGGAAAGATAAAGCTACGTTTATCGTGAAGCCACTATTTGTGTATGCATAGGAGCCTGCGCAGCGCTTCGGTAATGTTTCAAGTGAGCGACTGATTTCCGCCCAATCAGCATGCCTTTCGAATTCCAAGTTTTTCTTTTGTTCTGCAGATTGGGCTTCATCAGTCCGCTCCCGCAACTCGAAAGAGGCGAGCATTTCCGAAGCTGACGACGGGATAAAAACTTTGTTTCGATGGCTGCCCTCGTTCCTTTTGCTCGTTTTGCTGGTTTCTGTTTTTAGTTTTCCCGAAATGGTCTGAACCCGCAGAATGCCGCCATCGCTCTCATTTGCATGTTTCCGTCGAGAAAAGGGACGAGCCAAGCCACACCACTTTTGTTTTCCCTGGTCACGTCATTGGAAAACGAGCCAATAAGCTGCTAGCGGGCCACCACCACTAGAGCTTCGTCCCTCGGAGTGCCGTCGCCGTTAGGGAAAGGCCTGCCGTTAGGGTTATTGAGGGAGGGAGGAGGGAATTAGGGAAGAAAAGGGGGACGTAGGGAAGGAGTTGTTCCCCATCTCCTCCTATGGGAAAATGAGTGAACGAGCGAGGGCTAGCAAGCGCCAGTGGAGGCGAGTGCGCTAGAGGGTTCATTAGCGATCACGAGATGGCGGGCGCATCGTTCTATGAGTTCGCCATCCCCTCCACCCGTTGGAGGAGGCAGTGGACGAGGAGAAATGAAAGGGGGGGGGGGGGGGGGGTTCAGTAATTGAATGAAATGCAGCTAATGAAAGATCATTATTGTCACCCGTTTCTTTCGCCGGCGCGAACGGTGCCTCCCGGGCATCGATGCAAGCAGCCCGCCGCCGGGCACCATCGTTCCGGAATCGATGCCTGTTTTACCGCGGACGCGCGTGTTTGCTTTCGCGGGCGTGAAGTTCTCGACTCAAGCGCCCTCAGCGTATTCGCGCCGCGAGCGCCTGCTATGCCGGTGCAATTGTCGAATTGTCGAATAGATTTTTTTTGTTTAAACTTCGCAGAGTCCACATCTGTATCTATGAAGCTGCTAGTGGATATTTTTTTTCCTGTTTGTTTTCGGTAGGGCTTGAAAGGTAATTGTCAACCTGTCACTAAACGACAGAAAAAGAGTGGAGTTAATCAGAGAACAAACTCGAGCTAATTACATCGTATATAAAAGAAATGGAGGGGGAAATTAACTTCCGTGTAATATGTTGCAGTTTGTTAAAGTAGCAAAGTGGATTCTGAAGCAGCGAGGCAAAATCGAAAGGAATATTGAATCAAGGGGTTGGGTTGGATATACATTTTCTGAGGTATGGTTGTTGAGGCCACCGTGATGTAGGGCTGATTGAAGACTGGGGAAGGTATTTGGCCAGAAGCGGCTGTGGTGTCGATGATTTGTGGCATTAACATGAGGAGTGTGGGTTTTAACCTGCGTGCTTCTCAGAATGCAATGACGCCTCCATCAGGCCGTTCTGTACCATTGCTATGAATGAATGAATGAATGAATGAATGAATGAATGAATGAATGAATGAATGAATGAATGAATGAATGAATGAATGAATGAATGAATGAATGAATGAATGAATGAATGAATGAATGAATGAATGAATGAATGAATGAATGAATGGCAATTTAAGTGAGACATGTAGTGCGCAAGTACCTATAGCGGCCATTCCGCGCATTTAGCCATTGCATGTTTGTTTGTCTGGAGTCTGGTTTTGCTCTGAAAGCAAGCATTTTCAAGTGTTGCTCGGATAGAGCAACCTAGCTCAGTGTCACAGGCCCCACCGATGACAGCACCTGCCATCGCAGGGCAGTGGCACATCGCTTAATCCCGCTGCACCACTGTGCCAGGAGCGGTATGAGGACTGCCACGGATCTATGAATGTGAGTTAGATAATGACCAATTCCGCGTATGTGGGCATTAACCCATTAACGCTATCGCTTTACACCCTTAAGGCACAGCTTAAGTCCGATTTTGGTGATCTTTGTCGGAAATCTGCTTGACCTAGAAAATCGATCCTCGAGCCGAAACCGAAGAGCTAGCGCACCTAATTCCCATTTTTCGTAACGACGCTAAATCGTGCAGTTTTTTTTTTGTAAGGTTTGCGACCAAAGCTCTGCGCTTCTTTTTCGCTATACGAATGAAACTTTTCTTTTTGCGTACTTCCGCTCACTCGCAGCAGCGAGACTTTTATTGCTCTAGCGCCCCTGTCACCACGCCCAGTAAAATTCAATGAAAATGCAACCGCAAAACAGCTAACGGTGCACATATAATAGTTTCTTATAAGACCTGTTTCCAGAAGAAAGTCGACGAGCCTAGTTCGTCGCCTGCCTTTTCTTGAAATAGATGCAAGCCCATGATGATCTCATGGAGTCACTGCGTATGTTTCTAAAGACTGCCATTGCTAGTAGGATTCATTCTCACTCCACCGAAAATCGGACGAATGGAGCGCACCTTCCGCGTCCAAAGTTGAACGCTCAGATTTAAACTCATCCCAGCACACCGCAAAAGTAGCCATGCTTTGCTCTCTTTGATCAGATTCTGAAAACATAATCTCACCTCGACTACTGCGCGAATATCCTGTGAAAACTTGCATCGAACTTATCACCTACTTTTTAGTATGCTTACAGCATACTAAAATGAGTCATGGAAGCTGCTTTATTATTTTTTAGAATGGTTAAATGTACTCTAAAGACCCGCCAGAAACGCGTGATGTGTTAAAAAAAGGTTTTGCTAGTTAAAAAGTATGTAGATTAAGAATGAAGCATACGTAATGATCCGCGGAGCGGATTGCGCGTTCAACACATCATAAGCCTTATTAAGGTGACCTACCCGGCCAATCGCTTACATGCTATGATGTCCAACTGGCGATTTCATTCATTCATTTATTTTTGACAGAAACCGGTACAGTGTTTATGGTTATACATATTTAATTTTCCTGTCTGGATAGCCGAGGCAAAAAGTGTATTCGAACGTCTGACGGGGCCTCGGAACCTTTATTGCACATTTGCTTCCTTTATTGAATGGAGGCTACAAAACGTCCCAATGAAAAATATTGCAGCAGTTATTTCCAGAATGCATAAATGAACGACGTGTTAGGAGTGCAAGCAGAGGCTTTATTGTTTGCATTTACCCACACCCACGTATTGCGCGTAAATGAAAGGAAGAACCACGTGACCTGCTGGCTGTGTTGAAAGTGAACTTTAGCCACGATTGAAGCGTACATGAAAGATTTCCATGCTCAGGTGTACGTTCCATGCTATTTCGCCACTGAGTCGCCGAAAAGCGCCGGAAAATACGCACCACCTGAAAGTGACCATACCTGCGAGGCCAAAATCTCGGTCGAATAACCGCAGAGAAATGACGCCGATGCTGCGCACGCGATGTCATTAGGGACGCCACGACGTATGATGAAAAGAAGATTTGAAATGAGATCCGCCTGACCTAGCACGGAAAGAGCCGCTGACTGTTATGAACGCGGCTCCCTCAAACATAATGCCGCCAAAGTCTCCCGGACACTAGTCCTCCTAACGACCTGCACATACCGGCGACAAAAAACTAGCTATCGATGTTTTCCTTTAAAAAAAACGCCACGATCGGGTCAGAAAAGCTTTTTCACCATCCACCCCTATCCGAAACCCCCCCCCCCCCAATTTCCAGCAAAGCCGTGTTTGCTGCAAACAGGTCGGCAAACAGGCCAGCAGACACGACCGACCGCTGCCACCGTTGCCTTAATTATTCATGAGGTCCGAGTGAACGCCAGCGACGTCCATGGTTCATTTGCAAGCCGCTACGCTAATGCTTCGCTTAAGCCACCGGGAAAACCTCTCGTCCCCCTCCCTCTCCCCTTCCCCTCCTGCATCCGACAGAGCACACGCGAACGCCGGACACAGCCACGCACTGGGGTAGCGAGGACTCCCCTTACACTCTCATCCGTTCGCCATGGCTCCCGTTCTCCCCTAAAGCGTTCCCTCCGCTCCAATTTTTCCTCTCCTACCTTCCTCGCTGGCTCCGGTTTCCCTCCAACCCCCTGTCGCTCCACTTCTGCTCTGCTCTCTCCTCTCTCTCACTGGATCCTGTTTTCCCCCAACCCGTCGCTCCCTCCCTCACTGGCTCCAGTTTTTCCCCAGAGCGGCGTGCAACGGCGGGGCGAGCTGCGTGGTTGAAGCCGGCAGTGCGGCCCCCAATGCTGGCTAGCCTCTGCTGTTGCCCGGATCGAAGCGGCCCGGAGCGCGCTGTCAAAGCTCGTAATGCGGGAGCCAACATTGGCCCCTTTCAAACGGGCTCCGACACGAGCCGACCGCCTTTGCTGCAGGTGACGTGGAGCGGCTCTTCCGCCTCGGCTGCGCCCTTCCCCTGTTCCTCTTCCTTATTCGCCCGGTCACTTGGCGGCGAAGACACCTTCTCAGAAGGCGACAAACACTGTCCAGGAGTGGGGAAGACCGCGCGGGAGCACCACAAGGGCATGGCTGACTCGTAGAAGTAGTAAAAGGCGTCGCACCGGTGGATTGATTTATTGGGGTTTTACGCCCCAAAGCGACTCAGGCTATGAGGGACGCCGTAAGAAAGACTCCGGAAATTTCGACCATCTGGTGTTCTTTAACGAGCACTGACATGGCATAGGACACGGGCCTCTAGCATTTAGCGGCCATCGAAATGCGACCGCCGCGGACGGGATCGTACCCGCGTCTTTCGGGTCAGCAGCCGAGCGCCATAACCACTGAGCCACCGCGGCGTCTTGTCGATTAGTTGCCGGTGTTCTCTTTACAGATTTCTCGGTGCTGATCTGTTCGCATATGCGGCAGTCGCGTGAAAAAAAAAAAGCGTATCGGCTTCTTCTTTCTGAAGTCCAAATCTTTTTGCTGCAGCAAATTAAACATTCTTGCAACAGACAGGCCCCTATAGACTGCTCTTAGATACGAGAGCCCATATTTCAAATCATGGCCCCAGCGCCCTGCATTCTTATAACAATTCTGCGGTTATTCAACATCTGACTTGAACGCTTTGTCAGTTCCGAATATTACTAGTTGGGCGTATGACAATTCGTCGTATGATGGAAGGACGCTTATCTCTCGTGCGCTTCAGTGAAGCAACTCTTCGACATGTGTCGCGTTCAGATAGAATGCAGTTCCCCCGGAACGCTTTTATTATTGTAGCCTCATTATATCGCCACGTGTTAAAAAAAAAGCCCTTTCACCCCAACAATGGGCTGTCTGTTATGAAACAAATATCTTCCACAGTCGAAACGACCGAAGTGAAGCAGCCAAGAATAAAGCCAGCGTGGCAGGGCACGCGACCGTTTTCTAAATGCTGATCAGAGGAGCGTCGTCTCTAAGCTCGGCTGCCATCGTTCGAGTCCCGTCTCTTGAGGGTAAGCCTTTCCCTGCGGGGTTCGTGTAATCAAATTCGTTTGATAAGGGACATTCTCAAGGGAGCCCGTATTATGAGCTCGCAAGGAGAAGAGCTGCGCGGAAGGCTGGAGGTGAGGCAGGAAGAGGGGAAGAGGTTGCTGGCGCTTAACGCCATTGTTTCGCGTCAGGAGGCGCGCCGTCCCGGGGCGATAATCTGCCTCTCGCGCTGGCGCCGGCTCCGGAGGATTATCGCGCGACGACAGTTTCCTTGCCCGGGAGTACGCGCCATGTTGCGCCGGACTGCGAGACGCCGACCGCAGCGCTCGCAGGACGTAACCTTAAGACCGGATTAAAAGGCCCCCGCCACGCCTAGGCATGACCGGGGCGTGACGTCTGCTCTTCCCTCCTCCTCCGCCTCCCGTGTGACGTAAGCAGGCCTTGGTCCCCGGTTCGTCCCCCGCCCCTGCAGCGTGCAGAGTGTGCTGCAGCCTGCCTGCTTTGCAGCACGAGGATCAATGATAAGGCGGCGGCGGTTTTGGTGAGAAAATTGCGTCGTGGCAAAGAACACGGCCGCTTTCTTTCGGAGACGGTACTCGCCTGCGATAGTTGCGTAACATTAGGGAACTGTACGGAGGGAGAAAAGGAAGGGCAAGTAAAATCTGCAGGGCTTTCCGCCCTATCCCTTGATGAAGTAGTGTCAATGATATACCTGTACCGGCTACCCACCTCTCTAGCCTATTCAGGTCACAAAACCAGGAATGTTGCATTTTTGGGACCGCCTTTCTTTTGGCCCACACGTTGTTTGCAGAGCAGACCGAGATGCATGAAGATTTTTTGACTCGCAGGACAAAGTAAGCATTTTTGGCTAGGGAATACTGCAACTGCAGCACATTTTACGCCAGTGACAGTCCCTCCTGCATATATTCTACACAAAATGGCGCCCAAGTAGCTGATTAGAAGAGCATTTGCTCTGCTAGCCTAGATGGATGGACGGAAAACTTAAGTAAGCGAGTTTGGACGGTTCAAGGTCTCAGGGCCACCTCACAGCCCTCTCATTACGCGCTTATGTTTTAGCCACGTAGGGCCATCCTCTTCGGATGCCCTGACTATCCTCTCCCGCAGGGACAGCCCGCCATCGGAACATGGCAGGAATGAGAGGCCCTCCTTGAGTCGCAGTAGCGAGCACGCAACTTTGCTGTGTATACCGGGCTGCGAGCGCCATGGCCCTACGTGGCCTGGACACATGCTAGCCTAGTGCGCTGGAGAAAAGACCCACCGGGAAAAAAGGGTGACGGAGAGGGTGAGAGAAAAAAAAAACTGCAGCCGCACATACGGTAGTGCGCTACTCCGTGAGCAGTCAATCACACCATATAGTCAGGAATGTCCTGACAGGACAGCAATGCTTACTTTTATGTAATTCAGTAAACATTTTCCATAACTTTGAAGGAGCGCAAATACACAGACGAAGAACAGAGTTTAAAACGCTAAAGGAGACGCTCCTTACAAGCGATATCTTACTCACAAAGAAAGAAAAGTAGTGCTGGATAAGTAGGCGCACGACGAACGCAAGCAAAGGTAATGCGCGAGCTGTCAACAGCGTTCTCTAAGAAGGCCATACTAAATTATGTATGCAGGAGTCATTCGCGAACATCTTGAGATTGCTAGGAGTCATCAAAACTAAGGCAAGATATTTTAAAATGTAACAATAACACGCGTGAAAAAAAATGTGAAAGGAAAACGAGATTCGACTTTATTGCCGGAAAAGAAGGCTTTCTGGATTCTTAGCAGAAGGGCCAGGTGGCCGTTAGCTGACAACTAGCGGCGACCTCTTCGGCGCGCTCCATGGCACCCGCCTGGACGGCGGGGTCCGAGATGCGCAGCACTTCTTCCTAGGCGTCTGGTGAGGGAGCTTCTATAAGAGCTTCCGGAGGAGGATCCTCCGGGCAGTCCCATAGCATATGGTCGAGGGTGGCAGTGCTACCGCAGTGGATGCAGGTGGTGTCTGTGAGGTCGGGGTAGATGTCGGCACAAATGTGCAGCTTCGGGTAAGAATGGGTTTGAAGTCTTTTCCAAGCCATCTCTTGGTGTTTGGAGAGTGACTTGTGCGGGGGAGGTGAAATTCTTCTAGAGAGTCTGTAGAATTGGGTGATGTCATGGTAGGAAATCACTGCCTCCATCTCGGGTCCCATAGAAAACACCATAGAGGTGAACCTTCAAGGTCACCCGATACAGGAGGTCGAAACCATTCGAGTACTAGGTCTGTTCATTCAAAATAATCGTAAGAGCAACATTCCAATCAGCCGTCTGGACACAACGGTCAACGAGATAGTTGGCTCATTCGAAGAATCCCCGCTAAAAAGAGAGGCATGAAGGGGGCAGACATCTGTCGCCTTATACATGCGTTCGTCATTAGTAGATTCACCTACACTCTACCGTACCTCAAACTATTTAAAGTGGATATCCACAGATTAAACAGGTTACTCAGACAAGCTTATAAATCTGGTCTAGGGCTGCCTAGAAACACGCCCACGGACAGATTATTATCCTTCGGTATACGCAACACTGTAGAAGAACTCATTACTGCGCACAAGGTGATGCACACCCAAAAACTGGCCAACACTACACGGGGAAAAGAGATTCTAGACGCATAAACGCTGGACCCATGTCTAACCAACCGGGCCCTCTACTATGAGGAGTGCGCAACAAACTAGTCATCAAACAGCTCCCCAAAAATATGCTAGCGGGCTTCCACGATGGCAGAGGACGAGCCAGAGCGCGGGCTCTGCATAGAAAGTACCTCAGTCATCCTGGAGCAGTATACACCGATGCAGCCGATTATAATTTCAGCCAAGGGGCCTTCGCCATCTACGCATCCAAATTCACACCAGGAAGAAGCGAGTGCATCTGTGGCCTCGGTCGCGGTCAAGTACTCGGATCAAACAGAAGAAGCGGCCATAGCCTTGTCCATAGCCAATACTGATGCTGACATCACTGTCAGTGATTCAAAAACTGACATACGCAACTTCTCGCGCGGTAGGACATCCTTAACTGCTAGAAACATTCTCACAAATCTTACACTAGAATGAGCGATAGAACTGGTATGGACTCCTGCCCATTCAGGGAACCAAGGGAACGAAGCAGCCCTCCAACAGGCTCTAGGTTTTGTCGGCTGAGCGGTGGCATCCGGTCCAGGGGCATCCGAGATGGAGATTCGCTTTTAAAAACTAGATGAAGCAAGGACGAAGGGAAATAGTGGCAAGGGTAAAAATGTTAAAATCATATAGCACGCATATCACCTTGCGTTCGCGTTCAAGAACCACCACCTCTTATGGGACGGGAAAATAGGAGGCGTGCCTGCGCACTTATCACTGCTGAGGGTTATGAAGGACGTCTCAGTCCCTCTCGTTTCCACATTTCCTTTTATCCCATTATCAAATTTGCCTCTCCAAGCACCGCTGAACATGGGCATGGTCAAACCTCGAGCAACTCTCCCCAAATTCGAATCCTCGCCAAAATCACGCATTCTATGTAATTTTGACTCCGAGTGTGCGGCTGGCTCCCATAGGAAATTCAACGCATTATCTATATTTGACTTACTATTACTCCCCAAGTACGTGTGAAAAAAAAAATTATTCTTTGTCCTAAATAGTTTTCCAGTGGCAAATAAGGCTGATGAGATGTTTTGAAATTCAGTGTACAGGTAAGAACAAAATTCGTTTTTGCGTGTGCACTGTCAGTTCTCTTTTATGTTGGAGCTGCTAACTGTATGCACGTGCGTATACTAAGTGGAGATGGCCGCGTTGACACAAGCCTTTTTCTGTCTCACTGCTCCCGTGCCGACCCTCATGACGCGTCTCCTCGGGGTACGGCTTCTGTGACCCGAGTGCATTCGCGTCGGCATCCGCGATCCAATTAGGTCAGGCGGTAGCGGTGAGCCTTTTTGCCCGGGACATCTTGCCGCCACTCGAAGCCCACCGCCGCGCCGTGTGCAGGGCGGATGACACGCGCATCACAGGCTGCAGCCGAACTCCATGCGTCAGCTTCGAGCAACCCTCTTCGCTGAGGCCACCGGGCCGCACTCTCGAATTGCTCTATGCGCGGCGCGGGTTTGTATTATACGACCAACGTTTTGCCAATGGCATTACAGCTGTCCGTTCTGCTTAGCGCAGCTCGGTCACGCCTGGATGTATATCGATATGACCGGCCGTTCGAGTTCCTCGTCTCTGCCTTCGGATTCCCAGTAGATGCGAAGGAGCTAGTAGTGCAGCTACGCCATTGCTACTATCCTGTTTGTGCGTGCGCGCGTGTGTGTGTGTGTGTGTGTGTGTGTGTGTGTGTTTGTGTGCGTGCGTGTGTGTGTGTGTGTGTGTGTGTGTGTGTGTGTGTGTGTGTGCGCGCGCGGCTGCGTGTGCGTGTGTGAGGTGACGCGTACGTATTTTTGGGTGCATGTGAGTGCCTTTGAATGCACATGCGTATTTACTGATGCGGCTCAAGGACAGTAACGACGTTTATGAACGCACCGACTCGGGACAAGTCCAAGTACACACACACTGGAAGTTGCCAGACAAGCGCGGGCCCATACGAGCAGCCTTGCCTTAATAATGAGGCGCGTTTCTCACAAGTCGCGAAAAAGCTAGCGATAAGCTAGTATAAGCTAGGACAGTTAACAAATTGCGCATATATTGAGAGCCCTACGTTTCTTCTTTTAACCCGCCGCTGTGGCTCAGTGGCTTTGACGTTCGGCTGCTGATCCCACGGTTGCGGATTCGATACCGGCCGCGGGGTCCGTATTTTGCTGCAGGCGTCGAGAAGATTGATCTAGACTGGTCGAGAAGAGGGAAAGGAAAGGTTAGGTGACTTCCTCACTACTTTGGATGAGCGTCGAAACCATACAGGAGGGGGGGGGGGATGGTTGTGTGATGGGAGTGAAAAGAACAAAGACGGAAAACGGAAAACTGTGTAGGTACGCACCAGCCACGGCTGAGGCTGAGCACTGGGGTGTTCAGCACACCCGTGCTTGAGACAGCAGTGTCGAAACTCACCGTACACCCGCACACATATCAGATGCGCTTGCGGGTGGACTAGTCGAGAGCGCTCGTGTCTGTTGGAGCCAGTGTCGCCAGGGGGAGCCCGAACCTCGGCCGCAAAATAGCGAGAACCTCAATCTATCACATTTCTGGCGCCGCTGACCACAGTCATGCTCGACAGGGGACTCCAACGCAGAGACACACACGCCGAGATTCTGTCTGATTAGATTTCCCTCGCCTGGAGCAGCCCAGCTTCAGAGCCGTTGTTTCTGGCCTTCTTTGCTGGCCTATTCCTGGATTCCTGGTTCCACTGACAAAGAGAGAGTTTGAGAGTGGCATGGGAGACAAGAGAGAGAAAAAAGCGACTAGAAAGACTGACAAAAAGGAGAGCGGCGTTCGGCGGCAAGCCTGTTAGTGCCGTCGTTGAGGCCTCGAAGCGAAATCCAATCAGCGTCTTTCATTTTCCCGCCTGCACAGCGGCCTACGCGCGCGGTGGTAGAAGTGCCGCGTCAAGTCCTCCGTTGTTTTATTTTGACTACGACGTTGCGAGGCCTTCCTCTCTGCCTCCTCCCCTCCCTGTCTCTAAGGCTGGGCCATGTAAAGAGCGACACTACGTCGACGTCACGCCACGACGGCAGAGCTCGGTTTCTTTTTTTTTTTTTCCCCCACGTGTTCCTGGCCTCAAGTTAACGCATTTTCTCTGCGGCCGCTGGAAAGAGATAACGCAATTGTCGGATGCATGATGGATGAATGTTAGGAGCATCCCCTCTGATGCGGGGTCATGACGTGTGCCACCACTCCCTTAACTCGTGCAACCACTCGCTCTAGCAGAGCAGAGTAAAGTAGAGTATTGTAGAGGACTGACCGCTTCCTTGCATTATCGCGCCAATACTTGCATTGTCACGCTATGAATGGATAGAAGATAGGAGCGTTCCCTTTGAAACTAGCAACTCTAGAAGGTTGTTGAGTATGGCCTCTGGCGCAGAAAAGACGCTGCTTTTCTTCTCTTGCATCCGACTATAGCTTAAGTTTAAGGTGCTCTAAACGTGCCCTGGGCAAGGGTTGCGTTTGTGGCTTTACTTCTGCGCATTTTGTGCGTGCAGAAAATTCCGCCACTCTTCTGGTCAAACTAGATTGGGATTCTTCAAGAAAAATAATTTTTGCGCACTGTTACAAATAAAACCACCGCCCTTGATGTGAAATGTGCTTTTAAAGTCGATGTCAGCTGCGTGGAGCTTTACGACACGTAAAAGGTTGCGTTTACCTGGTATCCTGCATTGCAAGACTGCTCAAAGTTGGGAGTTAGAGAAAAGTATTTCCACCAATACATAGAAGACTGAATGCTGAAGTGAAATGAACGTTTTATATAAAAACCATTTCATTCTTTCAAACTTCCGTAGTTGTCACGTGTATGGGCCGGTTAATGCGTATTTTAAAGCGCAGCTGTTAAGCGTCCATTCATGGCTTGAGCGGCATCCTATGAGCATGTAATTATTATGTGGCCATGACATAACTTGCACGTCACCTGTCACATGACATCACGTGATCGTGATGTCACCGCGAACGAAGAGCAGTTCAATAGCGTTCAGCTGGGCATGTGACCCTGAGGCGTTACGCCACCGCGGGCATCCAGCACTCCCAGCGTAACCAGCTTCGATGACGTCCCCGAACGCTATGACGTCACCGCAAGCATGCTAGTAATCCAAGCGCCGTGCCCTCTCGCTGATCTCGTAACTGTTAGGCGCTTTCGATTTGTTGAACTATGAGCGCCTCCATTGAAATTAGTCACATCGATGAAAGAAGTGGTCAGCCGCCGCGGTGGTTCACTGGTTATGGCGCCCGGCTGCTCACACGAAAGACATGGGTTCAATCCGGGTCGCGGCAGCCGATTTCGATGGAGGCGAAATGCTAGAGGCCCGTGTACTGTGTTATGTCAGTGCACGTAAAATTACACCAGGTAGTAGAAACTTTACGGAGCGCTCAACTACGGCGTCTCTCTTCGTCTGAGTCGCTTCGGGACATTAAACCCCAATAAACAATAAGCATTAACAAGTGGTCAGAACTGGCTCAAAGATGGGTCGTGGGGTGGAACAGACACCAGGATAATGCCACTCAGTTTTCACCGCAACTGTAAAAATCTCCAAAGCGTGCAACAGCTGCACTGACAAACCCTAGTGAAGGGGAAACATAATCGTACCAATACACTGTAGCGCAGCAAAAGACGAGGACACAAGAGACGAGAGACGAACACCACGAGCGCTAACTTCCAACAAATTTTATTCTCCTGAAGCATCACATTTATACACCAGAAAACAGTAATCACATGTGCGAACAGTATCAATTCCTCAGAAAAACAAGCTCTTTATCTGAGAGGAGAATGGAAGGTGTGCTTACACACGAGCATCCTGACCTATTTATCTTTTCAGCTTCAATGATTTCGCGCGTTACTCTTTCTCTGCTTTTTCCTATTACGACACTTTTTTCAAAGAAAGGCTTACAGGTTTTTGACTTGCATGCATAATCGTAGGGTCATTTTTTTAGGCTGTACGTGTCCATTGCAATATTTACCAGATAGGCACGCAGCATTCGCTCACTCACTCATCAGTCACTCATTACCCACTTACACAATCACATAGTTAGCATTACTATTTCATTTAAATACACTCATTCACACATTACCCTATAATTCACGAACTCACACATTCATACGTTCACTCACTGATTCACCATTCACTCACACAGTGACGCACTAGATCACTCTTTTAATCACTCACTCCTTCACTAGCTAGCTCTTTTACTCCACACACACACACGCACACGCGCGCACGTACACGCAAAAAAAGTTTTCCAACGGGCTATGTTGTTTCTCACTCACATTTTTTCCGCCCGTCGAAAGTCATCCAGCTAGAAATCGAGCATCGGAAATCATTCGATCAGATAAATCTGCAACTTCTCTCCGAATTGTTAATGGAACTTAACCCTCATAAATGTAAAATCTTGTCCTTCACGCGTCGCCGCAACCCGCTTCATTTCCCATACGTAATAGCTAACGTCCCAGTACACCCGGTTTTATCGTACAAGTATTTAGGCATTACCTTGTGTAGCGACCTGTCCCGGAGCACACACGTTACGAGCATAATTTCATCTGCTAATAAAACACTTGATTTTTAAGACGTCATCTCCGCCAAGCCCCTAAACATGTAAAGTTATTAGCATACAAATCTCTTGTCCGGCCAAAATTAGAAAATGCTTCACCCATTTGGGACCCGCACCAAGCTTACCTTATAAATTAACTCGAATCAGTCCAAAACAAAGCAGCCAGATTCATACATTCATTGTATTCTTACAACATCAGTGTATCAGCGTTGAGAGCTGAATCCGACTTATTGCCCTTGTCACTTCGTCGCCGCATTGCGAGCCTTTGCTTGTTCCATAAATTTTTCCATAGTTCACTAGGCCGCGCACTCTACATCGTCCCTCCAGCCCGCATATCTCATCGCACTCGTCATCCTTTTCAAGTTTCCAGACCTGGTGCTCGTACTACCACCTTTGCCGCATAATTTTTTTCCCGTACTGCAGCAGACTGGAACGACAAACCCAACGACATCGAAGCCACCATGTGCTCATCCAACTTTGCCAATAATGTTACCAATCATGCTTCGTTGTGTTAACACTTGCTCATAAAAGAATATGTGCCCACCCCTTATGTAATGCCCCTCGTGGGTCTTTAAGGTAGTAAAATTAAATGAAATGAAATTAATAAGATTTTCGCGCGGTTATGTTTTCCCGATTTAAGTATGAGCCCTTTTCTATTTATATTTGGAACACAATCGCCATACGGTGCGAGGCCAACCATCGAACCGGTTCAAAAACGAAACATTTTTTAGCACCTTTGAGAGGCCTTTTAAATGACAACGAAGCCCTGTGGCAAAGGAAACTCACGGCTACAAAACGTTCGTTCGTGATGCCTTGATAAATGTGAAAGCGTTGAGTCACTCTAATGGGTAAGTGAACCAGCTTATGAAGAGAAAAGTACTTCTAAAACAATTCGGGAGACTCGCTAGAGCGCACCATCACGCAGTATCAAATAGTGTCACGGACAGAGAAAAACCAGAAAAAAAAAGAAAGCTGTATTACGCGCCTTCTGTTATCTAGGGAAGCCCAAATGCGGTTCATGTCAAATGCGCTAGGCTTGAACGAACTGTGAATCAGTAGGCGGAGAAACCCCTGCAGTCTTTCAGTAACGGCACAGGGCCCCTAATTTAATTATGAGAGTTATAACACCCCACTGCGTCTGTATGTCGCATAGGCTCCGCATTTGAAATTTCTTCATGGCTGCTGTTATTGGCTATTTATTGGTAATAATCAAAATAAAATATGAAGGGAAAAGATGTTGCTAGCCGCAGCATCTGCCATCGAAGCCTGAAGCACCTGAGCTGCGGCTAGCGAGAATAAAATGAGACGGAGAGGACAGCGAGAAGAAAAAAGGGGGGGGGGGGGGGGGGAGCGATAGAAGGATAGGGGTAGGGCGGCAATATACACTATGTACAAATATGGCTCCCTTTCTTGCATTAGTCCTTTATTCACGCTCGATTACGCTTTTCCTGTTTCAAAGCTGTTTGTGCTATACTAAAGCTGATATAGGCATATAGACGCGATTAAAATTTTTGTGCGAATATGAACAGATTTAGCTCAAAATGATAGTTTGACAGTATTCAGAAGATGTGCGTATAATAACCGTGTTTATAAAAGCCGGCCTAAACCATGAATCAGATGGTCACAATGCCCCGGTGACTCTGTGACTGCACGAATTCATTAACTTCCCCACTGGGAAAGAACCTAAATAATCAGTCTGAAGACGAAGCAGAAGCCAGAGCCAGATCCACGCCTAAAGCCCTCCATGCCTCGTTATATCAGCTACAGCCGCCTCCTGAAAGCCCAAGCCGTCATCTGTTCGTCGAGGACTTCTCTGAGAAGCCATCGAGGCGACAGCGGGCATTTGGCGGACTCTAAGTTAATCTCCAAGCCCAATGGTAATTATCGTCAATTGGGCTTGAAGATTAGCTTAGACCCCGCCAAATACAGCGGACACCCGTGACACATCGGCAGATGGACGGATGGACCTGTCGGACTCCTGCGAGACAGCACTTCACTATTTGCGAGGGCGAACAATATTTATCCTAGGGAAAGGAGAATTCTCGGCAATAACTCCCGCGTTGGCGGTCACGCCTGGAGCCGGAAGATTAAGCTGGTCATAGGCTCGACATACGGCGCTGACGGACAACTCTGCAAGCAAGGGAATCTGGTAATCTGGTTTGAGCGCTGCACTGTATTCGTGTATGTCGAACACAGTAAATCTGTGGACAGTGTACTGCTGTCATATTATTTGGCGATTGCTGCTATAACATAGCAATGAATATTTGTGAAGAAATTTGCCTAATTTCACTCACTCACTCACTCACTCACTCTCTCGCACACTCACTCACTCACTCTCTCGCACACTCACTCACTCACTAACTCTCTCGCACACTCACTCACTCTCTCGCACATTCACTAACTCTCTCGCACACTCACTCACTAACTCTCTCGCACACTCGCCCCCTCTCTGCACACTCGCACACTCGCTCACTCGCACACTCTCTCGCACACTCTCTCGCAGGCTCGCACACTCTCTCGCACACTCGCAGACTCGCACACTCGCAGACTCACTCTCTCGCACACTCTCTCGCAGACTCACTCTCTCGCAGACTCACTCACTCACTCTCTCGCAGACTCACTCACTCACTCTCTCGCAGACTCACTCACTCACTCAATCGGCTGATTAAACGAACGCGGTCATTAATAAATGATAATTCAAACTTTTAATTTCAGCCATCAGTAATACAATCCAGAAAATTGGGCTTCAATAGCATTACGTTTCGTAAGGGACTGCAATGGGATATTATGCGAAGTTGTGCAGCTAAGCCTCAGTCAATGCTGATCAAAGACTTCATTTTAAGGCACCTCAAGACAATTTCTACCACCTGAGCGTCCCCATAGTGCGCCTGCAATTCACCGTACAATAACTGACACCAGTTACGTGCTTTTGTCTTTTTCCCACACAAACTGATAGCAGGACACTGTCTCAACGCACTGGTCATTCCGACAAGCGCAGGTGTGCGGAGGTAGTAACAAGGAAGAGAAAAATGAGAGAGAACGCTGACGCGAATGTCTCCAGGATGGCGGCGTAGGCACGTCGGCAGAAGTTTCGTCTGGCCAATCAGTTTAACCGAGTCGCTTTTTCGTTTACTTTTTCTTCTGTTTATGCCCTACATTCTCTCTTTCCTTTAGTTTGTTTGCTCGCGTGTGTTTGTGTCCCTCCCCCCCCCCCTCTCCCTCTTCTAAGCATGGCTCATTTTCCGGCCTCGCAGAGCCACCCCCAAAAACGTTACGAGAAATCACCGTCCACCGCACGTGTCTTCTTTTTCCTCCCGCTTGCCTCGTTTCACGTACCTGCGCTCTGCCGCGCCTAGGGTTGTTTCTGTCCCTATCTGCACCCAGCGCAAGCATGAACCGCGCGTAGCGGAGGCGCGCGCACAAGACACAACGCAGCGTCAAGAGCGTATAGCTGCAGAGGCGGCGGCAGCAGCAGCGCAACGCGCTCGGCCAGAGACCATATAACGCTGCCCCCCCCCCCCCCCCCTCGCTGCTTCGCCCGCTGCTGAAATTGGATGTTCTCTTCCTTGCTGCTATACTGCGCTGGTTGGGGGAGATGAGGGCGGCTTCTACGCGGACGCTCAGACACTCGCTTCATTCGCAGGCTCGCCGGAGCCCAGATGCGGTTGGGGGCGAAAGGACTCCTCTGGTCTGTCTGTTTTCCGGCGCTCCCGTTATTTATTTATTTGTTTCGTTTATTTCATTTTCCTCGCTTCCGTGTTTATTTTCTTCGCCACTCGCCCCTCCGTTCGTTCGTTCGATTCGCGGCCTTTCTCTGGCCATGTTATTGATATTTACGCGTGTTCGGGAAGTGTGAACGCAAAGAGAGGAATAAGGGGGAGGAAGAATTGGAGGGGAGGAAACAGGGGGGAAGTTCGGCGCGATGTAGAAGCTCGGGTCGCCTGCTTCCTCGCAGTTCCAACGTTATTACGTTTCGAAAGAGCGGAGCGCGGCCCTGCGCGCTGATAGCGGCTCGGGGCCATGGATTGGAAAAGACAGAGCGATTGGCAAAAAAAAAAAAAAAAGCACAAGCGCAGGAAATAAAAAAAGGTGCAAGCACGGAATCGAACCGGTGAGGACCTCTGGAAAGAAATCTGGGATGCCGGCACACCAGTGAACGGATTCTTTTTGTCTCTGGTTAGGTAACATCTCCTGGTGGAGATAAGTAGGACTGTGGCGGCTACATCTTCAACGCGCTGCGTGCGCGCCGAGCTCCCTCTCATTGGATGGTTATGAAAGGTAGATGAAAATGAAATTGGCAGGAAGCTACGAAGGTGTGGTGAAAACAAAGGCGGGTGAGCGGAGGGGGGGGGGAGCTGTAGCGACAAGTGTGTTTTATTGACATTCACATAGGTGTTTCGGTACGCGCCCCTACATTAGCCGCCTTAATTTATTCTCTACCCCGTGTGGTCTTGTATTGTTTAAACTGAGCTTACTGGTAACCTAATCTCCATTGCCTTATGCAGTGCTCGATTATCTGTGTCGTCTCACTTCTAGCCATTGCGATACAAGAAATAGAAATTTAGTTTTAGTTCTTTTATTGGAACCTCACTTAGATTCTACTCTCGATTCCTCTACACTCTCGAAGAGCAGGGTCATTTGGCCGCTGATGTCTAGACGTAGGTACACTGCAGCTCTTTCATCATTCCACTCGTCGATGAAATCCAGGAGAGCCAATGCACGGTTGAAACGCAGTACGTTGATAAGACATCTACATACATTTGTATTTGTCATTTATGCAGCAGCTGGGCACGTGTGTTCCACTCGCTTCAAATGCTAGGAAAAGAAAAACACTGCATTTCCATAAAAATTTTTGCATGCTGAATACTACCGAACTATCAAACAAACAATTCAACGCATTTTCATATTTCGCCTCCTAGGCCTCATAGGCAACCTTGGTGTCCTGTCTGTTTCTACAAGCGCGGGTATATGTGCAGTTAGACGGGGATCATCTGGGAGGGGAAAAAATTGAAATATTGTTTAGCCTTTGAGCGTTTTCCATTTGTAAACTGACTCAATATAGCAATAATCTTTTCTAATACAAGCTGTTTAACACGTCCACAAGACGGAAGTTACAATTCGAACCACATTTTAGGCCTTTTACGCCGTCATTGGTGCAGCTGTGTACCTCTTTTTTCTAGGAAATCAGTAGAAGAAACGGCTTGAAAGTGATGTCATTCAATTGCTAGTCATTATACGGGTAATTTTGCCATCTGTATGCATGTGAGACGTGCATAGCTCTCGTGTTTTATAAAAGATTAGCGCAACACTTGTTGGTGTAATACGACTCCGCTTCAATTAGAGTAACGAAGAAACGAATGTCAGATTCATATAAGCCTGATCCGATAATAAATGGGGCAAACTACAAATTAAAAAGGTGATTGAATAATATGGAAAAAGTACAAGGCCAATAAATTCCGGTTGAAACTAAACGCCAATGCGTGGTCTGACAGGACGCGCCATGCGAATACAATGGGTAACCGTTGGCCGGTACAACACAGTGAAGGCCAACAGGAAATAGTTGGTAGCAAGTGAAGCTTCTCAGGAATTCCTACGTGCAGGATAGAGTAACTTGTGCGGGCTGTTCGAAAGATAGCATTCGAAGTGATCTGCTGCGTCCTGCAGCAAGCTTGATTCGGGTCGTGATGCCAGTGAAGCTGGTCTCAAACATGGGCAATGCTTCAGGCGGTGTAATCAATGCGCTGGACCCAAAACTCTTGTTGGAGAGTGTAAAGCGACTCAAGAGCCCCCACCCCTGCTTTTCCTACCCGCCAGGCATTACCAAACACAGACTGATGGTGTCCGAATAAATGGTGCGGATTTGACGACGTGAGCTGCGAGTTGATGACGCCCGCATATGTATCCACGAGCGGAACCCGCGCCCAGATTCACGTTGCTAGCTTCGCAAGCAGAGAACGCAGAGGCGCAGACGGAAATGTTCGTTCCATCCGCCCGCTGCTCTTCTCGTTCTCTTCGCGGTCAGACCGAGACTTCCGGCGGATTGCGCGCCGCCGCCTGTAAAATCAGCTTCCGGCGACGATTCGCTTCGCTCGTTCTTCCAGGGCCGACGGAGAAGCGTCTTGGCGGCGTAATCGGAGACGCGCTTTTCGTGACATACTCCTTGGCGGTCTCCCGGACGCTCCTCGTTTTAATTGCAAGGCTGAAACGAAGAGAAAGCGGAATAGGCACAATGCGTCCAGGATGAATCCTCAAGCACCCGAATTCGATACCCGCAATTGTACTTCTGTGCACATTTAAAAGCATGTGCACTGCCCTCTTTGTATAATATGCTGGTCTGTAAATATATTAACATATGTAAATATTCTATTTGTCTCAATTCCTTCTAAATTTTTAAGTAACCCAGCTCTGCTAGCAAAATGATGCAAGAGTTTAGGGCTCTTTGAAATTGCTTGCCTGTAAAACTTTGCGCCTGCGGTCACTTCATTTGTTTTGCATAAAAAAAACTTGATTTATTAATTCATTCTTTCCTCATATTCATTTCCCACGGCAGACTACTGCTTTGGCAGCATTAGACATTGTGCAGGAAACCTCTGCTTTGAATACAGACTCTTGTCTACCAGTCTCTTTGTCTCAGACAGTAAATTTTCGGGAGAGGCAGAATTTGATTACTCCGTTCACCTCAGCGCTATCATTCTTACTGCCGTGAAGGATAGATGTGGAGATTTTCTTTAAAATCATGCAGTTGTGGGGATTCTTCGTTCAGGCTGGACGAAGGAGAGAATCCCCGCGTTGCCATGGCCACCAATAAACGAAAATTTGGCTGCAGTTTCCTGCTTAAAATGATGACAAAGTATCTTCAATTACGAAGGAAAAGGAAGCTTTGCTTTCAGCGCGTATGTTGGTGTACCCATCGGGCCATGTAGCTTGTTTCTTTGATGCCCAAATTAAACGCGCTTATCGCACAATGTAGCGCGCCCTTCAATTAAAGAAAATTAAATTTTCTTGGATGATTTATTTCGGCTTTGATATCAATCCTCTCTCCAGCTTTTTTCCGTCACGTCGATAGTGCTAGCCTGCTGTAATATACACGATTAAACCTGACGCAGCAAGAAAAACTGACGTGTTGCGTCATTCGGACACGCGTCATCATGCAGCATCGCTGTTGTTTCTATCTTCTTTGTTTCGATGCAGAGGTCTTTAGGCAGCTTTACTTTCCCTTCCTGTCTTAAAATTAGCCAGTGGTGTGCAATCTGCTTTCAACGTGCTGGTAGAAGTCTGTTTGACACGACAGAACATGATAAGTACATTTTGAAGATAAAGTCTGACTGACATAGAAGAGACAACAAAAACAGGAAATTTCTGCGCTGTCCATTTGAGCGAGACAGACACTTGATGCCAGGAATGGTGTAGAAGTTGGAGGGAGGAACGAGTTTTTGTCTTACGTCTCCGCAGAAGAGAAAACGAAAGGCCATTACAGAGAAAGAAGGACATCTCATGTTTCACCGCGTCATACCACGCATCATTAATCACACATCACATTTTACAGAGTCCACACCACGTCGCTTCGCACTGCGTCACATCGCTTCGTATCACATCCCAAGACATCCAATCTGCGGGAAAATGCATCATAACACACAAAAGCAGAGAAAGAAAAAAAAACACTCGTTTAAAACTAGCATTACTTTGGGCAGGCACCTAGCCTTAGCGCAAGATGTCTGAAGGGATGCATTCCAGGAGTGTGCGATGAAGGGAACCGTTACAAAATGCTGACTTTCAGTTTCCTCACTTACGACGCCGCATCCGCAGGCGTTTATTGGGCGTGCGTAAAGGCTTTCTGTCGTAGCTCGGTCTAGTTAAGCGAAGTGCTTTCGCCTCCTTGCCATCTTAAGTAGAGCCGCACCTGGGTCCCAGCACCGGTGAACAGACCAGCCTCCGACTGCCCCAATTGTACGAAAGTTGCTGCAACGCAGCCCCCCGAGTTCCTCGTCTTTCTTTCGCTGGCCCGAGTTGCAACTCCCGAAGTCGTCCCTTGCTATTCATCAAGTCCAGAAACAGCTCTTCCTTTCTTCTTCATTCAGAAAAAGTGGCGAAAACCCGCTTAGTGTTCTTTCCCATGAGGCCAGCGGAACGATTGAGAAACATGAGGTGTACTGAAACTCGTGCAATAAGGAGAAAGTGAACCGTGCAGTGAAGATAACTTGAGTCTGTAGCATTGCATTTTTCGAAAACACAGCATTAAGACAGATTGAGATGGGCAGAAAACGGTTAGCGCAAAGTGTGAAAGTGAGAATAGCCCTCGATTGAAGAGACAAGAAGATGAATCGAAGGAGCTGTAGCCCGAACAGCAGGTCAGATGGTCAGATCCTATACGATGGAAACTATTCCTGCAAATCGCCTCGGTCGGTGTCCCAGCTGGCTATCCACGCCATCTTTGCATCTTTATTTTTTTTTATTTGAACACGACTATACCCCCTGGGCGTTCAAATGCAAGATCATAGAGAAACGCGGTACCGCTTTACGAAAATCGAGTGCAGTTTAGTAGCTTTCTTTTTCTGGAAGGGAAATGGAGATGGGTGTGACCTCATTGCAGGTGATAAAAAAAAAATCCGTTTCTCTGGAAGATTGCTGCTACTTCTTTGTTGTTTACTGTGCTATCACAGAAGGGGGAGCTTCTGCTGAGGAAGTTCCAAGCGTAAGATGGGGCATGTCGAAGCGCCGTGTCGCTGCAAAGAGCCTGGATGACCTTTCTTGGACGCAGGTCAGAACAGTCTATCAGTTTCTTTTTGTTATTTTTATATTTGTTCTTATTTCACGGCATTCAATCGGAAAAAGGAAATGAATACATGGTCGCGAAAGAATAAAGCCGCTGCGAGCTATGAACAGAGTTGAAATGCGGTTAACAGAAGAGTCGAATGAACTGATCAAGCGTGCTCGCGCTGCGAACTCCCCGGTTGCTTTGGGCGGCATTATGTCGGGAATGTTCTTTGTTCGCAAAGTTTGGTCGACAGCTTCGTAGCAACTGGGCTGGCAGTCACGGGCGCGACTGTGATCAGTTAGATAATTAGGTGAGCAATATTTTGTTGATGTATTTAATCCTGGACCAGATCAATGTGTTTGTTTTCTGCAGCTCTTCTCTTACTCCGAAAGAAAACATTTGAGCAGTCAAGTGAAACAAATTCATTATTTATTTTTTTACTGATTCATATTTTTTTTTGCTGGCAACGCTGTAATCGAGGTCATTGGAGGAAGTTAATAAAGTTCGCAAATACTATTCGAACCTGTCTCGAGCACAGCGCAATATAGAGGGTGTTTTACCTAAGATGTTGTGCACTTTTTAAAATACTATTTTTGAGTTAGGTGACCGCTTTTTTTAGCGTAGCATTGCCACCGGTGTAGCGCGTCAGAATACATCTGAGACGTGGTAACTAGTTGGCTCGTTAACTAATATAGGGTAGTTAACTTTTTATCCAGCAGTGTTAGTCTCCTTATTTATTCAGAGGCGTGTAGCCCACCGCGGTATCTATATCAGTTTTTAGAATTTCGAAAGCGCACTTACCATCGGCACTGTAGCCCAGCAAACTTTGGCTCTACCGACGAGTTACGTGCACTGGAGGGGTCGCTTTGCCTGCAAGAATATGTCTTTACTCGAGGCAGAACTACAAGAACATTTTTTGCTGGTTTTCACGAGCGTCTTAAATAAAATTTGTTCAGGAAATTAAAAAATTAGTTTTATAGTACTTTTGCCATTTCTTGAACCAATTTAGTCCTGCGCTCACTGGGTAGCGTGACGGAACATCAGTGTATTAGGAGCCGAAGGTGATTCATGCTTTTGGTCAGCCGTTGGTCGAGCCAGAAACAAAGCTGGCAGTGTGTGCATTGCCGTGAATTAAAAAAACGCTCTTTAAGAATTTCGCTCACACGACGGCGCCTATGTTCCATCTAGAGAGAGAGAGAGATAGGGAGAAAAAGGGAAGGCAGAGATGTTAACGAGAAAACGAAGAGGGATGACGGAATTGAGAAGAAATTCGCTGAACTACAGACCTTATCCACCTGTGCTCACGTGAGCTTGGTGTTGCAACTCTTCATACTTCTACGCACTGCAGGCACCTCCTGCGATTATGTTCAATATGTGCAAGGATTCTCAACTACAGCGACAGACAGAAGGCCAATATTTATAAAGCGTGGAAGGAAACTTCGACCAGCGGGAAGGATCTTTTGAGGCCCGCATTTTAGGATCAAGACATGTTCGCTCGTACCAACCTTTCCATTTTACCTCGACCTTCATTCTACTTGGAAACATATCAGTCTTTCTTCAATTTCATTTTCTCACGAAAGTGATTACGCATCGTTAGACGAGAATATTGCCGCGAAGTCCCTTCCACAATACCCACAATATTACAGCAATGCGTGTATAGAAACGTGGTGCATTGCAACAGCGAAAGCTTCGAGCTCAACGAGAAGGCTATCCGGCACAAGAGCACAAAACGATCGAGATACGAAATTGGTGTAAGAAGCGATAACCAGAGCTTTGAAATACGTTGTCCAGCAGAGACGTGCGCATTTCTTCCATTTAGGCTCGTTTTAACAGATATTCCGGGGCTCTTGAGAATAGTGAGACGCCATTATTTCGTCCTTAATAGCAACCTCCTTGCTTCTTGTGTCTTCCGCTGCGAACATCCTCGTTTTCTCGTATTTGCATGGGCTTGCCACGGCGGAATAACATCGGTTTTGACTTCATTCTATATCTGAAAAACACTCAGCTTTGCCAGCACAATTTACCCCTGACTGGTTGAAAGGGCAAAGTAGATTGCATTCCTTTGTCCATTGTCTTCGTAGCTTTCCCTGCGTTCACTTGAGAACGATGTCGTTCTGACCCAGACCTCGTGGGTTATTATTCGTCTGTCATCATAATGGCGGAATATGAAAGTGCATATCGGCGCTTAGCTTTGAAGTTTGGTTTGGTTTGGTTTATGGGGTTTAACGTCCCAAAGCGACTAAGGCTATGAGGGACGCCGTAGTGGAGGGCTCCGGAAATTTCGACCACCTGGGGTTCTTTAACGTGCACTGACATCACACAGTACACGGGCCTCTAGAATTTCTCCTCCAAAGAAATTCTAGCCGCCGCGGCCGGGATAGAACCCGCGTCTTTCGGGACAGCAGCCGAGCGCCGTAACCGCTGAGCCACCGCGGCGCTTCGCTTTGAAGTGGACGCGTGTTTCTTGCTCATGCAGCAAAAAATTAGTCATACCGACGCTTGCAGATGAAGAAATAATGGAAATAATCTACGAGCAGTGTAACGACCGATGAAAATACTGGTTTTCAGTTATCTTCCCTGCTATAATCTTAAAAAAAAAAAAAATCTGATTAGAATAGAGAATGGAGTTCTCTTAGCGGGGTATAACTATCTTGACGTGCTGTTCAACGTAGACGAATAATTTTTAAAGATACGCCGATTCGTTCACATAGCTGCGCGAGCGAATAGTTTCTTCAACATTATTAATACTGATTTATATTTAGAGCTGTTAATTACATGCTAGATATTATAACTAGGTGAAAAGCTATTTCGACGTCAAGGCAGCTACACATAAAAGCCTGGTTTCACTTGCCTAAGCGAGGCAAATGTGTGCTTTTCATGCTTTCCTGTTGCTTGCGCTTTCTTTTTCTTGTTTATCTTGGTTTTTGCAACCCGTTTTTAAAAAATAAAGTTGAGTTTACATTTTTGTCTTACGGACAATCCCTTAACTTCCGCGCTGTTAAAGTGTTTATTTACGGCGGCATTGTTTCATGTTCATGTTGTAACCACTGCTTTAAATACGACCATTTGTGCGTCAATTGCTTGCACGTACGCCTCGCTTTCTGAAAGGAACTGTACGTGGCTTTTGAGCGCATTTCGTTCGCGGTATTTTGTTTGTAGAGCTATTATACTTGGAAAATAAAATAAAGAATAGCAAAGGCGTTCTGTAAAAAACCAGAACAAGACTACCAAATTTTCAAAAAATTATAAACCGACAATTCCAACCCCTAATTGTATCAGGCACATAGGCTTCTACCGGTTCAGTTGCGCGCGCTTCCAGGTAGCTTTGACAGAGGCAGACTTTCAAAGCGAGGGTAATGGAGTAGCTGTCACTACTCTAAATCATGATGGTGACGATACAGGCACCCTAATAGAAGAAAAAGAAAGAAAAAGAGGGAACGACAAAATTAGTACAGTATATTTGGCAGTGAGCTAGATAATTGTCACATTACTGTCTATTCGTATCGTTTACCTTTTCATCGAATGAACTATGCAATTTCTTTCACCCCCTAGCTAGACTAGCCTCTAGCTCTTCTCCACAAAGCCTCTTATTGCCTCTAAAATAGTAATAAAAAAACAATTACTGTTGCAGAGTCGCTACCAGGTGTCGAGAAAAAGCCATACGGATTTAAGGCACTTATGTACCAGGGATTCAAATGATGATGATGATGACGTAGGCGCCAGTCACGATCGCGTAGCGCCACCTCGCGTCAGGTCTGAAGGGAAGCTCGCGGCTCCCCAGACGACGACGACGACGACGACGACGAACGAGCGACTACCTCCTCCCCAATCTTTGCCCTTCTAGTTGTTGGAATAATAAAAAAAAGCGGTGTCAGCGCAGTGACGGCACAAAGACGGAGGGCTACTAAATAGTCCCGAGCGTTTTAAAAGCGCTCGATAGTGGCGCGCTTCTCACCTCAGGCAGAGAAACGCCGTGATTGCTTTGTTTAGCGTCGTAACGCTAAACCGTCCATTCTACCGAACGCGGCCGCTTAAGGCCTCGCTCAAAGCTCGTTTCACCGAGGAGCTCGGGCGGCAGACGCAGTAACGCACGTTCGTTCGCTCGACGCGGAAAATTCCTGGAGGCTGACGCTTTAGGACGGCGACTCGCAGCTATTTGGCGCGCTCCTATCAGAGCGCGTAAATATCTTCCCGGTGTACACGCAGCCAGGGAGCAATCTATTGTCCTTCACGCGCTGTTCTCGTTCCTTTATCCTTTCTTTCGAAAAGTGAGAAGAAAACAGTAAAAGTAACCTAGATAAACAACGCTACACGGCATAGACGCAGGAGGCCAGAGGAAAAATGCAAACTTGGTATAAACAAAGTGAACGCGTTCTCTGCGTCGCACGGTGGAAGTCGCCACTTTGTAAGGGAAGACAAACAACGGCCCGGACCCGAGCGTGTCAACTGCGCGAGGGTAACAGGAGCCCGGAGCTCGGGGCCACAGCTGAGGTGATGAGCAAAAGAGATAAACAAAAAGCGAAAAGAAAAATCTACATCCTTGTTTCTTGCATTGCTTCTTCTTTTTATGCGCTTGCTCTTACTCCTCTCTGTATGTATTGCTCGGCTTTCTTCCCTCAAGCCCCCTCTCAGACACCATTCCAGCGACAGTGGCGCCATGATTCTCGTCCCTTCGCCCAAAAAGAGACCGAAAAATGCAAGTAGTAAATGCGAATGCCGGCATAGAACCGGACGCCAAAGACAAAAGGAATGAAACCAAAGGGCTTCGCGCCAACGACGATGGTAAAGTAAAATGAATGAAACGAAAAATCAGTGAAGTAGAAGTAGGAGCAGAACAAAGAATCCTGGCTGAAGATTCCAGAGCTATCTTGCGCCCTTCGTGCATCCTGTGTTTGCGCTGGGGGTTGAAGGTGCACATCAGATGCAGCAAAAACAACAAAAAATAGAAAACACATCGAACAGGCAGCGAAGCGAAGGCTAAAGCACGCCCGTGCGCGTCCATATTTCAGACGGCCTTACTTTGGCGGCACTGTTGCTTTTGTATGTATGCGTTCTTGCGCCTGTGTGTGGGCCCCTCATTCAACGTGTGTGTGTGCGGGTGTGTGCTGTTTCTGGGCCTATGAGCAGAACACCCTCTTTCTCTATCCCTGTCTCTCCCTCTGTGAAGAAAAACGTGCCCAACTTGCCCCCGAGGAACACAGGCGCTCGCCTCGTCCCGTGTTTCTGGGGACAGCCAGGGCGTGCTGCTCCTAGGTCGTGCGGTAAAGGTTTTGCGAGCGTGTCGCCAAATGCGAGGCTAGCGTCGTCCATTTGGCCTGTTCACGCTCTCGGGCGCATGCCTGCGGAGGCCCGGGCAGCATCGTTTTGCGTCTGTGTAGTAGATGCGCGAACAACGGTGGCGTCTCTACACCCCACCAAGGAGTGGTTAAGCCTTTAATTAAGGCGCTCGGTTCACAATTGTATACAAAGCGAACTTTTTCAGTACTATCTGATGCAAATTTAGCATCCATCATTTAAAAATTATTTGTGCGTGCGTGCGTGCGTGCGCGTGCGTGCGTGCGCGTGCGTGCGTGCGCGTGTGTGTGTGTGTGTGTGTGTGTGCGTGCGCGTGCGTGCGCGTGCGTGCGCGTGTGCGTGCGTGTGTGCGCGTGTGTGCGTGTGTGCGTGTGTGTGTGTGTGTGTGTGCGTTATATTGACTGCAGTAAATAGTACTTCCCGGAACTTTTATCCGGGTGGCACGTCGTGGGCAACTTTTATGCAGGCAGATTTTGCCGCCGATATCATCTTTTTTTTTTTGCTCAATGTCGAGAGCATTGTGCTTCATAGAAAAATAGAACGTGATTTCACGTCACCTCCGTTGTTTATTTTTATTTATTTATTTATTTACAAAATACTGCGGACACTGAGTCCAAGCAGGGTGGGCGAACAAAGCCAATCAAGAGACAAAAAAAACGCAACATTTCAAAAAAGAACAACACAATATAGAAAAAATAATTGGTTAAAACTCTTGGGATAATGGTTTAACTAGCTCATTCCAATCTGTTATCTGACAAATCCTGGCATTTCAACGCTATTTCCAACCATTCTAACAGTTCAGATGAAATTTTGCACGTTCTTGCAAAAAAAATTAACCATCGTCATTTTCCGCTGGAAAACTGACGCATAGTCTTTCTTGGGGCATGAATATCGTATTTAGGGCAGAAGTATGTTTTCTGCCATAATAAATAAATGATTCCTGGAAAGGTTAAGATGGCCTTTGTTTTTCTGCCACTGTCGGTTGGAGGGATTTTGTGAAGAAGACGTCGTTTTCGATATTTAGTATGTCCTCAACGAAAATATTTGCTCTCACTTGCCAGGCATTAACAACGTAAGACAGGTAGGTTGATGCCGTAATAGCTATGTGAGGGCGCAGAGCAAAGGGAAAGAAAACGCGGAGTCTGAATGAGTCGGTGAACATGTGGTCGCTTCAGTTGTATGCCACCCTTCATGCAGTGCATTCAACATTCGCTCAATGAGTGGCAGCACTAAGCCGCTGACTGACCGTTTAATACGAAGCGCAAGCGCCTGACTTCAGCGTCTGCATCACTGTTTTTTCCCAAACACCTGTCGAAATGAGTTAACACTTCTTCTGCATATGAGAGAACTGAGGCCAGCTACCTGGTGTCATTAATAACCGATTAACTCACCATTCAGAGCCAGTGTTATCAAGCCGTAGTGACGGCCGTGTCTTAAACACGTGCGCTTTCTTGTGAGCTCCAAATTTACGAGGTCGAAGGCAGCAGTGCATTTGTGCATTTATTTCACTTCGTTCTCTGATATTATGAACTTCGCCTGTTTGGTCTTTTAAGTATACCTCTTGATTTATGCATTAAAAGCGCAGTTGTCATTCATACGAATGAAGAAACCTTTGGTTGAAGGTTCACAATTTGTTCCCTTCCACATTACCGCTGCCTCTGCGTATCTTGTGTTACACTCTAAACATTAATACGCCTGTATGAGAGTAAGCTGTGCTATAGCGTTCGCGCTTTTATAAAAGAAAATGCCCTACCATAATAACATAAAAGGGAGTGCGCTAAACTCATTTCATGTTTAGAGGATATGTGAACTCGCAGTGGAAAGGTCATTGCAACAAACAATTTATCGGACATGAATATGTACGCTCCTGACCATGCAACAAATGCCCAATTGAAAGCGCTTGTCCGTGTCTTCTCGGTCGTCCTGTCTTCTTTTTTTGCGCTTTATTTCTTTTAAAGTATGAGCTACCAGCATGCCCAGACTTATTCTCTTCTGCAGGAAGCCTACTATGTCTTTTAGCGAAGAGTGTTGAAAATTTCTAAGCTTAAATTGGTCGTGAAAGAAAGGAAATATTTTCAAGAAGAAAGTGTCAACGCGGAGAAAGCTAGTAATTTTGAAAGCCGTGTACGAAGGAGCTTTTGCGCATGAGAACTTTTCGAAACGTCAAGAGCCTAACCGGTTTGTGCCCAAGCCCTGTAGTGAGGCTCGCATCGCATCCAAAGAAGTCCTGGCTTTCGGAGAGTTGAGTAATAAAATCATTCTCTCCTTGAAGAGGTGCCGAGCTTCGGGGACGCATAATGAGCCACAGCGCTTGTCCCAAAACGGAACCCCTTGATTTCTCTCCTTTTCGCAAAGGCTGTACGTGACGCCACATCCAAATCAATCGCACCAATGTTTTCAGTTTTTTTCGCCACAGCACAATGGTTCGTCCTCATTGCCCAGGTGGTCTAAATTTGCGGAGCCCTTCACTACGGCGTCCCTCATAGCCTGAGTTGCTTTGGGACGTTAAACCTCAATAAACCAACCATCATTTAGATATCACTAGGTCTGACTCTCAGGGAAAAAAAAAAAGAAAATTAGCAGCCCTATTGCCCGAGACCAAGTGTATGAAGGATTGAACGAAATCAATCTCGGCCAGACCCTGCCTACTGCGGCGTGGTTCTCTGACTCCTTCCTGCGATCTAGTCAATACAAACCCCTTCAGCTATAGCGCAGCTGTTTGCGGCTTGTGATCTGGGCCAAAAAAAAAAAAACATTTTCTTGTCTTTACATTAACATGCGTCATTAACACGCACGGTCACATCCTTCCGGTTTCCTATGTGTCTTGAACAAGTAAAAAAAACAGGCAGAAATTCGGAGAGCGCATGCGCAATTTCGTGCTGCTGTGTTTATGGCTCTGCCCCGCCGTGCGCGCTTCGCCTGGCTTTGCGCTGCGTGCACCCGCAAACGCACATCGCACACACCGAGCCAGCAGCGCCGATTCTAATCCGTTAAACTCATAAGCGGCTTTCGCCGGCGTGCCGCTTGTTTCAGCGCCGACCTCTGATGACGACGTAATTAGCTTGCACGGCCGATGCCTTCGGAACTCGATTAGTCCGCGAAGCCCGGAGAACGCTTCTGCTGCCGTCGTGTCGCACGCGCCCAAGCAAAAAGGGGTGGAGTAAGCGCAGGTAGTCTTGCTTTACTTTTTTGTTGTTGTTGGAGGAGCTGTATGTGCCCCTGTAACCGTGATTTCGCTGTTGCAACTTGTAGGTCTCCAATGTGCACAGAATGCGCAAAAACGAAAGAAAGAGGAATAACGTTTTATTTGCTGAATGCTAGCTACGAAGAAGACTGGAAAGTGCGCAATGCCTTGCTATTCGCATGCACTGGATTAGGCCGGCGATAAAGTTATACCACCAGTGGCTCTTTTCTGTCCCTAATACAGGGGGCAGTTAACCTAATGCACGAAACTAGTGCTGCCCTTTTGATCGTCGCTTCAGCTTTTTTAAAATTGCTAAGTCCACTATAGCTTTTGCAGGCATGGTTGTCACCCAACATTGTTTTCGCACTTAGTGGCGACCCTTCAGGGTTTTACAGACATAGCTTTTAGTCTCCCATTAAGCGGAAAAGGCGGCGTCGGCGTTGTGGCCAGAAACCAATGCCGCACGTGTCGAGAAATCCACGTCACACGTGTAATTATGGGGTGAATATAATTTAAAGGAGGACTTGTACTGTGAATTTAATGTCGGCGCATGTCTGAAACCAATTAACTTTATAAATTAATTAATCTGAGAGAAAGAAAAATTTGTAGAATATTCACTAGGGATTTTTACTGCACAGATTACCTGGAAAAACATAGTTCTCTGGTTACCTGGAAAGAAATACCAAAAATTTCCTTAACAGCGCACATGGCAAACGTGTCCGCGTAAGTAGGGTATAGGCTATGCATATCTTATCCAGGAAAACTTGGAATGATAGGAAGATGCAAAGAATGAATAACTAATAGATGAATAAAAAGGAGAAAGCTCAATAAAATACAGGCGATTCTATAAGCAATGACTGGGAATGCATTTGTGCAGGCTTTTCATCCTCCGCTTAGAGACTGCATCCGGATATTATTTTTTTTTTTTTTTTTACAGCGCTGCTCGTATTAGTGACTTTTCTTCGGGCCAGTGGAAGTAACCGTCATTGTAGTACCTAATTTATCGCTTACCGATCTCGGATTAGGACGTCTTTCATCTTGACGTCGCTAAGTTCTTTATCATCCGGAGCACGTTGCATGCATGCGTGACACAACACCCATCGAAAATTCAGCGCTGCAGGAGGCAGCAGCGAACAAGCAAGCAATCGCCGCTAGGAGTAAAAACCGGGGCATCGCTTGGAGGCACCCGTTGGAGCTGTCGTGACGAGAGCGCAGTAGAGGATTATGCCTTCCATGTTTGTGGACTAAGTAAACCTTTCTGTGTGCTCGCTTACAGAGCAAAGAGGCACACTTTATTTTTTGAACACTTCTTTGCAGCCTTTCACGGTTACTCTCTTCCGTTCTAAGCCTCGGTGTTCGCTCCTTCTCATTAAATATTACCCGCTCAATATTTGTCTCCCGTGAATTGCTAAATTGGAAGCAACTTGAAGCTCGCTGTGGGCAACAGCCTGTCTGTCGTGTTCTCACTCTTTTAGCTCATTTTAACGTCACATTACACAACCATCTTTCGTTATACGTTCTCTTAGTGCTGGCTAACTCGCCAACTTTCTCATTCGCAAATAGTGTCGTTCACTTCGGCTGAATCATTGGCCATTTCAAAGTCGTTTAAACGTCCCTCTTTCTGCAAACCTAAAAGTCGTCATTCTGTCTGATTCCAAGTCTGTACCAGAGCGCCTGCAGCGTGGGATTCCCTATGATAAATTTTGCCTCTGGGCTTTCGTCTGGCAGAGGAAGCTACAGTTGAAAATATTTGCAGTTTGCTTCTAGTGGCTACCATCTCACGTTGGAGTCGCTGGTAACACGAGAGCAGACTTTCCTGGTCAAGAAGCTTGGTCGTATGCATCTCAGTGGCTGTCACAAAGGACGAGAATTTCGCTAGGCTGCTAGTGGCGCAACACTTAACTGCACCTCGGCCACATTTGCGCCTCCCTTACGTTACGCGAGGCTCGTCTCGTGACAGGGCTACTCTTGCATCGACTGCGCACAAGCTTTGCCTATATGCCGATATGGATGCACAAGATTCACCACGCTACCTCACTTATGTGTGTACATTATGATGTGGGTGGTGTGAGCTATTTCATTTCAGTGTACCCACGTTTTTGTGTCGGCCGTAAGACACTTTTGGACAGCCTGAAGAGACTTTACATTCCCTTTGACGACGTTTCTTCTATCGTGCACGCTGAGGACTCCCGAACTGAGCGGCTATTAGTGCCACGACCACCACTGAAGATTTTGAAAGACACTGGACTTATGGAACAGTGGTAGAGACGCAATCACTTAAACCAGTGACACAGGGGAAGCAGCTGCCGACAGGCCATTGTAAGGCTAATGCCGCCTGCACCTTTACACCACCACCTCATTCACTCGCACTCATTCAGTCGCTCACATTGATTCACTCATTCGCTCACATTGATTCACTCATTCGCTCACACTGATTCACTCATTCGCTCACACTGATTCACTCATTCGCTCGCACTGATTCACTCTCACTCATTCACTCACTCGTTCGAACTTATTCACTCACTCGCTCGCACTCATCACTCACTCGCTCGTTCATATTCACTTACTTGCTCGCACTCACTCACTCACTCGCACTCACTCGCACTCACTCGCACTCGCTCACACTCACTCACTCACTCACTCACTCACTCACTCACTCACTCACTCACTCACTCACTCACTCACTCACTCACTCACTCACTCACTCACTCACTCACTCACTCACTCACTCACTCACTCACTCACTCACTCACTCACTCGGTCACTCGGTCACTCGGTCACTCGGTCACTCGGTCACTCGGTCACTCGGTCACTCACTCGTACTCGGTCACTCACTCGTACTCGGTCACACGCTTTCCTCCATGCTGCTGTGCAAACTCAGTGTGTCGGGCGCTCCAAGGTATGAAAAACTGAATGCCATTTCGTATCGCCCTGCATGACAAGCATGAAGGTCGTTCACACACAGAAAAAGAAACACCGGTTTCAGTGGCACCAGCGTCCAAGCATCTTGTCCCACGCTTCATTCTTCAGGGGCTCAAGCCAGGAAATAATAATGGGAGGAGGAACACGGATTACAGAAGAAACCCTCCCTCGGTCGATGCGTGCGCCGACTGTCATCAAAAACCCACCCCTAGCACCAACACCACGCATTGCGCCCGAGCCGTGGCGGGCCTCCAAGGAGAGGCGACGCTTAAAAAAAAAGAAAGGAAAAATGGTTTACGTTTTTTACGTTCATCTTCCGGCCCAGAGCCGGCTGGGAGCGACCTCTTCGTTGCGTCAAGCCGGTGAAGCAAGAGGACGCACTCCATGCCACGGCGGCTCTGTTTTTAAGTGGGCCTGCCCGCGCGCTCTCCGTCTTCTCGACTAACAGTAAAAAAAAAAAAAACCCACTGCATAAACAGTTCTCGGGTTCAGCGATGGACGAGCAGCTAGATGAAGTGGATAAAAAGAAACTGGAAATAGAAAAATATACTCAGAAAGGAACTAGGGCGGCGAGCATTTTCTGTCCTCTTCGGTGCAAAAAATAAATTTACTTTTTTAAGCCTCCTCTCCCATTCATTCCCTCTTCCTCCACGCTTAGAAACTTTGCGGAGGCCCCCTTCCTTCTGCCACAAGACTCTCCTGCGTGTCGGTTCCTTTATTTTGACACCCCCTCCCACAGTGCGCCAAAAGACTGCTTCACTTGTGTCAAAACAGCTCCAAGAGCGCGGACTCCTCTGCGCGGTGGCAGTTCAGGACCTCTGGCCCCTGGGGCGACAAAATAATGACTTCTTTGTCTCCTCATTCCTCCCCACTTTCAGGCAGCCTCCAGCGCCGCCTTTTTTCTCTCCGAATTCGCTTCCTGCTTTAACGCTGCCCTCCTCGTTTTCCTTCGCGCGCTTTTTTCTTTTTTCTCCGTTCGTTTGTTTGCGTGTCAAGCGGCGAGGCTAAGCCGTCTAGAATTTGTTATCTCAAAGCCGCGGTAGACGTGGCGTGTAAAAACTCAGCTCCGCCGCAGTCGAGCCGCGCTCTTGGTATGAAATTAATCGAGGCGTCCTTAAGTGGAAGGGAGCGAGCTGGTGCACCCCGCACTTGGGACGCTGTTGCGACTCGTTTGTAAATCGCCTCCGTTCTTTATCCCCCCCCCCCCCCCCCCCCGTCCTCTATTTTAGGCCATTTGATTCTCTTTTCTTGTTTTCTATTCGCAGCCCTATAGGCTTCAGATATACTCTTAACTTCTGTTCTTCTCTGCGTTGTCCATTCGTTTGTGTTTTGCAGCTATGTGCGATCTGGTGACGCGAGCTTTAAAAAGAAAACAAACAAACAAAAAGGAAACGGCCTCCTCCTTCAGTTCTCTACGACGCAATACGTGACTGCAAGCCTCCTGTACGCCTTGCTTCTCAGTGACAATGAGTGAGTGAATAAATAACTCCGACTTAAGTAACTGCAAACTAAATAGGTACAGGAATAAATAACTTCAAAATCTAACGTTCTGATTTTGCATCATTCTTTATCGTTACTGGCGGATAGCGAAATGAAAAGTGAGTGCTTGCGAAAGTTTTTGAGCACCAGAAAAAATTCAGCAGTTAATCATTGAGCGTGGAACGTAGCTTTAAGAGTGCATGTGGAAAGCGGCAGGGCCATCGTCTTCCTATGCGCCGTCAAGCCAACTTTAAGCTTTTCGTCTGGTTCCTGCGAAAAGTTATCTAGGGTTCATCTTTCTGAATTTGCATTTTAGACGATTCCACGTTGGGTGATATAGTAGTGGAACTAGATAGGCGAAGGGGGTGGGGAAGGAGGGCGTGTTGTCAGTTGATTGCCTTTGAAACCGAAAAAAGCTCCTGTATGTTTTTTATGTACTCCTATACATTCCTATCTTCTTCTATATACTGCTACTGTCACCCCAAGGCCACGCGTCTTGTCTTTCTGGGCCGTCGTTCAAAGTTTTCAAGTGCTCTGAAGCTAGGAGTGATGCAATATCCAACACTTCTGCGACACCTCAGTGTCTTTTAAGCTAGGAAACAAACACAACTTACAAGCTACTGCCTTCTGTGCAAGCTGGCAGCCATGAACAGCTAGAGATGTCAACCATGGCAGACATTTTAATGAAGCCCTCTTGCTTTATGGGGAAGAAATAGGGACGCTGGTTCTGCGCATGCAAGAACGCGCGCGCCAAACCCGCAGGGGAGCACGCGATTTCGAAGAATGCCGAGGCAGCGTGAGTCCATGTGCGCTATATTTGGAGAGCCGCAGGTGGTCGAGAGCAGTCTCTGGAAAAAGCCGACGAGGTGAAGAACTCTTCCCGTTGGTCTAACTTCGGTGCAGTGTCGTCACTTCACCGCATTTCTAACAGTGCGTCTGCCGGGCTGACGTAACTTTCTCTGTACGCGGATGCCGGGAAAACTCGGACAAAGGGGGAAAAGAAACGCGCGACGATTCTTCATGTGTAACGAGAGTGAAATAAAAATGTAGGACATAACTGAGCCTAGAGGATGCTGTGTGCTGTGTATCTGCAGGCAAAAGCTAAAAGGCAGGCTTGATATCCTAATCGCGTAAAACTTCTCCGATAAGTTCGCACTGGAGGGGGTTTTATGTGGAAAAGCATATTTTGATGGCGTGAAAGAATGAAATGTATAAAAGTAAATCGCGCACGTTTGCTTTCAATGATGTAGGTACGTGACGGCATGCGCCTCGGTTAAATTTTAAGGCGTTGTATATTAGAGAATAATACAAAAATGAAACGTCGCCATCTCCACAGTTCCTTTTCTCACTTCATCGCCTCAAGGAAACGCGAAGAGCATAGTTGGATTTTTTATTTATTTATTTATGTATTTACTTACAGCATATCCTGCAGCGCCGAAGCATTACAGCAGGAGAGGTGGTACAAAAAATAAAAACAACACAGATAAAGAAACAGTCAGACAGTCAGTATATAAAAAATACATTCACAATTTTAGAACATGTTATACAATCCACAAGAACAACACAGTGCACGGAATATTCAAATAATTACAAATTATGGATAAGTTGAGCGAAGTCAGCTATGACGACCTCTTCTGGTAAAGTGTTCCATTCAGATATCGTTTTTGCGAAGCAAGAGAATTTCATGTAATTCATGCAACATTTAATTTTTCTGATTTTGCAGCAGTGATCTCTCCTGCTTGAGGGGTAGGAAAGGCTGGAATATTTTTTCTATGTTCTTTCATTCTCGGTAGTCGCTTGTGGTCTTCATAATAGCGCCTCTCGTTCTCCGCTATACGCAGTCTTCGGGCGTAAGAATGGGCCGAACGAAACGCTTCCGCAAGTCTATATCTCGCCCAGCCGACACGTCTAGCACTTCTCCGCCCGTAAACACGCGCGCGCTCTTCGCCGGGCCATGTTCATCGCAACATCTATCTCGCCGCCGGAGAGCTTATGCACACAGAGGCGCATACCGCGAGGGAAGCGGCCGAAGAAAAATGGGGAGATGAGAGGAGCGGCGGCGTCGGAAAATCGCGAACAAAGGGGTAAGAAGAGCAGACAGCTGAAGGTCCACCCTTCCCTCCCCCCCGCTCCTTTTACCACCACCACCACCACCACTTCCTTCCAGACAGGAACCCTCGAGCCTTTGCGCGTTCCCCACATTCTCGTAGCCGCGCGTTTGTGCGAGCGGCGGCTCTTGTGACGGATGCAGCTCGCGAGCGAGCCGATAGCCGAGCCCCTCGAGATGCTTCACGCGCGCGCGCGAGCTCTTCTCTCTCTAGTCGATCTATTTTTGAAAGCCGCCCTCGCAAGCTGCGCGTGCGATGCGCGCGCTCGCAGGGAGGGGCTGGCACCGTTATATTTCACAGCCGTGCCACTGCCGCCTTGTCTCCGCCGGCGACGGAACCTGCCACCTCTGGACCCTCCTCGCCCTCAACTCCCTCTTCCCACTCCTCCTTGGCAGAGAGAGGGCGAAGGAAGCGGTCGCGCTCTCGATCATTTTTTTCTTCTCCTTCTTCATGTTTCCGCGATCTTCTCTGCGACGCCCTTGTTTCTTGTTTTTTTTTTTTTTTCATTTTCATCATTGTGTTTATATCAGTCCAGCAACCCGTCCCTTCGACATCTCTTTTCGTTTATCCTTTTGTTGCTGGAAGTATGTCGCCGCTGTCTTTCCTTGCATTCTCAACATTTCCTGCTTGTTCTTGCTTTTCTTTTTCAAACGGATCCGGATTTCCCCTCCGAATAGAGGAGCCTGTTCAAAGAGCTATTGAGGGTGGGACAGAAAACTACAGCGAAGACAGGGCTGGCTCGCGACTGAAAGGAAGGTACTGTCGCTGCAAGACCCGTCCGGTGAAAATAAAAATACTGACATACAAAATTAATGTGGGGAGAAAGAAGACAAACCTATAGCTAAAACAAGAACCCAACACGACACCTCAACCGCCGGACGAGCGTTCGTCGTCGACCCCCCCCCCCCCCCCCGCCCTCCTGTCCGGTCGGTTCCTAGTGTCCGGTTCGTTTCTCCTGAAACGCCAGACGTTGGGGAGCTGCAGAATTGCCGCCGCAAAAAGGAATAGCGCCTTGTCGTTCACTGAACGCTCGGTCGAAGCCGACATTGGTCTTCGTTTATTTTTTTTAAGGCCTCAATTTCATTCCTAGATGACATGGTTTCATGGCGATGGGATTTCCTTTCCAAAAGTACTCATCAAATTGCCTCTGCTATCCAAGGAGAATTGATTAATATTTTGTGCGTCTTAAAATTTAGATGGGTGGTGATGAACGCCGCTTTGGAGCGCTTCGAACTGGTTTCGGCAAACTGTAGTCCGTTAACCCGCGAAGGGAGTTTCAGAGGAGAACATCACCAATGAGCATTAAAAGGTACCTCCCTCCGCTTCTGTCTGAACGCAGGCGTTTTACGTTGATGACTTTGCAAGAGACTTTCTCCGAGATAAAATGGCATCGCCATAGTTATGGTAGCACCATTGAGAATGCTGCCCACCTGTACTGGGAAGGGATAACGCTGGAAAAAACGTATTGTGTAGCCATATGGTCCAGGTAACCCTTCGACTAGCGGTCTGAATTGGTTATGGGGTTTGACTTTTTAGCTAAGGAGGTTACGTCTCCCGAGTTCTTCGCCCCAAAGGAGTTCAAAAGCTGTCTCTAGCATTCGTCTCTACTGAAATTCCGTCACCGCTGTGGAGTATTAAAGCTAAAGCGTAGTGGCGAGTAGCAGAGCATTATAACCGATGAGTTCCCACGGGCGGCTCTTTACCTAGTGTCTGTCCGCGGGGGAAACATTTCTGTGGTTTACGATTTTAATTTGTGCGCCAGTGATCAGTGCGTTACGGCGACTGACTTTTCGTAAGGACTATATGATGGGAATGGATGCACTTCAAAATATTTCCACACTTTTCCTGCTTTTTCGGCACGGGCAATAACGTGACAGCAATTCACAAGGGCTGCACTGCACGACCACTAAGCTGACGTTTTTAACTCGTGTACTCCGCGCCAGACCTATTGAAAAAAATTTGAGCGGACACTTAAGCTTCGCCTTAAGGATATGAGGATATGACGTGATAGAGTTAATGACTTAATGCCCATATTTGCGGAATGAATCGTTCTCAACTTTACATTCATATCTCCTTAAGAGTCCCCATACCGCTCCTTGGGAAATGGTACAGCGGTTAAGGGATGCTCTGCGATGGCAGGTGTCTTGTGAGACCCAAGTTGCTCATCCCGAGCAACCTCTCGCGATCCACCATAAATTTAACTGCCACCTGCGAGAGTGGTTAGTTTCCTCACAATCCGATGGGTAGTTTCTGATGATTCCACAAGGTCACGTGACCTAGGTTGCTTCTCTGGGGGTGGCTGCCTCGGCCTCCCTGCCCCACCCTATTTATCGCGCACAACGCAGGCAACGCCGACGCCGGAATTTCCGAGTAACGGGGCCTTTAACGTTTTCGCGTTAAAATTCTTATTACTCAGATGGAGAAGGAGATACATCTGAGCTGTGACATACTACGCAAAGCTCCTTGCCCCTTAGTAGGTATAACACGCAGCTATCGTGCAAAAAATGAGAAAAAGGGCGTCTATATAGCAAGCAGAACTCTTTACAATCGAGACCTTGTCGGCATGTTTCCAACTACTGACGCCCCTTTTTTTTCTTCCTGTCAGTTCCGAATTCGCCAACACTGGGACCTTTTGAAATTGAGGTGAGAAAGAGAGTACGGAGTCCTTGTCCGAAGCCTTTCAGTCTTGACGACATTGGTTCGCCGAGTGACCAGTAGTTACAATTTCTTTCCTGAAGCCCTATACAATATACCTCGCGCATGCGCGTGATCGTGAGGAGACGCGGCGAGGTCGCTTCGGCAAATATTTACGGAGCTGACGCACAGTGCAACTAATAACAACAAATAAAAAGACTCCACGAGGGACACGGACGAAGAGAAAGTAGAGAGGATGGTCTCGTCTGATGGCAACAAGAACGTCAACAGGAAAGAAACAGGAGTAGAAGGAAGACATCTACCCAGGAGGACTCGTAGTGGGGGAAAGCGGAAAGGCGATGTTTTCCAAAATAATAAAGGAAAGAGAGAGGACGATAGTGGCGAGTGGGAACATCCTTGGAGTCTTTGTGAAAGCAGTGCAGAGGCTCGCCCGTCCGTCCGTCGGCTCGTGAGATGTTCGCTAGTCGTCGGAAAGCGAAAGGTTTCCGTAATGCGAAGTCAACAAGGAGCTAGATTTCGCTTAGAGAAGAGTGCGCTGCGCTTGTCGGCGATTGAAAACAACTTTTTCAAGGCGTGATGGGCTAAAGTGACGGCGGGAAACTCGAAATTGCGTTCAACTCGTCGGGATTTCTCTGAGTAGACAGATAGCCCCGAAGAAGCAGTCGACTGCTTTGTGAAGTGCCTTATTCCTTTTAACGGCTTTCGTTAGCTGTATTTCGTGCGGCGAACGGTGTTTGCTTTACTTAATCTTTATGGTCGAGAACGCTCTCCTTTTTAGGTTTTTTTTTTGTTCTTCGTTTCTGTACGTGTGGCTACACGGGAAACAATACCTGTCTTCTCGTCAGCCGAAGGCTGCAAACCGGAGTAACCCGAGCGATAACTTTGGCCTAGTGCTTGGCGCTTATCTGTGAGAAACGTATCAGCAGAAACTTGACTTTCGACGGATATGATAGGAGGTCAAACCAATAAAGTAGGGCAAGTATCCTTTACTTATTGCCTGTCAGTAAAGAGGGTGTCTTTCTGTTTTTGTCTAATTTCTACATATTGTCGATATGAATGGAAATTATGCTTGCTGACAGCTGATAAAGCGCCATCATGAGCTTACCTTATCGGCACGTACTGTGATATGCGTTTAATGAAGCGGCCAGCTGTTGAGTGCCATTCACAGCTGGGTTTTATTTTGCTTTAACACTTTTATCGAGAGTAAAACCATTTCATTATTAAAATGACTTTCTTTTGTTCAAAGTGCGTAGTAGAGGCTTTGATACCACACAGTTCCCGTAACTGTTTTACCTCAAGCTATTTGCAGTAGAGGCCGGTTGCGTAAGCTGAGCTCCAGCAAATCAACCAGGCATACGAAATAATTTCGGAAAACGTAAAGACAACCGGGAGCACAAAAAAAAAACGAGTCCGATACTTATTGAAGGCATAACAAAAACAAGAAAGCGAAGCCTCCCGAACCGTACGTACTACATGCCACTGTTCGCGGTAATGGCGGACACGGATTCGAATACTGTGACACCTCCATCCGTGCTCCACCGACGGGAGCCGCTCTCGGATTGTTCACGCTTGATACCGCTACCAACCACAACGAAAGGACGTTTCGATTCCTGACGCTCTGTTGCCCCGGACAACTTCAGCGTGGTCTCTCCCCCCTCCCTCCTTCGTTCGGGCCGGACGCGGAGTTTACTCACGCGTCACTCTTGCGCACATTTTCGATGTATTCGCTTGGAACTCAGTGACGTTAATAGTCAAGCTCCACACTAACGGTCGCTTATAGAAAAGCAGAAATAGGCCGCACACTTTTCGTCGATTTTGGTTTGGTACGAACGCCAAACGTCGGTGCTCGCCTCCTTGTAACCGTGCAATAGTGGGGAAGCTAAGGATATGGAGCCAGCTTAACGACGTGCTGAATTCACATAACAACATATTTCTTTCTCATTTTCTTCTTTTTTACAGCGGTCACGATAACTGCACGCCTCAAAGCACTTCGCAGAAAGTGACAACACGCAAATTCACCACCGTCATCGTGAATTTTTTTTTTTTTAAAAGCTCTTCATCATGGCGAACATGTTTGTAAATGCATCCACTCAATACATCTGATTCCAGTACCGTCGTTTACGAATACTGCACGCTTTTAATGACAGCGAATACTGTTGCGACTGTTCTCCAGAGCAGCGCTCATTGTCCCCGCATTTTTTTTCCTTGCTACCATTTTCCTTTCACTTCACGCCACGCCGGAGCTGAATGCGAAGCGAGCGATGCGATAAAGTAACAAAAAAGGAAGAAAAAGGGAAGTGCTGAAAAAAAAAGGCGACAGAGTGGCCGTTGTCGTTGCAGAGTAGCAGCCGCGAAGCCTGTTCCCGCGGCACGGTCGAGAGAGTGGCGTGTGTAGGGAGAAAGAGGGAGATACAGAGGGCGCGAACAACTTGCTGTCACCCTCGCTCTTCTCTGCTTCCCCTCCTCCCCTTCCCGTTCACTTGTTCGATGTCCCTCTCGGGCAGCGTCCGACCGAAACCCCCACCGACTGGCGATGACGGCCAACCACCCACCAGCCTCAGACTCTGGCTGCGGCGGCCAGAACGACGGGCCAAGTGAAAATAGGTCGAGGGAACGTAAATACTTACGCCGGACGAGCGCGGAATAAACCATGTCCGCCCATCCCCATGAAAAGGCAAAATGGGAAAGCGAATGGGGAAAAGAGAAAGGGTAAGCGAGGATGGTTTGCGGGAGAGGGAGAAAGACGAGGCAGACCAACGGCGGCAGTTTCGCGCGCTGCGGCCCGGCGGCGAAATTTTCGTCACAGTAACTCGCCGTTCCCATCTAGCGCCATTCCAAAGTAAGATAAAAAAAAATGAAAATTAAGGAAGCTTGCAAAATAACCAGATGAAATGCAGGAAAGAAAAAAAAGAAAGAAACAGCTGCAAACCAGCAAAGGCAGCTACATGCTCCCTTTTCCGAGTCTCTCCCTCCGCCCCCGGGAATAAAAAAGTAAGCGCGCATGGAAAGAAATCGTCGCGCCGTCACCAGCGGTCGCTTGCTTGCGAGCTCGCCGGGTTGATCCAACGGTCTCGTGGTTGTAGCTATATAGCCGTAGCTGCTGCTGCTTCCCTGCAAAAAATAAAAAGACAGGCGAAAAAGAGAAGCTTCGCGACGGCGGTGGTGGCCGTGGCTTCGGCTTTGGCTCCGGCTCCGGCCACGCGGAGGTTCTCCTTCGCATCGGGGGGGCCCCCTTCGGAGCCAACCAATCGATTCCGCGCATGCTCGCGAGGCGGGCCACACCTCTCCTCACCCTCCTCGGTTCCTTTTCTTTTTCCACCTCTCTCACCCTCTCTAATGAGTGTCCCGCTGCCACCCGATGGCGGTGTAATTACAGGCGCGGCTTTCGGCCAGCTTTCGTCGCCGTGGCTGCAGCGCCGGCCTCGCCGTATCTCGCCGCCGTATCGTGCGCGGCCCAGCTGAAGATCGTAGACCCCACTTTAGCAGCTGCGTCTTGCATTAGTTCCTATCTCCTCGCGGCTAAACTTTTTTCTTCGTTGTTGGGGGTAGCATTTTTTCCTCGGGTCTTTTTCTTCCGTCTTATTTATGTCTGTGCAAGATTGGCTTTCCTCCGCGACCGGCTCTGCCCTCTTAGCGTAACGGAGCCAACGCGAGACGCTGGATGCATGCGTGGCACGTCAAGGTTTTGGCTTCCATCTTCCTTTTTTGTTTCCTCTCTCTTGACCTAGATGTTGCGATGGAGTTGAAGCGTCGATAGCCTCAGCCTGAACCCGAAGAAGCGCGAAGGGCGGTGTCTACGCTGGCCCTTGCGCAACAGAAGCTGTTACGGAAATGCATAGTAACGCCGAGATATGTGGTGTTGGGCAGTACACTGCCTCGCCTGGCCGCCGCACTGAGTCCATGGCTATGGCGTACGCCTCCTGAGAACGAGATTGCACGGTTGACACTACCGCCCCTCTGTTTTCCTCATGAAGAGCGGCGAAAAGTCTAGGAACGTTTTATTGCTGCCCTCTATAATGAAATCTTATGCTGTGCTGCGCTTTGCTATGCTTCGATATGCTGCGTTATGCTGCGCTATGCTATGGCCTTGGCCTTGGTCTTCATCTAGGTCTAGGCCTAGGTCTAACTTGATCTTGGTCATTGTCTGATCTGGCCTTGTTCTGGCCTTGGTCTTGGTCTGCTCTGGTCAGGTCTTGGTCGTATTCTTGGTGTGATATGGTATTCCAAAAATGCGATTGGGATTATGGGAGACATTGTAGTAGAGTGCTCCTAATTAATCTCGACCTCCAGGGATTCCTTAACGTGAACTCACACCGCACAGCACGCCAGTGTTTTTGCATTTCTCTCCATCAAAATGCAGACGCTGCGATCCGGATTTAGTCGCACGACCTTGGGACCGGCAGCCGAATGCCATAGGTACAAACTCAATGGCCTTGAGACTATCATTAAATGCAATTCCACGTTCCTTAGTTCTTTGTAATCACCGATGCCCAGATTACCACGTGCACTGCTGCGTTTAATTTACCGCAGAAACAATTAGAATGAAAAGCGGGTAGTCTGCATTGAGAGGGGCTGAGTGCTTTATCCCCTTTGTTTCCTTTTATTCCTTTTCTATATTTTGTTTGCTTTCCTTTGAAGGGAGATCACGTTAAGGACTTGCGCACGCCGTTAGAGCGTAGTTCGCCGAGGCCGGGCCCCTCCACCACCAGCTAGCTCTCCCGCTCGGCGGCGCTCGCAGCGCGTGACGGCAAATGTGGCGGAAAATGGGCTTCGGATGAGCCGCATTAGGGGAGAACAATGTAATGGAGCGCGAGAAATGGGTTTGCAAAGTTAATGAAGCCTCGGCGCCTTATTGGGGCCGCGCCTGATCCATCTTCGAATGCGATTTGCGGGGGAGCGCGCGGGGCTTGCGTTCGACCGACGCATCGCGCGAACACGTAGCTGCAAGCCGACCGTAGAGCCGTTTCACGATTGCTCGTTCGAGCTTGGTAGATGTGTCCCAAGCTTCAGCTTTAAGTACGCTGCGGGATGTTTGCCGAATCAGATCTGGGCTGGCTTAAACCACCCTAGCTTTCACGGAGACAGGAAGGCTTAGCGATTTTTATATGCGCTGATTAAGCTTGCTGGCCACATGATCAGCTGTTGATCAGTATAGTAAGTTTCCTAGAGGTCCAGGGTTGAGGATTAGTGTGCTCCTCACCCTGGAGAAATTTCGATCTTTTATGGCCTTCACTACACTGCTTGAAAGCGGATCCTTCGGCCCAGGGACTTTTGACCAACCATGTACACTTGGCGTAAGCGTAAGCTCTATGAGGTCTGCTGGTGTGTGAGGTAATCGTTTTCTGACCACTGAGGATTAATCACTGCGGTACTCGCTCACTGACAAATAAAAGTTTCTCACCTGTAGTCTTGGTGGCTAAGCAAGGTCACACCCGAGGAAGGAAAGAATGTGTAGGCGGGATCAGGTGGGAGGGATGTCGGTGTACAGTTACTGCGGAACAAAAAAGGTTTATTTTAAAGAGCTAGTTTTGTGAGTGTTGGGCACAGTTGTCACGATGTCGGCGTCCGTAACATTCTCTGCACCGCCCACGCACAGGTACATAGCTGGGAACATAAATTCTGTTCTTTGCGCACTAATATTGTTAGGACGATATTCACGTCATTAGTATAGTCCGAAAAAGGCGCATATTTATGCTCTATATGACAAAATATATTTTCGGATTTATCGATACATTCAAGCGCTGATAGTTGATCTATAAAATGTTACAGCAAGTCTGTTCAGAAGAGAAAGGACAATTTTTTATTAGTAACAAAGAGCAACACGTGGTGAAAAGCATGCAACATGACTAAAAACGATTGGCATAGACTTGATTATATCTTGTATAGAAATGGTTTGTGTTGTAGAATAAGTAATAAGTTGTCTAACTCTTCGCCTACAACAAGTCCAGGATTCTTGTACATCTATTTAAATTGTGAGGCAAGTGTGGAATATTAAAAAGAAATGTTATGCAAATATTGAAGGTAACGGTCTCTTCTTAAGATCCATAACAGAATCTTTAAAGTTTGTCCATCGCTTACATAGAGTAGTTAAGACTGCCTTAGAATACCTACAGGGAACATTTTTTATGGAGGCAGAAACCTGAATAAAAAAAAAAAAATGGAAGCCTGCCAGGGAGAGGCCTGCAGATATATTCATTTGTAGATTGTAATCTTACGATATATTAAAAATTGCGTTTATTCGACTATTTATCGTTGAAAAATGCATTTTTACAGAATTTCTCGGCTCCTGAGATGGTAAAAGCATGAGAACTGAAACATTATTGTTTAAGAAACGCTAACCAGTAAGCTAGTACCATAATGATAGAACGGTGACCCAGCTGATGAAAAACGTTGAGAAGAGTGTCTAGACCTGAAGTAAGCATGACGCTTCAAGCCCAGCTGTGTGGTAAGGAGCTCATAACTGATCTGCCAGAAAATGAACCATTCTTCTGCCTTATAGCTTGTTTAACTCTCTCACGAACCCTCTTCTTCAACGCTTCCGCTGCGGAACTCTCGCAATTTCTTTTTTTCGTAACACTTCGAGAGAAGACAGCGCAATCCTCTCATCGTCGCCTTGATGTTTCGTAGTTATTTTTTTTTTTTGTCGTTTCTATCCTCAGCATGAAAGCGCCTAAGAGTGTGTGTGTGTCGGCCATTGCGAGGCACTCCGCGTCTGTTTGGTTCGGGCTCGTTTGCTCGGCCAATAGGCGAAAGCCAAGATTGGGCGACCGCCCAGAAAGCGGTGGCGGGGAAGCTTGTTTGCCAGCTCCCTTCTGCGACCACCATTTGTCGTTGCTTACTGTCTCGCGAAATCCGTGCAGTGTTGGAGAAGCTGTGGGACCCGCGGATGCGATCGCCATCTAGGAATAAAGGTCGAAGTATCACGTTTTAAATATAACCATCTACGAACCACCATATTCGGCCACCATCTTGAGATTGCCATTTAGAGTTCACCGCAGAGGGATTGCCATGTAAATATCATCATCAACGAATCACCATCTGAGGCCACCATCTTGCAATAACCACAGAGGGATCATCATCGAGGGATTACCATCTAGGAATTAACAATTTGGGAACATTGACTAGGAATCATCAACTAAGGGAAGCTCTCTAGGGCGAACAGGCACCATTTGAAGACATCTAGCCGCCGCGGCGGCTCAGTGGTTATGGCACTCGGCTGCTGACCCGTAAGACGCGCGTTCGATCCTGGCCGCGGTGGTGGAATTTCTAAGGAGGCGAAATTTTAGAGGCTCGTGTACTGTGCGATGTCAGCGCACGTTCAAGAACCTCAGGTGGTCGAAATTATTCGCAGCTGTGCACTGCGGCGTCCACATAGCTCGAGTTGCTTGGCGATGTTAAACCCTCATAAGCTTAACTAACTAGGGCATATGCGTCGTAACTGTTGCTTCACTCTCAAGCACGTGGTGCCCTCCGTGAGCTTGATTTAGAGCTGAAGTTCGTGGCTTTGATTACGGCTACGGTGGTCGCACTTTGGAAGCGGCGAATTGCAGAAACACGCTCATGTACTGATGTATATCTGCGCTGGAAAGAACTAGCGGTGGTCGAAATTAACTTTCTCTCCCCTGAGGCGTACCTGGCAGGTCGCCGTACTGCCATGGCACCTAAGAACAAAATAATTTTGAACAAACCTCACGTAGGACTCTAGTGTTAACTCTGCTGAATATTGTCAGCACATCATCTGCTAGTGTTCCGAGGAGCAGACTACGCCATCGCCGGTAACAGCGTGTATTCCGCTGAAAAAGGCTACGTCCAAGTACCTGCTGTCATTTCACTCGCGGTCTAAAGTTAAACTCTGCAACTTTTCATAGGATGCATTATTTAGCGGAAAGGTAAAATCAGTGCCCAGACTGACGGTTGCTTTGGTCTTTTGGCTGACGTGTTTTTCTCTGATTTTGTAGAAAGATGCAGAAGTGACATAGCGTGCTCCTTTACATCCTTAGTTTTCTTATTTGAACTTTGTACTGACTTTGTTTCCACTCTACTACTTTATCTTATGCTATCAACTAGTTTCTCGATACTTTCTTTCATTCCATCAGCAAAAGAGCAGAGGCGCCGTAGCCGGCGCGGCTCTTCGGGTGATCCACCGATTCCAGACTGCACCTTCGTTTTTCGCTGTCTTCATCTCCGCCCGTCCCGTGTGTATCCCCGGAACGTACGGCGACACCTTGTTTGCCGACTACTTGTCTCCCCCCGCAAGCACGATGCATTGCGATTGGGCCTCGTAGTATACACACCACTCACACAAGCACGCACACACACACTTCATTCCTGCAAGAAACGGCCTGGCGCCCAGCCAAAGTCAACAGGCTTCTATCCCGACAGCTTGTCGCCTTATCGTTTCCCAGCTGAGGGTGTCTAGTGAAAGGCGTTTAATCCAGATTGCTTATATGTTGGGGGACACTTATTTACGCCGCGTCGACGTGAGGGCATGCCGAGAGTCCTTTGCTCAGATGCTACTCGCCTGTTTGGTGAACCAACGATTGCACTACACGCATGCTTCGTACGTTATGTCTTCGTGCTTAAAATGTATGCGTGCATTGAAAGAAATTATGCGTTTAAAATCCCGTTCACGTACTCGAGACTTTGCGAAAAAAGCGAGGTGGAAGACTTCACCAAACATTTCGTTTCACGCTTTTGTTCCGTGTTTTTTTGCTCCATTTTTTGCCTTCTACTGTTTGTTTTGACAGGTTCAACTACTTTAGCCGCTTAAAAATTTGAGCGCTTCTTTTATTAACGACTCCCTTACGTCAAGTAGACATAGATAAAAAAGAAATGCAGGCGCTGTTTCTTACTACCATCTTGTTCAGCTCGCGCGCTCAATATACGTTACCGACACTTCCAGTTTGTTCTTTACTGCCTCCATATCTTGAGCATCGCACACCTGGTGTTTAAGAGAAGACTTTCAAATATAAAAAAAAAGCTTTTTGGGTTACTTATATAATTTTTGCGGCATAGTATTACCAGTGTTGTCCGACACCAGGAAATCGGGGAATCGTCTTAGGTAGTAAGCTGGTTAACTAATTTTTAATAAATGACTTTTTAACTACCAGAGTTAGGTGCCTAGTTGCAATTAGAGATTTGTAGCCGATCGTTAGTAATATTCGTATCAGTTTTCAGAGTTTCGAAAAGGTGATTACCCTTGGCGCTGCGGCTGTGACTAGTTACATGCACTGGAAAGGTTTTTTTTTTTGCCTGCATGCTTTTGAAAGCGCATTACTTTGGCACGATATGGCCCAATTATGTTGAGTCACAGCGCCAAGGGTAATCGCGTTTTCTAAATTCCAAAAACTGATATGGGTATTACTAACGGCCGGCTGCAAGTCTCTAATTGCAACCTCTAATAGTTAAGAAGCCAATTATGTAAAAAATAGTTAGCAAGCTTACTAGTTAAGAAAATTCACCGGCTTCCCGGTCTCTGCCAACAATGGTAATACTATACCACAAAAGCCATCATTTTACTCCAAAAAGCCTATTTTAAAAACATTTTGAGTCTTCCGTGAAACACCTGGTATTAGTTCTGTATACGTCGATGACTCCTGTTTTGCATGTATTCGCCTTTTGGAATTTGCTATTTTTCGGTTTCCTCGCCACCCTCGGCTTCCTGATATTTATTGTGTGGTTTTAAACAGCAATAGCTACCTAATTCCTCGTACTATAGTGTTTCTTGTTCTGTTCAGCTCCTGCATGTTGTCCTTTGAACTCGCGAAATCTAGTCGATCGGGTATTATCCTGGTTTCGATGCCGAAAGTGTCTTTAATAAGTTTTACCTATTCGCCATTCAGCTAAAACGTATCCAGACGGACGGAGATAACATCAGTGGTTAGCCTCGAAAAAACATCAAATAAAAAAACTTACGGCTTGAGAGACAGAAGAGGCGGATAACGTTGTCATAAAGGGCATTTTCTTGATCAGGCACAGGGAACAAAGAGGAAATTTAAGTGAGTGGTGAGTCGGAGTGATCTGAGGGAAACGACGCTGTGTTTCCATCTCAGTTTGAGCTTTCTCTAAGAAAGTTCAAGCCGCCTCCTCAAGTCAACCACCTCAGTCTAACGCCTCAGTTTACCATAGCGCTCCGAACAGTGAATTTTTGCATGTGTGCTAGCATGACAACTACGTCTACTGTGAAATACTTCCATGGCGAAAATAAAGCGGTTCCGTGCTGAAGCAAAGGGTTGCAGCTAAAACGAGCTGAAGCAGTTGGTAGTCGCCGCTGCCTTCATAAACCGAAGCTCAGCCAGAGCGACCAGACTCGCTCCTTGTTATGCGTCACCGTCATCGCAAAGTCAAAAAACAAGAAACCGAAGCGTCGCAGGGAATGACAATTATGGGCCCATCTAAACGTGATAGGAATGCACAGCGGAACGAAGCACCTTACTGACCGGGCAACTGCAGCGCCCATGCGGAATAAAAGGGAATCCATTTTAAACTCTCCGTCCATTATTGTTTTACTGCTCAAGTCGTATTCAAAGTGCCGGCGAGAAATAGCGCAATCTTTTTGCGGCGCACCACAGCTTGTGGAGACTGTTCGCAGTGACGTCACAACCGGACTGAGCGGGGACTGGACTCCATCACTTTAATACGCAAGCCTGGCGCACCGCGGAACTTTCCACGCTGCTCCTATAGCAGGGCTACGTTCTGCGCTTCCCCCCTTTTCTCCGCCTCTTCCTCAGGCTTCAGCCCCTGGCTGACTCGGGGTATGCAAAGTAGTGCGACGCCCTGCTACGTGCTTGGGAGACATAAGAGCAGCTTTATAGCCGCCTCGGTGGCACAGTGCTCCCGCGAAACCGGGTAGCATTGTGACATGCACGGGTGCCCTTGTCTCTGAGCTCTTATTTTTTTCTTGTGTTGTTGTTTTCGGCAGCGAATGCCTTTTGCACTGAATGTTACGTTTCTCTTCTCCACGCTGAGTGACAGTTGCGAAGGCCTTCTGATATTTTTGGTGCCAAACATTGTACATTCTGTGGCGTTTCGAAGGTGATCAGTTCAGGCCTATCTGTATGGATTAAAACGCTCTAACATACCGCTATCCTTCAAGCTATTTCCTTCTGGAATGTAAATTACAAGAAGTGTAAGTGACCATCATAAAAAGATAACCATGTCTATTCTGTTTGATCGAAGTGACATCGTTATATTTCAAATCGTGTTAGACTGTTCAGTTAGGCCGCTGCGTCCTGTCGCGCGGATTTAAGCAACCAGTATTGTTGTAACGAAAGGAGCACTTATAAGATACCAAAGAGGTACACAGAAGCCTGTAGAGTTGCACTGAACATAAGTTTACTTAAGCTGAAAACAAGCTAATCGGAAACAAAGAGCTTTTCTACCAATTCTCACAAAACTTGAGCAATTATTAGGTGATATTTTGTTTTAGTTCTCCCTGTGGTTTTGTAATTTATGATTTATGTATGCCGGCCCAATGAAGGGTCTCTGTCGATCCTATTTAGAGCTCAAGGACGGCAGTAAGACAATATGTGCTAAGCGTAAACACTCTGTGCACACAGTGCAGAGTGATTGCTCTATTCAGTATTTATTCCATGTGGTTTCATTTATGTGGAGACTTTGTGTCTGCCCTGTTTTCAGTGGGCTTTGACACCCGTCGCGGTGGCTCAGTGGTTACGGCGCTCGGCTGCTGGCCCGAAAGACGCGGGTTCGACCCCGGCCGAGGCGGCTGAATTTCGATGGAGGCGAAATTCTAGAGGCCCGTGTACTGTGCGATGTCAGTGCACGTTAAAGAACCCCAGGTGGTCTAAATTTCCGGAGCCCTTCACTACGGCGTCCCTCATAGCCTGAGTTGCTTTGGGACGTTAAACCACAATAAACCATTAAACCAGTGGGCTCTGTAGTCGATTTTTGTTCCTTCAATCATGCCGTGAGCCCGCCGTAGGAAACTGGCTAAAGACGTTCATCATTATATTGCTGCTTTTCCGGAATAGCCCGGTTAGAAGCAGTTTCATTCCTTTGCTTTTACAGAACGACCCGTCCTGCCCTTATGCTAACAACGCGAAGAAAAAATACCTGATTTTTTTTGCTTTACTCATACTTTGAGCCGCACTTGTGGATTGGCTGTGTCCGCATATCTTTTCATCCACGTGCTTCGGACAACACCTCAGGCCCGCGGATTGCGATTTCTCCAGAAGCGAGTAATCTCCCTTTCAGGGTACAAAAACATGGCCGCGGCGGTTTCCAAGTTCACAGGAAGTGCGCGCGGGCGCTGGATTTAGCAACGGTCGAAACGGCCCGGACCACCCGCGTTTCCTGTCGCGCCAGAGCTGAGGAAACGCCGCGAGACTCGGCCAGCCAGCGGACGCGTTCGCGTACGTCCGGAAGGCGCTCTGGTTCTTCCGGTTTATAACTACTTCCGTTTTCCGGACGTGTTTCCTTTTTAATGCCCCCCGGGGGAGTCAAAGCTCGCGCAATGCCCGCCTTAAACACACATATGCCTCGGCCGCTGCTCTCACGATGAATGTTGTTTGTTTTCCCGTTCCCCCTTATTTTTGAAGCTTCGTTCACGAAATGTTCTGGCAGCTGTAATCGTGCGCTCAAACGGGAGGTGTTTATGCGCGTAAAAATGCCAGTCTGTTACAGCTTCCAACTTAGGAAACCATGGACGCTCTTCTGCTTCTCTTTAAGCGCCTTTTTCTTCTGCAACTTCCAGTCTATTTGACTTAGCACTTAATAAATTCAGCTTCATATACCTTTGCATTACGATAGAACGAAGAAAGAGCAAGGAGATCGCGTAGCATGCTAAGTTATGACTTTACCTACGGCCGGCAATATGACGTCAATAATACGGCACCTGCAACACATTCATTTGCATACGTTAAATATGCCGATAAATTTTGTAAAGGGTAAGTATATTTTACTGTTCTATGCCTGTTCCAGCATTAACCAATTACATTCATGAAAAAAACCTTGCAATTATTTGCGTGATTATGATCTACTCATTTAAATCTTGAATCTATCTCTCTGTTTACGAGCATCTGCAAGCGTGACGATTTTTGTCTATGTGTTCCAAATTATATTCACAAACAACAGCAATTTTGCTAGCTTCCATATATTAGCTTTTCTTGTAATTCGTTATAAATCATGTATCCTTCAGTGTGCAAACTATAGTATGAAGGAGCTATATCGGTGACGATAGTGCCATTTCATCTCCGTACATACTGTTTGGTTCGGTTTGGTTTGCGGGAGTTTAACGTCCCAAAGCTACTCAGGCTATGGGGCACACCGTAGTGAAGGGCTCCGAAAATTTCGTACACCTGGGGTTCCTTAACGTGCACTGGCATCGCACAGTACAGGGGCTCCTAGAATTTCGCCTCCATCAAAATTCAACCGCCGCGGCCGAGATCGAACCCGCGTCTTTTGGGTCAGAAGCCAAGCGCCATAACCACTGAGCCACCGTGGCGGCCGCGTGCATACTGTATATGTATGATTGTATATGTGAACTCAACACGATTGGAATTAAAAGGACGCAACGGACAACTCATACAATTGTCGTTATTAGTTTTGATGTGTGTTCGGCAGCAAAATACGCATGTACTGCAGAGAAATTTGAATTTTGAAATCTTCCCATCACTCGGCTTAAACTTGCGACGCCTGCACCGATAAAGGCATCCGTGAAAACAGTTTTGAGGTGAATGGCCTCTCGGATGTGCGCGCAAAATTTTGGTGGCGTCATCTGTATTTCATGGGTTGGGTCTTTTCTAGATTGCCGGTTCTCCATTTTTGGTGAGACTGCCCCTTTTCTCATTAGAACGCGGTAATCAATCGATACAAGCGATGATCAGTTTGTCCTTAGTGTTATGTTAATGTACCCAGCATGTGCATTAGGTTTTACTAATCACTTTTTGTCTTTCTCACGATGTTTTTTGTATCGAACACCGCGTGTGGGCTTCACTCCCTACCAGGAAGGAGCGTGATTCGCTAAAGGCAGAAAAAAAAAACGGCTTATGCCGTCAACAAATGCATTCGGTTATACTTGCAGTGAACATCTTTGCTACAGTCCACATTCATCATAATAAGCGTAGACAACGTGACGTCATACATTTCCCTTGTACTTAGTACCGGTGTAGTGGATGCAATTTATCTTTCGTTTTTGTTTTCATTCGCGGTCGCTGCTCTGGTTCGTTTATAGTCCGTTGAAATTCCGTCACGGAGCTATAAGAGGGCCAGGAAACGCTGCACGGCTCAAAGGGGGAGGTAGTAACGGAGTTATAAGCTTGTTAGACAACGCTGAGGGGAAGGGAAGAGGGACATAAAAGGGAAAGAAAAAGAAACAATGAGCTAAAAATGAAGAGGGCCGAGTAATGATACAAGAACTGTATAGCTTAGTGCGCGCAAGGCAGTGTACTCGTCCTCCTTTCTTAGTATAAATTGGTATTAAGTACAACAGGTTTCTCGTAAACTGCGTGAAGCAAAGTGGAAAAGGAAATAATTTCGAAATAAAAGAACGGTCGACTCGGTCACTTGAAAACATGTCGCAGACAATACGCAAGTGTTTGCCTGTAAAGCGTGCTTTTCTGTTAAAAGACTAATTTGCAGGAGAAGCTAATCTAACGAAAAAGCGAGGCATGTTCTTGGCAGTTGGAAGATGCTTTTACCTTCCCCAAACCAGGTATGGGCCGCCAGGGGCGGCATGGTCGAGGGCGGCAGGTTATTATTAATACCAGTAGTCCTTTAATGTACACTTTATCGCAAACTGCATGAGCGTGCTTCCTTTTAGCCCGCTCTGAAATGCGGCCGCCCTAGCCACTCTGCAGGTATTGACTCTCCGTTGCGTGCCTTTTAAGCGCGTGTTTTTGAATACGTCTGCACCGCCATGTGCTCGTTCTCCAGCCGTAAAACAATCGCTGATATTTACTTTTAGTTTACTGTGGTGTCATTTCTTGCTTACCACTTATTTCTAGCTAAAGTAATTTTGTCGAATAAGCACCGCTTTTGGGGCTTTTGCAATTGGGAAAATGCTCGAATTTTTTAATGAAGGTTTCTTTTAAATTTATTTCTATAATTAGGTCTACACAAAATACATTGGCACAATTTCACTATCTAAAAATTTCTATGTTATTGCTGCTTAATTATTTTTTTTTCGCTGGTTATGTTATGCATCATAGCTTTACGGGGCGACCACGCTACTATGGGTTTGAAGCGAATGTCTTGAGAGGAAAGATAATAAAACAAGTGTTTCATTTCCTAACAGTCCGTACTCAGGTCTGCTTCCAAGCCGCGTTTAGACGAGAAATAATGCAAGCAAAGGAAATAGAAATCTCTACGGAGTCGGGGAGGCCGCTTCATGAGTACCGCGAGTTCTCATCAAGTACGCACTTTATGCGCAGGAAACTAAATTACTCTATTTACGATTTAAAAATGAAACGTGGACATTAAAAATGCAGAATTCTTTTGGCCAGATTTTTTTCTCGTAGCAAATTAAGAACCCTTAAAATGCCGACTGCGCTTCCTGTCTAATGATCGATACGAATAAAAAATCGAGCTGGAGAACACAGAAATGAAAAGTGAAGACGCCGCTGTGTACAGAAACCACTATCTTCTTCAAGACCCTGTACTCGTAAGAACTGAAACGCTCGCACCGACGAGCTTCGGCATGGACGGCTTTCCGAACTGTCTACCGCATCCTTATGCGAAAAGGGCAGTGGTTCCCGCGCTTGTTCTATTGCTGAATACTGCAATAATGCAATTGTTCAGTCTTGGTTACACTTGCACTATTGCTCTTGTGGGTTCTTTACAGCGTTTGAGTTCGCAAAATTCACTTTTTTTTTCCTGGTCCCTTTGTTCACATTTTCGCCCCGTTAGTTCCTTCTCACGGCGGTGTGTAACCAACCAGAAATTGCGTTCTTAATGTTCCCCACATCTTCTTTACCTTCAATCTCCCATTTCCCCTCTTTCGCCGAGAGCAACGCAAGAGAGGCGTTTCATCCAGCGGCACCTCTCCCAGATTCGCCGGCTAGCGCAGCCGTAGAAGAGCTTTCGCGACACCTCTTATTTTTCTCTGCCCTCCGTGCCCGACCCATCGTCACCTTTTCAGCCGTCGTCTCCGGCCGTGTTTGCGTTCTGTGCCGGGAGCGTGCCCCCTGTTCCGGGTCCACGGCGACGGGCTCCTCGAGCCGCTACTGCCGCCGCCGGGGGAAATGGAGCCGAAGCACGCCAGCCGCCTCCACCCGCCTTTGCGCCGCCGCCGCCATGTTGCTTTCTTTGCTGCCTTTTCTTTCCCCACGCTCCCGTATATCCTCATTGCCACTGTTGGTGGACGGGAGGAAAAGAGGAAAGAAAAGGAGTCGCCGCTGTAAGAAAAGCGTGGGATGGTGGGGGTGGAATGGCACTCAAATTGAGCCGCTTAGGCGATCGAGACCTGATGGCGACTAACCGGCCAGTGGCAGCAGCGGCAGCTTGGGGCGAAAGCGGCTTTCTTGCTCCGGTGCCCGCACGTGGCTTTTAAAAATGGCGCCGCTGTTGCTTTGCAACGTTCGCTGCCATTTAAAGGTGAAAGGGGGAGAGTGTATAAAAAAAGCAAAAAACTGAAAGTGAGATCTGAAGATAAAAAAAAAAAAAAACTCACTGGCGCAGAGTTAGGCAAAGGCGTACAGACCTGAAAGGTGAAAACCTTTTAAGAGCCTGACGACGTCAATTGTGGGGAAACGTCGAAGGAGAAGCCTACTCCTATGCTTCGGGAGATAGTGACTGCATTTTTTCGTTACAGACGCCGAGAATTATTCAGATGTATAGAGTTTATTTTAATTAAATACACGTCAGATTATGCCCGCATGCCTTTAATAGGCCCACGTGTTTGGTTGCGCTGTGTTGCCGTCAGGAAGCGCATCCATGCAGAGCCACTCTTCGAGCTACTCTGCGCTTAGAGCTGTGACCTAACATAAGAAAAATGCGCATCATTTGCTTCTTTTTTTTGCTTCCGTGTGCTTTTAGACCGTACCTTCATGAGCGTACAAAAGTGTGCAAAGATCGAGTTGATATAACTGAGACCGCGAGGAGAATACTGCCTTGTTTGATACCTATAATGTTTGATAAGCTCCTGCATTCGAACTGTGGGCGCAGTTTTGTTTCATACATGATTTTGTACTTTTTTTTCTAGCCGTGTATTTTTGACCTGGGTTTTGAAGCATCAGTTTTGAATTCATCGCTACATACAGCTGAGCAAAAAATGTCGCGCTTTAGGGCTCGAACAGTAGATGACCTGCACTTTGTATGCAGAGTTTATAACTAGGTTGGAAGCTGTCTACATGCAGTGCGCACAAAGAAGAAAGCAGTGTAAATATACACCCCTGTTGTTACGCAGCTTCCAGGGTAAGACTATAGTGGTGTACTGTACTTTGTTAACCTAGCCGGTACATGTTGAGCAGGGAAAGGCACAGCGCAACTCAGACAGGACGAAGCAGGTAGACAGACACAGCGTTCTACACAGTGACACAGTGAATGAACGGTTACCAGCCTGGCACCACGCCGAATGACGTGTCGCGAGATGGCCTACATCTTGAACGCAAACCTCGGCTCTTATGATGCATGATCATTTGATGTTAGCGGTGCTAGGGGAAACTTAGAACCCCGACTGACCTGGCTTTGGGTCTGCACGAGACCGGGTCATACGCCCATTTCTCCAAGCACTTCACTCCAGGGAATCTGAACGCTAGGCCAGAGAAAATATAGTTCCTATTTAAAAGCCTGTGGATGTCCAGTGGCTCTGGAGGTCGAACCTCGCACCTTCTGCATAGTGGATGCTGGAACTATGGCTCTAATATTTCGCCACTCCTTTGGTACTGTCCTGCTGGCTTTGCTCCGAATTGTTCAGCGGTGGGGACAGGGAAGCGTGCAGAGCTGAATAGTGTTTTCTTTTAACCAGTAGAGGGCATTATTTTTTCTCCGCAAGGTCTCATTTCTATTCAGAGGCTTTTTTCACAAAGTTATCATCTACTTCAGAACTGCCGCACGTTAGTATGGACAAAGCTTCTTAAAACACTCCTGCTTCAAAGCCACCGATTTCTACCAGTAACTTGGTGATAACTAGTAGACAAATACTTCACAAACATCACAGAAATGCGTTTTTTCATTGCGTAAGCAACACTGCGCCAGGTTTCGAGCCGTCGCGTAGCTCCCGGCGGTGGGCACGGTTGACCTTAAGCCGCAGCGAGGTCAAACAGATGGAGTGGAGAGAGGAGAGAGGAAGCGGGAGGGAAACGGGGATAAATACGCGCGTTCGCCTTGGCCAAAACAGTTGCTGCTTGCTTACGCAACTTGCCCGGTTTAACCAGAGCTAAACTTGAGCCATTTTTTGTGAAGTGATTTATCCTTCTAATTGAATCCTTCGGTCGCCAACACCCTTCTATGAATTAGATTAATAGTAGGGTGCATTGCAAATATATCACCCGTTGAGCTGAATATGGGTTCAGCTAGGGAGCAGTATTTGATATCGAAGTAATATTTGCACTTCCTTTGTGTGAAGATAACAGTTCGTTTAAAGCAAGAAACTTCACGTCACTGCGCGCTGCCAGACTAAGCAAGTGTCCATTCAGTTTTTTTTTGTCTCGAAGAAAGAAAGTAAGAAAGAGAGAAAGAAACAAAGAAAGAAAGGAGGAAAGAAAGGAGGAAAGGTAGAAAGGAAAAATGAAATGAAGAACAGGGGAAAAATGAAAGGAAATAAACAGAGAAAGAAATCAAGGAGGAAAGAAGGAAGGGAAGAAGGATGAGAGAAAGAAAATCAACCAAATGCAAAGCGCTGCGAGGATTAGCCCGAACTTCCTATAACGCACTTCGTCACAAAGGAGGCTGCAACAAGACATAAGAGGCGAGGGCCATCTCCCGCAACAATGACCGCGAAGACGCGGACCGCATGGGGCCGCGCAACATACGTGCACCCTTTCCACCACTCCCATACAACAGCATCGTTCTACTCTCTCTCTGTCTCTTCGCTCCGCCTACAAAAGGACGGTCGGCGGAGCGAATCTCCGCTGCAACGCGCCGACGACCGTCGCTCTCCTACTCCCAAGGGAACCGCTCTTCTCCGGCGACGGAGGAGGCATGTAGAACGCGCAGCGTACTCAGGCCTGTATGCCTCCTCGCATGCCTTCTATTTTATTTTTTTGACGCGTGCGCTTCTCTGTGTGTCTGTGTGTGCAGGCCTTTTCTATGTGAGTCCCGAGGGAGATAAAACGGAAGTCGGCAGCCGTCGCGGCAAGACTGCTCGCTCCCGCTATGCGGCGGCGGGAGGAGCGCTTCATTAATTACGCGAATTAATGGCGGCTCCCGGGCTTCGTCTCGGTCCGCATGGACGAGACGGAGGAGGCAGAGGCGATCCCGTTCTACACACTGCTACCACCACCAGCACAACCACCACCGCCACTAGTGCCGAATTCGCCCTCGCAGTTTTCCCTCACTCGTACCCCTAGAAACACTACCCTCGCCCTCTCGACTTTTCCCTCTTCCCTGAGCAGCGCACTTCGCAACCACACTTTCTATCGATCGCGTATGTGGGGAGGAAGAGGAGGTGAGTGAGAGGGAGAAAGGGGTGGACGAGAGAGGAGGGTAGGGGACAGTATCACGTCCTGCCGATGGTGCAATGCTTGTAAAAAAGTGAGCGCTTGCGCAGCGATTCAAAACCAAGAAATAAGAAAGAAGAGAAAGCGTAAGCTGTGGATAGAAAGGGAAAAACGAAGAGGAGCGCATGGAGCACACGAGCTATGATGCTTACTTAATCAGCTGATTTGGGTTAGATGGCTGCTGCTAGTTGATTAGGCTCTGGTTTCGGGTCGTCGCTCGTTTCACTGCTGGGTTCGGTCTTTACGCTTCAGTGGCTCGTATTATTTTGCTCTCTTTTTTCCTTTTATTTTTCAGCGTCTGCAATGCTTCTCTTGGGGACCTTGCTACGACGTGTCGCCGCGACGATAGCAGCACCCTCTTCGGGTGACTGGCTCCCTGTCTAGGAGAGGAAATTAACAACAAGATGAGTGCGTGCGCCGTGATATCGGGATGAAGGGTCTTTGTTTTTTTTTGCGGCTGTGTGCTAGCACGGGGTGAGGTCAAGGGTCCGAATCCCACTAGACTCGTTCCGAGGTGCGCTCAAATTTGACATTAGCATAGGTCCAGCCTAGCTTTTGTTGATGTTTGCTGATTTGAGGCCTTGAGATAGGGAGTTAAATCTGTGCTCTATAATACGCCTACTGCTATTCGAAAGTTTTCACTACATTTTATGCCCTTATTTACAACATTGCTAACAAACTAAACACTTATTATAAAGCTGCACAGTCTTTGTCAGAAGTTTAGAGCCCAGTTAGTTTTCTTTTCAGTGATGTAGTGGTGCTCCTGCAGCATTCGTGGAAGTCCTACCAAGTTGAGGGAGCAGAAATAAAAATATTCTTACCTTTAGGAGATTTTGATCATCAAGGAAGCATTACAAGCCGAGCGGCGTGGCGCAGAAGCAAACAGGCTCTAAACCTCTGAGAGATTTGAGCTTCCCTCTCATAAAGCAGTATCGCAGGAGAGCACCGGGGAATGGTTATCTGCGCTATGCAGGCCGAGTTCAGGAAGTGACAGCAAAAGTTTTGTTGAGAAAATAAATTACTCAACGATTATGCTTTCTAATCAACGTCTTTTACCAGCGCGGCTTTGCAAGCTTCTGTGATGTAAGCCTTTGCTCTTTGCGATGGGATGAAGTGACTCCACCAACATCTGTAAGCACTGCCCTCGGACGTGTCCTCGCTGCCTTTGACATCGCCGGTGTGACGTCCACGATCACGCGATTTTACATGACGCCAAGTGGCCACGAGTGTGTGACGGTGTCGTGACAGTCGCGTGATTTCATGTGTCCACGAGGTAGTAATATGTGACGTCAACGACGAGGACGATCGCGCGCAAAGTGAGCCATTAACTTCCGTGTAAGAATTATAACGTGCAGTCAGGCCGGAATGAAACACGAACAAGCATATGGCGTACTTTTCCACTTTCCACCGGGATATTCGTTTACAACCGGTTTGTCAAAATTGGTGAGGGTTTAACGTAGTTAAACCGAGGAGACGTGCGAAAGCAGGTGTTACTTCTTCAACTGGAGGGGGCAATTAAGCTCCGCCTTAAGAGCAGAGGGTGAATGTACATGTATGCAGAATTTTTCATTCTATATTTAACATTCATAGATGGCGTTGAGTCCTCATGCCTCTACCAGCGCAGTTGCGCAGCGGTTAAGAGATTTTCCACTGCAGTGGCAGGTGGCAGTTTCTATCAGAGCCACCCGTAGGATTTGAGCGACTCATGCTGCTCTTCCCGAGAAACCTCTCGCGCAGCTGGCGCGACGCTCTTCCGAACTTACCCGAGCTCACCCTAGTCAAGCAGAACTTCTTGCTGGCCTAGTTGGTTCATTGTGACCTGAGGGAAAACAGCGCGAAAGAAGCCCGAAGGCGAAACGAAGAAGGGACCCTTTTTCGTTTCGCCTTCGGGCTTCTTTCGCGCTGTTTTCACTCATGTCTCACCCTAGTAACTCTGGTAAGCGGTTGCCAAGTAAGCCTAGCGGTTGCCAGGTAAGCAGGGGGGTCCACGGACCACGTGACGAGCGTTTAGACCTGGCGTAGTATTGCTTTCGCAATAATATATACTTCTGCAGGCCTTTCGCCCTTGAATAGGAATCAGGCTAGTTATGGACTTCAGCTGAAAGTATACGAGAAGACATTTTGTTTTGACGACAGAGGCAGTTTCTGTTTGGCTGTTCCTCATTATACGTATCGAAACGCAAAGGCGTCGCGACAATTGAAATTCACAGCATTTTCTTTAGTACTGTGCTGCTTCTTGTCACGTAAGACCATTATTGCCTTGTTTACGGCGATATAATTTCGGTAATCGCGTCAGAATCTCTTCTGTCGGTACGCGGCGGCCATGTGATAAGTTGCGACCCCAAGTTACTGTACGTCACGAGGAAACGCAACGCGTCTCGCCCAAAAGTGGACAACTGAAACACGCTTTGAGGAAAGAAATGAAAGGGGTGAAAAGACAGGCAGAAAAAACTCAATTTCTAGTGTGTTCTGGTCTATTAAGTGCAGCTGCGAATGATCGGCCGCGAAGAGGTGAGCATAGCTGGCCGAACGTTTCGTGTAACGTATACTGTCAAACACGTGGCGTTCCCTCGCCTCCGCCGACCTCCAGTCGCGTTTTCCGAGGCCATTTTGCCATTAAACAAAGAAACAGAAAAAAGAAAACACTCCATCGAACGTGCTCAATTACCGCTACTATTCGCACTTCGCCTTTCAAAAACACTTCGTTAAGGTTGATCGCATTCATCACTTACCCTGAACAGATGACGTCGTTCCCAGCGGCACTACTGAAACTGTCCTCCAGTGCACCAAATTTTCGGCTTAAGTGTGATGGATGCGGTAAGTGTGAAAGGTATTCTTTCGTCGTTTTATTTGTTTTACTTTTTCTATTTAATTTTTTTTCAGCTCATTGTGGTTTTTTTTTTGTTACTTAATCTGGGAAAGATAACAGTCGCTAAAAGAGCAATATCTTTTTAACCCGCATTTCTGGGCCTAATTCAGTACGAACTCACCCCGTATCCAGACATGGGGCTCCTTGCGTGACCTTTCCGTCGAACACGAAAAAAAAATTACAGGGAAGATCCCAGATGCCAGGGAAAGAGGGGCGAACCCGGTGGCGTGCTACGAAGATCCTGAGGAGCAGGAGCAGGAGGGTCACCCTAGCAGCGTCAGCCGCCGTTCTTCTTTCGGCTCCCCTCGAGCATGAAGCCGGATTAGGCCCCTGGGTCCTCCGGCTGGCATTGAGGGATCCCCCTGTCGTGACATCCGTAATTCAGGGCCTCCGAGGACGGCTCTCCTTGTTATGGAAACGAGGCCCCGAGTCCGCCGCTGTCGAGGTCGTCCGTGCCCGACGCACCGTCTCCGAAGATGTAAGGAGAGCACGGGGGCCGAGGGTAGCGGTGAAAAAGAAAAGCTTTTCACGAGGCTTTTAGGCTTTGACCGGGATCCTTTGATCAAAAGGCTCCTGCTTTGACTCTCGGGCCTAGCTCGCTTGCTGCTTCCACCTGTGGAAGGCTATATGACCACCAATTCTATCGTGTTTCGTATTCCTATTTTTTTAATTTATTATCGCTCTTTTCAGTACTCCTTGTTTTTTCTTCTTCAGACTAAGAAAGCCTGGCTTGTGCAACAAGTGGGAGTTACGAAGAAAAAAAGACCTTTTCTTCAAGTTATCAGCCGTGAATACTGGATTCATAGAAAAAGAATTCTAATACGGAAAAGACACGCTTTAAAGACTGGGGATGTTTGCCGAGTAATGTACCTGTCAGAGTACTCCAGATGAAGATGATAAAGCAGAAATTATGCACACTCACCCATCAATCTCGCGAACGCAAGCACAATCGCAGGAACAGGACCGTGCACTCCCGCACGCCAGGTATCGCGCTCTTTCAGCGGGCACACGCATGTCCCGTGTCTCTCAGACAAGTCAAAAGAGCCTTCGTCTCTAAACGGAGAAGACGCTACCCCAAGATCCTGGAACATTATCTTGTTTCAGGGGAGATTCACGACATGGTCTTAATGTCACATCTAGCGCCCTGCGTAAACGCATTTAAAGAATAGTAGATAAAAATTGAGCACAGGCGTGACCGGTACACGTCGTCAGAATAAGGGCTTACGAGTGCCTTAAGCACGTATTTTTTTTGTCGATACTAACAAAAAAACTTGGGGTTCTACAGCCATAAATAATTAATTCCTCCCGATTGCCCAAATAAGCCCCAACGTTCTACTCGGGCTGTCTTATTCTCTTTCTCTTACATCTTCCTTTCCTTCAGCCTCCTCCACTTCCAGTTCATCGCAATGACATTGACTACTTACCCTTTAACCTACCAGACCATGCTTAGGGTGTACGCTTATAAAACGATTGGTGGTGGTTAGTGTTTTCCAGGTATGTTAGGATCATGGGGCGGTATAAAATACCCTATCTGAAACCAATTCGATTCTATTTTTGAATTTCCCGCCCTACTTCACTGGCTGAAGCCATGCCACGCCCCGCGTTCACTGTACGTTGTTGGCTCAACACCAGCGAAAGTGAGGACTTGGCGTAGCTTCAGCCAACGAAGTAGGGCAGGTAAATTAAAAAAAATTAATGGAATCTGTTTTAGAATCGTTGTGCTATACCGCCACAGGAATATCATCTAGGTGAGCCCTGCATTGAGGGCACGAAATTCGGATAAATACGTGTAATAGGAGCTCTATAATGGATTTCTGTATTGAAAACCGATCGACCCCTTGCATACGGAGACGAAGCGCCAAATTCAGTGCTAGATGCCGCCCAACTAGAATATGGAGTGAAGTCGGCAATCAGAAACTCCTCCTGCTCCGTAAAGTAGCCGATCATTGGTAAGGCTGTGACTCCTTTGCAGAAACGCGGGTGGTCAAACACAGAGCGAGAGTAATCGAAGTCCTGGAAGGGACCTTTTTCTAGGAGGGCATTGTGCATGCGTAAAGCTTCGTCCTCTTCCGACATTTTTGGCAGGTATTCCCGGCGAAAATGTTGGTCTCGTTCGCTGCACGTATTTTCCCACGAATGGTGCTTGTGCGGCAATGTACGCGACGAAACAAGGTGTATCTTGCCTGCCCCTTTATGTCCGCCATTACGTGTCAGTCGTGTGCACGGGTGACTCGTCTATCTGCTCTGGTTAGAGGAAGTCGGCACTGCTCTGAACTATTGTCCAATAGCAAGCGAACCCCGGAATTTAGGAGAGCCCTCCCAGAAAAATGCGAAAGATAGCCTTCCCCACCTCACTCGGCAGGCTTAGTTCGTCTGGCTGTCGCTAGAGGGGTGCGCTTTTGGAAAGAGGACCCCTCTTTGTAAAGAACCTTCGTGGCTCTTCGGGTTTCGCCTGCATCCGAAGCCTCCGTGCCTCGGCTTGTGCGCGACTAACTGCGGGGTCGTGCGTTGAAACTGCCTCGCTGACCTACCAGCACGTGCTGGCACCTGCTGTGGCTTAGAGGGAGTGCTGTCTTAGGCCACACCGCAATGAAATCCAGTGCGGACACCGGGCGGAAGCCCAGCTGGGCTCTCCCTCTTTCCGTCTCTCAGCCCGTCAGCTCCTTCCTGCGAACGACAACGGGACCATAATGTTGGTAATTGAGGCTTTAACAGATATCTGTGTATAAAAGTATATAGTAGTTTAATTGGCCGCCATGAAAATGGCGAAAGGAAATATGAATATAAATGATTTTTCCTCCAATTACTTATAAATTTAAAATGCCATTTTTGTGCCTTAAGAAACTATTCTGCTGACTCGCAGGGTCTTTGCTAGGAAACAGTAGATCCGTTCAATAACATACGAGTCACACAAAGCAGAACGGACTTGCAGAAATGCAAGTCCTATGCCTAATGATTACAGATCGTATGACGGCCAGTCGGCCCGACACACATCTCGTGCTTCAGCCGTGTCACAAAAGAAATGTTGAACATGTGTCCCTCAGGCACGTGCTTCACTAAATAAAGTGGATGTATATCAGTGTACATAGGGGAAAATCAAGGGAGCCTTCCAATTAATTTCAGCGGTGTTAGCGCAAGTTGGGTATGTGCCCTGTTATTTCTATAGGCTGGCACCTATAAAAGTTTCTCGAGGCTGAAAAGGATGGTCGATGTTCCGGATTAAACATTTTTCTTTTGGTTCTACTGTCGCCACGCAGTACTCAGTCAAGACATTTCATTTAGCACACATACGAGCACTGCACTACGGCTACAAAGAAAACCAACACATATCTCAAGAGCTTTGTAATTGATGAAGCACACTCCGTGGTCTAGGGCTCAAACCCAGGACCACTGCATATCGGGGCAGTACCTTACGAATCAAGCCAGGACTGCTAGCAAGGGATTCGGTGCCCTGCCTTGAGCGAACCTATAGCTTTGTTGGCATAACAAGTCGCCCGGAGAAACAGTGGTCCCTTGTTCAGGTCTTGGACGAGGATGAATTTTTCTTGAAGGGAGGAAATTGAGAAGTCTTCGACACTTGCTTCTATTGTACCGTACGTCGACGCTAGGATAAATACCAATGAGGAGTTGAACCATTCATCTAATCTGCACTCCTTTAGAGAATTTCTTTAAAGCCTTTGACTGTGATTTTGGCTATGACTTCATCGTGTTTTCCTGCTCAAGAAATAAACTGGTAGAAATTTAGGAGAGTCTTTTTATAGTTTTCCGTTATCGTAGCAAATGTTTAGTGACAACGGTTACCTGAGGGCATGTGCTCCACTGATGCTTTTTTCTTCTTGCTGCAGAAAACTTCTTACCAGGAACTCTGCCTCTGTTTAAAAACACACCTACAGAGCTTGTCTTCTATACTCTATCTCTTGTGGGTTGTTAATGCTTCTAGCTTAATCTGCTTCAAATCTCTCCTTTTTCATTATGACGGACTCCATAATCCCGTGTATTGTGCAGTGCAATGAGTAGTGTGTCATGCGATCTGAATTATTTCCGGACCTACTTATTGACTACATGTACTGATAATTTCATTTCATTGAATTATTGATCAACTGCTTTGATCGGTCGACCAATCGATCAATCGATCGCTGGACCAAAAAGAATCTGCCTTATGGAGTGCCTGTTCTGGAGAAGGAATTTATCAGGGAAGTCAGATGTATTGGGCTCGATAGCAAACTAGTAACCGTCGAAATCGGCATTGTTGTTCGAGACTTTTTTAACTGTTCTAGCTTACCTCCAGGCTTTGTCGCCTGATCGATCGATCAATCGATCGGTCAGTTTAATATGTGACAGCCACTTGACGGACAAGAAACCTGGAACAAAATGACGCGATCATTGCAATTGGCTAGCAAGGCTGAGGTAAGCAAGAACAATAAAAAAAAGGCTCGCACAACAATGACGATTTCAACGCTTACTAATTTTCTGTTGAGCCCAACACATCTGGGTTTCCTAATAAATCCTTTTCCCAGAAGAGGCACCTCATACGGCTGATTCTTCTTCTTCGTCTGAACTCCCAGAACGCACCCGAAACTTTCGAACCTGAGGAAAGCGACGCATACAAACAACCCCGACCCCGAGGGCATGGAGAGAACGCGTCGCGCGGTCTTCTCGTCACGGTGCTGCCTTCGACAGCGGCGGTATCCTGAGACGTGACGTTTCCGTCCGGATGTTTAGCGTTTGTTTACTCGCAGCTTCCGCGGAAGGCCCGATCGCGAGACCGCAGAAACGCTAAGATCCCGACTTTGGCATCAGCGCATGATCCTCGCGTTCCAAGGAATCGCCGTGGGGCGTCTTTTTCTCGTTTTATTTGTTTTATTTTCTTTACATCCTGCTCGTTCTCCTGCCTGAGAAGTGATTTCCAATTAGGAGAGAACGTCCCGTTGTTCTCAGCATTCGCCGGCTGCGGCCCCCAGCAGCAGGCAGCTAATGACGAGGCGCTTTTTCATTATTATGCTAAGTCCGCCAGTCTCGCTGTTTGCTCGACTCTGCAATCACGAGCGGGCCGCTGCTGTTCTTGAAGGGCGTCGTTGATGGGCTCTCCCTTTCTGTTCCCCATTCCTTTTTTATTTCTTCATCCTTTTTCTATTCCTTCCACGTTTTTGTCACTGCGCTGACTTCTCGCAAATTGCGATCGCGTTGTCGTACGAGAAATCGCATCGCGCGTAATGTATTCTCCCACGTAAGGGAGAACAGTACTAACTTTGTTCTTAACGGTGACCGGTTCCGCGTAAGCCGTCTTAACTTTGTTTACGTTTTTTCCCCAAATTCCTCGCTTCTCGGCGGGTCTGCCGTCATAACGGCTGCTTATTTCGCCGCGGAAGAACTTGGGTCTAAACCGAGAAGAGAAATCAGCTCCGCGTACTGTTTCTCGAGGACGTTCCGAAATATGAGCGGTACTGAGGGATAATGAGATTTTGCGTCCGCCTTAGATTTCGTTGCTTTTTGGCCCTCTTGTTTCCCTTCAAGGTTCCCATTACTTCTTGCGCTATGTAGGCTGGAAATGAGCGAAATTTTAGGCGGAATTTAGGCCGCTGTTAAACAATGCCCTCGTTGTTCGCTTCCCTACAGTGTTTCAAAACGAGTAGCTCCGAAAGCGCCTTAGGCATTGGTGTTCTAAATGGTTCTGTGCCGCACGGCTAGTACAAGACAGCAGTCCCAATGCGAAAATTATAAAACGTTATCAGCTGATCTTAGGATCTTAGGGTTGATCGTTACCTTTTTGGGAAAGCACATTATTAGGTGTGCTTAGTTGTATTGTTTATGTAAAGTCTTACCTTAATAATCTGCGCACATGCACGAGTGAACCATTCGGGGTTGAAAGTTAACGCGTGCACATCTGCAAACCAGTAGCGTACTACCTTCCTGAACCTTTTAGTTTCATTTTCATTTTAGTAACAAACCCAGATCAGCGTCTTGGACTATGATTTCACGTGTTTGAAAGGAATAACTGTCCTAATGTGTATTATGACTGCTCTCTCATAATGCGCAAATGAATTTCTTTATACCCTGAAAAAGGGTTTCTCGCGAACATATGTATTGCTAGTATAGTGAAAATAATATTGATGCCCTTTTTTCTGACATTGATTTAATCAATTTTTTTGGTTAGGTTATAGTAATTTTAGACACGTTTCTTATGGAAATCAGTCGAAAATAAGAGAGCGTATCGTTCTAGCCGTCGCAGTCCTAAATATGTCCTGGGTTCATAATTTCTAATCGCATAACGTTCTTCAGTTTGTTTCCGTCTCTGCTGGATAATTTATAAAGATTAAGTATTCAACTTGAGAAAAACAGTTGATTAAGTATTCAAGCATGTGAAGATGAATGTGAACATCACCCGCACTTCACAACACTTTGCTTCCAATTTCATCTCTTTACTGCTCGTTGTGTGCGCTCATCTTCGGCTGAAAGGAGCTCTCCGGACGCTATACTTTTACCTACAAAGCCCTACACTGTTAATGCACTCACCATGACGACGACTGCACTTCCTTTCACCTTTGCTTGCGAACGGCGAAACTGCAAAAGCGAACTGCGGAGATTCGCCCTTTTTTTACTGCATGTCTGAGAGCAAGTGAGCTCACCTAAGCATTTCACAAAATCTGGCGCTCCCACTTCATAAGCAGCAAGCACTGTTCCTTTGTGGGGAGTTTTACGAGTCCTCGTTGGAAGAAGTCATTCCAGTGTGCTGAGAGCTTTGTCCCCGGCGTTAGGAATGCATGAGGCGTGAAGGGCTCTCTTCGGGAAGCGTGTGTTGGTTTGCGGGGGTGGCTGGCACTTCACACGTGAGCCTATTTCTGCGAAAGCGCGATTTCGCAAGCGCCTCTCTTGGATGGTTATACGTACAACACCTTGATAGTTTTGTTCTGAGCAGGTCTTTGTTCTTATCGCACTTTTGTTGTTATGTATTTGTTTCTTATCACGTTTTTTTTTCTCTCTTACCTCACTCATTCGATGGGAATCGAGAGGTTAGATGGCAAACAAGTGAGCGTGGCCCGTTGCCCAGGGCCACTGAAAGCGCAGTCCCTGGCTGATTATAGCAGCTCAGAGTGCAGCAATTATGATGGTGATTGTGAGGGGTTTTGTGGCGATGATGATATCGACGGTAGTGGAGAAGGAAGCGACACGTACCTTTATTAGAAAGGTTTAAAATTCAGTTAATGATGCGTCTTATTATGTCTCATTATCCGGTGGGAACAAAAATTCTAACAGCCGGAGTTTGCCCATCTATGTGAAGAGTCGGAGATGTCGTCGCTGCTGTTTCTCAAGTGTGGTTCACGAAGACTTGGAGAGCCCAATATCTTAAGAAGATCAGCTTTCGTAAGACTGACATGCGATAAAAAGAACAGAGCCAAAGAATATATTCTTTTAACTGCAAAATTGACTTCAACGCAAAACTAGAAGAAAAAAACTACAGCAACCTCTCTTTTCCCGTGAGGCGTGCTCGGAAGGCGATGTCGCATGAGCTGCACGAAAAGATTGTCGAGAGGGTGTCGTAAGAGCGCTATACGATATATTCCTAATTACTCTCAAATTTTTTTCTCCCTAAAAAAAACGGAGGAGGAAACGGGAATGAATGAATGATATCCTTTTTATTTTTTTGTCCGCGCTACCGTCCTGTCTCATGGGCTCGTCAAGCAGTGCCACACGGCTTTTCCTCGAAAACTCGCTAATGAACCCCGTCAGACTGTGAGCACGAGTGATCAGCCCATCACAAGCCAGCCGGCCGTCTTACAAAAATGAAGAGAAAAAGCCACGGCAGCTGGGACTGAGAAAAAAACGAATTTGTAAATTATTAGCCAAACGAAATGGCGAAGCTTCTATCCTTGACAGCCTTGACAGTCCTAGACGAAAAAAAAAAAAAAAACCCTGCGCCGCGCGAGCTCGGTGCCGTGCCGTAATGCGGCCCTTTCTTCTGGAGCACTGAATTTCTGATTAGCTCTTCTAGAAGCCTCCAGAGAGCAGGTTGTGATGCTCTGGCGTTCGGCCGCTATGCAAGTATAATTCGGCTCGTGGCATCACCACCGTTAGTAATACAGGAACATAGTTTCTTTTTGTTATGAAAGAAACAAAGAAAACATAAGAAAACATAAAAAGCATTGCAGCATAACAGATGATAAAGGAAAACTGAAGGGAGGCCTGAAGTGAAGGAGCAGACGGGAATACGTGAAAGGGGGCGACAAAGAATGGGGGAAAGAGGAGGGCGCTTCTTCAGGCCTCCTGGAGCATGAAGCCGGATTAGGCTTCCAAGCTCCAGCCTTTCGCTTTGAAGGTATGACGGGGAGTAGGCAGAGAGGGTGAGGAGGACAGAGGAGGGAGGAAAGAGAGAGGAAGGACTCCCCTGTCGTGACACCCGTAATTCCGTGCCCGACCGGTCTCCTTGTTATGGAAACGAGCTGAGCTTCCCTCGCTTTCTTCGGTGTTCGCGGTGCCCACGGCACCGTGCGCGCCGTCGAGCGGAAACAAGCTTGGCTTGACTTGGCTTCGGCTCCGCTTTGGCTCCGTACGTCTCTGGCTCCGCCTCACTTCTTTCACCTGTGGGCGACGTCCGCCGCGCTTCTGGACACGTGACCTTCTGGACACGTGACCGTTCTTCCCTCTGTTCGGCTTCACTTTGCCTTGTTTCCTCTTTGGCTTGCGCTCCTTCACAAGGCCGACTTGCTAGAGTTTACCGTGCGACGCTAGGAGTCGAGTAATTCTTGCACGCACAGCTTCTATACCCTGTACGATGTTCTAATATTGTTCTCGTAGGATGTGAAGCTGTGGGCTTAGAGTCATTTAGCGTGAGGTTAAGTAATTTTTATAACCTTTCGTAAAATAAACGTGAGAAATTAATTAGGTGATAACCTGACTTCTAGTTCATGTACTCATACTGTGTAGGCTATGCGTAATCAGAAGGTGGACACAGTAGTTTAGCCAAGTCTGAAATTCTCTACGTTTCGTGACCAAACGAAACGAAAAAAAAGGGAAATAATTTTTGTAAACAAAGCGTAAACAAACTCTAATTTAAATAAAAACTTCCTTATACTCAAGTTTAAAGTTATGATACAGTTCACTTCTTTAACGCACAAAAAAAAAGAAAGCGTTGCAAGCCCCCATTCATGCACAGCCTATTTGGATGCATATTCAAGAAAATGAAGAGTAAGGGAGGCAGAGGTGCGCTTTGCACTTGGGTTTGCTCTTAGGGGCGGTGGGAACCAAACAATAAAGAGAAGATTTAGTTAATTTTATTCGGTACAGCGCGTGGCCACCTTAAATATTAATCTAAAGACAAAGACATCCTCCATTACCGAGCGTTGGATGAAGGCCAATATCACCTCCTGAATACTAGCGACGCCCGCACGTGGTGAAGGCTTTTTATGTGCGTTATGTTTCGAATAACTCGAAATCCGCCTTTGTGGTGACTCTTCCTTCAAGAACTTTCGGTCTGCGCGACACTCAAGGAAGAACAAAGAAGGCAGACACCACGACGCTGTATCCCTTTCTATGCAGTATGAGCCAACTAGCCCAGCAGTTTGCACTCAAGGAAGAAATCTGAGCTAGTTGGTTATGATTCCATATCAACCTAAGACTGCGTGTCACAATCGTAGGGCATCACTTATTCCTAACATTCTAGTCCAGAGAAGAGAGAGAGAGAAAGAAATACTTATGCCCCGGGGTTTGATTTAACTGAGAACTTTATTTATAACAAAAGTGAAGGGGGCAGCGGGGGAGAAAGAGAGGCTCTAGGCTCTGTGGGCCTCCTCCACCCTCTGGCCCAATCTAGGATCTTGTCTTGGAGATGAGGCGCTGGGCTGCGTACGGCAGTCCCCCACTGCTCCTTTGAGTCAATATTCAGGATTTGTTTTCTTTTTTTCTGAGGGGGGGGGGGGGGATGACAAAAACAGCTCCTTATGATCTCATTGTTTTGCCACCCTAATCCCTGAAGTTTAATTTATAGTGACGCACTTCACGGTTTCATTGCTGCGGTCGAGCCTTGTTTGAAAGTTTACAGCATTTCTTTTGCGTCATTACTTCGTTACTGAGCCCTGTGTCCTGCTAGGTCTCCGAAGCATGTTGCTGTAGTCATGAATAATACATCTCAAGCTATCCATAACGTTCGATTATGTTCGAATATTGTGCTAGCAGAACTACGGTCGGCTTACCGATTTCCAATAGTTGCAGATTACGATGAATAGTTATAAACTCTTACAATCGCAAGAACGAATGCACTAGTGAGCCCACGAACGAACCCACGAACGAACCCACGAACGAACGCAGTAACTGACACAAGAGCGAACGTAAGAAGCAACTATCAAGAAAGCATGCTTGAAGATTTATGACCGTGCCACACGAAAATTAGCAGCGTGGAAAACGACGGAAAGAAGTAGGGACGACTTCGCAAAATTTTCACGTCAAGAACAGTTTGTTTTTTTGAGCACGTCCTCTTTACTGCCTATGGCTTTCCCTCAAGGCAGCCTCCCTCCATTTTCTCCGGAGCTGCTCGTCCTTAAATTGTAAATTATGCCTTGTCACCGCGAGAAACTCTGTCGCAAATTGGCGTGCAGACAAAGCTAAAATTACGCCCGCTCGCTCAAGACTGAAGGCTTGCTCTACCCCTGCTCGCGATTTCTTCAGGCACCTTAAGGCATGTTATCCCTTAGAGTCTCTCTTAATTTTCCTTTTACTTCGCTCACTTATTTTTTTCTTGCCCCGAAACCCCGTAGACCCATCTGGGTACCAGAACCCGCGCGTAAGATTCCCGATTGCCTCAGGCGCCTCTCCTGTCTTTGCCTGCTTTCCTTTGCTTCCCTCCACGAACTGATTTCCAATTAGGGAAGCACGTTCTACTGCACTTCACTGCCTCGCCAGCGGCTAATGACGAACGACGTTTCCCATTATCATGTTGAGCCCGAGCTCTGCTGTTTGCATAGCGCTGTAATCACGACGCATTCTTTTACGGATCGCCGTCGGGGGTCGCGTCGCACGTTTTCCCTTTCCTTGCTGTTTGTTTAAATCTTCGACGGTCGGTGCAAAAATTGGTATTTATCCGTGAAACTGCATCACCTTCGTAAATGAAGCATTCGTAAACGAAGGACTTATGTAGTTAATTAAGTCAAACGGTCACTTTATTTTTTCGCAACAATTTTCTTCCTGATGAACAACGGACTTTGCTTTAGCTTTTCTCGTCTTAAGTAAGATGGCAATGAATAGATTGTCGTGGTGTGAAAGCGAGTGATGCTCAATTTTAAGCTTAAATGTAACCTTTCATCTTTTTACTTTGAAAGGTACATAGGATAAGTTTATCGTACTGCCACCTGCTTGTTACAGTCAGTCCTGGCAAATTGTGGGCAGCATTTCCTCCCATACTGTCTGTTCAGTAACTACTTGCCTCTTTTCTTAGGCAGGGTTTCAGATTGTCGATTTTCTAATGAGATCCGAGTTTCACTCCTTGAACAATTTTTACAGTGCAGAAAAATAGTCTGAATACTTTAACATACTACCCTTTATAACATATGCGCTTTATTTCGTGCTTAAAAGACAACTACAGCAAGTTTTTTTCGCTCATGAAAAGGTCTCTTTTTTTTTATTTAGTAGTATGTCAAGACAGTCCTGAACACAAGTACGGGAAATCGTGATACAGTTGAATGCGTGGGAAATCACTCGCTAGAACTGCCTTTTTTTTAACCGAAAGTGAAAAAAGGGGTGCCGCTGCCACGTTCCCTAAATTGCGTATGGACTGAAACACTAAGGACCACAGGGTCCCGTAGTTGTGACGTTTCGCCGACTCGCTGCTGCTGCTAGAAACCGTCGCGATTAGGTGCGCATTAAGAGCGTGTACTGTAAATTACGCGAACGCCGACCGCATAACTTACAGCACACTGAACGAATGCCCCCGAGCAAGGGCCTCTTTTTGTTTCCAATATAATGAATCTGTGCCCGACGAGAGATGGAGCTGCTAATGCGAATTTTGGGAAAATTATTTTTTTCTCTCACCGGAATTTCCGGGGATGATGCGATTCATTCTGATAAAACATCACAAAGGCCGCACCAGAACACCGCGTAAAAGAAAAAACGATCGCCACATGCTGTTCAACGCTAGCAGTTCTTAGTACTTCGGAAACATTTTCTAATGCTTTTCTAAGATTCCTGAAATTCAATGTTTTGGGGCGGACTGAACCATAGGGCAAATGGATGCGTGACTTTCTTCCAACGAATTTTTATGCCCATTTCATCATTTGGTTCTTGTTCAGAGCTTTATTCTTTTCTTGTTTCTTTTCCTTAGTTTTCGCTCGAGGTTAGAACAAACCGCAGTGTAATATCAGATGGGAAATCTAAACTTCTTTACCAGTTCTTAGTCAGGTTGCATCTTATTAAGCATGAAGTTAATCTCATATATAAACAGAAGAATGGCCTGAGACGCGAGTTGGTGCATGATGCATGATGATGGCGCATGTGGTGTCCCCTCTCTTGTTAGTGTCCTTGTTGCACCGCCGTTTATTTCATCATATATAAACGTTGTCATTTATGAGCCTGCTAGGAGTGCTATCTCTTCCGACTGCTGGATGTGCTCCGTCTTGCTCTTGTTTCAATTTTTCGTGTTCCTTGCGCAATGAATATGCGCACATTAAAAACGAGCTACCGGTTTTTCGATGCGTATATGTCACGGTGGTTGCGACTACCGCGCGGACCAGTCTGCAAGCGTGACGGTGCAACCACGGTCGACATTTCGGCCTGCCGGAGCAATGTGGTCGTCGCGCCATACCAGCAGCTGATTTCGTTCGCTCAAGCTAGGATTGAGAGCAGCACAATCGTGACGCGCGAATGCGCTAGTCACGTTTTTTTTTTTTTTGCATTTCGCGGGCTTTCTTTGGAGCGCGGGAAAAATTACAGATGTCAGGCTTTCTTTATCGATAATAAATGGAATGGCGGTTTCTGAAGGTGCTCTCAAACTTTGCTATTCACATTTGCTGTCTCAAGTCAATATTTACGCATTTAGAAAAATTATCTTAATTGCTAATTAATTAGTTACAAAACAAAAAATTGCCTATGATGCGCAAGTTGGTTGGTAGGTGTATGTAAGTGGTTTCCCTGGCCTGCCTCAAATATTTTCTCTTTTAAGCCTTGGCTAAAGTTTGCCTGGACACCGTGTACATTGCCCCTACGGGGGACTTCTTAGGTAATAAACTGAACTGAACAGAAGTAACGTTCGCAATTTACTAGCTCTTATGCAGAATAGGATGCGCGATACGTTCGTTAAGTATCGTCTAAAGAAGTGATACTTCTGTGGCTTTGAGCAGAAGCGAGTCAGCCTTACTGAAATATTTATTAGGCCGCTGCCGTGGCTTAGTGGTTATGGTGCTCAGCTGCTGACTCTGAATACGCGGGTTCGATCCCGTCCGCGGCAGTCGCATTTCGATGGAGGCGAAATGCTATAGGCTTGTGTACTGTGCAATGTCAGTGCATGTTACAGAACCCCAGGTGGTCAGAATTATCCAGGGCCTTCCACTACGGCGTCCGTCATAACCTTAGTCGCTTTGGGACGTTAAACCCCTTACAAACTAAACCAAATCTTTCCAGTAGGGTGTGGTGATGCGCGTTTACCAGACATGCTCTAGGATTATCTGCCGCGCACGCTCCGACTTGCCTTATATTTGGAGGCGTCAATCACTGAATAAACTAGTTGTTAATGATTTGTGCGAGTGCACCGTAGTAAAGTTTCCACAGAAGTTAAACTATCGCAGGAAGTGGTCCTTACACGCGCTACACGCTGAAGCAAAATATCTGGAGAGCTAAGCAAACTGTATCACCGAGTAGTTTTCGTATAATGAGAATGCCTGGCATGGAACGAGTTCATGAACAAGTCCGGGCTTTAAGAGCGCGCTCTCCAGTAACGTAACTCTGATAACGTAACCATTGTGCCAAGTTTGTTTTGAAGTGATTTTATTTGTTATATATTTTTGCTCGAAACGCCTTTCCGTAGTAGTAGATAAGTGTGTGTGTGTGTGTGTGTGTGTGTGTGTGTGTGTGTGTGTGTGTGTGTGTGTGTGTGTGTGGCGGGCGGGGAGGGCGGGGGGGGGGGGAGGTCAGTAAAAATAACGATGTATTCAGAGCCTAACACATAAAAACAAACAAGTGATATCAGTTTTGCAAACAAATTTTGGACATTATAATGCAAGCATTGTCCAAAGAAAGTACAGTGATGAAAACATATAAATAAATGTAATTCAACAGAAATGCATGGCGCCATCATTCCAGGTTGTATAATTAATCGTCTGCACAAGCGCATAATAGAGTTATTAAACAATTATTGTGTAAACAATTACTTAGCGAAAATTCGGCGAGGTTCTCAAACTTTTTGTTTGCGTTGCGCAGATATTTTTCGTCTTCCAAGTTGGTGCAAGTGATGGTGGCCCCTATTTACCTTACACTAACTATATGCCATTACGCATCCCTAATAACGGCCAGGTGCCCTTGTAATTACTTCGATGCTAACTACTCAGGCCAGTCTAAGGTGGAAGCGGTCATGGCTGCTTTGGATTGGTCCGCAATAACGTGGGCCGTCCCCATTTAGGGTTCCTCCTTTACAACAGTTCTTCCTTCCCGGCCCACCTCATCGCAAAAACTCTGAGCGAGCATACACAGCTTGAGCGGTGCCGGGTTTTTACGAGCTCTCCCTCCCAGCGTCTCATTCCGGCTAGCCAGGCCGAGTCGAGCCTCGCGAGTTGGTTCGAGTTTGACTTGCATTAGGCATGCATGTAGGGCGCGGGAAAGTTTGCGGTATTGCTGTGCGTGACGTTTTCGCAGATGCGCGCACCGCACGGGCGAGGTGGCTGCTCTTGCGAGCTCACGTTCGAGCGAACCCGGGTTGCTGCTGGCGGCGGTGTATAAGGCCCGAGTCTAGCACGTTGGGCGATGAGTGCCGGCTTGCGTTTCTGCGTGTGCTTGGGTGCAATGAAAGCGAGAATCTGCTGCCCGCAGCACAGACGTGCCCGAGGTGGTGGTGGTGGTGGTGAAAAACATTTATAACGCAATAAATATTTACAGAGAGGTGATTGGGGTAGGCCCTATTGGCCCTTTCCCCTAACAATACTAGGTGGAGCCCCTATTCCGGGGCCCCATTGGCAAGCAACGCCGCCCGCGTCCGGTGAACCAAGGCCTTTTGGGTCTTCAGGTCCTGACAGCCGAGCAGGGCCGCCTCCCAGTCCTCTCTGGTGGGGTTGGGGTTGGGGGGGATAGATGGGTTTGACTGACACGCCCAAACCATGTGGAAGGTGTCAGCCACCTCCCCACAGAACTGGCACGCGCCATCAAAGGATGTATTGAAATGTTTAAGCACCGCCGGGCACAGTACAGTGTTAGTAAGAATTTTGATGAGGAGGCGCTCGTCAGCGCGATCCAGACCCTTACAAGGGGCCGGGTAGCGCCGGTGCTCCTCCTTGTAGTAATTGGTGATTTGTTTGAATGTAATGGCCAGATTGTCTGATTGGGAGTACCCTTCCAAGGACAGGGAGATAGCCCGGGGAGAGAGTGCGCGGGCGGCCTGATCGGCCTGTTCGTTTCCCTGGAGTCCCTGGTGACCGGGGGCCCAAATCAGGTTGCGTGGAGTTGGATCTTCAGATCGACAGCTATATTCCAGTATGCGCCAGGCAAGCGGGGGAGCCCAACCCAACTCGTAGTTCCGACAGGCCCCTCGCGAGTCGGTGATGATGTGTTTCGACTTGGGAGTAGTGAGAGCAAGAGCAATGGCAATCTCCTCCGCGTGTGTTGGGCTGTAGGCTTTGAAAGTGAGCCCGTTGACTGTGTTTGTGTTGTGTACGACTGCGGCCGTGTACCACACCCCGTGGTGTGGGCCGGCAACGTCCACGTAATACACATGTTGTTGGTTACCATAGTATCGCGCCAACGCTTCCGCGCGCGCCTGGCGACGACCGCTATGGTCTTCTCTGGACATGTTGCGGGGAAGGGGTCGGACCCGGAGGGCGCGTCTCCAGGGTGCTGGCACTCTCTCCCTTTCCTCAATATGGTAGTCATGTTTGATGTGTAGCCGGTCCAAGAGGCGGCGACCGGACATGGTCTGTGCAAGACGCGTGTATTGGTTGACTAAGTGGGCCTCTCGAAGCTCCCGAAATGTGTTCACCACGCCCAAGGCCAGAAGTCGCTGGTTGGACGTGGTGACCGGGAGGTCGAGAGCCCGCTTGATGACTTTCCGGTGGATGACCTCCAGTTGGTCATCATCATGTTTGCGCAGGTGCAAGTAGGGGGTTGAGTAGAGGATTCTACTCGTTACGAAAGCATGGGCAAGCCGCAGTGCATCCTTGCTTCGTAATCCGCCCCGCTTGTTGGAGACCCGGCGGACCATGCGGCCCACCTGGTCTCCCACCGTGCGAAGTTTGGCTAGGGTGGCTTTTCTGTTTGCGGCTCGCCTTTTGGCGGAGATTACCAGACTGCAAACGTCAAGTGGCGAACGGAATAAAGGCCACAACTTCTTTTCTCTATTTCGCTATCTTTTTGTTCAGGAATGTCCTTGCATTTTGGAGGGAACCGAATGCGAGAACACAAATTAAGTAGCGAGCTGCGGTCCAGAGAAGGCAGGCAGATGAGATTCTTGACAACACAAAAGATAATGAGCAAAGGTCGCAGAGGCGCTTCAGTCCGCTATAAAACATTCCGACGAAAGGGGCAGACGAAAACAAGTCTTCTTGTGGAAACTTTGGCTAGCAGACTAAACTCCCTCGCCATTCCTTACCGTTCTTTGTATTGTTTTCCGATGCGAAGTGGTTAGGTTGTTATCGTTTTATAAATCGTAATAAATCAAATTTGTTTTGTAAGGATTTCAGCAAGACCTACAAAGACATGCATAGAAAACCCAGCTTTATTTAGAGCTTGCGGCCATTAGCTGGGGACACATAATTTTCTTGAGGCGTCCGAGCGGCACGCTTTGGCAGCTGCCTTTTTGTCACTTTGCGGTGCTGCGTTTTTTTCTTATGTCGTGTGTGATGCCTAATTTGCGCGGGTTTCACTCTTTGCCTATAAGAAGTGATTACTGAAAATTGATATATCGACAACATCATTTCATTTGGACATGACACATTAACTCGCCAGAACTCCATCTCTGGCGAGCTCTACCCACAGAGGCACAGCTGCTTCGCGGGCACACATCTCCCTCGCAGGGATTTAAACGAGCGGCCCCCATGAACGAGACGCCGTCACTGAGAAGCGAACGCGCCTGAAAGGTGCTTGCCTACCTTCCGCCCCTGGCGCTGCGCACTGCGACCTAGCACGCTGCGCGCCGCTATCGACTGTGCTCACCCGCCCGCTTGAAACCGGCTCCGCGCTGCGGGCTCGCTTGGCGCGTGCCGGTGTGCATAATAGATGCACGGGGCCGGCGCTCGCTCCCTTCAGCGTATCTTGGTCGCCGCAGGCTTGCTTTGCTCGCGCTATAACGGAGGCAGGGCGGCACTGGTCCGGCCTCGAACCGCCGCCGTGCGCTCACCACCTTTCTGCATCCACGCTTCTGTTTTCGAAGTTTCCTTTTTTTTTTATTATCTTCTCGGGTTCCTGTAGTATTTCTGCCGTGCTTATATTCGCTTTACATTCTCTTTGTTCTCTTATTGCTTCATAACTTAACTATGATCCTGTTATTTTTTCATCATACTGTGTTTCCTTCAGCGTTTCATGTTCTTCTTGGGCTCTCCCCAGTTATCATCTCGGCTTATTCATTTCTTATTAGGCTATTGGAATATTTGTGTAAAGCTTTCATTCCTTCTCCATTGTTTCTTTTCCTTGTTGCGCTGTAAGTTTTTTTAGTTCTAACCGTGCTCTGAACGTGTTTTCTTCATCTTCACATTTCCTTATTGTGCGGTTCCTGAGTTCCATCGGTGTTGTAAACACTGCCGCGTCTTCTTGTACTTCTTTAGTATTTCGGTCGTGCTTTAGTATCTTGTATTCTTAGCGGGTTGTAATTGAGTTCTAGTCGTGCCAGCACTGCGGCAGTGTTGCTAGTTTATCTTGTGCTCAATCTTGCCTGCTTCGTAAGTTTCGTCCTAGCCGTGCCCTGTACTCCTTGTTTTTCTAGTTAGGCACGGTATGCAATTTTCACGCTGGAAGGAACGCCGTCCCTGTTCCTTTACTTTTATGTTTGAATCTGTAGCGAACGCAGCTGTTTACCATTCCAGAGGCGCAAAAAGGTTGTTGGCCCGTGAGACCGCATTTGCACTTTTTCCTAAACTCAGACGGTTCTTGCGGCATGCTTCTGGGATTTCGGTTGTGTGGATGCTGTGCTCTTGGGGAGTTGTTTCGCTTTCATGGTAGCTGGTTTGGAAGCGATTTCGACCGCTTTGTTTGAAATATATACCATGCACCCATTACATTCAGTTAGCCCATTGTGGCCCGAGTTTCTTCGTATGTGCAAGGTTCTTAATGATATCACTGTATTCTCGGAAAGATTTCGAAATACTCAGTACATGGAAGGCTGAAAGTAGTTTTTTTATTCCTAAGTGAGCTGGCTTGAGAGTTGTTTTTTTTTTTCGATAGATAATTCAGAGTGAGCGATCTTTAAGTTATGTCCATAGATAATGCGAGACCTTCAGAAATGAAAAAGAAACGAATTACTGGGTAGCGGATGCATTTAAGTTTAAAACATGATATGCTATTACTGGTTTATTGCAGAATATGCCAGAGTGAATTTTAAACGCAGTGACATCTGTGCACAGACATCAGTAAGACTTTTAATTAATTGTGTGCAATTTTCATTTTCTTATGATACTGAGATACACCGACAAAGCGTATAAAGGTGAAGTTAGTCGTGCTGTTTGGATTATTTTGGAAGAACCTGCGCCCTGTGAAGCTAGTGGTCTCCGGTTCGAGTATCGGATAAGGACGAAGGTTTCTTGAAGCACTGAAGTTCAAACAGCTACACACTTTATTTTTTTATAACCGCTTGGGTGTTCTCATATAAATGTTAACTGTAATTATTCTGTGTTTCGGAAGATAGAGGTGAAGGTAGAAAGAAATGAATGGATTTTAAGTGGCATTAGCACCTGATAAACCGTCACTGGGCTAGTTTGAAATATTCTGTATTAAACGAATTCTTGTGAAACTGCTCTTTCTACATCATTTGAAGGTTGTAAAAACAGGAGAAATTGATGAAAGCGATAAAGAAAAATTTATGATTAATTCTTAAGCCAGAAAGGTAAAAATAAGACAGCAAGTACGATGTGTGCAGTGTCTCCAGGACTGTGGTAACCACGGTCGTTCTCTCAACCATTCTCTTAATTTCCTATGTTCATAGAACTGGTTCCAGTGGCTGTCCATTTTCACGCGCACCGTTGCTGTCGCAAGCGTCTGCCGTTTATTAATTTATTACCGTATCCTTAATTGTCTATGCTGTGTAGAGGGAAGTGGAGTTTAAGCAATGTACTAACATGCAAGAAATTTAATGCGCGAGAAGAATTTACGCGTAAGTTATCTGTAGGTAATTTCAGAAAGCACTAATAATAACGTATGTTCATTAATAGCAAGCAAATCGGAATCTATCGCTAACAAAACTGCAAAAAAAATTTAATGTAAAGGAGGATTAGCAAGTTCAGATGGACTATTTCATAAGAGAAGCAGAGCAGTGGAAAGCACGAGATATGTCAGGGCTTAAAAATACAGGGACAAGTGGGGGGGGGGGGGGGGGGGGGGGGGGGGCGTTGAATTACAGCTGCACATGCTACCGTTCATAATCTTACTGTACGTTGTCCGGTGCTGCTACCACATCAGGTGCAGAACTATTTAATCACGGCTGATAACTGCGTAGTGCATAGTCTCATGAGATAACAGTGACCCAGCTTGCTTTTGCAAATGAAGTGAAACTTATCGGGTGTCTCATTTGAGTCTAAAAGTGCAAGAAGCAGTGCTCGGACTCCGAGAGAGTCACGATCCGAAGTCTGCTTCTTGTCACAAGACGAGGCGCGAGGTGGGCCTGACTGCAGTCGTTATCTCAAGATTGTGCCTGTGCTCTATCATAACTCGCGGAGGAAAGGAGGAGTGATGTGCCAGCTCGGTAGAGCACGGCTACTTTTTTATTGGTGCCCTACACCCAACGAATCCTGGTGAGCTCTGTGCCCAGAGCATGTTGATTCAGATTCGTTTCGACAGAACACATGTAAGCTCATTAAAAGAGCGCCAAAAACCTTCCGCATCAGATAAAACAACTATGAATTGCCCGTTTTTTCATTTAGCACCACTGTGCTAATACTACGCAGTGCAGTGTAATCCCGTTATTACTCGTTAAATCCTGATTAGCCGTATATTCTAAGTGATGCTTTGCTCCCACCAACATCGTTTGTAGAAGGTTCCCATCGTTTCGAATACTTCATGATTCGAGCAAATTTTCTGTCCATCTTCTAGTTCGAATTATGAAAAGTAAACTGTTTAAAGATCTGCGCTGTAATCAACGTCACCATAATCATCACCAATACCACTATAGCCATCATTGCGGCCACTATCACCAACATTCGCCTTAAACAACCGAGTTAAATCTCGATGTATATCTTTATCGCAAAGGACTGGATAACTAAAGGCAAAATGGGGGTCTCTTGGAGTCTAGCTCTATTTATCACCTAATCCCTCTCTCTCTTCTTGTTTGTGCTCACTGTATGCATTTTGTAAGGCATTGAGGTGTTTTTTTAACAGCTGCATGTGCACAGCAGATGTGCTATGCAGATTTCGTCTTTAACCATCCAGCTGGAAGTCAGCATTTCTTTCCCTCTAATATGGCACCAACGTAGCGATCATATACGCGAAACTCCCGACGCGCAGAATATACCGCATCTCATCTCATCTTCGCGCGAAAAGAATGTTTGAATGGTGAGCCACTCCCTTCGCGGTGCCGGCAACGTGTTATACCGTCTTCATATCCACGTATAGCGGCCATTTTTTTCCCATCCGCACAAGCTGTATCATTGCGCGCACTGCGTTCAGCCACCCTCATCATCCTCCGGCCCACGGCATCCGCTAGCCCGCGATACGAGCCATGCCCAAACCCGCTCGTTCGCCCGCTCTCATTCGAGACTTCTTTCCCCCCTCCGTTCACGGCGCAAAACCCGACTCTGGAATGATGCAGGCGTTCATGTTCTGGCCTGTGCTGCCGCGCCGGTTTCATACGGCGCCTTCTCATGCCCAAGCAAGCAGGTTGTTGCAGGCCGGCGGCGTTTCAAAACATTTCTCCCCGGGCATCGCTCGTATCTTTCTTGAGGAAGGGAGAGCGACCGAGGGAGGAGAACCGGGTTCTTTACCTATTCAAAACGTGGACTGGCGTCGAAACTGTACTTTCATGAATGTTTGAGGAGATGCAACAGCGTGTGGTTGGAGAGGAGGAAAAGAGGAGGAGGAGGAGGCAAGGAAAGGTGGGAAGGGGAAGAGGGAGAAAGAGTGGGTAGAGTTTTCATTGCTATAGCCTTCGCAGGAGCGGGGATCTCTCTCTCCGTGCTCTTTTCTAAACCTTATCTCGTTCCTGGAGAGCATAGCGTAGCATAACATATAAAGCCTGCTTGGAGCGAGTAGATTTTTTTCGTTGCACCGACTGCTTCTACGCTATTCTTTGTTTCTTCCTTTTCTTCTCTTTTTTTTTTTCGTTCAGGCGCCGACGCTTGGGTCTTGCCTGGAGGAACGAAACCTTCTCGCGCGCCCTCTGAGCTCGAATTTCTCTGGGGCGAGCGTCGCGACGACGCTGGTTACCCGCTTCTCTACCGCCTACGAGAGACGAGAAAACGGTCCTCCGCTAAATGAGCCCTCGGGTTCGTCCGCAGATGTTCGGTCGAAAACTCGACCCGCAGCGCTCTTAGCTAGAACACCACTCTATGCATAATGGCAGCAGCCTTTTCTACTTTCTTTCTTTAGGTCTCGAAACGACATGCTTCCCTCTATATATTTCTGTTTCGCTTCAATATCTTAGTTATTTCAATGTGAAAGCGGCGCTTTTATATTACTGTGCTTCTCTTTTATAAACTTGCTTCGAGCTAGGGTTCTCAATCAACGACTAATGGTTTTGCTCCAGTGCTGTGCTCTGTGGCAGTGGTTAGGTAGCAACTCTTCATTATTGGTTGAAGCATTTCGGAGTCTATTTGAGGTTTGTTATTGCGAGATCGGATTGCCATATTTTGTTTCGCTCACAGTAATGACCTTTGGGGAGGGAGATACATTGTTTGAATAAATATACAAGGAAAAAAATAATGAAGACTAAACCAGTTTCCCTCCACTTATGTGATGGAAGTTCAGGAGACTGGAGAAACTGCCTTGAAACCGCAGACAGCCTTGAGTGAGGCTCTCTGTTTGGCCAGCTAGATTGAGCACTTTCGACTCAGTCTGCTGCCAGCAGCAAACACAGCCGCTAATACATGTACTTTTATCTCTGGAACTCTGCCTTGTTCTTAGGTTGGACGGGAGCAGCGCTATTTAAAACTTATTTGACTGTACAATGGAAGCATATGCCAGAGCAGTTTTAAGAATCTGCACTGCAAATATGCAACAGGTAGAAAAACCCTATAAAATATTACGTTTGTAAATCATGCTCCCTCGGCAAATTCGTTTCGTTTCCTCTTGAGCACATCTTGAGAGCACTTAAGGAAATATTACTTCGAATGTCATTGTAATAAAGCATTTAGAGTATTTTGGAACGTTTCTCCCAATAAAATCATTTATAGTACACCGAACTAGCGAGTGTTTTGACAGTGTACTCCCGGTTGTGACGGAAAGTGACGTGGTGTTTCCTTCGGCACTGAAGATTTCGAGTAGCTGTGTAGGGAAGTTCAGCGTGTTGTAAATGCTGCCAACCGATGAGTAACTTGACAGTACTCCAGGTTCGATGTGTCGTTAGACAGCATCGGCGTAGGCAGTGGAGATTTACTGAAGCTGTATAGGCGACTGTACGTGTTGAAAACGATGTAGGTGGCGGTTTTCATATGAGGGAAAACTCCCATCTGGCCAGATATTTTTTCATGACACCCATGTGAACCGGAGAACGCGGCTCCCCTGGGCATGTCACATATGGCCGCCGCGGTGGCTCAGCGGTTATGGTGCTCGGCTGCTGACCCGAAAGACGCGGGTTTGATCCCGGCCGCGGCGGCTGGAATTTCTTTGGAGGAGAAATTCTAGAGGCCCGTGTACTGTGCGATGTCAGTGCACGTTAAAGAACCCCAGGTGGTCGAAATTTCCGGAGCCCTACACTACGGCGTCTCTCATAGCCTTAGTCGCTTTGGGACGTTAAAGCCCATAAACCAAACCAAACAATAAACCAACCATGTCACATATGGTCATGTGGTCCAGTTGTTTTTTTGAAAGTATATACACTCATGCTTGAGAAGTCCCTGTGAACTCTTCGCGTCAGGCATGGGCTTATAAATGCTGGAGGTTTGTTAATTTTTTGCGCAAGGGCTGCTTTAAATGATGTCACCTCCCGCCCGGGGCCGTTCTAACTTAGAAAATGCCAGAACCAACGATTGCACAGCACTTCGATTAAGCAGCGCAGGTGAAGACAGGAACAGGAAGGGCCCTTCAAACGTAGGTATGACTACAACAAATTCTCATTCGATACTGTGGCTCGATATTCAGGCTGTGTCATTCTAAACAACATTTTTAAACAAAAATGCTCTATGAGCTCCAGCGCCACTATTTTGATGAGGCTTTTAACGCCCAGTCAAATATCTCATTCCAGCATGACGCTGAATATTAAATGATTAATAATTGTGATTATTAATAGCTGTGTTCTAATCAACCTGTATATAATGAAGTGAAATGTCCTCTATATTCATGGCGAAGAGCTACAATAGACATGGATGAGAAAGAACGCCATTGCCCGCCGCCTGGACGTGGTCTTGAGGCAGGAGCGCTTTTTTTTTTTTTTTGCAAGTGATGCACCGACGGTCAGTCGTCGGCTCGAGCAGCTCAACCCAAGGTCACTGAGTAGAATCCTGATAGCGGTGACCGCATTTCGATGTGGGCGAAATGTGAAAAAACCCGTGTGCTGCGTGATTCCACCGCACGTTAAAGAACCCCACGTGGTTCAAGTCAATCCGTAGCCTTGCACTACGATGCCTCTCAGCCCACGGGACGTTTCGTGACTAAACCACCTTACCATACCATCTGCTCCTAGAGAAACTTTGTCGGCTGCAGTAATTTTCCGGGTTGCTCGATTTTTAAGCCGTTTAAGAACGTTGCAGTTTTCGAACCAGCAGCACTGACGAAAAAGTTTGTAGCATTGAAGCCCACACTATTTCGCGTCGCCGCGTGCTCGTCGGTCGGCGCTGCCTCCGCCGGTGCGCGGCGGCCCCAAAAGCCCTCGGCAGTGGCGGTGCGCACAAGGTCGGCCCGTCCCAGCCGAGCATCGACCCGCGCCGCGGGCCCGGATTCGATCGCCGCCCGGCAGCCCCCGACTCGGCCGAGCCTGTGCGTGTGTTACCCCGTCGCTGGCGCCGCTTCCCCCCCGTCCCCCTTCGCTCTCGGCTCGGCCGACCGCACGACGGTGGCGGCACACTAACAAAGGGCTCGGGGTTTCTTTTGTTCATAACCGCCCACGCACACCGCCCGGCTCTTTTCCCCTCGCAAACTGTCCCCCCGTTGCATGCGCGCGTATGAGCGAGTGCCACCCGAAGACGCACAGGCGAGAAACGGCCCAGATACAGCGAAAATTGCAGATGTCACGGGAGTGATGCACGAGTGGGAAAGTACCCGGGGTGTGGGTCAACATGACGCGTGTATTTGCAGAGGTTAATATGTCGCCACTGTTGACGGAGCGTCCGTTAGGAGCGCAGTGCAACACATTTGCATCTGGGAGTCGACGCTGTCTACACAAGCCATGCTGGAGTCTGATGCTTCCTGGTGCTAAGTGCCCCTTTGCATGTAGACCCGCTGTTATCAGAAGGAACGCAGACGTGAACCGGGCGGGATGGTTCGTTGGCTTAAGAAAGCTGTTGCAGCGCGAAGACGCTAGACAGAAAAGGAACGTACTTGCCCTGTATGCAACCACGAAGAAAAAAAAAGGAAGACTACAACGACTGAGGTAAAGGGATGCGCTGCTTGTCTGGTGCAATTTCGCTCGGCCTCCTTCACTTTTAATTTCTACATTGTTTTCCTTTCGCACTCACACACAAATTCTTCCCCGTCTGGAGTACGTGCTATTTAAGAAAAGGCAACTACAAGGGAAATAACTCGATAGCCATTAACGACTGCTAGCGGGCACAGCAGTAATAAAATGACGCCACAGTGGCGCCTAAGTCCGGAAACAATAACTAAGAGACTGGTATAGGCTCCCACTATGTAGGAGCACATAAACAACTCCAGTGTCCCTTGAAAAAACCGTTTCCTTTGCGATATTCTTGTTCTAGTCAAATTTTTGTCGAGTTTCCGATAGCTTAAACGCGCGACGCGAGAAGCGTACAGCTCGGCTCTCCTTCGACTTTCTTCTGATGTAGGAGACTGTAGCTGCGCACGACGATTGACAGACAACTAAAGAGTTTCCAGTTGTATCTTCTCTGGGTTCTTTCTGGGTCCACTGCTGCAAACGTCTAAACCGAGATAAAGGCAGAAAGAGTAAACCAGTGATGACTGCGAACCTCTGACCAAAGCGCGTTAATTCTGAGGGCCGATGCGTTCCAATAGGGCTTTTTGGTGGACTAGTTGGTCCATGAACTAAAGTGAAGGAGCAGTGCAGACTACAAGGACGGGACAGAAAAACACGGGCGCTGAACTTGCAATTGAACTTTATTGTCAGACAAGAAGAGTTTATAGGTCACACATAGACCTAAAAGCGTTCTTGTCTGAGAATAAACTTCAGTTGTTAGTTGAGCGCCTGTGTTTTCGTGTCACGTCCTTGTCTTTTGCCCTGTTTCCTTCACTTGACAAAATCTGTTGACGTGGTACACTGAAGTGCGTGTTACTTTCATAATTTTTCCCTCACGTGATCATCATCAGCCTGACTACGCGCACTGCAGGGCAAATGCCTCTCCCCCGTCTTTCCAGTTAACCCTGTCCTTTTCCAGTTGCAGTCCCCCTATCCCCGCCGACTTCTTAATCTCATCCGGCCATATATTTTTCTCCCACCTCCTGCAGCACTTGCCTTTAGTTAGAATCCAGTGTGTTACCCTAAGGGACCATCGCTTATCTTGCCTTCGCATTACATGCCCTGCCCATGCCCATTTCTTCCGCTTGATTTCGACTACGATGTCATTAACCCGTCTTTGTTCCCTGACCCACTCTGCCCTCTTCTTGTCTCTTCACGTCGTACCTATGACTTTCCATTCCATAACTCGCTGCATTGTCCTTTTCGATAGGCTTCATGTTTCTGCCCCATAGTTGAGTACCGTTCACTCAGGGCGATCTGCACATGCGCAATGGCTAAGCGTGGAATCTGATCGCGGTGGCGGCCATGGATTGTATTGTGCTAAATTATGCTGTTATCGCTGTTTGTGTACACCTCAGGGCACATAGTCTAAGAGTTGACGTCATAATCTCCACTCGGTTGATGAAACCAAAATCAGAAAGTCAAATAACAAATGCAATTTTAAATTGTTTACCGGGCCAAGGCGAATTCCACGAGGTGATCTGTTTCTTAACGTCCTCTGCATCAATACCAATAATATATAACCAAAACTAAGCCTTTGTACTCCTTCAACCTAGCTTGTCATGCTGACGCCGTATAGAGACATTGTAGCGCGCTGGGAATTCAGGGAAGCTGTCCTTCATAAAAGCCATCTGTTCTGACGTATACCAGCTGCCGCGGACACGGCCGATCGATGTTAACCACGCACACACAAAAATAAAATGAATAAGGATGGGAAGATATAGAATGACAGAGGGTAAATGAAATGGCGTGCTTTAACGTGTACGGAAATATCCCTGGTCAGGGACATCTGCGTACGCATCGGGGCCATCAAAGTGCAGCTCCCATTATACACACAGATCGAAGAGCCAGTCTTAGAACATGTCAATATGTGACATGTTCGTGTATATGTGGCTGTCATGCCGAGTTATTTTGTACCGAGCGTTGTTTCAATTTTTTACCCCTTAATGCTCATACGTCAGTCAATGTCTATGTACTTTTTTTTTTTCGTGCATCATGTGCTGCTGCCAACATTCAGGGGCGGCGAGGCTTGTCAAGCAGTGGTGGAACACTGCTTTTTTCTCGCCGTCCTCAGTTTTTTGTATTGCACGAAAAACTGGAATAAAGAAATGAAAAAAAAAAAAAAGATAGAAGCGAAGCACCTCTGCTGTTGACCGGTCTCTGGCTTTAGCGGGAACTTGGCAATGGGTAGAAGTGCCAGCTTGGTTTATTTCTGGGTTAAAATTTTTTAATACTGTCGCATCAGAAGGGTCAAGAAGGTGAAAACTGTCCGGTGATGTCGGCGACTGTGTGAAGCCTCTACCTGCTAGGCGGCGTTTCACGAAGTTTCCTTCCCTCCACCTGTCAACCGTCGCCCTCTCCCTCTGGCCCCTCCTCATTGGCACTTGTAGGGGAGAGGAGGAAGGCGCCGGACGAGGACTGACTGAGCAAAAACGGAAATGACTAAGAAAATGACTGAGACAACAGGAGCCCTACGTGCAAAATATACAGCCTCCCGAATAACTATGTGCGCAGGTATGAGGCTTGCGGGAGCTATGTCTCCTCGCATTGCTCGGGAAGACCAGCGTGGGTCTCACAAGCGCCACCGGCGACTGTGTTTTAAACAGCCACCTGCCAGTGCAATGACGCATTGCTTAAGCGCAGCACCACTGCGCCAGTAGCGGTATGGGGAGTCGCGGAGATCTAAGAGTGTGACGCATAGTTGCGTAGTCGCGAATGGAAAATAGTCACAATTGTGGTAGATTCAGGAGTGAAAAACTATGTACTGAGAACAGGAATGGAACCATACTTGGAAGAGAATCGGAACTGGAATAGATTGGTGAGTGAAAGAAAAGTGCTGCCGCATTTCAACCGCATCAATCCAATTGATCGTCTTTAAATTTATTACCATTGCTTGAAATAACTCGCTAGGCCCCAGAGACGTGTTAATAGCGTCAGGTCATGTATCACTTCAGCGGACAATAGGTTGTGAGTGACAGCCCTGTAGCATTTGTCGAGACCGTATGCGGGAATTTGTAGGTGCAGTGGACTGAAGTACACTGCGGTCTCTAGGCTGGCGTGTAATCCGCACTTTCACCACTGTTTGCGCCAACACCAAACATACAGGGGCTCATGGTGAACTGACTTTGCCTCTGCGGAGGCGGTGTGCAAAACCCCTGTCCTAGTTTTCACTGTATGCAAGCATGAACAGTCCCCGCGGCACCGTAGTGACGCACACAGTAACGCTGTCCGCCATTTCAGCTCTCTTCTGAATACTCCAGGGCCCGAGCAACTGGAGCGAGGCTCGCTAGGGTTACGACATTACTGGAGGCCCCTGTACACTAGCGAGGCGTTGGGTGTCTGTACAAATTTCGAGTTTATGAAGACCGAAGAAATAAACGACCTGCGTTGCTTCCATTAGCTTCTTTTGCTGTGCAGCAGGAGTCAGCTGAGTGAGAGAGTGCGCGTACCCTTCCGTAAATCATCTAAGTCATTGATTTATCGACCAGGGTGGAAACTTGAGCATGCCGGTCATCATCATAGTCATCAGCTTTACTACGCCCACTGCAGTGCAAAGGCCTCTGCCACGTCTCTTCAATTAACCCTGCCCTTTGCCAGCTGCGGCCACCGTGTCCCCGCAAACTCCTTCATCTCATCCGCCCACCTAACTTTCTGCCGCCCCCTACTAGACTTGCCTTCGGTTGGAATTCAGTCTGGCATCTTTAAAGACCATCGTTTAAGAAATAAGGTGCCACAAAACACAAAACACATGAGACGAGACAGGACGACGATACAGGACTTGAAGTGAAGTGTAACATGCATACACAATTGGCCCAGCAACAAACGTTACCATCGTTTATCTTGCCTTCGCATTGCATACCCTGCCCAAGCCCAATTCTTTCTCTTGATTTCGACTAGGATGTCATTAACCCGTGTTTCTTCCCTCACCCACTCTGCCCGCTTTTGGTCTCTTAACGTTATACGTATAATTTTCTTTCTACAGCGCGCTGCGTTGTCCGTAACTTAAGCTGAACCCTTTTCGTTAGCCTGCCCTATAGGTGAGTACTGGTAAGACACAGCTGTTGTATACTTTTCTCTTGAGGGATATTAGTAAACTGCTATTCATTGTCTGATAGAACCTGCCATATGCCTTCCACCTCTTTCTTATGCTTCTAGTTATCTCCCTCTTATGATCCGTTTCAGCGGCACTATCTGCCCTAAGGCCTGTAGGTAACGGTGTTTCACTGCATGAGGGGTAGCGTTAAACCCCGTTCAACTGAACCCAAGGTATACTAGAAGATGCACGCACTGCCAAAGGTGTTTTCCGTTTTCCAAGCAAAAAGGCCAAACAAGTGAAAAAAGAAAAAGCCCCCCAAAAAAGGAAATCCAATGGAAAAGGCCTATTCTTTGTTGCTTTAGTGAACGGTGTCGGCGCCCTCTGTTGTCATGTACGAAGACTCATCAGGCTACGCCGCATTCCTCGGCAACCTCAAAGCGCGTTGCTTCAGCCCCCGTGTCTGGCGTGGGCAGGCAAACGCGTCGTCATCGCGCCGCCTCCACTTATGTGTTAGCCACTCCATTTAATTAAAATGCGGACCCTCGTATATGCGGCGGTAGCGGCGACGTATGAGAGACCCAGATGAAAACAACAAAGAGTAGCGATGGAATAAAAATAAAAAATAAATGGAACGCCCAACTCATAAACAGCCGCTGGTGGTTGTGCGTGCGTGTTACCCTGGTAAGCGGTCCCACATCGCTAAGCGCAAAAAAAAAGGAAGGGCAACACGAACGAGTGGGTGCAAGCCAAATGGTATAAAGTAGATAGCACAATAAAAGGTGTGTATACCGGCACTGAAGTTGCACGAGCGATGTAGGCCTAACTTCTTTAGGGGTATGGTATACCCCGTCGTAAAACCTGCTGTCACGTAGTACGTCGTTGTTCGTTGCCCCCCCCCCCCCCCTTAAAATGGTACAAATAAAAAACAAAACGCGTCTTATCTGCCGAGAAAGGACGGTGGAGGAGTGGTGCTATAGCCCCTGGCGCATAAATCAATTCCTTTCTTTCTTTTCTACCCCTCCTCCTCCTCTCCCAAGCTGTGGCGAGGAGGAACTGAGACGCTGACGTCAGAAAACAAACATAATAAAGTAAAGCCTGTGGAGGGTAGGGGGTTACGGCGCTGCGAATTTTATGACGTGAACGGAAAGAGCCCCAATATTCTAAATGCGATGCTGTAGGGGTGCGCGGAAAGTTATCCGTTATCCAGTTTCCGCATTCTCTCTATTCTTTGCAGAAACTGTCGTGCTTACAATGAAAAGCAAGCTGCAACGCAATTCCGTGTGCGGTTCCGCCGAAGCGGAGATTTAAAGAATGAGAAAAGTAAAGGTTCCAAAGAATGGTCTCGGGATCCGAAACGACCCACTTCGTGTGTATAGGATTGAATGGCAGGGCAATAGTTACGAAGGGGGACGTACTGGAAACCGTTTCGTTAACTTAAATTGTTTCAGCCGGTTTTTGCCGCTCTCTGTAAAACCACCGTTAAGGAGCCTTTCTATTGCCTTAATGTCATCCCGCTTCTCAATCACTCACCCTTCTCCCAGGCTTGCCTCATCCAAAGTAAATTCTGTCTTCTGAGAACCCATTTAACTTAAGAGTAGAAAACACCGTTGCTGCGTACGCTGGATCAAGATTCTTGGAAGAAAAAAGCGTTGCTTGCAGTGAAAAAAGGCTTAGCTCTGTGCAGTTTTCTTTTCATTATGGAGGACTGGGTTAATGGGTACTGCGAGCATCTTTTGTTGCGTCGAACCAAGGCAATCTGTTTTTTTTTTTCTCACTCTAATCTTTCTTTCTGTGCGATTTGTTGCTGCCCTGAAAATATCGAAAATAAGTAATAATAAATAATAATAATAAACCTGCACTGTTTGCGCACAACAGGCTTCTTTTGTTCTTTTTAGAGGCTGATAGAGGCATAGTGCATGTAGCTATGGAAAAACATCTTCAGGCCCGTGAAATTGTTGATGTAAGCTACTTTCCTTCCGCCGGCTTCTGATGTTCAAGTGGGCCGAACTCGTGTTTCTGCCAGTGACATGTGACAAATGGACGGACCAAGGTCTTCCCAAGCAAACTATTACTCTGGCCAGACAGGAACCTTCCAGTTCTGGCTCAACTCGCAGACTGTCTACACTTAAGACGCCGCCAGCAGGAATATCAATATACAGAATGAGTTATAACGTATAGGTTAGCTCAGTAGACATTCCCGTCAATTTATTTTCTTTGCATCACTTCACCGTCTCGGTCAGAACACTGCCGTTGCTTCAACTAACCGATTTATTCCTCTTCGTTCTAAAATTTATGCATGTAGAAAATGTACCGTCATATGGGTTTGTAGAAAGGGTAACTAAACGAGGCTTAGGCCTGGAAATTTAGCCCCTATGCGCGTTTTTACGTTGCCAGATATGGACAAAAAAGGTGTCGCAGGGTTAAATGTGCAAAGGTTATGCATGGTAGGCTACAGTAAACGGGCCTTAACTGGGGATTGAAAATGTGACTATCTTAACAAGGTGTAGCCGAGATTTTTATGAGGGAGCCAGAAAAATGCTAAAAAAAGACGCTTCGAGGCAGCGGGAAACGATTCTTTTTATAAGCTTCCACTAAAGTACAGCTACTTTTGACGACAGCGGATTGGCGTACAGTAGCGTTATTGCACCACACGTCGGGCATGTGAACGCTACGACTGGATGGATGGATAGGAGCGCCCCCTTTGAAACGGGGTGGTGGCAATTGCCACCATGCTCAGCTTTTCTTTCTTTATTTTTGTTCACCTGTGTTGTCAGTTCTCATCAAGATTCGCCATCTTCTTTACGTACGGTTTCCTACACTTCTAACCTTATGCCACATCTCTGCTTTCCAGCCACCAATCCTCAAATCGCTTTTTGCTGACTTCCACTGCAGATTTATTTACGTGACCAGTGTTACCTTTAAACCCTAGGGCCTCAGGAAGAGTGACTGTGCCTGCATCGACCTCCGGATGGATACCATCACATTTGATTATGAGGTGTTCAATTGTTTCCGCAGATCTACCACACACTGCACATGTGTCATCTTCTTCGTTAAATTTCTTTTTGTAGCTGCGCGTTCTAAGACACCCTGATCTAGCTTCAAAAAGTAGGGCACTGCCTCTTGAGTTATCATAGAAAAATTCTTTCCTGATCTGCCTTTTCCAGTATCAATATAGTTCCACACTATGTTTCTTTTGCATTGAATTCATCCAATTTTTAACTTGTTGTTGTTGTTGTTGTTGTGACTGAGAGAAGGATGAAGAGGAAATTGCACGGGCCTGCTACTGGCTCGAGCCAAGCCACCACCGCTGCCACGTGCAGATAGAGGAGAGTTAAAAGATCAGAGAAAAGAGAAAAGGAAAGAAAAGACGCGCGTCGCAGCAACAACTGCGTCCGCCGGAGCAGACGCAGCTCAAAAAGAAGCGGCCGAAGCCGCGCTCGCCGAAGCGAGAACAGATACTCTCCGTGTTTTTAACCTGTCGTTTAATGCTCTCTCCTTCTCCGTCCTCATGACCGGCATACTTACTGGTTAGTTTTCTAGTTCTTTTCCGCCACTGCGAGTCAACGCTCTTCCTGTATAAATATTTAAATACCTTAGCTGCCAACCTATTATCGTCCAATTTCCTCAGGCGTTCTTCATATAGTATTTTACTCTTAGCTTCCCGTGCTTCGAACGATGCCCAGCCCATATCTCCTTGTACTGCCTCGTTTGTGGTTTTGCCGTGGGCACCTAGTGCTAATCTTCCAACAGCTCTCTGATTTACGTCTAATCTCGACTGAACTTCTGCCCTAAAGCACAGAACCGCATTGCCGAAAGTAAGCCCCGGCACCATTATTCCTTTCCAAATACCTCTTAGTACTTTATATTTATTGTACCCCCATAATGCCCTTTGTTTCATTATCCCGACATCTCTTCGTTCTTTTGCCCTAAGAGACTGTTCATGCTTTTCCATGTATATCTGCCCTTAGTTTAGCCATATCTCGAGGTATTTGTATTGGGCCACATTGGGCATTTCCTGGCCTTGTATTGTAAGCACCTGATCAGTTGTATCGTTGAAAATCATCACACCTGACTTAGTTGCGCTAAAACTGAATCCTAGAGCGTCTCCTTCGTCTCCACAACAATTAACCAAAGTTTGTAATTCTTCCTGCCTATCTGCTATCAGTACAATATCGTCCGCATATATTAAACCCGGGAGTCGCTGCTCAACTACATTTCCGCCTAATCTGTCTCACTCAAAACCGAAGCGCTTCCTAACGGCCGCGCTGCGAACTACGCCCCTACGGAGCCCTGTCGATTCGCACCTAGCAGACGACCTTCACTGACGCTCGCAGATAGACAAGGGACAGTAGAAAGAGTAAGAGAAAAAAGAGGAACCCCGAAACGTGGCGCCGCCACCACGCACATCAAAGCGACTACAAAATTACGAGGAACTTTAGCGGCTAAAGTGGTGAAAGGCGAAAGCCTGAGTGCTGCATTCTGCTACGCGATTGTTCACTTCACATTTTGTTGGTGCATTAATTAACTGGTAATTAATGACGCTTAAGCTTCGCCTTTAGGAGTGGAACGCGACAGCGTGTTGTAGCGCTGCCAGGGAGTCCACGGAACGCCACCACCCGATCGGCGCGATGCGTTGCCCTTTGAACATAACGGTTTTTAAGGAAAGGAAATGGGGCTGTAATTCTCTGTCCTCTCGGTGAACACCTGAGCCGCACAGTACAGGAAGGGAGGAAGTGTGAGTGAAAGAAGAAAGAGGGGCCGTAGTGAAGAAAATGAAAACTGTATTTGAGGAAAGAAAATTACGAATTAACTGTCTCACACATCTCAGTTGACACTAGTCGAAAATTGTATTTGAGGGAAGGAAGTTGCGCAGTAACTGTCTCACATATTTCGGTAGACACCCGTCAAAATTCCCGCGTGGTGACGTCACGACAATTTGGACCAATCTGAAACGCGGACAAATACGCCTTGCTCGTCGGTGAATTGGTTTTTGAGGAAAGGAAATGTATCTGTCTCTCATATCTCGGTGGACACACAAACCTCGCCGTAACTGGAAGGGTGGAAGGTGGGAGTGAACGAAGACACCGTATTCACTAGAGGCACCTTTGTTCATTCCAAACCATCAAGCTGGCATGGCGGAGTGGTAGCGTGCTCGACTCGCACTCCGGAGACCGGGGTTCGATTCCCAAACTCGGCCAATTTCTTACTCGGTTTTATTTGTTTATCTGGTCTGACTAGAAAGGTTAATTGGACTAATTGGTAAGTAAGCGATTAACTGAACTCAGTCAAACTTACTTGGAGCATCACTATACGATCCCTTTAACAGGTTGCATGGTTAGCAGCCAAAGTACAATTGGCCCCGTTCGAAATTCGCGCAATGTGACGTCACGACCGTTTCGACCAACTGAAAAGCGTGACATTTCTGTCGACAGCTCCTGCTTACAACGATGCGACATTAAAGGCTTCCGCCTTAATAACTCCGTACAAGTACATGCTACCTCCTACCATAAGAACCTTCCACCTGTCGCCACGACGTGAATTGATGTAAAAGTTGCTGTTCGCACAAGGTTTAAAATTGCTATTTTCATTTCCATCTAAATGGTAATTCACGATAAAGCTAAAGCTTAGTTTGCAATCTACGCTGATTGATAAGTTTCCATGGCGACAACGGCGCTGCGAACGTAGAGGGATAGAGCTAAAGGAAAGTGCTTGTGCCAAATAGCATTAGCTGGCGGCAGCCATACTCTTTCCGAATGCCGCAGCGAAATAAGCAGACATGAAAGTTTAAGCTCACAACCAGACGAGGACGATTTAAAAAGACAGATTACACACCAGCGCTAACTTGCAACAATGAATTGTGAACCATGTAATTTACAGGCAGGGCGTGGCCTGAAATCACGTAAGCGCAGGCAGCAAAACACTAACAACTTAAGCATTGCAATTCCTTCGAAGACAGCGCAATATATGGCTTGAACACTCGGACATCCCGTAAATTAACTCTACCTCGACGATTTCGCGCGTCAGTTGGCAGCTGCTTTATGTGACGATTGTGCAATGCTGACAGGTTGATGAACAGTTCGATTTCGCACTGGTGTCTTCCCTTTGACCGGAAATCGGTTCTACACTAGGGTCTGCACTCGAATCACATTTCCTACAGTGCACGTCTAGGAACCCTGCGAACCTGTCCCTTACATTTCAGCGGTGTTTACTCATTACACATCGTCATTTCAATCAATTACACTTCTTCCACTCTGATCTGCATACGTTGTTTTCACAAGAAAGCGGTAAACTTTAGACGACTCTTGAAACTTGGAAAAAACCGCCTAGGCGCAAATAATTTCACAAGGACAAAAAAGAGACGAGGAGACAACGGACAGGTGCTGCTAGGAAACAGAAGATCGTGGTTATTCCGTACGTCCAAGGCTTGTCACATCGACTAAAAGAGATCAGACGGCTCATCCGGTATGTTTGACGAACTTGCCCTGTGCTTCTTTTTGCACCCAGCCTTGTGAGAGGCGCCGGGATTGGTCATTCTGCACAGTTTCTGTAGCTTGTCAGCAGTGGAAAAAACAATTTCCACATTTGTCCTTTGCCTGATCTTTTTTAGTCGATGTGACAAGCCGTGGACGTACGGAATCACCACGATCCTCTGCTTTCTTGCAGAAATCTTGAAGGCGTCAGAGTGTTTTGACAACCTACGTTTTAAGATGCGTTCGGAGATACTGACTGGGACATGAATGGGGTACCCCGAAACAGCCGGCCGGAGGATTTCTTCATTAAAGCCGGCAGCCATTAGGTCCGGGCAAGTCTTGTGTAAGGCGTTAGAAAGACGGAACTTTGCAATGAAAATTTAGAATGTGCAGCGTCATACGGGTCTTTCTTCATCTTCTTCGTCTGGTTGTGCGCTTGAACTTTCATGTCATGTCACACCAACACGCCCGAACTGCAACGTTAGTGAAACAAGCAGGAATGCAGTACTTTGAAGGAACTTGTAGCCAGTGTGAGCACTTCATGGGCTCAAGTAATTGCGCACGAATGCGTGCCCTGAAGGCCCAGGAAATATATCCAATGGACTACAGAGAAAATTATTGTTCCTCTGACTTTCTTGCAAGAAGCCAACCATTTGGTTCGCAAATATGAGGCGCCGCCTTCTTTACTCTTTCACTCTCACCTTGTAATATTGGAAGCCTTATTAAAAGCCCTAACGTCGTTTTAACCTTAAAACGGTGTTTTTTTTTGTTAATTTTAGTCTTTAATGAAAATAAATTGGTCCAATGAACCTCGACTCGACAGAAAAAAATACTGTATAAAAACGCATCAAATGTTTCAGGATATCTGTGACTTTATGAGCATATTCCTTTTAAAATTCCTTTAGAAGGGATGTCGTGTCTTAATCTTCGCGGATCTTATGTAATGATTTTCCTGTTATTCGCACTGGCTATTTAAAAGGATTGCCGGTCTCCAAGGTTACTTGTGCGCTATCGCCGATTTCTCTCTTTCTCACTGCAATTTTTCGGTTGTTCCCATCCCCCCTCCCAGCCCCTTTCCTTCAGCTCCTCTCTTCCGAATGAAATTCTCTCCGCGTTTGATCTGCACTCCACATATAAGAACTGGCGAGATAAACATGTTTTCACTTTGGTAAGAAGGTGAGAGGGACTAAATGGAATACTGCATTAATGCAACGCCGCCTACGGACCTAAAAACGTAAGGCAGAAATAAACGAACACAAATCGGTTGACAGGAAATAAAAATAAGGATAGAGAAGCACAGAAAAAAGGAGTCGTGCGCGCTCTGTACCCCGGAAGCGAAGAAAGCTCGGGCCTGCAAGAGCGCACCGCTAGGCGAAGCCACAGCCGTGACGGCGGCGCCACTGCGACTTGACTGGAGCTCGCGATTGGGACCGCCATAGACGTTTGCGCCGCCGTCGCCGCCGCTGGCGCCATCATTGTTCTCCGCTGGTCGTAACAGACCGAAGAGCGAGATCGGTGGGACCATTGGAGGGCTTGCCGAGATTCTTTAAATGCGCCGCGCCACTCCGTCGCCGCATTGTCTGTAATATTATTATTTTGAATCGCTTCCTCGCCTGGCGACTGTCGCGCTCGGTTGGCCAGCGGTGTGAGAACGCCGGGAAGATGGGTTGAAAGAGTCTGCGTTTATGGTGCGGGAACAAAGTGATTTTTAGTTTCTTTTTGCTCTTGTGCTAAAATGAAATGAAAACTTTACCAATGTTCTCCCAGCACTGTGAATTAACAGTTAACTTTGCCCCTTTCTCCAAGTTGGTCGGGACGGATTCGATATGCACTTTTTCATGCAGCGTCCTGAGTGCTCCGGGGAGCCCTATCTCTGCTGGCACCTTTCTTACAAGCGACGCATGTGGAATTAGCTGAATACGCAGTCCGTATGATGCGGACTGCATGAGTAAATCTGCACGTTCCGCGTACGTTTTCCGTAATGTTTTCATGCCCTTCCGTGTGATGCCCTTATGATCTCCGTGTGATATACTATTGGTAGCAAATGTAACCGACCCCCCTGCAAGTTCCGACGCGTCCCACATGAGCTGCACTCACTGCGCTAGTCTCGACACCTGGAATGCATCGACAGATGGCACCTGCATGTAGTGAAGCGCGGGTCAAAACTTGAGGGGGGGGGGGGGGGGGGGGTTGAGAAATCAGTAACTTTTGTCCCTGGTATTACTTGACATCATACGGGCTCCGTTTATATATACTTCTTAGACTCCGCATGTTCCATATGGGTTTGATATGAGCCGCATAGAAAACATCTGGAATTGTGGGAACCTTTGTACTAATTATTTCGGTATGAAAAATAATCACGTGGTCACGCAAATTCATGCCAGCCTTGCAAATTTGAATGCCTGGAAAGGAAATGCATTTCTGATGGTCGCGGGGAATACAGAAGAAGTTGTGAGGGATCGGGGCTTACCGACAAGCACGACAATGCCCATGGAAAGCTCAAAATGGAGTTGCTATTGCACAACTTACGACCGCACACGGCCGCTAGCGGTGCTCATGTGACCGAAGTTTCCTAAATAAGGCTTCAGATATCCTATCTTACAGAATTTGTGATTCCTACTAACTTGTGTTGGGAGTGAAGAGCGACATTGAGTCCAATATAAACCACTCCTAGACTTTGCGCTCCTCCCGTCTTTTAGACTTCTATTTTGCTTGAAAGAAAAGCCTCAAATTACGGAACAATCAGAAACGAAATGATGAATTAATTAAGAAGTCATAAACTAAAAGTAAGCAAGAAATCCGTCAATTCAATTTCTCATGCCTCGCCAGTGCAATATTGTTGTGCTGTTTTTGCTGTTAGCATGTTTCTTCCGAGACATCAAGATTCCGGGAGTTCCGCAAAGACTACGCGAAAGCTTGGCGGAAACAGGATCGACACCACCGCGCAGCCAGTATTTCACGCTTGAAACGCCTTGTGGTCTGACGCCGGCTTACTGGTCTCTACATGTCTGTACGACCGATGCTATCGATATTCGAGTGCGCATCGTCCAGTAGTATTACGCACTGTAAAGTACGAGGGGTGGCATTACCACGTATTTGACATGTCCTTACGAGCAAACAAATCTAATGTGATCTCACTTTATTTTCTTAACCTCATATTTGAGCATGTATACCCTTGGCGCGCGTAAACAATTCATAGAACATGGTTGCTTCATTCGTCTTTTGAAATTTAGTTAATCTGTCTAGTCTTCTAGCTTCGCCTAGGAAGGGCTCGAAGAGTTAGGTCCAACCGAATCTATCCTTTAATGGGAATGCATCTCACATCAGCCTGATGTATATGAACAGTGTTTCGCTTATCTTTATGGCGTTACTTTCCTCTAGCTAATTTCATGAAGGAGACCGCCTGTTACCTTATGTTACCTATGCAGTTTCTCCTGCTAATGTAGCTGCAAATGTTGCGACCCCAAAACGTCAACAGCCCGAACATGGTAAGCAGCATGTGGACACTAATTATCGCCCGGCTATAGATAAATGCTCTTTCCCCGTCAGGAAAGGTGTGCTGTTCGGGCAAAACTGTTCTTAATGAGGACTTTCGCAGCCGTCATCGCGCGTCCTATCTAAGCATCACGCGCACAAAAAAAAAAAAAGGCTAACAAACAGGCGTTTCCAATGGTTCTGCTTGATAGCAGCCTGCTCCTTGAGTTGCCGAACTCCGGATATGACTTTTCAGCACCGGATATTGCGTCGCAGGTCCCATGCATAATATGCCGTGCACGTCAGGGATGCCCTGTACGAAAAAATGTTGTGTTGCTCGGCTAGACAGGGTTGAGCAGTGACTCAATGCTATTTGATGTGTTTCATTGACAGTATAAAGAAAACTGAATTGCAGTACCAGAAGGCTTGGTTTTTGTTGCCTGAATTTCAGCTGCCAACCGAAAATTTTGCTCTGCCTGCGTTAACTAATAAAAAAATTAGGTAACGGTGAGCGCGGTTATTCTCTTTCGCTATAACCATCCCGCTCAGCTGTCCAGAACGCTGTATTTAACTAACCTCATTCGACAAAAACTATCCATCTAGCATACACTTACCTGGTAAATCTTTTATTCGTGATATCAGAGTGGATACTACCACAACGTGTAGCGAGAAAAAGTGATGAGAACTGAAAGGATATGAAATGTGGAAGGAAATAAAGAGGACAAGGAAACGCGAGTAATGAGATTTCGTCGAAATAGCTGGAGCACAAAAGGCAACGAACTTCGCTGTCAGGCCCGTTTCCCGCTGTTCTGCCAAAGTTATGTTGTTAATTTCGCATTTCGTTTGTTGATAGGCTGTACATTTATTGAGCTCATCGTTTATCGTCAGTGTTACAAGCTCTTTATTTTTGTCTTTAGAATAATGCGCTTTAAAACGGCGAGAGCGCGGAAGAATAAGATAAGTTACAAACTGCGAAAAAGCACAGGCAATCATTTTTATTTTCATTGGATGAACTGTTTATGATTTCCAAAACGCTGGCAGCTGGGCGCCTTCAAAGCGCCCTTACGTACATTGTTCCTCATTCCAGAAAGCAAATAAATTCTTCTACATTACTAGGAAGACAGGTAATTTCAGAAGCGGCTACTTCACCGGAAAAGGCGGCGCTATAGGGTTAAACCCATCTATTTTTGGACGGCATTCTTCAGAATCCTCTAACCTTCACCATGCCCCTTTTATAGGCTCCATACGCGCGCCTTACTCGCAAATTAATTTTGTTTCCCGGCTGCGAATAACGAAGACGCGCTCTTGCGGTACACTGCAAATGCCAGCCGCACCGCGATGAAGACATCCCCGAATCGAAGCGGCAGCAGCGCGCGGGGTTGGCTTCTGCTATATTCTTCAGCCGGTGCTCCCATAGCCTTTCCTTTCACCTTCGCCGGTGGACTATATATAGACGCTCTATCGGATTCCAGCGAAAATATTTATTTAGGATTCGCAACCGGGCGGGAAGTGATGGAGGAAAGAGGGGGGTCACCACGGCTTCCGGCCATGCCGACCCCTACTTTCCCTCTCCCTTTCTCCAGAGCGGGCCTCACGGTCCGGTCGTGGGGAAAAGGTCATCACTTCACCCACCGGATGAAACAGCGTGCCCTGGCATTAGATTCTTTCATGCGCCCTCCTCTTCCCTCTATCATACACATGGTAGGACTCTACCCTTTACCGTAGCGCTCACACATATAATATACTCTATACCCTTCGGGGATTCGGACACGACATGGCAGAGGGAGAGGCCAGTGGCAGCTGGTATTAGCGCCACCAGTGCCACAGGGGGAAGAAGGGGACGGGAAGGGGGGGGGGGGGGGGGGTGCAGCCGGAGAGAAGCGAGCACGAAGTCCGCGTGCATCGGTGGGCGCAGATTGTGCCGATGGGAAATCGATGACGCGGGCACCACGCGGCTGCCGCCCGCTGGCTGCATCTGCGAGCGCCCTTGCACTCTCCACGTGTCCCCCTTTCTGCAAAGAAGTGGTGTTGGGGGTTCGTCTGCGGAGGGCCGAGGACGACGATTCGACTGAATCTCCGCTGGCATAATGCCGTGGTGGATGCATACCCCGCGCACTCCCCCCCCCCCCCCCCTCTCCCCGTCCTGCCCTCGCGCCGTAGCTCCTAACTCTCGCCCTGTGGGAGGAAGCACGGCTGGGATGGATGGGATGGACGTCGTCATTACGCCGATCGCGCAACTTCGCCGGCCCGGCTGTGGACAGTGGTGCTTTGCTACGGAGAAAATATGGTATGCGCGTTTGTTCGCTGATGACTTGTCAATCTCTTCTTTGGTGGAGGCAGGGATAGATGAGTCTGGAATGCGCTTACTCTGATAATGGCTGGTCCAGACTCGGAATATGTTAGTCAAACCTTACTGCTTTTACGAAAGCACTATTCCGATGGGTCAACACCGAGCACGATCTTGGGATGTTTGTATGCTTGCGGTGCTTGTGGTTTTTTTGCCAACTGCAACTAATAAATAGAAATAAATCAAATAAATATCCCCGGCTTGGATTCGTACCCGGGGCGGCGCGATCAGATCAGCTTCTCAAGCCGCTGCGCAAACGCAGTAGGCTATCGCCGCACCGAACACGACTCCTGTTAAACTGCAACGCACGCTCGCGCTGTGCATTTCACATCGCCTTCTTCATCCACTAATACTACTATCAAGATAATATTTACTTTGAGCCTTGTCGCGTTAGCGCCAGAAAGATGTGCGCTGCATGGGTTGGCGTTGACTACGCTAGACGGGTCAGAGACACGACACTAGAGCAATACGCTTTGGTGTTACTTTGAGCATAGCGCGTACCGCAACTGCGTACCATGTCCCGCCCTCTGATTGGTCACGGCGAGCAAGGCGCATGCGCTGCTGTCAAGAACGTGGCGTCATCTGGATACCTGTGCATTCTCCAGGTGGCGTCTCGGGGCACGTTCTATGCTAAAGATATCTATTGCTGCGAAAGGCGGCACTGGAGCATAGGCTGCCGGCATACATTAGGTAAATTGTCATTGACGATGAAAAAGTCAGTGGAAACCTCAGTCGCGCTTTCAGGTACGAATCGGTGGTGTCCACTTGCAAAAAGCAGTGCTTTCGCACAATATTTTCTACTTGGCAATGCTAAACCTCCCGCAATGCACATCGAACGGCTGTTCAGTCCAGAAGCTTCGTTATTATTGCTGGGGCTGCAAAACAAACTCGGTCCACCAGAGTTTTTTCTGCACTACGTCAATTACGCAGATTTTGTATATTTTATTTGTTTTTATTTACAGGACACTTCATGGTAAATACCGGAGCAGGAGTGGTTTACAGGTGTTTACAACATAAAAAGAAACATTAAAACGTACAAAACATATACCAATACATTCGGTACAGCAGAAAAATCTGTACTATTCAAGACTTTAGTGATGTGAGCAAGTAATCAAGCCTTCACTCCAGGAACACACTAATAGTGACTATAGTAGACAAGAATTCCACAGGCTCTATGTGCTCGATATAAGGTTCTCCTAAAGGATAGGGAGAGAAGCAAGTAATCTATTCCAATCAGTAATTGTCTTAGGAAACGAGGAAAATTTGTACGAGTTACTCTTAGCAGAGTAGTTATGAAGTGGCCAGAAAGAACCTAGTCTGTTAAGTCCCCAATGAAGCGAAGATGTTGGGAATTGAAGACTTCCACGAAATCGGTCTGTATTAGAGTACGGCACCAGCCTTCCCGTCCCTACAACGTCTAAGGCTTCTTCTTAATGGTTCTGTTTATCCTTCTTGATACTGGCAGATTAACCGCTCGTTCGTATGGTTAATGAGCCAGTCGAGAAGTATTGAGTTTTTAAGCATTGTTATACTATTTGAGCAATAGGCACGCTGTAGCAAGAGAATCGAAATTTATTTAAACTTCCTGGAATCCTTCGGCGTTCACCAGTTTTTCAAAGCAGGGCAGTGTTTCTGCTTATCGTTCCTCGCAAATCATAAACTGTTGCCATGATCCAGCTCAGGGGATTTGTACCCAGGAACCAAGCGCCATACCCATAGGGCCCAGCAGTAGTCCAATCGTTCCTCGCAGCTGTGGCCTAGTGCTTTGTGCATCCGCCTCTCTCACGAGAGGTGCGGGGCACTATCCCCACTGCCTCCCGGTATCCGCCGGTGATACAACGGGTACAAGCTTTCCCCTGGCCTGGCGCTCGGCTTATCTGGGGTGGAATGGTGGGTAAATGCCTTTCTGACCCCACCTTGAGTAGACACAAAGTTCTTGGGTCATGGGGCTCTTTGGCCCAAGCTGCCCTTGCGCCATTTACGAGGTCTGTTAGAAAAGTATCCGACCTTTTGCCGAAGAAAAAAAACTGGCATAACTGGAGCGTTGGAAACCTAATCACCTTCAAAGTAGTCTCCTTGGGAGTCCACATACTTCTCCCAATGGTGCTGCCATAGTTGGAAGTATTCCGAAAAGGCCCCTTTCGGATTGTAGTTTAGCTCAGCTGTCGTTGCAGCCATAATGTCCTCTCTTGTCTGAAATCACGCTCCTTTCAATGGCCCCTTGATTTTGAGAAACAGCCAGAAGTCACAGGAGGCCACATCAGGAGAGTAAGGAGTCTGTTGAACTACAGCAGTCTGGTTTTTCGCGAAAAAAGTGTGAATTTAGTGCGAGGAATGTGCAGGAGCATTGTCATGATGGATGCGCCAATTTCCTGTTGACATCAACTTCGGCCTCTTGCACCGCACAGCACCACGCAGGCGACGGAGGGCATCCCTGTAGTATTTCTTTCCCTCATTAAAATTCCTTTCTCTCTCTCCTGTAGTATTTTTTTGGTCAATGTTTACTTTGTGGGGTGCGTACACGTGGTATGCCACACAGAGGGAGTCAAAGAAAGCAGTCAGCATCACTTTGACATTGCTGCGCACTTGGCGGGCCTTCTTTGGTCTTGGTGACGTGGAATGCTGCCATTGTGACGACTGAGATTTGTTTTCCGGCTCGTACCTGTACATTCAAGACTCGTCACCAACGATTATGGTGTTGGTGAAGTCGGGGTCACTGTTTGTGGAATCCAGCATATCCTGTGAGACTTTAACACGAAGCTGCTTTTGCTCCACCGTGAGCAGCTTCGGCGCGAATTTCGCCGCATCTTTCTCCATGCCCAAATTTTCGGTGATAATGGAATGTTCAGAAAAATTGGTGATGTCCACCTCTTCCACAATTTCTCGGATAGTCACACGATGGTCCCGCGTCACCACAGCGTTCACTTCGGCAATGACCTGGTCATTTCGGCATGTTGACGGCCGACCGGAGCGTGGCTCTCTCTGCACCGATGTGCGGCCGTCTTTAAACCAATTGTACCACTGCTTAATCTGTGTGCTGCTCATAGCATTGTCACCGAAAGCCGTCTGAATATTCTGAATGGTTTCCTCTTGGCTGTCGCCTCGTTTCTGGCAAAATTTGATGCAGTAGAGCTGCTCCTGTCACTCCGCCATTTTCCTTGCAATAAAAAACTGACGAGAGCACTGCGCACTGCCTCACTCAAACGCTGCGTGCCAGTGACTTACGCTATCGGCAGGCGAGAAACAATTTGTGCATGCGCACGAAGGTTCAAGGTAGGCTGGTGCAAGCGTGCTTGTTTCAAATCCATCAGGTGTTTGTAAAAAAAAATAAAGTCGGATACTTTTCTGACAGACCTCGTAGATCCATCGTCAGCATCATCTTTGCCATCATCATCATGGGATCTATTTGTTCATGCCTGCGGCATGACCTATTGTAAGCAGAAGCAGCACTCTAAAATGTTTCTTTTCTTAATATTGCTTTCTGGTGGGTACCGATTGTTGGTGCCTATATTTTAAACCTAACAACGTACCGTCAGGGCTCAGTATAGTTCACCGGTATATGCAATTAGATTTTCAGGAAGACGTACTTAGCGCTTAGGGCTGCTTGGTAGCAAGTACGCACCCATTGCTATGACTGTATTCCTTAATAATGAGCCTCAATGCTTCACAGCTTTGTAAACATTCTTCCTATGACGTGGATTCTGAATTTCACTTCTCCGGCGACGTCGGTACACAGGTCCCAAAGCTTCGTTGTGCAGTACGTCAGCTGCCCTTCTGTACACCGGCCGTTTTTTAGGCAGCAACGCTCGTAGCTGGCCGTCAAGCTATGCCTCAAAGAGGGGGATAAAAGAAACTGGGAGGCATTCGAATTCCGGTTGCGGCAGAAAAAGATCGGGCTGCTGAAAGGAACCAGCTGGCGGCATCATTATACGGAGCGTATGCCCGCCCCGGAGTCCCCCACTCGGCGAATCCTGCGTGACCTGCTCGAATCTGGGCGAGCGCACGTGGACTTGTTACGGACAGGGGATCGTTAGCGGCGCAGCGCATGGAGTACGATGCGCTCATTTGCCGAACTGCCGTTATCTGAGACTTTGTCAGAGAGAGGAAAGAGGCTTCCCTTGAAAAGGGAGAGCCTGCTTCCTTTCCTCTGCCTGGTACCAAGTCCGCAGCGGACGCTCGCGAATCAAGCGAGTGCGCATTATTCCGCGCGTGCGCGGGAATAATCGTGTTTGCCGCCATTTTCTCTTGCTCGGCCCCTGCGCTCGCGCGGGAATCCTGCGTCAGCGCTATGTTTGAAAAGGCCGATGTCGTCGTTTGGGATCATCGTTATGTCGTTATTCGTAATGGCGGCTGCGCTTTGTTTTCTTTTGTCTGTTGATTGTTTCCTTGCCGATGTGAAAAGAGATTCAATAAAGTTTTGCTACCATTCAGTTCAATTTCCTTGTGAGAACTTCTCTCGATATCGCTCGTGATGGCGCTGGCATAATGCATTATTTGCCGTAGGACATTAACAACAAATACTGATTTCAACTGCGCATCGAAATTACTTGTCGGCTAAAACCAGCGCTTGATGAGGCTAATTTGACCTACATATGGGTGCCAATAATCGTTGTTTAGTAAAAAAAAAAAAAGCTTAAAACACTTACTTGGCAAAATTTGTCTTCCATATGCTATGAGCAGCATGCATGCTCATAGCATGCATGGAAACTCCCCTAAAGTTTTGTTAGTGATTATTTTCTTAATATTTCATTGTTCCTCAATCCTTAACTTTTGAGCACTTCCTTTGACACCACTCATGGCGACCTTGGCAAAAATCTGTCCTCACTGTGAGCCATAAATCAGATTTTAGCTTCAAAAGTGCTTGGCTATTACTTTGTTTTTAATACGAATACAGCGGTCACATTAAGCGGCGTCTGGGCAAGTGTTCTGCAGGTGTAATCTTATTGGACATGTTCGCTTCGGTCCGCGCCGTTAGGTTGGAGCCAAAGATGCGACGGTGAAGACTGCGTGATGAAGGCTAAACATTTTTCCTGTTACATCATCTCGGCTGAAACTCCAAATTGCCATTAAAGCATAATTGTAACGCAAAAGTGACCTACTACCAAACTTATGCTTAATATACTTGCAGTTTGTATCAAAGAGTTCCAATGCAGAAGTAATCACAGAATGTGGCGTCGGGACTCCCACGAGCATTAATTTTTAACCAAGAAAGCGCGAACGCTGTCTTAGAAAAGGCTGTCGTCGATATGCGCAGAAATCCACTGAAGTTTCGGCATTTTTTATTTCTGCTTTCTTTTGAACCGATACTTAAAAAATAGCTGGAGGTGATGTTGCCATAAGCTATTCTATACCGTAAGGCATATCATTTTAGACAAGAGGCCTGCTAGGAAATTAGTTCCACGGTAAGAAAAACTTTTAGGTGAAGTGGAAGCTTGGAATTTTACAACATATTTGTTCTCGGACAAGCTTTAATTTCGAATCAAACAAAACGCCAACCTTCACTCTGACAAGTTTAACATTTCTGCAGCATTATACTTGCGTCGTGTTGGGTTTTATGGTACACTGATAGCTAAGGCCATCATGCGCCGAATGCAGTTTACAGCATTATACTGCACTAAGTTATGTAGTATTTTTTAAAATACAATTCTTCCTCGGTGTATTTTGCCAGTGGTAATGAATCCTGAGTGATTTTCATTTTTCAGTCAAAGTAACAACGCTACTACGAAAACATTTATAATAAGTTGTAATTAAAGAGACTGGTTGTTCCAAAATTTTGCCTTATAAAAAGATGAAAGTGCTTGATGAGCGATAAGCGGTCAACAAATTCTGCAAGAGGAAGAAATGCTAGTGCATCTGTTTAGCTTCCGAAGCGGTGACGCGAAGTGTCTCGGGATTAAAGCATACGTACGAAATTTTCTCCATAATAGAGCACTTCTTTTGAACTGAGGCTAGTGCAGTCTTATGCAGTTTAGGCTGATGCATGAGGCTTGTCATCTGCAAGGACCAAAACCTGAATTGGTAGGAAAATACCAGCGGCCGATATCATGTGTTTTCATGCATAATTATGACGTGTCATACGTTGATATCTACGCAATAAAGAAAGATATCGACTTGTCACGCCAAGTTTGTGCTTTAAAAAAATATTCAGTGCTATTTTAGGCATTTAGTTTTTTTGCGATGTCCTTTGAATATATCGCGACGTAAACGAAATGAGGGGCACACCGAAAGTGGAAAACCAGTGTGATTTTCCACTTTCGGTGTGCCCCTCATTTCGTTTACGTCGCGTGTTCATTCCTGCGCCCCAAAACCAAAATAAGCACCACCATTTCTAGCAAAAAAGCTTGCTCACATCCTTCCTCTTTACTTGCTAGATTTTCAGAAAATGCCAGATTAACGTGGAGTTTTCACCTGTTACAGACACAGTTCATACCTGGCCTACTTAAAAAAAAAGTTCACGACTGGAACCCGGGGCCCCACGATCGGCGACTCCGGCCCTCGGTTCTTATATCCGCGTCGCACTCCACGCTGACGAAAAGACACGCTTACATACGCGCTCTGCGGTTAGGCAGCGCGGAGCTGACCAGCAAACAATCTGGCACGGGGGGGGGGGGGAGCATCATTTCTTCTCCGGCAGCGGGCGCAGGCATTTCCCCCGAGTCACCGAGATAATCTCGCCGCCGGACGGACGAGTGCGCATCGGCCGGGCCGACGGGAAGGGCTCAGGTCCCAGCAGGCGAATCCCTTCTCACGAGCAAGAAGGTGAAGAGGAACGAACGAAAAAGAAGCTGGGACCGTACCAAAGAAACGTTCTGCGCATCGTCGTCGGCATGAAGAAAGTAGGCGGCGTACACGGGAGATCAGCGCGAGCAATGTTGTCGTCAAACGGGGCCAGCCGCCATTGCTGCTGGTGAGGTACCATAGTCTGCTCAGGGGATAGCAGCAGAAACTCTGCCTCTCACTGCAGGTCCCGATACTGCCCTTCTTTCCCCACGAGGAGAGGGATAGAGGAAGAAGGGGCACTGCTCCCCAAGGGCGACCTAGCTACGCGTGCGACTGTGCGTGTCCGCGTCGCTCCCGTCATCGTGGAAAGGGGGGGGGGGGGGGGGAGTGGTCCGAGTCCAATAAGCCCGAGTGCAAACATGCGAGACGACACCGACGGGGTCCCTGGGAACGGAGGAAGGCCGCCGGAGCGGCTTATTTGCCCAGTCGCCGGCTTGTAAGCGTCGACACCGTGAACGGCTCCCGGGCGCAGCTATGGGATAGTGCCGCGTCAGTCGCCACCGCCGACTCCGCGTGCGCCGCCGCGAGATGGTGCGAAGACGGTACAGGGGAAGGGTGAAGAGGGGAAGAACGGGCGAAGATAGTGGCAGGATGGCTGAGGGAAAAGCGCCGAGCCGCTGCCTTTTTCTATCCCCAAGCCGCCACGGCTCGCCGGACAAGATGATGCGGTATTGGCCATCTCCTTCTCTGGTTCGTCCTTAGGGCTACGCCTGCGCGCTCCTCGGGTGCGTCTTCTCGCCGTCTCTGCCCGCGTGTGTCCGGCCCGTGCGGATGCCCCCGAGGGGTTTTGTGCCTTCCCCGGAGTCGAGCTTTACTTACGGAATATGTTGCTGTGGCTGAATCGAAGTGTCACGCCAAGGGACCTGTCGACCCGGAGTTTTGTGATTACGCATATGGGTTTGGAAACGAAGTGCAAAATGATGTATGGTTTGGAAACTGCCCCGTCGGTGTTTGTGGAAGGCGAGAAAATATTTTGAAGAGTGTGACAGTGAGAAGCTCAATGTCGTGCGTCACAAAATAACGCCGCCTGTGGCGCTGCGCCTGGTTTCAAGGCGGCGGGAAGTGCTTTAGGGAATGCGCTTTAAGGGGAGTAGTGGGGACGGCATGTTTGGTGCTGCGGGAGAGCCTTCCCAGTGTTGTGCCTAGTTTTTGTTCAGGAATTTTGTTCTTTATGCATCAGTGTTATTTTTTTCAAAATACAGCCAGAGCAGTAAGTGAGGTTAAATTTCCTAATATAAACAAGGATTTTCTCTTTACAATGTTTCATTGTTACCGCTGGTGAAGCCCTCCAGCCTTACCGGCTGTTAAATACAGCATAAGGGTTAGAAGCCACGCATTACAGGCACGTGCATTCAAGTTTAGCATTGCCTTCGAGTTCTTAACATCACTAATTACTACTGAAAAGCGGTGACCGAAAAGGGTCGCGTCGCGTTTAACATGTCAGTAATTTATAACCAAGTTTCGCGAGCTTGCTTCGCACCAATTAGCGTTTTCATTCATTCTCTGTTTCTTCGGCGAGAAAGTCGCACAGCTCCGCGTCGCGGTCAGTCTAGACAGCATTTTCTTTAAAGTATACGAGGTTATAATTATTTCTAAAACGGGAAGAAAAGTGTTGTTGGCTCCAGAACATGCCTCGCACTTTTATTAAGCCGACCGCTACTTTGGACCCAGAGGCGAGACAGGCGTAAAACTTTGGCGAAGCAGTTACTGGCGCAAAAAGAGGGTTTGAAGTGGCTTATAATTAACAGAATTGCTATGTGGGTTTGGTCTGGTTACGACACGCCTCGAGTGGTGAGAGTGAGCGAGACAGAGAGAGGGTAGAAAAGCTCCAGATGGGAGCTGCAAATGCAAGACTAAAAGCCCCGCGGTGAAGCCAGCCTAGCGTGAACAGTTTCAGACGCGCGAAATTCTCTAAAAGAAGAAATTAAGAAAAAAAGTTCGTGCTGAGGCGTTAATCCAACTTAGAAACGCTGGAAAACTGGTGTTTAAGGGTCTTTAAAAAAAAAGAAAAACAGAGGGAAATACAGAAAAAAAACTTCAAAAGTAACAGGCTGTGACGATGAGGAGCCGTTATGCTGCAAAAAAAAAAAAAAAATCACGGATCTGATCACTGGTACATTAGGCAGCGAGTGGAGCAACCAGCCAGAGCTAAAAGTCGGTCGTGTTCCTCGCTCGAGCATTTCAGTCTGCTTGCTTTTGCTCGTGTATTTTTTGCTCATTTATTTTCTGAGTTCGAGACACGCATCAGTGTTCTTACTGGTCCTCAAGCCGCCGCTACTTATTTTCCTTTTACCGCTACGATTGTAAGCAGGTTTGTGCTTACAACTGCTTGCTTTTTGTCTATTCCATATCTTTCTGCGGCCCTGCTGTCTCAAGGACCACTCCTACACCATCTGAAGTTGATTTTTTACACGCGCCGCGTGTTATTGCTTAATTGCCAAGACACGCAACACTGCTTAATCATCTGTGACCGATTCTTGGAGTAGCATGTCATGCACTGCCACTGCTTTAGCGTCACAGCAGCACAGCGCACATCTCAAGTTATCGTTGATTTTTATTTTTTTTTTTCAAGCGAGGAGTTTCGACACTCTGCGATGAAATAAAGAAAGATACGTAGTTAACACGAGACCAGCTTTTTTCAAACCAATTGGCTTTTCTTTCTTTTCGTCCTCCTACTTTTTAAAACCCAGTCCTCCTTTGTTTCTTATTTCTTTTTTTTTTCACACTAACTTAAGGAGCTTTAATTAAGTGAAAATATCGGTTTTGAGCGAGACACGAGATAGCTCTTTTCTCATTTCGAGCCCCGCCTTGCACCGGCGAGGCTTCCTGGCTGACTTGGCCACTTTATTTCAGTAGCTTATTCTCCCGTCCACAGCATCCCCTTTTCGAGGTTTATACGTCACTGCCAAGGATATTTGTGTTCATCTTTTTTTTTAGTATATCTGTGGGACGCCTGCTGTGAAAGTTTTGAAAAAGCGACTTTTACTGTACAGCCTCTTGTAACCAGCTTTTTGTTTTATCATTTTCTTTATTGTGTCTTGCGTGACATCAGAAACTCAGTAATTACCACTGCGGGATTAATATTTAAGCTTCCGAAGCTCAGCTTAGTGTTATATTTTTTTTTTTTCACTCCAAGAAGTAAAACCCGACGTCATGTTCGCCATCGCTGCCGCTAGAATTCTTGAGCTCCCAGCTACAGTTCTTTTTCACTACGTTGAATTCTGTACCACAAACAAATAACGCTTTTCACAGTCTGGGGTTCTGCTTGTTCTGCCAGGAAATCTATTTCCCAGTAAATAACTTTTAACAAGCTGCCATTCACTTACACTTTTATTCGTAGAACACGACACTATAAAGAAAGGAGATTTTGGACAGTGCGACTGTATGCACGAAAACCTGATGAGGCGACGTCGTCTCGGAACCACTCTGTTCCGGTAACGACGAATATTCATTTCTTAAGAAGGTGCATGCTTTTCATTTTCCCCGTTCCCTCTTTTTCTTGAACGCGCGTCACGCCTGCCTGTTTGGTTCCAAAGAAACAGCGCAGAAGAAGCCGGCGAAGAAACGGGCATAGGTAAAAGAAAAAAATTACTCAAATCCGACACGAGGCAGTCAGAGCAAGGGAGCTCCCTTCGTATTCTTATCACTGTGACAAATACGTGACTTGCTTTTCGTTGTTCTCAATAACACTGTTCTTGACGCGAAACAGGCACGCAGAAATGGGCACTGGGTGGTCGAATCTGCAGTGATGCGCACATATTGTCAGCCTATCTGAGCGCTGATGATTGCTGCGCCTACGACAAAACAAATCTGCTCGGCTGAAGTGACCACCGAGAAGAAATAAAAGTGACGGTATCGGGACAAACACGGTTCGAGCAAACACCTGAGTGCGCTCGAGAGAGCAAGATGGCGACGACAGCGCCGCTAGCGAGCGTTCGACAAACATAACGTAAGAGCAGGGGTGTCGCAACGCCCGACATCCATCGTCCACTATACTATACTCTGCCGCGCGAGCAGACCGAGCGGAATGACTGCCTGGCCGACGCACACTCATCCCTTCGCCCTCCGCACCCACCCTTCTCCTCCCTGTGGGGTGTCGTTGTTTCGCGCTGATACTTTCGAATCGCCTCCCGCTGTCGCCTGCTTCGATTCGGGTCACGTCGACTCGAGAGATAAGCCTTGCCGACCCGACAGGGCCAGCCCCCCTAGGGCTCCTGGGAATCCCGCCGAGTCCCAGCGAGCTTCGAAGTGACTGAGCAAAAAAAAAAAGACAGAAGTGACAACGAAAACTGGCGACGAAGGAGGAAAGGGATAACTGAGCGTGCCTGGCATTGGGGATTGGTAAACGGCCCCTGTATACGGCCGCAATCCGGACCGGGCGTCTCAGCTAGCCTTCCCCTTGCGCGAGGAAGCGCGTCACCCTTGGGTGTCCGCCGCTGCTGTTGTTGCTCCTACTACCCCTGGTGGGGTTCGCGGAATCGAGTTGTGCTGCACCGCCACAGACGCCAAGCTGTCCGCTGCTGCTTTTGGCGGTGTTCTCGCAGGCGCAGTACGACCGCTAGAGCCGTTCCTGTGGTCCCGCTACCACCTCAGCACACTGAGTCCTGTCCGGACGCGGTCGGCGTCCCAATGGTTTCGATGACGTCCGCAAACCGGAGCCCTCCGGTTGGTCCCTAGAAAATAAAGGTGCAAAAGTGGTTGTAAAGCGGTTTCCGGCTCCATTGACTTCGAGCCAATAAGCAGTAATGCAGCCTGAAGAAATGAACAGGAAATGAAGATCGTTGCCGGGATATTGCGGGACACAAAGAAGGGGAGGCTGATGCTGGTTACCGGAATTGTAGCGAGCGTGGGGACACACGTGCATGACACTGCAGTAAATTCAGTCCACGTGCAGTCATGGACAAAAGTTTTCGGGATGCTGATTCGCATATTTTTTTTGCGTTGCCTTCCTGGTCACTTAGTTGGTATTCATCCGGAGGATAGAGTACGCATATTTCTTTGTGTTTCAACGCTTTTCATTGATGCGCGTTCCTCTACCGCACAGAAATAAATTTTATTACCCCAACTTGCATCCCGCAAAATTTTGTCCATGAGAGTACCTAGCACCTTGTGGCTTCCCCTTCCCTCTTTCAGTTTCTGTTCTTAGGAATCCCATCTGACTACCCTCTCTGTACCATCTACCTACATAAAGGGATTTTCGTGCAGGGTTGTTATTCCCAGGCTGCTCTAACAAGAAACGTCAACTCAGAGTAGACGCGATGGGCAGTAGAGACAAGAAGTAGTAGCGAATGCAAGTAAACATTCACAAAAGAAAGCTGGAACTAGTAAACACAATAACAGTAATTTGGCTGACTTTGTTATGAGCTGTAGACTCCTTTGCCCAGGAGAATCTAGTAGTGATTTTATTTGTCGGTCTACCTTACCATAAGGCTGCGTTGCAACTAATAAAAACGTGAAAAGACTCACGCTGTGCAAATTCATATATAGGAACGTGAAAAGTCATTTATGGAAACTTAAGACGGCGACCAGGCGCCTCGCGTGTTGTTGCAACAGCATTTGGCGAAGCCCCGAAGGCGCTGGTCGTAGCTCGCGTCTTGAATAATTTAGCAGTCACGGAGCTACGAAACTTTCGGACGTTAAAATCCGCTTCCCTCCGTTATTCGCTGCAGACTTCGCGGTGCTCTCTTGCTCATTTCCCATGGGCGTGCAATGCACTGCCATTGCGAAAAAAAAGAAGCAAGTATAAGACCACTGCAGCTTTCTTCAGAATGGCCGATAATATAAAAGACCGTCGGACTCACTACAGGGCTTAATGAATGGCACTAACATCGGCGCATTCTTTTGTGATCAGCCAAAGGCGTGAATGCGCATCATCGCGAGTTTTCGATGTTCTCGCCTCGATGGAACTGAATGGGTAACAAGTGGCATGCGCCGGCTCTCTTTTGTGCGGGCATAAATTACACTCAAAGGGCTACTGCAGCTCACAGCGCTGCCCATAGCGCTTATCCCTAGAGAAGCCAGCCTCGCTTCTTCTCTTAGGCGTTAACCAAAGCGCGCTTTTGCGCAGTCAGGGCGCACTGCGTTTCCTTAATTTTTCAACGAAGCCATCCCCGAGGCGCCGGAATTCTTTAGGAGACGTCGTGGCGGAAAGTTGAGGCCGCTCTTCAGATGCGTGCGGAAATTGAGTTTGCAACGTTCTTTCTTAATGAAGCGAGTGTATAGCTATGACCTTTAGGACGCTTGAGCTCCGGTCTGGTTGAGTTAGGTTTTTTTTCCGAGACTAGTCAGTCAAGAACACTCTTACATTAGAGGAACTTCTCCTGAGCGCCTTCCAGAGATAGTGTAACAATACCTGCGGAGCTGTGTCTCCTGGAAAAATAATTTTTTTGCTTTATTTCTCTTGAGATTAATTGGACTATTGTTGTTGATAGTGTATGACCTCCTGTTAAAGTTTTGCTAACCGCGGAGCATGTTTTTTCGAAGTTGGTAGCTATAGATATAAAACGAAGTCATTTCTTTAAAGATACTTGAAACGATTTTGTGAATATTGGTTTTCGTATTAAGCTATGCTCGTTGGTCTTCTTGACATTTGAACAATCGCCTACTGTAACACGGATGCAAGGAATCGTCGGAGATGATGTAAACTAAGTATGAAGAAAATTTTACTGAGCTAAGCGTTCCGCACGTTCACGAGAGTGTAATTTATGCAACTAGCAGCAGCTTGTGAAGCATACTGAAGCAAACTTGCGCAGGGGCAAGCGCGCATCAACACGTACACGCTGCTCAGCATGTGGCGCAAGTGCGGACATTCGGCCATGTAGGAGCGTAACCACCCGGCACCCATTAGTTCGATTAGCCATATCCAAAAGCCTTAGCTGGCTTAGAGGACGCATTAAATGAGACGCAGTACTTCTCTTGAGACGTAATTACAGAGCCCCGACGAAACTCTCCTGCTTGATTAATGCTTGCGAGTATCTCGTGAAGAAACGTAACCGATTTATGTGCTGAACGTAATCTTCCGACGCTACAAAAGGGGGAAGTAATATGAGAGAAAAGAAGCTTGAGTGAATCCTCGAGAGTATTTGCGCACTCTGCCCCGTTCTCCACCGAAAAGCAAGCGCTCCCCAAAGACACGAAAGGCTTGAGCGAGAGGTCGAACAAGGTCCTTTGCTCCGCATGAACAACGGCGCACTAGATCGCGACAGCGCAACGACGGCTCGAGACTTTCCGAAAATAACAGCCCGTGGTTTATCCGCGATGATTGCATGCACAGCCGAGAAGAACGGATCGTCGAATGGCGTGCCCGGCTAGGCGGCGATGGCAATGCGCGAGCACTAGAGAGAGAGGGGGGAAAGTGGAGGAGGCTGAGAGAGAAAGGGGAAGCGGCGTCCATAGCTGACTACGGCAGGGGCACACCACCTCTCTCCTCCCTTTTTTGCGCGCACTGCTTACGTACCGGAGGCTGGATCAATCTAGCGAGTGCCTAAATAATTCCCCCGTTTTATATTCCTTACTGCTTTCTTCTCCTTCCTTGCACAGTACAAGCAGGAAAATGAGCGGCAGCAGCAACAGTAGCAGGCGACTGGTAGTAATCCTCTCCGAAAATGAAGCCTTTATGATTCCCGGGCCGGCGGAGAATCGCACCCTGAGACGCCCGAGCGAGCCAGCGCCTCGGATTACGGGGCCTTTTTTTCGGCAGCCGCCGATTCTTTTCCTTCGCGGCGCGTAGCTCGGAGCACTGCCTCTTTGTCGACGGCGGCGCGAAACAAGTTGTGCAGCTCGAGCGCAAAAAGAGGAAGCAAGTTTCGGGTTTCCTTGAGAGCCAATCACTCTGTCCGAGAGTGTTTTCTTTTCTCCGAATCTGTGGCGCATTTCAGTTGTTGATTCCTTTTCTGCGTTCTTTAGAGCTTTTCTTTTTTTTTTTTCAGTTACCCTTATTTTTTGTTTCTTTTCTAGGTTTTTTTATTTCCACTCGCAACTCGTCTTTTTCCCGCCCGGCGTTCGGTGAAATATGATCTGGCGCACTGCTGCCGTTCGGAAGTGTCTTCTGGCGCAACCACGGGGCTTAGCTAAGCCCCGGCCGTGTATACTTAAAGGAAAGCTGCGGCTGATGAAATTCGCCGGACGGGCCGGCGGTTTCCACGAAAGAAGTACGTTTTGTGAGGATAATAACTGTACTTGACTTCCCATATGAGATGCCCTTGTTCTCAAAAATGTACCATGCGTATGGACCACCGGTTCGTGACATAACGCTGTGAATTCTCCGCATGCGGTTTCGTTTTTTTTTTTTTTTTTTTCAGAAACAAAAGCTTGTGGAAGCGTCGTGATTGCACCAGACATGTTCAGGCGCAGCTTTACGCTCACAAAAGCGGCGGATGCATGAAACGCTGTAGTTACTAGCACCGTTGTTACACAGACGAAAAAATATCCTGGTTGTTGGTGTTGCTCAGCCATACTAGGAGAGGGAGTCAGTTGGAACTTGCGTCAAAAATTGGACCGTGATGAAACTGATATCGATATAGGGCTTATCGAAGGTACAGGTGCCGTCAAAAGTAAATGGAAGATAATATTCACGAAAAAAATTTAATTCTTGGCCCCCAATTCATGCATCCTTGAATACATTTGTTCAGCCTAATTGTGATTTTGCGAATTGCACTGTGCACCAACAAGAATGGACCATTATGCTTTAGATTTAAAGAAAATAATTTTTTTTTGATAAAGTTGCCTTCCCTCTTGCTTTTTACGACGAGCGTACAGCGGGGCGCTAGTTGCAGTGAACTCGCATAGGTGAAAGATCTTAAAACGTTTCTTCCCCACTAGTTACGAAGGGGTGACGAATTTAGAAATAGAAATAGCGTTTTGTCATACTGCGTAAAACATGAAGCAAGTCATTATTATAATCAGCTGTCGCACTGACGCTTTCATTATCATCAGTGCCAGTGGCATCATGTTTCCTTGAAAATCACGCCACTTGGGTCGTTTTTGTTGCTACTGCGCTGTAGCCTTAATCCTCACTCCACCCTGAGCTAGAACTAGAACTGAGCTAGAAGCGCCGTAGTGTTTGCATTTTTTACAACTGCTTTACGGAACTATTCCATGAACATAGACCAAATGGCTGTTTTCGGTCAAGACAGAAACGTATCTGTCAAAAAGAAGAACACGTGACAAATGGTGTGGCGGCAATCTTCAATAATCCCAGTTTTTCGTGCGGTGAAAACATGCTTCGAACGCACAGAAAGTTTAATAGCAGGTGCAAGAAACATGTATATTTACCCCACCAAAGAGTTCAGCTGGCCGTTTTTGAATGAGGCATTAGTGTTTGAATGCAGCAATTACTTTCAAAGCATGCTAAATATGAAGTGCGGCAAAGTGTGCTATTAAATCAAAATAAACATTAGGGAAAGGATGTGATGGCACCATATAAGCCAGCGATCGGTCACTAAGACTCAGCGATAAAGGCAAAAGGTCTCTTCGGCAAGCCTGCGTCTTTCGTAAACGGTGTTACAACCACGGGTGCTATTAGGCATTACTTGTGACATATTTGAACTGTGGCTAAAAACTTTTTACTTCTTGAAATCTCACATGCGCTGCAATATTGTGACTGTGTTTGAAACCTCTTTACTATTCGGTTTCATCACAGCTACTGTGTATGTGTTCACCTGTGACTTCACAGCGTCCTCACATCATTGCCATTGATTTGCCACTCTGCGTGGCGAGACGGGTTCCCGTCTGCGGACCTCGCAACTTTCCAGTTGTTCACCAGCCGTAGGTAAAATTCGCGTCACATTACCGTAACCGCAACGTCATTTTCTTTGTCTGACTTTTATCTCTTGGTTTCCCGAAAACAATCTGCACTCGAAGCGCACCTTCGAAGCGCACCTTCGGTTTTTGGACACTATTGCTGTGGCTACGTTGGCTACCAAATAAATCATTTTTCTTATTTTTGTGGAAGATATTTGTTAAGTGCCAGGGCTAAAGGCATTGGTGTTCCATGGCCGGGCGTGGAGCCAATATGTTCCATATAAGCGCAAATAAATAAAAGTGACTCAAGTAGCTGAAGGAATACAAGAATATAAGTATTACAAAGCGGGAATGAACCGGCGTCGATTCGAATTATTTGCGCGGCTAGTTTCCTAGAACAGAGCCATTTTTCTCATATAAGAAGAGATTCCATGGCAAGAAGAGCTCCAACACTTAGTCCTGCCAAAACTAAGAAGGCGAAGGAAGCCAGCGCTGAAGAAAACGGGCCGTGGCAAGCGAGAGAGACAAAACGCGGCCATCTGGTTCTCTGCGCACATTGATTGCGCCTGTGCCGGACGGACGCCGAGTCGAAGCGGAGCCCACTGAGAGGGTCACCCTACGCCGCGAGCTCTCCGAGCAAAACCGCGGAAAAGAAACGACTTGGCCGGCGTCTCAATTGTTGCACAAGCTAGCCCCTCGAGGGATGGCGCATAACGCAATAAGCGAACGCATTTGCCAGCGGAAACAAACGCGGCCTAACGGTATATGGTTCGCGTCTGGGCGCGATGCCAGCAAGCGAGCGGCGATTTCGTTTGGTTTTTGGTTGATGGTCTTTGAGTACCGGGAACCGTAATAAACGAGCTAATATTACTCTTCCCTTGTCACCAGCAGTGGTACGAGCACCGCGGAGGCTTTTCGTTTTGTGTGCATGATTCACAAGTTTTTTTTTATTATTTTGTGGCCGACAATCACCCGGCTTCCCGCCAAGGCTTTCCGGCCATGAACATCTAAATGTACAAAGATCCAAATCGAGGCTCAATTGTCGGTTCACCAATAAACCAGTGCAAATTATCGGATCAACAAGTGCACAATTAGGTGGTGACAATAAATTGGACGTCGTGTGCGTTCGCGATTTTCCCCATTCCTATCAACGAATGCCCCCCCCCCCCCCCCCCCTCGTCATTAGGACCAAATATTTCTGCTGATTTGAGATTTTTCCTTCCGCTGAGTCACCCTCGTGCCCTGTAAAAAAAAAAAAAAAAAGCTCTTTCCCTAGCTCTCGGCTCCTTAGTGAAGCTTTTCTTTCCTGTTCTTATTTTCCTATCGCACCTTCAACTTTGCGTCCTGTAAAGGGTGCTTCCCGCATTTATTGGGCGTTTTAGAGGAAGCCTCTCTTACAAAACAAAAAATAAATCACCGGAGTAGTTGATGGCGTTTCCTAAGAAATATGAGCCTAAGAACATAGCAAGATTTCAGAATATATCCGTAAGTGCGCATTTTATTCAGAGCAACATTAATTCATTGTTTCGCGCAGACTCGGCTCTGGAACGCGCCCGGAGAATTGACCCTGTCTCTTACACCAATGCTGTCTTGTAATACAGACGGTCAATATGCCGGTATCTATACTCAGGAGAACTTCATGTAAATTTCTGTAAGGAACTGCTTTTGCGAAGGTAGTTTGAATGCCTCCAACGCAGCTGCTACCAGTTTATAGGCCAAACTTCAAGGCTTCATCTGTTTACGAATGATTATGGTCAGAAGGTCCACTCGGTTCTGGGCCCCGAAGGATATTCCCGTTGGCTATAGCTATCCATGGTGGTCGCAGATTGGCCAAATACGTCATGCGTTACAGGCATTGTGTGACTGCAGCAACTCGCCGTTAAACGGGGGCTTCAAGCAGTAATGACACGCTTGCTAGTCTGTTCCCAATTAATGGATCCTGTCAGACTGCGACACATGATTGAAAGCTACTTTTCACTCCTGAATCCGACATCGTGACTCCACATTCACGCACAAACGAAAAGCGAATGCTAAGCCTACCTCACGCGGATTTCACAGACGCACGTCCCTGCATTGAACGGGATCGCTTTTCCCAGTCCGCTATGCCTGTGAACAGGCGGTCTCAAGCAACACGGCGTCTAAACGGTGCTGCTGCCTAAACAACGCGAGGAGGCGTTGTAAAGCAATCGACGCAGCGTAAACCGAATTGAACGGAGAAAAAGCGTACGGTCCCCAGAGTGCAGCAGGAAATATCGAGACGTCGAAAGAAGTAAACAAACTGCCAAGTGATCCCTCCTGGCGAGGGAGCTCAAAGAGTGCGTGCGTTTGTGTGTGTGGCGGCAGAGCAAGGAGGCCCAGAGCCAGCGCGCACTCTTTTGACCCTGCGAGCGGCACCGTCTTCGTCGCTCAAGTCCCAAGTCCCAGGGAAGCAGGCGGTCGGTGCCATGCGCGCGGGGTCCCCAGGACGAGCGGCTGCTTAATCGCATTTCCATGTCTCCTTTCCGGTCGATCCGTTCCGAGGGGAAACACATTTGTTACGCCGTGACTCTGCGCGCTCGGCGACCATTCTTTTGCCTTCGGCACGCGCCAACACTTTCGTGCCTGCGCGCCTCACTCAACTCTTCTGTTTTTATTTTGTTGCTTGTTTCCTTTCTTTTCTTTTTTACTTTGAGAGCTGGCTTTCTTGTCCACGTCTCCTCGACACTCGCTCAAGGCGGTGGCTTGCTTTTGCTGAAGCAGAGCCGGAGCCTGGCCTTTATTTCCGACTGTTTCACTCTTCTCCCACTACTGAGGGCCTTTTCTTGCATCATAGCCTGAATACGAAGCGCAACTCGCCAGGACAATGGGGCAAGAAATGAAAGAAAAAGTGCCGACTGAACTTTTCTCGCTTCTTTTCCATTCTGGAACTTAAGCTTTCTTGAGCGGAAGATATCTTTTTGTAGTCGAAGAAAAAAGTGATCGAACTGTAACGGCAATCTTCTTTCCCCATCCCCCTTCCCCTTTCTCTCTAAGTCAGGCTAACAAAACCTAACTTGATGAGGTCTTCAGAAGCAGAATGGAAAAGAAAATTAACACAAAGAAGCAGAATGCCCGCCGAACGCACTTCTTATGGACTCCGGCACTGAACTCGAGCTTTGCGATGCGTATTTATTAACTAGTATGTCAGAATAAAATAGTTCCGGTAAGCGCCTATTCATTGCGATACTTTTCCGACCGGAAGTGTCCTTCCTGTGTTAGCTTGAATTGATAACATCACTCTCATTATTACTTTTAGCTTGCTTTGCTCCACTGAGAGAGCAAAAAAAGTATGCGTAGAAAGGCCCATTTCCTCTTGAGCACCATATGAGAGCAGTAAAAAGAATATGATTAACATGCATATTGCAGCTGAAAGCCGGTAGAGCTGTGATCCGCGACGAAGAAATGCGACAATTTTTATACTATTTATCTTGAATTGAAATCTGACATACGCTTCAAATGATATTACGAGAGATGATAAAAGGCCCTTTTTTTTTGCTGATCATATTTACGAGACGGAAACATAGATATCCGTTTCTGTTCGGAGCGCAGCGCTTGCTAGGGAGCAGTAGGAGGTTGAGAATCACAATTTAAGAGAATGCAGCAGCCGCACAGTCTCGCAAATGTCTGTGTAACATGTGTGCTGCAACCCCTTCTCTCCCAAATTTTCCAATATTGCATGGCAGAAACTGATTGATCGATCGATCGATCGATTGATTGATTGATTGATTGGATTGATTGATTGATTGATTGATTGATTGATTGATTGATTGATTGATTGATTGATTGATTGATTGATTGATTGATTGATTGATTCCACCAATGCAGTCCAAGTATTAGCTTGGGATCACTGTGTAGCGCCGTTAATCCATGCGGAACATTTGTCCCGCTCGGAAATTTTCGCAACACTTCACTCTCACATCCGCACACCGTGCTGGTGAGATGCACTGCGATGGTCAGATGCTCAAATGGCAACTGGATCTTGCACTTTTCGAATGGAAAAAAAGAAAAAAAAATTTAAGCTGCAGGCATTCACGTTCTTTCTGGCTCCCATTCTTCGTTATTTTTTCTTTCACGGAACACTAACGTTGTCCTCATCTATATCTCCTTCTTTTAAATGTCAAGACGCGGTGCATCATTTAATGTCACTGCGATTGCACCTTAGCAGCAAGGGGAATCAATTTCACAAAGGCTGCATCAATTTATCTTAATGATCTAGCTCCATGAAGATTAAGGTGCCATGTTTGAAGCAGCAACGAGACATTGCTACTTTATGAAGCCTCTCTGAACAGAAATGTCTTAGCGAGTCTCTAGTTGCTGCGAGTCGATTCATAGCACATTTCTAATGTGGGTACCTGAAAGGAGAGGAAGAGGCGAATGGAATGAGTTTTTTTTTTTTTTTTGCCCGTACTGACATCTTTCTCTGGACAGCAAGCGCTGGTAAGCAGACGCATTATCCTGGCAACAGTGTAGCTGACGTAGCTCATTGCACTGGGCCTCTTCATTCTCGACGGTAGCGCTACAAGTCGTATCTTTGCGTCCGCGAATGACGCCAGAGACGAGCGGTGTGTTAAGAAAGAACGTTGGGAAGATGCGCACTTCTAGAGGGAGACGAGGGGAACGAAGCACGAGGAGAAGATAGTCTCACCATCTTTCTTTGTAAAGGCACGCGCGTGCCGCGTTCCGCGTCGTGGGCAGCCAACTCAAGGCAGATCAGCGGCCATGATAAATTCACGGTGTTTCGTCGTGAGTGACCAACTTCTTTCTTCTTATCTGCCTTTTACTTTCGTTCCACTGCGCCACCTCCCTCCACCCCCCCTTCCACCCTCCTCTTGGGTTTCCTCGCTGCGCAAGTCTGGGACGCGTCGTCCGTTAAGCGGGATTTATGAGCGAAGGACGTCGCTCTGGCGCGCTCGCTCCTCCTGGTCCCTGCAGAATACCCCTTCCCCACCCCGTCCGTCGCCGACATTCGCGTGGCGCGCGCGCGGTGCTCTTGCAGTTCGCAGTTTGCAGTGCGCTGCGGTACTCGCCAAGTGGAAAAGTGTATCGCAAAGCCGGAGGACCGGAGTGGAATGACGTGAGGTAAAACGGCCATCCTTCTTCGGCTTCTCTGTGTTACGTCTTCCTCTATCTCTTCCTTTCACTCCTCCGCTTTTTTCTCTTTCTTTCTTTCTTTCTTTCTTTCTTTCTTTCTTTCTTTCTTTCTTTCTTTCTTTCTTTCTTTCTTTCTTTCTTTCTTTCTTTCTTTCTTTCTTTCTTTCCTTTTTTTCTTTCTTTCTTTCTTTCTTTCTTTCCTTTTTTTCTTTCTTTCTTTCTTTCTTTTCTTTTTTTTCTTTCTTTCTTTCCTTCTTCCTTTCTTTCCTTCTTCCTTTCTTCCTTCCCTTCTTTCTTTCTTCCCTTCTTTCTTTCTTTCTTTCTTTCTTTCTTTCACAGAGTTTGATTTCCGAGTTTGAATCCAATCAACATATCGTTAACGTCCCCCTCAAATGTCTTTCGAGGGGTATTTCGTCGTAAGCACTGGAGAACTACGTACCACCGTGGAGGTACGGTAGCCGCGTATTACACTACCAAATTCTTGCAACGCCGTAGAGCACAGTCATGAAATAAAAACCAGCCATTTTAGGCATCTTTAGGCGACAGGAACTAGGAGACAGCGATGTTTGCTTCAATGGAGAAACAGTGAGGGCACAAACAGCGCACGGACAACTAGCCGCCACCTAACCGAAGCAAGCAAATGCAGTCGCAGGTCCGCATACACTAAAGGACACACAAGCTCGACTCGGAGCCCGTGAAAAATGACCGCATCCTGCGGTTCTCTTGAAGAAAGTGGGGCCACGCCCGACTTGTCCCGGCGTCCAAATCGCACCGCGCACGCGTGCGGGGGGAAGGGGGTACAGGAGAAAAATAAGCGCAGAGCGGGGGGTCGCAGAGGCGTCGTGTCACGCCTCGTATGTCTTGCGACACCTGCCCGGTGGAGCTGCCATCTGGGGGAGGTGTTTGAGCGAACAGGTGGGTGCCTTTGCCGCTGGCTGCTCCCGCGCCGAAGGGCCAACGGTACACACACGACGGCGCTCGGGAAAGTGTGTTGCAGCAAACGTTGCTGAACGTGTTTACTATTCTTTTTTTTTTTTTTTTGTAGTGCGTAGGTTTCATATTTATTCGCAACAGTTGGGTTTGGTTGGATTTTCTTACGAATGAACAACATCCGTGTTGTAAGCAAACAAGGGAAGGGGAATGAGGGGCTCGTTATAAATATGACAGAAGCCAACAGCCACAGAAACCAAGGGGCACAGGAGATTTTTTTTTATTTTTTTTAAATTTATTTATTTAATTCGTGGTGTTGATCAATTTAGAATATTACTGAATATGTTATCGCTTAATGCTAATTGATTAGAAAAGCAGAAGAAAAAACAACCACATGCCGCCGGTGGGATCCGAACCCACGACCTCCGAGTAATGTGTTGCAAAGAAAACTGCTGCATTCATCTCGATCATCGTTGTCGTCATCATCAACTAATGTTCTTTAATTAACGAACCCTTGTCCTATGCCTGCTGCGGCCAACCTATCTCTTCAAACCTCCTAGTAAAGAGTTTTAGAATAGCAGACCCGGCTTTTTTTTCTTTGGCCCCCTAATCGCACTGCGTGCGGCGGCCTTGCAGTGGGTCCTCGCGAGAGATTTAGAAGGAAGGACTGGCCGCATTCTGTTTGCGTTATCTCTTGGCAACGCCATTTCGGCTGAAAAATAAAGCTCTAAGTTGTAAGTGTCGCAAATCTAGTTTCAGCGGCACTTATATTTATGTAAGCGTAAGCAAATTCAGTAATAAATAATAACAGCCTAATACGAGAATTTCTGAAGTTCAACAGTTTGCAAGGGAGCACGGTCAACCTGTCGAACTGTCCGTGTTTTCTGGCGTAATATCCGCTTGGCGAGCAAACAACGCGTACTCGCTAAGCCTCGCAGCTGTGGAAATCCGGGGCAATCTTAAAATTCACTTTCACGCTGCAAGTCTCTGGTCTGGGAATCCGGAGGGATCCGTGTTTTCTAAATCCTAAAAAATTGGTATGGATATTACGTACTGTGGGCTACATGCCTCTAAATAATTACGGAGCCTATCAGTAATAGTAAAAAAGTTAACTATTCAGTATTAGGGAACCAGCCTGCTAATTAGCACGTCTTAGCTATATTCTGATATACCTGTATTGCACCGTTGGCAATGCTATTAAAAAGCGCTCTTCTAAATAAAAAAGCCTATCTTTAAAACTTGTGTGAAGTCTTAGGTGAAACACCCTGTACACATCGCCTTGTCATCTTGAACAAATATGAAAGCTGCTTATGATGTGAAGGCGACAAAGCGAAAAGAATAAATAAGGTACGATGCATGGAGACGTGACTTGTTCGGACGTATCGCGTTACATTGCCAGTGTTCATTCAGTGTAAGATGTTTATTATTATTGTTATTTTCTCATAATTTTACAGTCAGAGCTCTACAAGCGGCTCCGTCGATGGGGCTGTCGCTGTCCGTTTTGTAGCCTGAAGACGGAAATAAGGCCTTACACTTTGTTTCCGCTTAATCGAGTCAGTAGAACGAGCTGATTTAAATGGTAATCCGTCTGTTGCCAATTTTTTAACCGCTTACCACCTCAGCTGAACGTTTCGTTACGAAAGTGTTCCAGCCGGAAAAAATGAAAAGACCCTAATGCACCGTACTTTTTGTTTTGAGGGCAGCATGATAAATATGAGGCAAAAACTAGATGAAAGTAGCGAGTAATGAAACTGAGATGAAGAGCTGTCAAGGGAAGTAGCCCCGATGCTTTTGCAACTCGCCGCTATCAAAACACGTTCCAGCACAGAGACAAAGCAATCATTCCTTCTTTCCGTTCCGGCTCCAACTGAACGCGTGTTTCTTTCTTGTCCCCATTTTTATTCTAGCTGGGCTGCAGAGCCGGAAAGCGAGCCCTAAAGCGCCTTTCGAGCCGCGAGTTCGCCCAGTCGTGCGGGTGACAGGGCCCGTTTCCATCGATTACTGCGAGCACCTCGTGAATTTCCGCTGTCCGAGACGCCAATGGCGATCGTCAGTGGGCTGTCATTTTTGCTTCGACTGAGACCAAATTGGATGGGAAAAGAAAGCGTTTTGCTCACGCTCCCAGCGCCGCTGTATTCGGAGAGCAGGCAGTCGAAAGTGGGACGGCGCAGCAGGCAGTCAAAAAGAATTTGGCCGTCACGCTCTCCCAACACCTTCGACCGGGTGAGTTTCGGGGTGTGTCAGAGCCGAGCGTAGCAGTGGAATGGACAGGATCGACAAAATGTCATCCCTGCTTTTGGAGTAGACCACCGTGTAGTACTACTTCCACGTGCGTCTATTGAAAACATGCGGGTGGGGTGAGGAGACTTTCCTAATTTTTTTTTTATAACAGTGCAATGATTTTTGGTACTACAGGCGGCTTCAGGAAGATAGCCATTCATTTGTTTGTTTGTTTGTTTGTTTGTTTTTTATTTTCCAACCAGTCTCAAGACAGAAATACTGTCTGAAGATGGAGGGAAACAGATCACATCAGCGGGTTTGTAACTTGTGTGTATTAAAATAAGCGGCATTGTACGACGTCTGTTAGATAAATATCCGACCTTTGGCCGAAGAAAAAAAACTGGCATAGCTGGAGCCTTGGAAACCTAATCACCTTCAAAGTAGTCTCCTTGGGACTCCCCACACTTCTCCCAGCGGTGCTGCCATTGTGGGAAGTATTCCGAAAAGGCCCGTTTCGGAACTCAGTTTAGCTCAGCGGTCGTGGCAGCCATAATTTCCTCTTGTCTGAAATCGCGCTCCTTTCAATGGCTTCTTGATTTTGGGAAACAGCCAGAAGTCGCAGGGGGCCATATCAGGAGAGTAAGGAGTCTGTTGAACTACACGAGTCTAGTTTTTCGCCAAAAAAGTCTGAATCAAGTGCGAAGAATGTGCAGGAGCATTCTCGTGATGGATGCGCCACTTTCCTGTTGACCTCAACTCCGGTCTCTTGCGCCGCACAGCATCACGTAGGGGACGGAGGACATCCCAATAGTACTCCTTGGTCATTGTTTGACCTTGTGGGGTGCGTACTCGTGGTGTGCCACACAGAGGGAGTAAAAAAAAGCAGTCATCATCAATTTCACATTGCTGCGCACTTAACGGGCCTTCTTTAGCCTTGGTGACATGGAATGCTTCCCCTGTGACGACTGGGATTTGGTTTCCGGGTCATATCCGTGCACCCAAGACTCGTCACCAGTGATTATGTTGTTGACAAAGTCGGGGCCACTGTTTGTGGAATCCAGCATGTCCTGTGAGACTTCAACACGAAGCTGCTTTTGCTCCACTGTGAGCAGATTCGGCACGAATTTTGCCGCAGCTCTCTCCATGGCCAAATCTCCGGTGATAATGGAATGTGCAGAAAAATTGATGATGTTCACCTCTTCCGCAATTTCTCGGATAGTAACACGACGGCCCCGCAACATCAGAGCGTTCACTTCGGCAATAACCTGGTCATTTCGGCATGTTGATGGGCGATCAGAGCGCGGCTCGCTCTCCACCGATGTGCGGTCGTCTTTAAACCAATTGTACCACTGCTTAATCTGTGTGCTGCTCATAGCATCGTCACCGAAAGCAGTCTGAATATTCAGAATGGTTTCCACTTGGCTGTCGCCCAGTTTCTGGCAAAATTTGATGCAGTAGCGCTGCTCCTGTCGCTCCGCCATTTTCCTTGCAATAAAAAACCGACAAGAGGACTGCGCACTGCCTCGCTCAAACGCTGCGTCACAGTGACTGACGCTATCGGCAGGCGAGAAAAAATTCGTGCATGCGTAGGAAAGTTCGAGGTTAGCTAATGCAAGCGCGCTTGTTTCGTATCCATCAGGTGTTCGCAAAAAAAAATAAAGTCGGATACTTTTCTAACAGACCTCGTATAGCATTTATAGCATGTATAGCATACAGTGCTCACAAATTCGTTTTCTAGGTGTTCTGTTTCAAGAAAACCTATCTTGGAACTCGCATGTTGATCAGTTTCGCAGTGATCTTTGTCGGTCGGTTGGCATTTAAACAAATTGAGATATTATCTCCTGCCGTCCATAAAGCAGCAAATATACTATTCATTAGTACATTCCTGTTTAAGCTACTGTTTCCTTATATGGTTAACGACGACACAGACAAATCTGGATTCCCTCCTTGCAGTTCAAAAGTGGAAATTACGAGCTATTTGAAAATACAGTTATTGCACAGCTGCCGGCGTTTATTTAGGTCTTATGGAACACTAGAAATAAGTAAACTGCACACTAACAAACTATGTCTCGAAATATTACGCCAGTACAAACTAGACAAAATAATCTTCGAAACCACCTATTACACTAAAAGCACATACGAACTTCGGAAACAATGTATGGAAACACCTCGTGTACGCACAAATTATGGTTTTCAGTGGTTAGGGTGGCAAATTCCTGACTCAATTAATAAATACCCTATTATTATGGATGCTGCACGCAGCACCCCCTCTATACGTAAATACAAAATGTTAATTAAAGCAATGCTGGTAAATGAACTTTAAAGATGAAAACTAAACGTATGCCTATCACTTGTATATGTTTTGTAAATATTGCTATAGTCGAATTGTAGTTAAAGTATGCTGTTTGTTTCCGCCAAAAGACAGTGCTTTCTAAGGATGTCTAAATATATTGTGTAAAAAATAATGAATGTGTGTTCTATAATGTAATGCTTTTGTTGATTTTTGTAGCCTGTGGTGCCGCCTGTCATCCGGGTGGCGTGGCCTCGTCAGGCAAGTATGCCTTTTGCCACGTCACCTTGGACAACCTTTCCGTGGTCTGAAATAAATTCAGAATGAATGAAATTTAGAACTCCCGGGAAAGATATGAGTGAACTCTAAAGCAGTCTAACAAATGCTGTATCCAATGAACAAGAGAAAAAAATTTTCCTTACATGCACGTACTTGCAAATTACTTTTGGGAACATAACTCCCACCTTGGCTCAGTCGCGATTGTGGTAGTAATGGCCTAATTCGGTGTGAAACCGTTTTTTGGAGCAAGCGCCGAAGAGCCACGAATCAAATGGAACGGCAGTGGCAGCAGAGCGAATGTATCCGGCGACGAAGGCACTAACGCTTCGGCGGGTGGAACTGCCTCCATAAGCGCCACAAGCGCGAGGTCTTTCTCGGGGTGTCTACAAAAAAAAGGGGGGGGGGGGGGGGGGGGGGGGCTCCTATCTGTCCAAACGCCTGCATGGCCGTTTATACCAGCGCCACTGCTTTACCTGCCTTCGATCGTTCTCTCCGTTCGATTTCCTTCTCGGCTGGTTGTCGTTCTGCGTTCTTGGTGCCATATATAAACTTACTGTCGATCAGGGCAGCGTCACACACTAATGGCTTTGAACGGCTTTTTTTTTTATTTTAAGCCATCCCCATTGTATAATTTTACTGCGCAGGAGAGCTTCTGTTGGGTGAGCGACGAAGTCGGTCGAATTGTTTTGGTTCTGTGCGCGATTATTGTCAGTTTGTTTCGACATACCAGCCTTGTGGGTTTTTATATGACGCACGAGCTTCATTGGTTCCGTGTATGAGTTCCGTAGGTTTCGGTCCGCTATTAAGATTTATCGGTTTCACTTCGATGTACAAGGTTTGTCAGTGGTAGAGAGAGGGTGCGGTAGATGGTCCTTGGCGATCACAAAATGAACAAGGGAGGGGAAAACCTCAGTTTGCTAGAGCCAACGTTTCGACAAGGGGACTTGTCTTCGTCTGGGCAAAGCGTTCATCATCGGCAGGGATTATATAGGGCCTTCGCTCCGAGGAGGAAGGCCCCGGGGGTGGGGAAGGAAAGTGGTGTGGGAGGGGATGCGTGTCAGGAAGGGGAGGGTGGTGAATCATCATTCGCTAGGCTGCAATAGTGCAACAACCTATATCCGGGGGGTATGCAATGAACAAAAGGCTTTGAAGGGGCTGCGACGGGGGGGGAGGCGCTGGGTGAACCTCCGCGTGGTCCAGGGAAATGATAACATTTCCCTGTACCACGCTGACTAATCCTTTTATCTGAGTTTTGCAGGTTCACCCAGCGCCTCCCCCCCCCCCGTCGCAGCCCCTTCAAAGCCTTTTGTTCATTGCATACCCCCCGGATATAGGTTGTTGCACTATTGCAGCCTAGCGAATGATGATTCACCACCCTCCCCTTCCTGACACGCATCCCCTCCCACACCACTTTCCTTCCCCACCCCCGGGGCCTTCCTCCTCGGAGCGAAGGCTCTATATAATCCCTGCCGATGATGAACGCTTTGCCCAGACGAAGACAAGACCCCTTGTCGAAACGTTGGCTCTAGCAAACTGAGGTTTTCCCCTCCCTTGAAGGTTTGTCAGTGTCAGTTCAACGTTATACTTTTTTTCGTCTTCTTACACGAGTTCCGTTGGTTCAGGCTTCACGTTCAAGTACCGTGTATTTAGGATCTGTGTGCTATAGTCGGATACAATCAAAGAACACAGCGGCAAATGTCCCTCAAAGGAGACGACTCTTCAGCCAATGGCGTCAACAGATTCACCCCCTATACCAATTGCCTTGGAAGAGCAGAAAGTTGAGCTAGTTGGTTGATATGCACACTGAAAAAAATTTGCGCATAAACACGAGGACTAAGCGCGCCTCCTTCTTTTTCTCGGCTTGGTTTTCGTGTTCCTGCTCAAATTTTTCAGTATGCGCTCCCCTTGGACCTGCCGGCTAGCGTGAAATCGCAGGAGTGGCAGATGAATGGGGAATAACCGTGGCTTAATGGGATAAACCACGACGGCATGAAAATCGGTCGACACCACTCGCTGGAGATCCTCGTTTTAGGGGCATCTACCACTTCTTTCCTGAGTTATACCCGACTCAAGCCTCGTATGAAGGTGCTTTGTCGGTTCGTAAAAAATTTCTGGTTCGCGAAGTTTTCTTGTGAGTAGAGAAGTGCTCCGTAACACACTGGAGTCACGGAGACATAATAATAAGGCCGGGTATTGCAGACAACGTACTTCGAGTTCTAACAAGTGCGCATTCCGGCGAGTTGGATAGCAGACATAGCGGCAGATGAAAGGCCATTAGTGACAGGAAGTACACGTCGGTTCATAGCGGACCCGCGTCCTACTGCGATAAGGAGCGGAGGATACTTTCAGCTCTCGTTACCGGCTTCTCCGCTCAGAAGACGGGGTTCCTTCTGGGGCCTACGTGGATGCGTCACTGGAGCGGAAATCGGGGAAAACTAATTCCGCTTTCTTTCTGATAGTCTAGGAGAGGTATTTTATAAAGATTAATCTTATTATTTTTTCTTCTGCCTCTGCCATCTTTCAGCTTTGGCTTTATTACCACAGCCGCTGACATTCATTGCGGGCTAATAAACGGCCTTGGTGTCAAAGGCGCTGAAGAGCGGGGATAGGCGAGCGGAAGAATGGATCATAAAACAACTTTTCTCATTACTACTACGCCAGGCTGTGACATACGCTGTCGCAACAAAAAACATTTTCTTTTTTTGTCTCGTTTCACTTGCTCAGCTTTCTCTTCTTGGATGCACTTTGCTGGAAGAATATAACTGAACAGAGCAGAGCAACCAATTCTCGAATAGAAGATATACTGGGTGTTTCACCTAAGAAGTTACACAATTTAAAAATAGGCTTTTCGATTTAGAACAGTGCTTTTTTGGTTTGGTTTGATTTGGTTTATCGGGTTTAACGTACCAAAGCGACTCAGGATGTGAGAGACGCCGTAATGAAGGGCTCCGGAAATTTCAACCACCTGGGGTTCTTTCAAGTGCACTCACATCGCACAGCGCACGGGCCTCTAGAAAATCGTCTCCATCGAAATTCGACCGCCGCGGCCGGGATCGAACCCGCGTCTTTTGGGTCAGCAGCCAAGCACCATACCCATGCACTGAGCCTCCGCGGCGGCCTTTTTGGCACAGTATTGTCGGTGGTGTAGTAATGCAGAATACAGACAATATATGCTAACTAGCAGGCTGGTTAACTAAGTCGGACAGTGAACTTGTTAACTATTACTGTTAGGCTGCTTTATTATCGAAAGGCGTGTAGCCCACAGTAAGTAACATATATATTTCCAATAAAAACTTTTAAGCTAGGTAAAAAAATCCGAAAGCCTTGGATAACTCCCACCCTGCGCCGAAAGATCAACGAAAAAAATAGGCTTTACCACCAGTTTATCAAAACAAAAGATCCTGATACCTTAAAGAAATTTAAGACGTACCGAAATAAGTTAAACAAGGAGGTTAAAATAAGCAGATCTAGTTACATTCACTCTGAATTCCAGAGTTGCATAAAGAAAAGTGACCTCGTATGGAAAAAGTTTAACACTATTTTCAAACGCACGAAACTGTCACCTAGGTTCGAGAAGTTGTCAATAAATGACTGTGAAGTGTTTGGTTGCGCCCTAGCAGAATCTTTCAATGAGCATTTACTTCATTATTCTGATCGTGGTATACTTGAAGATATTTACAATTTTCTGCCAGTTAGAAATAATTCCTCTGCTTTCCTAAGCCCTGTAACAGAAGATCAAGTTACATCAGTTTTTTCTTCTCTAAATAATAGTTCAAGTTGCGATGCTGAAGGAGTTCAGACACGTCCGGTGAAATATGTGTTGGATGTCTTATGTCCATATTTAACTCATATTTCTAACCTTTGCTTGACAAGTGCATGTTTTCCAAAACGAATGCAAATCGCCAAAGTAACTATGCTCTTTAAAAAGGGTGATCCCAATGATATGAATAATTACCGACCCATATCCGTCTTACCCATATTTTCGAAAGGCTTGGAGAAGCTTATCCATAATCAGCTCGGCTCGTTCTTTGATGTACACAAACTAATTTCAGATGCTCAATATGGATTTAGGAAGAATAAATCGACCGAATTAGCTTTGCTGGAACAGAAAGAGTTTATTTTGTCCGAATTTGAAAAAAAGAACTTTATACTTGGTATCTATGTCGACTTTTCTAAAGCATTCGATTGTATTCATCACTTAACTTTGCTGAAGAAACTGGAAATCTATGGAATCCGAGGACATTTTCTCGAACTTATTAAATCATATCTCAGTCTTCGGCAACAGTTCGTCCAAATTGAACAGTATCGTTCTGAATTAAAATCCATAATGAAAGGTGTTCCTCAGGGCAGCATTCTTGGTCCGCTTCTTTTTAACATTTACATCAATGATCTCACTAACCTCTCTACTGAGCCTAAGTATGTTTTATATGCCGACGACGCTAGCATATTTCTTTCTGCTCCAGATTGCCACATCTTACACAGCGACGCGAACTCTCTCCTTACCAAGCTTAATACGTGGTCAATAGCGAACCATTTAAGCATAAATGTTAATAAGACGAAAGCTGTAATATTTAGACCTAAATCTAGGCAGTTAAATTTTCATGTAAGGTTAATTTATAGTGGAGCACCAATAGAAATCGCAAATAATATCAAAATTCTGGTTGTTACATTTTCTCAGAGTATGCTATGGGATGGTCACGTTGATGCTGTTTTAACCAAGTTATCTCGAGCAGTTGGCATTATTTCCCGTTACAGAGCTTTTCTTCCGTATCAAGTAAAGGTTCTGCTTTATAATTCCCTGTTTTACTCTCATCTTAATTACTGTTTTTTAATCTGGGGCACAACCACGTATACAAATTTGCAAAAGATCTTCATACTTCAAAAAAAAACTTATCAGAATACTTTTCAATCAATCATACAACAGTCACTCGCAAGGTCTTTTCCCAAAAGCAAACATAATACCAGTATTCAATCTATACAATTATAAGCTAACACTTGCATTCCAGCGCGAATTAAAAGTCATCTTGAATCTTTGCATGAGTTGTCTTTACTGGAAAAAAGAACTGTTTGTTACCCTACACGTCATAAAGAGGAGTGGATTGTACCAACTCCTAGAACCAACTATGCAATGGAAAAATTATCCTTCACCCTTCCAACACTATTAAATAACTATAAAAAATCCGGGACTGACCTGTTTAATATATCTAAACGCGAATTACGACAGCTTCACTGCATACACTCCTAAAAATTGTACATTTGTTCCTATGATATGTATATTTAATCTTTTGTTTATTGTACCTCTTTGTGCCCTCTGTATTTATTGCGTTATTGTTGTTTTTTCTTCTTTTTTCTTTCTACTGTATTTTATTTTGGCTCTGCTAAATCGCGAAGAGTTTAGATGTGTATATTTATGTTGTTCCATGCCTTGCTGCTGTTGCCCTGTACAGGGGGGCTGTGGGCCTTTGTCAAGCTGCCGTTTACGAGCAGCTTTTACCCACAACCTCCTCCATCATACCGATGGAAATAAAGATTATTATTATTATTATTATTATTATTATTATTATTATTATTATTATTATTATTATTATTATTATTATTATTATTATTATTATTATTATTATTATTATTATTATTATTATTATTATTATTATTATTATTATTATTATTATTATATCAGTTTCCAGAAGTTCAAAACGCGGTTACCTTCGGTGCTGTGGCCCGGCAAATTTTTTCTACATGGCGCTAAAATACATGCCTTTATAGAATCTTGCAGGCAAATCAAACTTTCCAGTGCGTGTAACCCGTTGAAATAACCACAATTTATTGCTCCACAACAAAGAGGGTAACCTCTTTTTCGAAATGCTAAAAACTGATATGGATATTATTAACGGGGGGCTACACGCTTTTCGATAATTAAGGAGCCTAAAAGTAGTAGTTAAAACGTCAAGTATTCAATATTAGTTAGCCACTCTGCTAGTTAGCATGTCTTAGCTGTATTCTTATGTACTATACCACTGACAATGCTAAGACGAAAAAAGCAAACTTCTTACTCGAAAAGCCTATTTTTAAAAATTGTGTAAATTCTTAGGAGACACACCCTGTATACCCTCCAACGAAAGCAAGCTTTATCTGTGACAAGAGGGAAAAAGAAAGATAACCTTGTTCAGCCTCTGCCTCAGTTCGCTTCTTACTTCCTTTTTGTCTTCAGTTCTAACTAATGCTTCATGGCACTCGCTAGACTGCTCCCGTTTGCTAATTAATGAATCCTTCAGCAAAACCGCACTAATCCTAATTAGCTCATGCTGCTGGGTCGAAGAAGCATGAATTGTTCATGTTGCCGGTGAATATACAAGACCACCTGAGCCGCCGCGGTGGCTCAGTGGCTATGGTGCTCGGCTGCTGACCCAAAAGACGCGGGTTCGATCCCGCCCGCGGCGGCTAGAATTTCTTTGGAGGAGAAATTCTAGAGGCCCGTGTACTGTGCGATGTCAGTGCACGTTAAAGAACCCCAGGTGGTCGAAATTTCCGGAGCCCTTCACTACGGCGTCTCTCATAGCCTTAGTCGCTTTGGGACGTTAAACCCCACAAAACCAAAACCAAACAAGACCCCCTGAATGTTTTGCATGGTAAGTGGCATACTTGTGGCTGTGAGCCGCGTAGTAAAGATATTTTTTTTTTGTTATGTCACAGAGTCGCATTATGCCAGATATAGTGTGAAACCGAGAATTGAGAATGGGTGAACATGTACGAAAGCAGTTCGCTCGGTTTCGATTCTCCCCTTGTGATATTTTAGGTAGCCGAGAAAACAAAAGGAAAAACCATTCAAATAAGACTTCAAAGGCTGGGAAAAGTGCATCTGTTGTATCCAGATACAATGGTTGCCTTCGTCTATATACTACCTCCACTGATATATTCATATCTGCGTGCAATCGCTTAACTGCTTGGACGTTGGCGGCTAAGAAAACTATCAACGCACTACATCAATGACCTGCTGCGTTAATAACGAAGGCTTGGAATTTCCTTCGTCTTCGGAAACAGCCGTAAAATGAAACAAGTGGTCGCTTGAGAGAACTAAATCGGGTAGTCACATGCTCCTGGGAATAAGGACGCTCCAAACTAGCATTTCCTTCTAACATGTCTCCATTTCATTACTACGTAAAAAAGCTACAGCCGGGCAGGCAAAGCCTAATAAGCACTCATTGTACACTGTGCACCCTCTCTTCACTGTCCCCTGGTCGCAAATCTAGAAGGCCCAGGACTGTTAGAAGACTCACCACCATCGCCAAAACATTCCCTCTGCTAAGCTGTGTGAAAAAGATGGTCTGCCTAATTTGCATAGCAAACGAACGCCCACCGATTTTTCCACCGCGCTTTTCCTATTAGTATATATGAGCGACAGGTATATACTTAAAACGTTTCCTTTTGCGTTTTAACGTTCACTTTCTACAGCATCGCGGAGCGCTCGAATTTTCGGTGCCCCTTGTTTTCCGAGCGTCCCTGATTTTCTTCCTCCTCTGTCAGAACCTTGCCCTGTATACTCGCGTACTCGTCCCTCGCCCACTCTTCAACCCCTCTCTGCTTTCCCTCATTCCTTTTTCCCATAGCACCCTTCCCTTCTGCCGTACGGATCATTGTGTGGCCGTTTGAATTGAATTTGCAACGAACACTCCCCCCCCCCCCCCCCCCCCCCAACCACCCGGCGACGATCTCCTTTGAAGAAAGACTCTCCCCTTTGCTTCCTTCCTGCGCTGTCATTATGCAAATTCGTGTCTCGCATATTGATCAGACCCGTTTCATCGCGGCGCTCGCTTTCTGATTTTTTTTTTTCAGGTACGTATTTATCCCGCCCCCGTGTAATTGAGTCAAGAGTGGTTTAAGCCGAATGGAAGCGAGGGTAGCGGCGCGGAAAAAAAAAAGTACGACGGGCCTGTCTGCCTGCTTGCGTGCCTTCCAGCACGTCTGCGCGACTGCAACACTTGAGCCCCGTGCAGGGTTGCCCCTGTATCGCTTCTGTTTTCTCCCCCCTCGTTCATTCCTTTCTTTTTTCATTTTTTTCTTCTTTTTTTGCTCTTGTTTCACCGGCTGACTTCGGCCGGGCGCGGGCTCTATGCGTACAAAGGATTGAGACGCATTTGCCGCTGCCGTGAAAAGCAGGTCAGGTGCGCACCGACACAAAAAGGTGTTCCCCCCACTCGAAAGGCATCGCCGCGCCTGACATTTGTACGGGGTATCCTGCTTGCTACCGGCGTCATTTTCTTGCGTCCTTTCTTACTTGCTTCTTTTTTTTTTCTACTCACCTTCTCCTCTGAAAGCGCATGCTAAGAAATAGAAACAAACAAAAAGGGATGCGCCCCAACTGATGCGAGACACATTCTCCATTCTTCTACGTGTGCGATGAATAGACGGTAAGGCTTGAATTGCCCCTTGCCGGCTCTACGACTCGAGTGGAAGCGTCTTCCTAAGAGGTATTGAGCACTTCGGGCGTCTGGGTGCTGTTGCTGTAGACTTGTCATTAGGTTGGCCCTTTTTATTCTTAGCATTTTCCTTTTTATTTTCCCGTCATGTGGTTGTTATATCTCGGTTTTCGCAGAAGCCATTCTTAAGATCGACGTCATCGAACGCCGTAATAGCTTGTGTCGCAATTCGAAATCTTCCGCTATGAGAGGGCCGCCCAAATCGCGTCTCCGTTTCTCGCAGTTTCTGACTGGTCGTGTTGGTACCTTCCACCTGTTTCCACAAATTTTATGTATATATAGCAGACAAGGGAAGGGGAATGAGGGGCTCGTTATACATAATAGAGAAGCCAACAGCCACGGAAGCCAAGGAACACGGGGGATTTTTCTTTATATTTATTTATTGTGTGGTGTTGCAGAATGTGTTATTGCTTAAAGATAATTGAGTAGAAAAGCAGAAGAAAAAACAACCACATGCCGCCGGGTGGGAACCGAACCGACGACCTCCGAATTGCGCATCCTGTGCGTAGAACATATATGTGTTCATTCCACATCTCGGATGTGCTGAGCTAAGATGAAATTATTTACTATAAAGGCAAATTATGGCTATAGATATAAATGCCGAAAAAGAATAACTGCACCCAACGCTATCGCGTATTCGTGTAACAAGTAGCGTAACACTATAGCGTAGCGCTATCGTGTCATACCAAAAAGTATGACACGATAGCGCGCCATTGAAGCTGCTGGTCCAGCGGGCAGGATTTGAAACGCCGCATGCGGATATGGGAGCACAATACTAATTCCCGCAGCTAGCCGAAAACAGGCGTAAATGCAAATCACTAGAATAGGTATAATTTTCCTGCAGCTGACGTAATCTTTTTGTTTATGTGCTCCTACGTCTCGGTGACGTTTGACATCCGTCACGTATGTCATAACGAGCGCCTCTTACCATCCCCTTCTCTGCTGGATAAAGCACATCAGGCACACTGACGTACTTAGCCCTTTTTTTCAATTCTCCGCGAACAATTTCATTTTACTGGCACACATATCATACTCATAATGAATTCTTTAACTTCAGTGCGTGAGATCTACATGTAAATTTGTTGCTGCAAAGAATTAACTGACTTGAAGAAAAAGTAACCTAAACGTGAAGAGAAAAGTATCGATGTATATCACGCCTTGGGACAGTAAGGCATCAATGTTGAGCCATTAGGAACTCTGCAAGACTGGAATCACAAGCGACGGACAACGGCGACAAAAACAAACAAACAGTAGCGGTGTCGGCTTGAAACGAAGCAACTCTTCCCCTCCCGTGAGGAACGCGACTTCCTGGAACGACAGGAAACCGGGCCGCAACGTGGCCTGCACAAGATGAGCTCCACGGCGCACCACTGTTACGGTCGCAAGCAAACAAGCTATTCGGAACAAACCAAAACAAAAACATACTCACTTCCACCATGTGCTGTTACAATCTAAGCCAGTCCGTCGGGAAAGAAAAAACAGTTTCGTCGAACTGTGCGAGGCAAGTAAGAAGCCCAACACGGAACGCGCTGAAGCACGAAAACGCCGCACTTTTCTCGGTGACTGTCAGTGTTACATGCGCGCTGTCTTTCGGTGCAGCAGTACTTGTCCAAGTAAATCGTTCCTTACGTGTGTCAAAGTGAAATTTTTGTCACCTCTATTTTAACTTTTTGTTTTACAGCCAAATAGCCCCGCTTTCTAACGCGGAATCGAGAGCGTCAGCCGCAAGACCATAATCTTTTACCGAATTAATTTAATTTTCTTAAGCATTATTCTTGTTAATTTAATTATATTATTTCAATGACCGCCCAAAGTGGAGAGAAGGACATCACCCTCTCTCCATTTAGAGAATGGTAATTCCTCAACCAATTTCATGGCATTGAACACTGTCAATCTTATTCAAACTATAGTAAGTGTCATGTAACAAGTCATTAACTAGGACTGTGCTTATGTTTTTCTTTGCTTTTTTTCAAATCCTGGATAATACTGTTGCGCGAGTGTTTGTTTGATGGACTTTTACCATTGTTGCATGAAACATTGTCCATCTTTGTGCGTAGAAATCGCATGTGCTGCGAGTCAGTACTTTTTTTTTAAGCTATTGATCGAGAGCTGTTGCGAAAACTGCTAAGTAAAGGGGGTGAGGACCCAGTAAAGCTCGCGTCAGAGCAGCTTTATGTCCCCGCTTCCTGCATTTTTATCTGTATAAAAATGCAAAATAAATATTGATTGATTGATTGGAGTTGTAGAGGGGAAATAGAGGATGACAGATGACGAGAAGTCAGATCAGATTTTGTTGATTCCCAATACCATGGCTAGGCTTTCTCTTACTGCCGACGATGTTAATTTCATAGCCAAATGCAGATCTGAACGGCTAAACGAAAGCTATAGCAGCTTTCACTGATTACAAAACTAAGCCGGTTACTTAGTTCTACACTTTATTTCCTTTGCACCATACTGCCATTAGAAACGCAAGCAGTCGTAGGCCTATCTACTTGCAATACATGTGCCGATTACATCTAAAAACTTTTTTTTTTTTGCCCTCTGCCATGTCTGAAAGCGAGACTGAAAACTGCTTTTTCGCGTCTCTCCTTACACCCTGTTCGCTGGTAGCCTGCCGTGAGGCCACGCGATAACCAGTGGTACACGTTTAATATTTTATCGGACCAATGTGTATAACTTCCTTTTGGCGAGCAGTTAGAAGTGGCAATTCTCGCTCCATATACCACGAGCTTCAGATAAGTTGATCACTAATTTTTAAAAATAGGGTTTTTGAAGTAAATAGCAGCTTTTTGCGGCACAGTAATACCGTGTTTCCGGACGTCAAAATCAGGATAGTCATGTTAATTAGTAAAGTACTAAATTAGTACTAAATTCTAATAGCTTAATTTTTACCATTATCGATAGGCACCTGATTGCAATTAGAGATTTGTAAACGGCCGTTAGCAATAGCCATAACAGTTTTTAGAATTTCGAGAACGCGATTATCCTCGGTGCTATGGCTCGACAAAGATTTGGCAATTTCGACTAGTTTCCAGCAAGTGCGGAGACCGAAAATGGTCTCACATCGCTCATGACACCACACCAGAGAGAACATGGCTACCCAAAAAAGCAGTAAAAAGGTCTGCACTGTTGATAACCACCGTCCAGGCGTGCGCCGACGACTGGCAAGTCAATGGTTTCTTCAGTGCCTGTTGGGGAAGGCGTCTAAAGTAGAAATACAAGAGCGGTGGGCACGAGACAGGAGCAGCGTCGAAAGCGAAGCTACACTGTGCATGGTCGAAAATAATCAACAGGAGCGATTTAAAAAGTTGTAATGCCTGGCTGGAACAGCTGGTCACATGGTATGCGACTCCTGCCCAGTCGACTGCCTACCTTTTTTGTTGTGTGCAGACAGTCCGCAGACATCAAAGACTGCAGTTGATACACTCTGCGCCAACGTATACACCACGCTAATGTAATAAAGATGAAGTGGGGCAGGTGCGCTGCACGCACTCGCGCGCACGGGAGTAGAGAAGACGACGAAGTAGGGGAATACAGATCGGCTCGACCGTATGCTACGTGTACTGTTTAATTTCTAATTATCATTACTTACGATACAACAGCTACCTTCGTCGCTGCATGGGCAGAGGAACGACGTATGGCGCTGCGGAATGCCCAGAGTGTCAGACGCACGTGTATTTCTTTCAATGCGTCTTTGATGCACAACTAGTCGGATGTCCCATGGGATGAATTCGTTGGTGCGGACGCCAACATCGCAGAGACAATGCACCTGAAGCAGCGTAACGCCACACGGCCTAAGAAGAGAGCAAAGGGAAGAGCAGAAACGGACACGACACGATTTAGGGCGCGTGCCGTAGCGCTGCGTCACGCCCATAATGCAAATCGAACCCGCGCAACAGTTTGTGCTTTCAAGCAGATACGAGCTCTAACGAAGCTATCCTACGCAAATTACGAGCATTCTCCGAGCGCCAGGAATTTGAGTAAGATGGCTGAACTGCCGCTAGCTACCGTAAGCGCTTAATATGTGATTTGTTATGCAACTTATAACGCGTTCCTAAAGCAGACTGTTAGAAGCGAACGTCTCGGCGAGGAGAATATGACTTCTCTGCAGAGCTTCGAAAGCACCGCAGTATGATCAGCTTTGTAGAAGTACACGTACAAAACTCACTTTTTTTTTTAAAGTAAATGCTACTTTTGCTGAAATTAGTTTTTTTGGTTATAATATTTGAAGTCCAATTACTACGAACTTCGGATACAACGAACGCCACCCGATTGACGTCACGTTCGTTTTAAGTGGGCCCAACTGTATGTAGATAACCGCCAATTGGAATACTTTGTTTTCAGTGGAGCAACAAAATCATGATGGAAGAGCTGAATTACGCCGCGAAAAAAAAAATTAAAATCCAAAAGGAACACGGTAATCGACCAGAAAGCTCCCATTTCAAGCTCCCATTTAGTGGTCTACAGGCCGCGCGATGCGAGTTCGCTAACCTGGTGGGCTCGATACAGTTAGCACCGTGTCTGTATGACGCGTCCTTTCGAAGCGAGCCCAGCCAGTGAGTGCGGCAGCCCGGTTATACTGGAAGCTACCGAGTCTCCAGCCTCCTCTTGACCCTTTAAGCACGTCGCCATACGGAGCTGACACGACTCGGTATCGGCGCCGGAAGTTCTCAAGCCAGCCGCCACCTCTTCTTCCGCTCGTCCCCCCTCGACCGGATCCCAGCTCGGTCGAGACCAGCCATCAAAACTAGAGCGCCTCCACGGCCAGCGGTCTTTTGTTTCTCGCTGGCCGTCCCGTTTATTTCTCTTCGGCCTTTCGCCATCGGTCGTTTCGCCCTAAGAGCTGCCCGCTTCGAGAGCTGCATGCTCGCTGGTCCAAGTACACCCCAAGCAGCAGCAGCAGCAGCAAAGAAGTCGAGAGCGGGGGAGGGGGTTGCAGCGACTCAGCGACGCGCACTTTCTTGCGAGTCTGCACAGCCGAAGAGCGAAGGATCTCTCTCCGGTCGTAAACGAGCGGCCTGTTCTGGAATTCGGAGCTATCCCGAAGCTGCGTTGCCGTCGGCCTGAGACCCTACGACGGGCGACGCCCCCCTCCCCCCCTTTCCTCCCGCCCCGCCTCTTCGTCCTGCTTCTATCCTTCGGTGAAAGCGCTTGGCAAGCGGACCGAACCCAAGACCGGCGGCGAGGCCGTCTTTTACGACTCCGCAGCTCGTGTCGATAAAACATGTCCGCCCCGTGCTCCGGCTAGCATCTTGAGCTTCCAACAGCACCGCGGCGGCGAGGAAGCGGGGAAACTGACCCCCTTCTTCCCCCACCCTTCCCCATTTTCGCTCGCCATGCGCTCGGCCACCGCCTTATGTGCGCCCTTTTGTTCCCCATTTCTTTTTACTACTTCTGTTTGTTTGTTTTTCCGTCTCCTTTGATACGGGCTCGCCGCCTATTATTGGCCGTCGGAGCCTCTGCGGTGCTGATCTCGTTATCGCGCGCTCTCCCCTCGTTTGTCACTCGACGGTGCCTCCCCAAACTTTGGTGACGGCCGAGGGATCCCGGATGTCGCCGGCATGCGATCCAGCGGCCCCTTCGTTCCCGATTGGGGATTCGAGGTGTCGACCCTCGGCAGGCTACTATTTTCGCGAAGCCCTCCGTGATGATCCAGCGTTCTTGGTGCGAATTCTGTGTGTGGCTGCTTCGTGCCGCTTCGGACCGGTTCAGTAACTGGTAACACCCATAGAAATATACCTCTACGAGAGCAAACATGTTCTTGGCTGATTGCGTGCCTACTCCTTATCCATTTGGTACGAACTGAGCTCAAACACAGCTTGCGTTTTCTTGAGACATTGCGAGGAAAACTGCAGCCTTTGTCATGGATGCCAAAACAATCATTCTAGTTTCCAACCTGGTCTTGTCAGAGTTATCACTCTGCGAAGGCCAGACCCTATTCAAAACGTTAGATTTAAGACAGTTAGTTTTCCACCGTGTGTCAATTACGTTTATGTTCCACCACATTATGCTAAAGAAAGGCTGGCCCTCCAGCCGAAACGTCGTTCCTGTTGTATTTTTCAATTTTCAATTTCTGGTGACTTTATCTGATATTGATCAATGAGCTGCCAAGAAATCGCTTTTGATACATATATAGGTCGAAACGTCAATACATCGTTTCAAATGCGTCCTTCATAGCCTTAGTCACTTTGGGACGTTGAACCCCACTAAACCAAATAAACCAAACCAATCGTTTCAAATGTTGGTCTACGTTTATATATATTCACACAGGTCATATCTGACGTCGATATATGGCGTGTGCACAGCCACGGAAAGTAAGCTCGAAACAAAAAGCTTCAAGCTTAGTACAGACAAGAGTATGAGCCGCAGCAAGAGTGACATGATAGAGCTACAGATCTCAAATACCGCCCCTACGAAATATGGTATGAATCCTACCTGCTTTCTTTGAAACTTGCTATCTAGGCCGCACAAACGTTTTTGCGCTGGTGTCGCCTTCCAATCCGTCGCCAAGGCAACAACCTCTCCCTTAACGCCGAAGCATGCAAAAAGCGCTTTTCTCAACATCTGGTGAGAGTTTCACAAGCCGCGATGAAATATTTTAAAGAAATATCTCTTCTGTGTTAAAGAGAGAACACAGACTATGTTTCAACAAACGCTTTCAAGAAACAAGAGGAATTATATTTTAAAATGTATAAAGGGGACTTCAGTGCTGCGAGCCAGAGTGGAGCGTTTCAAATCATTTACTTTTCAAAGAGAGCACACACAGCTGAGTAGGTAAGCTACAAAAGGAGTACAAAAAGGAGTATGAAAGCGGATAAAATATACACCACCTACGCTGCAAACAATACGCACGTGGCATCCGCTGCATCTAAGATGCGCATAGTATGCATACGACATCTGCCACAATTTTTCCAAACCGTATGGATATCTCTAAGCTCAAGCAGAGCTTCACTCTCGCTGCTTACTTCCACCATAAATCTTAGCCGAAGAGCATTAAATAAAGATTTAAAAAACCGGCACGCTAAAATATTATCTCCTTTTTTTTGCTATTATCTGCTCATTTTCCCGGCTCCGTGAGAGCATTCATTTTTTTTTTTTTTCAAAAAGAGTAAATCAATTCGCCTCCTTTTTCTAGTTTTCCTCTTGTCATCCAGGTAATGCACGAAGCGACCACACCCGATACCCTGCGTTCCGGTAATTATTCTCCGGAACATCTCCCGAGTCCGGCCATCCTTCCGGCGATAGCCGAAAGTCTGCGATGCGTACGCAGATCCCGGAAAATCTGCTTATACTCCACCGACCACACCGGCTCAAAACCGCGTACAAAAGGCAAAAAAGAGAAAAGCGGTACAACTCCCTTCGCGCCCAATGAACGGGAGGAATAAAAGAGGACGTTTTCGGCGTATTCGAAGAAGATTATTGCTTTTTCGTTTTTATTTTTATTTTTGTAGGTACCTCCTGCGATGATTCCGCCCAGTCGGTTTTAATGGCCGCCACTCGTGCCCACGAATAGCGCAGTGAGGCTTTAAATCCAGGGCCCTTGATCCGTCGGCCGGGCATGATTGGCTTACGCTGGCTGCGTGCTTTATTCGTGCAGTCTGTGATTGGCTGTTGCGCTGTGGTCTAGGTTTTTGCGAACCCCTTGTTGGGATTATCGGTGATTAAAAAGTACACCGATTGTTCAGCGCAACTTGTCCTTCGTAATCAATAGCGACTTTCGCTTAGGCGGAAAAGAAGGGATTATCCGCGATGCAAAGAGAGCTTTTCGGTCGATCATCGAATTTTCTTGCAGGTTAGAGAGAGCAAACTTTGCAGGCAATCGAATACGCTCCATGAAAGTAAAATTAACATGGTTAGAAGAAACACGAAAAAAAAAACGGTCGTATACTCTCAGTGCAAATTCACGGCAGCCGAGTTATCGGATAAAAATTGCTCTAGGAGGCACTGGATGCAGTTACAAATAAGAATGAAAAAAATTTTAGGATACCGAGCATACCCTCCTCCTCGTCCAAAATGGGGTCATATGAAATCTTGTTCTGTCTACATTACGTATTAATTATTCACCTCAATATGACTTGAAACGCTTCAGAAGTGGACCATCGGAGGTTTCCTGTCTGCATTGTACTAAATAATTGAGCTTTAACGTAGACCACTCGCCTTGCACAAACATTCAGTTAGTGTGTTTTGTTTTTTGCACCACTAGGTTTGATTTAGATGGTTTAAGGGTATTTAAAGACCCAGAGCGACTCAGTCTACGAGGGACGCCGTAGTGAAGGGCTCCAGACACTTCGACCACATGAGGTTCTTTAACATGCACTGGCATCTCACAGTACACGGGCCTCTAGAATTTCGCCTCCATCGAAATTCGATCGCTGCGGCCGGGATTGAACCCGCGTCTTTCGAGTCAGCGGCCGAGCCCCATAACCGCTGAGCCACCGCGGCTTTTTTTTTTTTCCTGTATTGTCTGAGCCACCGTGGTGGCATTTTCACCACTAGGCTCACACTGCTTCGAGCACTGCGTTCCTGTGTGTGCCAGGAGTGCCTTTGTACATTTAGAAGCAGAAAGAAATATTCAGAGGGGAACACTGCAAAGCAGCGAAAAAAAAAAGGTTGGCTTCTGAAATATGTCTTTGAAAACGACAATATGTTCACGAGGATGTAATCGTGTCTCAATAAGAAACTAGAAATAATACAACCACATAGCTCTTCGTTGCATATATTCCCGTTACTCTCGTTTCGATAGTGTGACTCTTTTGCGCACCAGGGCGAGCATCTCGACATTAGAATGCCGGCGACCGACTGCCTGCACGAAATTTCTTCTCCTGCTGTATCATGATTGTGTCAACATAGATAAAGAAACTTACTTAAAACCACCTCACCACCGCTTCAAACGAATTAACCACGACATGTGCATAAGGCCGTTTGCTACCAGATGTGATCTGTTTAACTTTTCATTTTTCTCTCGAGCTAAAGAAGTGTGGAATAACCTGCCCCGCCAATATATGAATGATTTGTCACTTGATGATTTTGCTGCTGCTGTTGAATCTTTTTTTGAAAAAAGAAAGTGACTGTTGTAATTTTGCTGTTAACCAATTATTTTTGATCATGAGTCATTTATTGTTTGAGTCCGCTGTTCTGCACTCTTCTGATGATGTGATTTAAGTGTCCTGTATTTCTTCGTTTAATGCTTCGTAACGCCATGCCTGTTCATTATTACATTGTACCATTCCTGTCAGAGCCTGAGAAAGGCTCACAGTATTGTGAAATAAATAAAAAATAAATTAGAAAAACAAGGAAAAGTAACAAATATCTCCACATATTCATGTTCGAAATATATTCGTAGCTGCTTTTCTCAATGGACCATTTTTTTATTCGAGCTTTAACTTCGTATTCTTCACGGACGGCACGCCTCGGGAGAAATCCTTTTTAACGAAGTTGTCGTGTTTGGTTTTCAGTAAATGCTGATGTCCTTCTTGCTCTTTGTGTGCGAGTCGAGGTGTCCGCTCTCAGAATAGCTGAACGCCTGCGTCACCGAAGCGCATGATTACAGCCAATCACTGGTCCTGTCATGGTGCTTAGGTCAAAACTACTGGCTCAAACAGATTAGCTCTTCTCAAGTGTCAGTGTACACCGGCTTGTTTAACGCTGTGTTCCATTCGGCGGCTGACTAGCCGCTGCCGGCTTTGCAGCGGGGGGGAATCAGGAAACTCCTGTTACCAGCAAAGCACCGTTGTTGTGTTGCTCGCTGCTGTTGTAATAGCTCTTTTCGCAGGTACACTTCATTTATTTCGTCACCAACCAACTAGAAATAACTAACATTTGCATTCGGTGGACGAGCCACTAAGCTCTCCTTTGTAACAAAGCTTGCTCGTTACCTGCGCAAAGCCTGGATACCGAATGTCACTAGAGGCCTGATGAAACCAGCAGCTGTCGGCTAGCGGAGTCAGGTTCGACTAGCAGTTCCCGTTTAGTGCTCTGAACTTGAGAAAAATGAGGTTCAAAAGCGGGAAAGAAAACAATATGTGCCTTCCACGAAATTTCATTTCAACTTTCCATTGTTTTAGCTGTGGTGTATTTAGCTCGTACAATGCACAGAATGTTTGGAAAATGGAAACTTTCGGCTGGAACACGCGTGACTCGAATCACACAAAAATCCTGCCGCGCTGGATACCCTGTAGCGTTATACACCGACACTTATCGTACAATTCGCAAAGTTCCTTCAGAAACCAAATTCTGTGCTTCCCCATGTTGCCAATGACTGAACCGAAGACAACTAAAAGAAGACACAGGAGATCCTACTGGCACATTTTATGCAGACCGCATTCTGAACAACTAAGAATAAGTGCACGTGCTCAGTTTAGTATTAATTTCTTTTTGTCATGGGGAAAAGAGGCTTGGGCAATTTGTACCTTACACTTGCAGGGTTTACAATGTGCTTTTTATCAGAATAGATCGACAAACTGTGTGCGAAGTATGGACGGGAAAAGGAGGTCACTGAAAATAGGGAATAGGTGAAAGAAGGGCAGGGAAGTTGATGAGGTACAAAAGGCAACACACCTTTCTACAACGCCGAAACTGCTTGCTGTGCTCTGGACGCGCTTGGGACTGCACACGCAACATCTAGCAGTTACACGTAATTTTATATGGGTCTGACATGGGCATGCGCTGCTATACACAAGGAATTGCGTTGTCGTACTGATGGTCACCGCAAATTTTGGGACGTTGACGCCAGGACAGAGGGAGAAGATATTCGCCTCCTACCATTCATATCGTGAGTGGGAATTGTCGCAAACTCATCGGGCGAAAATACGGGAACACATATGTTCCTGATCAAGATATGCCCCGCACGATATGTTCCAGCACGATGTGTTCCCCACACACGCAGTCATACGCTTGATATTTCACGGTGCCGTGGCATGTATCCCCAAGGCGCTTCTATGAAGATACGAATGTGATTCACGCACCTACCATGACAAAGGACGTAGCTCTCCTGCGACGCGGTGATACTACGGACAGCAATAATTTTGACATTGTTCACGTGTTGTTCTCGTTTCTTTCCGCCTTGAAATCTATTTCTTTATAACTATATTATTCTCCATTATTATAGTTTAGATTACGATTTGTGTCTAGTTTGCGTTCATAATATTTCATCTTTCCTTCACGTATACCGCTTCGTCTAAAATGTCTTTCCAGCGCGCTTCGTTCACTTCTCCGCTGCTAGTGAGCGGACTTGAAAATAACTCCGTCGCTCCTAGCAACATGCACATAGCCGAGTTGCAGAGTTGCAGAGGTATACATCTTTCTTCTATAGTGCACCGTTTCCGCCCTGTGGGCCAGTGCGCCCTTTGTATCTTGTTTCTTGTTATCGAGCACTCACTCGACGCTTCCTGTACCGACCGGCGAGCTGTAAGACCCTCTTCCGTCCTCTCTTTCCCTCACCTTTCCTCTCCACTTTGACCCACAGCGCCCAGCCAGCACTGAGGTATACAAAAGCGGTCATCTACTTTAAGCGCGCTTTCTGTGAAAATCAACGCCCGTCACCTGGAGAACTGCATTTGAAAGTGTGTGGGATAGCAGAGAATGTTTTCGCGAAAACGCGAAAGGAAGCTTTCAAGAAGCACCCCTCCTTCCTTCTGCCGCCGCGGTGGCTCAGTGGCTATGGTGCTCGGCTGCTGACCCGAAAGACGCGGGTTCGATCCCGGCCGCGGCGGCTAGAATTTCTTTGGAGGAGAAATTCTAGAGGCCCGTGTACTGTGCGATGTCAGTGCACGTTAAAGAACCCCAGGTGGTCGAAATTTCCGGAGCCCTTCACTACGGCGTCTCTCATAGCCTTAGTCGCTTTGGGACGTTAAACCCCATAAACCAAACCAAACCCTCCTTCCTTCTATCTTTCCTGTTCCCATCGTTCCGGCCAACTTCGGTGCGCGACAGATCCTCATAAAATATCTACTGCCGTTAAGCTTATACCTTCTGAAAAGTCTTCCTTAACTTTAAGTATTAACAGTAATATTGTTTATTTGCCATCATACATATGAGGTGAGATGGTGCAAGAAAAAGCGCTGCTCGTGGGCAGCTTGATCAGCCCAGAGGCCCTGGTTTGTTTATTACACTAAGTAATGTTTTTTTCAGTAAGTAATAAAACAGCTCCTTCCCATACCCGCAACTCATACAGCTGCCGCAGTGTCTCAGTGGTTATGGTGTTAGGCTGCGACCTTGAAGTGGTGGGTTCGATCCTGGCCGCCGCGGTCAATTTTGATGGAAGCGAAATGCTTGAGGCCAGTGTACAGTGGTGAGCAGCCTTGGCTAGAGCGCTTGAGCAGTGCGCACTTGGTAACAAAAACCGAAATTAGAGAGCAGCCCCTCATTACAGGGCAAAGTTTTCGTGCCTGCTTTGTTTACGAGGCTATCTGGCGCTACTTCCGTGCAAGCGTTGCAGCTGGACCCTAGAGGCTGCCACAAAATCTGGATTTGTTTGCAAGGAAGTGCACCGCCCTAGCGCTCTAGACAAGGCTGCTCACCATTGTACTGTGCAATGTCAGTGCATGTTAAAGAACCTCAGATGGTTGAAATTATCTGTAGTGCTCCAATACGGTGTCTCTTATAGCCTAAGTTCCTTTAGGACGTTAAACCCCATAAAACCAAAACCGAACATAAACTCATGCGGCACTTCTACAAAAAAATATTGCGCTATTGATAGTGGAAACTTTTCGGAAAGTATACAGAATCTCATTTAAGACTATCTATTTGCAAGTACATCGACGTGACATTTTAAAAACTCCGTTCTATCACCTGTTCCTGGACTGACTCGGTCCGGCCAATTCGGGGCATTCTATTTGAAAAACCTAGCCACTGCAGCACAGGGCTCCTGAGCCTCCGGGGCACTGACATGTCCAAGCTCTGCAACAAATCCAAAAGAATGAAGAATGATAAAAACGCATGACACAATGGTAAAGGAGAACAGGCATTAGCTAGCTGCTTTGTAAAGATTCGGTGTACATTGCCTGTTCCTGTATTTCCTTAACACGTGTAATAAATGCAGTGTGAGAAAAAAAAATTGCTGGAGCAACTCCTTATGGCAGCTGTCCCCTCTCATTCGAGCCCCAAGTGTCACCTGTTTTACAGTTTGTTTTAGGCACTTGCATGTTTTCGTTTCTTCTGTGCACACTTCTGCACGAACATTCACGGTGGTAATATTCTTTACGTGCATTTATTTGATGTTCATTACCCATTACGCTCCAGGTCACATTTAACGGGCACCATCTGAGTAATAAAAGGCCACGCGCTGTGAAGGCCCCGATTTGCAAAAACACCTCCGGGCCCAGGGAATCTCGGCAGACTCTCGGCGACATTCAGTACACGTTCTGAGGAGTATCCATTCAGGCGTTTTGGGGTGGAACGAACACTTTATGAAATTTCACTGAACGCTTCTCTCCGGGGCACCTCTTAAGAGCTACGCCGTACCAACTTCGCCATGCCTTTTCTCTGTTTTTCTTTTTCTCCGCCTAACCCTGCCTCCTTTGCTCGCTTCGATCCAAAGCCAGTGGCGCAGAGAACAGGGCTTTAAATCCGCACCGGCTGCAGCTAGAGCAGCGAGGCTATTGGCTTATGCGCTCGTCCGAACTCGCCGCCGATCGTCATCGGCGCCGTCGGCGCGCGGTCGTAACTCGAGAACGTGCTCGGGACGTCGAGTAGACCACGACCACTTTGGCGGCGGCGGCGGCCCCAACCACGGCACTTAGAAGCCGCTCTCCCCTGGCGCGCTCCAACGAACATCGCCGTGGCCGTGCGCTTCCTAATGATGCCTCTCCCCTTGCGACCGACCTCACCGGCGGAGAGCGCACCGCACGGTTTCTTCCCTCATCACTTGTGAACCCCATCCTCCTCTTTTTTCCTTTTTTTTCGCCCACCTCTATATCCTTTCCTCGAACACGCTGTGAGTTCTCCACGCGTTTCTGGGATGCCGTAAGAGTTCGCTGTTAACCAGATTGCAGTTCCATGTTGTTTTTTTCGCCACCGGCTCGATTTTTTCCCGCTTGGGGAGAGGGAAGTTTGCGGAGTTTTGCGGCGGGAATCACTTATTACGATGGCTTTCGGCGGTCTCCATCACTTTGGCTACGGGCGCACGCGGTAGCGTAAAAACGTGACCGTTGGCATCGGCGAAGGTGGGAGGGGAGGGTGCTTGCTCATCTCTTCTTCGGCAAGTGCTGCAGGGGCCGGCCGTACCACAGCGTTGCTCCTATAGTTACTGGAAGTACTCTTCCCACCTCTTTGTCTTTATCTTCCGCGGCCAGTGGCGGTTCGCCGTTGGCTGCGTTCAGGTAGCCGCTACGCGTGTCGTCGCTTGAAAGTTTAAGGTCCCAGTACATCGGCGTGTCTCCCCGGCAGCGTCATTAAGAAGCGGCCGTGAGTTGATACACCGCTTTAGCGCGACGGAAAACTCGGGTACTTCATAAATGGCTTTTATTGCATGCTGGACTCGCACTTTCGCCGTTGTTTTTTTTTTAGAGCGAGAAGGTTAAGACACAAGGAGAAGAGCAGTTTTGTGGGCAAGCCAGGTCACTAGCTTGGGCATGTTGGTTATTCATTAGTGACGGAAGAGCACAAAACACCGGGACAAGAGACAAGCGCTGACTTACAACTGATTTTTATTTCGAAGAAACAATGCTTTCAGTAATTCTTGCAGTAAAAGAAGCACTGCTTTCAGTAAAAGAAGCAGGGATGCACGGTAAAGCATCGAACCCCCTTTGTGGAGTGTACTGAAGGCCTTGTTTATTCGTTGCCAGTGTCATGTGGTAAACAATAATTAGGGCAGACTGGCAGGTGCATGAACGAAAGGCTACTAGAACACAAAACTAATTTCGAGCAAGCTTACAGGAACCTGGGAATTCTTTGCAGAGATTTCCCTTCAACAAGTTGTGCACCTGATTTCCAAAAATGTAGAGCTTTGGCTAATCACAAAGACCAGTTAGTCCGTGAAATAATCGAGGCAGCTTCGATAGCAAGTCTGCGCGACGATTGTGTCAGCACGCCGTCTGTTGCTTTGACAAAGAAAGAATTTGACATGTTAAAAATGTGATTATAAATCTGTGATTATTTGCCGTATGTTGTAATTTTTTTTTTTGGACGCTTGAACGATATGGTTGTGACGCATATGTTTTTTTGAGGGGGTGAATAAGGTATAAGAAGCAGTGTTTCTTCGAAATAAAAATCAGTTGTAAGTCAGCGCTTGTCTCTTATCCCGGTGTTTTGCGCTGTTCCGTCATAAATTGTGGGCAAGAGTGGAAATATCGACTGCAAAAACACATCTGCGACCTGCCACTCCACACCAAGCGTCGGGAAGCAGGAAGGGAAGACAGAAAAAGACAGAAAATGAAGGTGCATGCTCATAAAGCCTTAACATTTTGAGTTGCACGCAGATGGTACGGTGCCAAAGGCACAATAACTATAGCTTCTAATAATAATTAACTTCAATTATTCTGATCATTATAACTTCATGTCTGGTGTTACATTACTTAAGAATGGGTAGGGATGGCAACTATTAAGCAGGCGCAGAAAAAAAAAAACATGCGGTTGGGAATTCTGTTCAGAATATATTTCGGCCTAGTTAGAGTAGGCAGGAAAACTTCATTTTTGCCTCCTCACTTTACGTCTCACAGGCGTGGTCACCAACTCAAAATAACATAAATTAACTGTTGGACGAACGTCTTTCATTATTCATTTTTCCACACATCATCAGCGAATGGAATCAATTACCACAGAAAATTACGGAAAGCCAGAGTGAAATGTTGTTTTGGACTCCGTTGTTAGGTGCATAAAAGCTTGCACGGTGTTTTATTTTGTTGTTGCTATTAATTTACTGTTCGCACCTTTTTCTTTTTTTGTCTAGCCTGATGATCCAGGCTTTCTCGTCAAGGTATTTGCTGGTCAGGGCCTGAGTTTCTCTCATGACGCATTTCCAACTTCGACGGCGCTTACGCCGAAGAACTGTCCTTGTTGCGCTCGTCGTCGTGAAAACAAAGCCAAATGCGTTCGAACACTGTGTTCGCTTTGTGGATTCTCTTTGCAGTTTCGCCCCACCGTGGTGGCTCAGTGGTTACGGCGCTCGGCTGCTGACCCGAAAGACGCGGGTTCGATCCCGGCTGCGGCGGTCGAATTTCGATGGAGACGAAATTAGAGGCCCGTGTACTGTGCGATGTCAGTGTACGTGAAAGAACCCCAGGTGGTCGAAATTTCCGGAGACCTTCACTACGGCGTCCCTCATAGCCTGATACGCTTCGGGACGTTAAACCCCAGTAAAGCAAACCAAACCTAAACCATCTTTGTAGTTTCGTCCTGTGGGCTCGTCCTGCGGGTTCACTTGCTTCAGCTGCAGTTCTTTTAGCTCTATTACATATTTTTAGTGAGAAGAAAACTGGGAACTTCCATGTCCATCTCTTACCCTCAAAGGAGCTCACGTGTCCCGAGCTGCGCCGGCAGGAAAGGCAAGCGCGCTGCGATGTGCCAATATTTGCCATCGACGAAGGCACAGCTGAAGCGAGTTTCGGCCGACCTAAGGGGAGACAATTACAGTCGCCGTTCCTTTAGCTACTCTGTGTTAATCAAATTGTAGTTGGGAAGCTAGCTTGGATGTGGGAGGGAATCGCTCTTAAGACGCTGAATAATCTTCTCTTTTCTTGTCTCCTGTCTGTCGCCTTTCTTATTTCTAGTGCACTGTTGTTGTTTTTTCGTTTTTGTTGATACTGCGACGTGCAGACAAGCTGCTCACTTCGGTGAACTGCTCTTTGTATATCGCCTTTTCCTTTTCTGCTTGTTACGATCACACCTCCGTACTAAGCATTAATTGGCTCTCTCCATACGTAGGTGGTCTCGCCGTCTCCCGAGATGTTATGAAGTTGCGTTTTTAGACAGGATAACTAAGCGGGCTAGTTGGTGATACATTATGCAAAAAAACAGCGCGAACAAACCATCCCTGCTCCTGCGTAACAGTGAGGTTGCTTATCTGTATATCACTTATTAGCACGCGCGTTCTGGTTTTGGTGTTTTTTTTTGTTTTCTGTTTCCTTTTTTAAGCGTGTTTACTGTGATTAAACTTTAGTTGAGAGTCAGCGCTTGTTCCTGTGTATTCTTCCTTTCGTCCCCGTTTGTTCGCGCTGTTTTTTGCATAGCGTTTTTAGAGACGGTAAGTGCTGGGCTTCTTGTTGGCATTTTACAGGACGTGGACAACTCAGTAGTGACTGTTTTAAAGCGCGAATTGCTTATGGGACACCTTCAGGCACCGATCAAGAGCATCTCCCGTCGAACACGCGTACTCCTGCCCGCCGTCACGTGACTATTCCGTGCGCGCAGCCTAGGCCTGGTTCTCTAGCAGCCTTTGTTGCCATCTTGTAGGACGCATGGTCATAAGAAACCGTCAATTGCTTCGAAACGCCTCTCGGGCGCCGTTGCTCGTTGACGTAGGGGTTAAAAGCAGCTGTAAAGAAAGGCGCGGTCAAAGTTTTACGGTGGGTGGACACCCACCGTGACGGTAGCGATTAAAGGGCTACACACGCGGAATTTCTAAAGCAAGCAAACGATATGAACGGTTTCATGTGCGTAAGGAGATGCCTTTTGGCAAGTTTCAGTCGCAGACGTTGTGTGGAACATAGTTTGAAATAATTTTGAGAGTTGTCCGAGGAGCCGCCCGGCTTATCCACCCACATCGAGTGACGTCAAGGTGCACTTGTCCCAATTAATGTGACGGCATCGAACCCAGTGGTTGTTCACAGGAACAGCCAGTGCATGCCAGGGACGCTGACGTCGTCAGGATTGTGGTAGTCCGGATTGGTCGGTCTACCGTGACCTGAATGTGCACTCCAGCGCTAGCGCCGACCGAAGCTAAAGGTGAAAATAAGTGGTAGGGGTTTGACGTATTTAAACCGAGTAGTCGTGGGAAAAGAAGTGTTCATTCTTTAATTGGAGGCGATATTTAAGCTCTGTCTTAAGGGTATGACGCCAGTTTGTTAATGCCCATATATGCAGGATTAGGGACTCTGCTCTTAACATTCATACATCGCGGAGACGCCTCATAGCTCAACCAGTTCAATGGCGCAGCTGGCAAGGCGCTCGTCTAAACTTACCCGAGCTTACCCGAGTAACTCAGGTAAGCGACGTCGCTTGCTAGGCAACGGCACAAGAAATATCGGACGGTTATCAGGATTCTTGGCCGGTGTTGGTGAACGCATGAGTGATTTCGCGCTGCTAGTTTGTAATTAAGATTTGTGGTGTTTAACGCTCTAAAGCTACTCTGGCTGTGAGGAACGTCGAGTGGAAGGCTCCGGATAATTTCGACTGCCTGAGGCTCTTTGACGTGCTCTGCCATCGCGCAATGCACGGGCCTCTAGAATTTCGCCTCAATCGAAATGGTAGCGCTGCGACTGGGATTGAACCCGCGTCTTTCGGGTGGTCAGCAGCCGAATGAAATCACCTCTGAGCCATGACAGTGTCTCCATTTATAATTACTTTTTAACGCTGTACACCACCGTTTTCAACTTATTTTTATGCTGACTTTACTCGTAAGCCTCTTTCAAAGCAAAAAAAAAAAATTGACACCGAGAAACTCTGTGTATGTACCCCTTTTGGCAAGGGTAAGGGCAGGGATTAAATAACAGAACGCATGAAAGATTTCGGTGATGCCGAGTCCTTGCTCTGACACAAAATAAAGATTTTATTGAGCGTTGAGCCTCAAAACTATGGTAACCAAATTAAATGCTAAAATGATTAGCATTATCAGTTCTGCCTAGGCATGAAGTAAAAATTTAGCAGGTAAAAATAAAAGTATATTGATCCAGAATTAATTATCAACATGTTTGCGCTTGAACTGTCCTTTTAAAACCTTGGCAGTTATTTCCACTCTCCGCCTGACTCATCAAAATCATCGTCAGCCTAGCTACGTCAAACGCATGACAAAAGACATGAGCCGAGCGCCTCTACTTCCGTGCTTTCGCCCTCCGTTTCCAAAAATGCACTGAGAATAAATTTGTGAGAGCCGGGCGAATATTTCATAAAGCAATCAAGTAACAAGCGTCCCAGCTCTGCGCCGAAGACTCTTATTACCATTCCAGTCACACGTTGTGTTTGGCTCAGGTTGCAAGCGACAACAAACAGTTCCAGCTTGCTGCTCTCTTCTTTTCTTCGCGCTGCCGCCCTCCTTTTCCATTGTCGCCGGGAAGCTCGTGTCGAGGACGTCAATAAGCGAACGAACGAAAAAAGAAACCTTCTTTTCTCGTTTTATTCCTGGTAAGAAGAACGAAACAGCCTTGCCGGCAATCCCAACGTCGCCAGTGCTGCTCCCATGTGTTGCGCACGTTTGCCTGTTGTTTGCCTACGGTGCTCGTTTTTCGGCCCCTCAACTACACCCTAGGCAACCCTCGTTTCGTTACCGCGGAGTGTTCTGTTTGTGTGCAGTCGCTGACGGTGGGGCAGCCTTTCAGTGCGGGAACCTAGCGACCCCAGCTTACGCTGACTGCCACAGTACTGCTTTGTTTACATCTGAGGAACCAAAAGCAAGTGCTGACACGTGGTTTCCTGTTTGTGTCTGAGCTTTTCCAACTGTTTATTTCTCTTCGCGTAGAAGTCAATTATTAATAACAAGATTTTTATTTTAGTTATGCTTTCAGAGCAACTACAACGCAGAATTCTCGTATAATTGTATAGAGGACGCGTTTGTAATTATCTGTTCTGGAACATAATAAACCCTGTAGTAAAGAATAAAAAAACGATGATACATGCAGAAATGAGGCAGGTGATTTGCAGTATTCATGAAATGCTCAAAGAAAGCTTCAGAATGTCAAGGTTATTTTTCTGGTGCAATTCGGTTAAGATGGCAGTGAAGATACTAGGCAAGTTTATTCAGTAGAACTAAAGCCAAAACACTGATTTCTACTACGTTCGACTATAATTTCCACGCAAGCAGTTGCTGCTTGCTTTCCTTGAATGGTTTCTGTGCTTTCCCTAAATAGTTTGCAGACGACATTAAAGACAACTGCAGCAGACAGCAGCAAAACAAAAAAACAATCTACAAGAACCTATTCTTCCTGAAAACGACGAAACATTCACCCGATCGCCACAGTGTACTGTTCACTATTTATAAAATTGTAAAGTAATCTTGATCCCCACCTCAACTGCGTCAAATAAGTAGCATTTTTGAGGTGATGAAAACGTTGCAGACGTAAGATTCAGCGCAAAGTTACAGGAGTGGTAAAATATATTTCAATTGAACCAAGAGACCCTTGTTCTGCACACAAAACGTCGTTTCAGAAAAAACAGTCCAGGCAATCGCCTGAATACAATGTCTACGCGAATAATTGCCACGTCGGCACAAAAGCGTAACCTGATTATTAAAATTTGTGTCTTTACGTACAAAGTATTCAGGCGTTTTCTCTCAGCTTAAGCAAGTGGAGGTATATGACAGGAAGCGAAGAAATAAAATCGCGGAAAGATGAAGAACGAAACGTAAGCCCAGCGAAGAGTTATTAATTACGCGGCAGCTGAAAATCAACCACCTGACGTTTTCTCACGCTATACGACCCCGATAACGCCGCGTAAAGAGCCGCTAGCTTTATCTTACGACCAGTAAATTAAGTCAGATCCCTGCAGCCCTGGTTTTCCGCCCAACAAAGGCGCAGCGCTCTTTGCGGGACCTTCGCGAAAACTGATAGTGCGCTCGGCCGCGTAGCAAGCAGAAGCAGAAACAATTCTCGTTCCCACGGAAGCAGCAACGCTGCGCTGAAGCAGGCAACATCCTCCCTGCCAAGCGAGCAACGCGCACACGAACCGCTCGGAAGCGCAAGCGCCGGCGAAAAAGGCAAATGAAATAACAATAGAAAAACGTAACCCGTCGTTACCAGGGGCGCTCCTCTTTTGCCGGAAAGATGCAAAACCGGACCCTTCCCCCTCCGCCTCTCCCTTACAAGCAATGCCATCACCTCCGTTTCTCTTCCACGCCTCTTGTGCTGCTTGTGTCGGGGCGCGCGCCCTTTTCTTGCCTCGGCTTCCGTGCTGGAAGCGTTCTCTCGCTTTCTCCCCCCCCCCCCCCCTCACCCGCGCACTCGTCTCTTGTTTCCGCTGCCTCTCCGGTTCCGTCCGTGCGTACAGCACGCTTTCGTCCGTCCCGCCAGCGCCGTACGCCTGACGGGGCCGCATTAAGAACCAAATAGAAATAAAATGAACGAAGAGAGCAAAAAAACAAAAGAGAGAAGCTGCAAACGCAAAGAACAATGGGCTGCCGCCCTCTGGTGTGCGACAGCTAGAACCGGTAGCAGCAGTAGCAGCAGCACCCCTGATCGTTTGTGCAGCTTGGGCCAATCAATAGCGCAGCCAGCGACCCGCCCTTCTCTCCATTTTCTTTTCCCATCTGACTCCCTCTCTCGTTCCCCTTACTTTGCTAACCCTTTTTTCCTGCTCTCTTTCCCTACAAACCTCTTTCTCGATCCCTTCACTCCCCATAGATTCCCTACAGACCTTCCCCAGTGCCTCCTCCTCCACCTGCACAACCTCTTCGCCAGATCCGTTTGCCTTCCTTTCTCGCGCGTGCCACTGTTTTCGGGAGTTTCCCCGGGCCGATCGGGTTTCGTGCGCACGCCGAGAGGGGACGCTTCCCCCGGGGGACGACGGCGCACGTATGGGCCATCGAGCTGTTTGCGCCACGAAACAGTGGAGTTAAATGCGCTGCCAACCGCCCCCCCTCTTTCCACCCACTCTACCTGCAATCCTCTTTGGCCTTGCGAAGCGCGTCGGCATTAGCTCGTGTTTGCGGTTTTTTTTCCCTTGTCTTTACACGCCCCTCTGAGTGGATTGTCTTTTCAGCGGATTTGTATTGATGGTACCAGTTAAGGAGATAGCGAAGGTTGATAATTTTGATTATTAACAGCCATCTAGACCCGTCATATTTGACGGTTTGATGTCTCGTTTGATGGGATCATGGTAACAACATTCCTTGAATGCGGGATTAAATGCGTCGAAATTTCCAAAACTGAATGCATCGCAAGAATGTGATGCTAAACAAAATAAGTGACATAAAATGAAGCATGGTGGTGGACTACTTATGACCTGTATGCAAGAGAAGTGGAGCGTTTTAACTACATTAACTAAGAGCCATCAGGACTACACGGAATGCATATTTGTTGCAGCTTTCCCCTGCACAGCAAAACTTATCACACGGTCTCAGCCGCCGCACATAATAAATATGTACTCAACTAAGGGCTACAAAGCTGACGTGGAGGAAATTGGTTTCCTCTACCATTCGAAAACACAGGCGTCAAAATAAGAGACATTACGAAGGGATGTTGCTAATCGAGCTTAAGCTAGTGCAGACGTATACACAAAGCGGTCATCGAGTCCATCTTTTTTGCCTGGCCTTGAATATGTGTGTGAACTGAGTTCTGTATAGCAACAATCGCAGTACCAACCTTAAGTAACTTATCCTATGTGTTCGAGCGTCGGCTCACTCGTGCAAGCCATAATGTAATTCGGTCATATTTCACCTGATTAGGACGTCTGTACCGATTACAACTGTGATGCCTCACACACAGGCTTTGAACTCGATTTTATGCCACATCTTTGTCGTACATGATTTTCTGGGTTCTCAAAACTCATTTCCTTCTCTTTCTGCTATCTTAGATATGCTTGCGTTGCAGACATTAGTGAGACATTAGTAAAACGAGTGAGTGTGAATGAGTATGATTGTGAATGGGTGTGCGTGTGAGTGCGTGAGTGAGTGTGAATGATTACGATGAGCGAGTTTGTGTGCGTGCGTGTATGTATGTGTGTGTGTGTGTGTGTGTGTGTGTGTGTGTGTGTGTGTGTGTGTGTGTGTGAGAGAGAGAGAGAGAGAGAGAGACAGTCTGAAGCGGCTTGTCGGCTCGGAAGTACCCGTAGTGATGGGCACCAGGTTAATTTTAGCCACCTGTAGTTATTTATCGTGCCATGACATTGCACAGCAGTAGTAGTAGTAGTAGTAGTGTTTTTTTTAAAATAAGAATAAAAGGAAGGAAAAGATTTGTGCTAGCCCCGGCATCTGTCATCGCTACTGGATGCACCTGAGCTGGGACAGCGGAAATAAAGCGATAGCAGACAGACTGGAGAAATGAAAGAGGTGAGGGGACAGGCAGAAAGAGTAGGGGGTTGAGAGAGGTTAAATGCATCACGGGAAGTAGCGGGGCCAGTTGGTTCATTTTTCAACTTAAAACAGTGCGCAGGGACAGGACACAGTCAAGAAACACACAGACACAGCACTGCTGTGTCTGTGTGTTTCTTGACTGTGTCCTGTCCCTGCGCACTGTTTTAAGTTGAGAGAGGTACAGTCTACAAGTATTCTATTTACACGATAGCATAGTTACAGGAACAGCAGACGCGCTGTTTTGCATTTCGCCGCCATAAAAATGTGGATTGCAGGCGGGTGGTTCGACAGGACCTACATGATTCTACTTTCTACAGGACCGTTAGCACATAGACCGCTAGAGGGCCTCACTCGGCTCGTACTAGTGAAAACCGCCATTCTCAAACAAAACATATAGGAACCGGAGTAAATTCTCGGTGCACTAAGTACCTTCATGTGACCAACTTCTGTAGGTGAGGCCTGAAGCTTGATAGTGTGATATCGTTTAATTTTCAATTTCACGGTGGCGGTCTTACGCCTAAAGCAAACTCGATCCCTGAGCTCCCTCGGGGAAAGGTACTGCGTTGTATGTTGTGCGCCTTTTTCTCGTGCTGTTTAGAACGTACTGTTCAGTTCGTCGTCCTGTTGTTTCGTTAAGCCATTTTGTGCACAGGAAGCTCATCAAAAAGCTTAGGGTTATAATAAGACGCGTCACTCTACAAGAATAATGAGCTTCGCGCGAAAGTGGGTAATGCGGAGCTAACTCCCGCATTTTATTGCTGTTATGTGAGTTCCCCACGCTACCGAATTCGTTAACGCGCATGCCCTTACGTTCCCAGCTATCGAGACTGTTTTCCTCCTTGCGCAGTGATTATTAAAAGCATGAAACAAGTATAAAAGCCACTCTAATGAGCTTGCGAATTTGCTGCGTTGAAACCACATGTACAAATATGTTGCGGTTGCAAGGCTGTTTTTTCTCAACAATTTACGCTGAACAAAGCGGCTTCTCAGTATTTTAACGAGTTACCATTAGATTTTACATTCTACACATATGGCGGCGTGCGTCATGAAATTCGCTGATTAGCCGAGAGAGGTCATGTGACCTTGCAACATCATCACGACCTGCCCACCTTATCAAGTGGCAACCAGCCGACCGGATTGAGAGGTCCCGTGACTTCGTGACGTCATCGCAACCTTCCCATCGGGGCGGCTGGATATAAACGGCCCGCCTGCACCCTGCAAACCATGGCAGGTGGCAATTTAACGAATTACTGGTATAAAGAAGACGCGCGACCTGGTGACGTCATCACAACCTGCTCGCAGAAGAAGCAAGAGAAGAAAATGAAGCAAGAGAGAGTAACAAGTAGAATCAAGAAGAGTGCCTCATTAGCAACCCTGAAAATCACACAAAAATGTCACAAAAACACCAAAGTCCCAACAATGAGGAGCTACATTGCTATCGCATTCCAGTCATAAAGTAGGTTAAGTGTCCCTCAAGTGATTTTTCTTTTTGCGTACGCTGTCTGATGAGACGCTGACATGCTTGCTTATAAAATTCGTATATTACTGACATATATTAGTATGTGAATTTTAACAATTTGTTCAAAACCTACCTTTCACATGACTTCGCCATATAATCAAAAAGATAACGATGTAGCCGAGCGGCTTATTACTGTCTATGCGGAAACAAAGTATTTTTAAAGGCATCAGTCACGCCTTCAGACGAACTTGATAAATTCGTTTGGTACGGAAATGTTGACATCTCAGCAGTGTTCTACAAAATCTCTTCGTAAAATTCAAACTTAGAAGAGGTTCTTAAATCCGATGCTTCGTGAGCACGAATACGGGCATCGATCCGTATTTCTTTTTTTTCTTTAACTAGAGATTATCACGTACTAGATAAGGAGCATAAATGGCTATACTAGGCACGAAAGCAGCATCTCTTGCACTCTTTGGGGATTATTGGAGTTCCTCCCCGTGAACGGTGCCTCTTTAAACTGCTGCAATAACATAAAGCCCATAGGGCATTCGGGCGGTCGTTAAGACGTCGTTAGGAGGTTACGATGCTGCGGCTTCCCTTCCCAGCTGCACCGGCCCTATTTACCTGAGTGCAGACGCGGAAATGCGCGCGTAGTGAGATATCTTTGTGCATTAAGGAGGGCCGCATGGCCCAGGTTAATTAGGCCTCTCAGGCTGTTTTGCCCTAGGACCTTTAAACTGAAGGCTCGGTCATTTTCGTAATTGCATTGCTGTTTTCCTCTTTCTCATACTCTATGAAAGATAAACCACTGAATAAGACAGCGACGGCACGAAGCGTGCTTGACGATATCGCTAACCAGGCGGAGATACGGGTACACCTTAATCTACCGGGATAACTACACAATCTTCCAGTGTGCCTTATCGTAGCGGCATACCATTTAATAAAGTGCAAATTTGAACGGCGTGAAGGACACAAGCCCAGAAAATAAAAATAGGACAGAAAGACTGTCTACTACCAACTCTTTCTGTCCTGCTTGTATTCCAGTTACCGCGTCCTTCGCGCCGTTAAAATTTATATCATGAACCAGCTAGCCCTACAGCAAGTACTACTGCACACCATTTAATTTCGCGTACTAAGGTATGCAAGAACGAACGGGCTTCGATTTGAATTTTTGCAGCTTTTCGGGGCGCGCATGGCTCTAGTATTTTGCAGAGGTTATCTTCGATGCCTCATCTATGCAGTGGGCTTGTTTTTCAAAAATGTCCGGACCCTGGTCAGTGGCCCCTTAAGGGCCAGCGGATATCTTGCCTTCGCATTACATGCCCTGGCCAAGCCCATTCCTTCTTCTTGATTTGGACTCCATAGCTCGCTGCGTTGTCCTTAACTTAAGCTGAACCCTTTTCGTTAGCCTCCAAGTTTCTGCCACGTAGGGGAGCACCGGTAAGATACAGCTGTTGTATGCTTTTCTCTTGAGGGCTACTGGTAAACTGCCATTCATGATCTGAGAGAACCTGTCATATTCGCTACACCCCATTCTTATCCTTCTAGTTATTTCCCTTTCAAGATCCGGATCTGCGGTCACTACCTGCCCTAAGCAGACATATTCTCTTACTACTTCCAGCACTTCGCTACGAATTGCGAACTGCTGTTCCCTTGCTAGACTGTTGAGCATTGCTTTGGTTTTCTGCATATCAATTTTTAGACCAACCGTTCTGCTCTGCCTGTCTAACTCATTGATCATGCTTTGCAGTTCTTGTCCTGAGTGGCTTAGCAAGGCAATGTCATCAGCGAATCGCAGATTACTTAGGTATTCTCCATTAACTCTTATCCCTAACTCTTCCCAATCCAGTCTTCGGAAAACAGGCGGTGAATAGTATTGGCCAGATCGTCTCTCCCTGCCTGAAATCCTCCCTTATTAGAATTTTTTTTGCTGACTTCATCAAGGACTATGGTAGCTGTGCAGTAATAGACATCTTCCAGTATTTTCACATAAGACTCTTCTGCACCCTGATTCCGCAGTGCCTTCATGACTGCTGAGGGAGCTCCTGTTATTTAATGTGCTTGTGCTGCCACCTTTGCAGTATTGTGGCCTAGTTTGTTTTGCTGCAGGGGTTTCCAAATTATCCAAATGCAATCCCTACAAAAAAGAGAAGTGCCTTATATCGCGTCCATATGCTATTACAATGCCACCAGTGAGCTTTCCCTGTTCTGCTTGTTTGATAACTAGCTCCTGAGAACTTACGCATCTTTCACCCAAAACCCTCATCTTTTTCCAGCCACACCGCCGTTTTTCTTAATACAAGAGCCATATGGGAAGTTTCGCAACTGCTAAGATCTACTAAGATAATAGGGCGTGATGGACGACATGCTTAAAAGGTGAAGTGTGCCAGTATGACATAGTATACTGCTTTAACTTACTATGGAACAATTCAAGTAATAAGGTAAAGCAGTTATTACGACCAACATATGTTGAATCTTTACTTTATCGTATACATGTAAAGGCGGATCAGTGCATGTTTTGGGGCTTCAACATCTCTGGAGTTTGTTCTGACCACCAGCAAAAGAAAATCCATGCTCTATTCTGTTCACCGTCACCCCCCCCCCCCCCCCCCCTAGCATTCCATTAGAGAAAAAATAATTTCAATGCTTGTTGCATTGCCCAGGAGAGAGAATAGAGGAGTGTAATTCCTCGAATACCCGTTTGTGGTATCGCTTAAATAGGCCGAAATATGCCAAAGTTCACTGGTGTAAGTAGTAGTAGAAAGTACAGTTCGCACGACCTTTTTATATGCAGGATGAATCGCAGCAGCTGCTCGTTAAGCTTAGCGCTGAAAGCCAGAGTATGGTATTTGTTTGCTCCTTAAACGAAGTTCACTGATGATTCTATTCGATGATATTCCACTTGCCTTAAAAGGACCGTGTAAGGTCAAGTTAAACTGAGAAGTAACTGAAAGGTGAAAAACTTAGCGCAAAGAGACGAGGACACAGAAAGACGGACAACACACGGCGCTAACTTCCAACAATGGTTTATTTCAGAAAGAAAGGTGGTTTTTATAACGACATCACGACCAACACGCCGTCAAACCATGTGCTAGCAAAGCGTATCAGCCAGATATGCGAGCTCTTTCGCCATCAATGATACAGAGGGGGTACTAACACAATCATCTTTCAAAAGTGATATCCATTCCGCTTCTATGATTTCTCGTGTCAACCGGTTATTGTGCACTTTTAAAACCATGCATTGTTCAAGAAGCGGTATGCAGTGACACGACCGGCAGTGGGCTGACAACCCTTTTCCACGCATATCATCTACGTCACGCCCATGCTCTCGAAGCCTATCATTCAGGCATCTGCCAGTTTGCCCTACATACTGCTGACCACAGGAAAGAGGAATTTGATAAATGACATTTTCAATACAATTGACAAACTTTTTCCTGTTTTTTCGTACAACCAACACCCTTTTTAGATTTTTTGAAATGTTTCGTACACAGATGACTCAACTTCTTAGGCGCCGAAAAAACCACTCTGGCTCCCGAACGTTGCGCTATTTTTTTGAGATTATGAGAAAACTTATGAAAATAAGGAATGACGGCAACTTTTTCTTTCTTACTCATGGCTTCCTGGTTATCCTGTTTTTTTTTTCTTTCTTCCTTTCTGAAATAAACCATTGTTGGAAGTTAGCGCCGTGTGTTGTCCGTCTTTCTGTGTCCTCGTCTTTTTGCGCTACGCTTTTCACCTTTCAGTTAAAAACCAACAAGCCCAAGCTTATACCCTTCTGAGAAGTAAGCGTAGCGCGACAGGAAATATCCCAGTTTTAGAAAAACACGGAGCTTTGACAAGTCAGGTAACTGCGTAAGTGAAAGTACACGCGGCGTCACCTTCCGCAGACTATTTTAGGTGTGCATGGTGACATGAATTATTCGCCGGCCACGGCTGGCTCTTCGCTTTCGCGTGCAATGCTGTTTCGTTCATAACAAACTGTGACACATCTCCAACCATAAACTTTAATTTAAAACTCAACGTTTCGGAGCCGGCTCGGCTGCTTCTTCAGGTTGACTAGAAGCTAGCGTTTTTAAGAATGCATGGATGGGAGCAGGAGGTCGAAAAGAGAAAGCGATGAAGCGAAAGGCGCGGGGGACACGTAGGGGTGCGTTAAGCCTATGAATCATGTTGTTGGACTGTGAGGAGGCAATCAATTGCAACTTTTCGTCTTTGAGCTGCAGATCGAAGTCCCTCTGTGTTTTTTGTTCGAGACGTGCCAGATGAGGTTCCATAGCGCAAAAAGCAAGGACAAGAAAGAACATACGCGGTAGTTTCCACAGAACTCTTCACTGGCGCGTACAATGTTTATGAAGTTACAAGCAGGGCCGCCACCTCCCCCCCCCCCCCCTCTCCTCCTCAAAATGGGGATAAAAGAACATTAATAGAGATAATTGAAGCCGTTTCGATGGAAAAAGTTGGGAATGAAATTTCTGTAAGCAGTCCATCTTGATCAGTACCAACAAAAGACATTGCCTTCTTGGATGCAGGACACTCTTCGAACTTGCGAAACGTGCTTACATGCTTTTAGGTTTTCTTTTGGTTGTAATTTCTTCAGTTCAGTTGTTTTGTTTTCGGTATGTCTAATTTCACAACGTCAGACTGATATTCCTTCATGTGGTCACCCCTGCCCCTGATTGTACCTCTATAAACCCTCTAAGCGCCAGTACAGCATTCAGTGGAAGCTAGCGCTGGTGCTCTGTCTTGTTTCTGCTTTTCGCGCTATGGAACCGCATGTGAATTACCCACTAGCCCGAACAATCAACCTTCTACATGTGTCAGAGTTTATTAGAAGTCTTTAAACCCAACCAGACAGGCAAATCTTGCAACGCGTCTAGTTTTCAACGTTGTTTCGCCGTCAGTGGTCACGTATCGCTTAAATATGAGGCAAGAAGCGCTCGAGCACAGCCAGGGCTGAGGAGGGTCTTTAATTAAAACAACTGAATCCGGAGGACAGACAAAAACGAGACACAAGCTCGAGTGCTGCATCTTCCGTCTCGCATTATGTGAACAAAAGCAGCGTGTTGCCGTTGTACGCAGCAAGTTCAGAACCACACGCTTTCAACTTCACTTGCGCTCGTAAGTGGCACCACTGATTGGCCGCAGAGCTCCCGCGAAGAAACATCATAAGAATGACGTAATTTTCCTCCTTTTGAGGAGCGCGCAAGTTTTCGAGATTGTGAGAAATTTCATTTGAGAGTTTCTCGGCAACATGGACACCTTACCGCGTTGGTAAAAAGTTGGTAGTTATCCCGGGGATTTATATACCAGTCCATATAGCGCGGCGTCGTTCCTTTTTTTTTTTTTGCCATTCGCCTTTGCTGCCCCTAGACGAGTGCGCTAATCTTGGACTACCTGCATTGCGACCTCATGAATAGCGCATTCTGGGGAGCGCCACGTGCCCACGTGGTTCTTACGCCATGGAATCTTAGACCTCTTGCGTAGCAGTGCTTGCGAAGTTCTTGGCTTAGACCTCTTGCGTAGCAGTGCTTGCGAAGTTCTTGCTTGACTACTATCTACGAAGGCGGCAGTGAAGCCGCAAGCAGCTACCACCGTAAACGTACTCAGTGAATATTGCTTTCTAATGCAAATCTGAGCAAACACTGTCCACGCGCATGAATAAAGCCGGCGCCGCCGGCCCACGTGCCATCTCCAGTGCAAAAGACAAAAGTCCCGTAGGCCCCTCCAGTCCGACGCGTCGTGCCAGACAGCGCGGCTCTTCCGCCCATCAGCGGCTGTCGGCGTAATGTCCTCCCCTGCTCTGGCCCGCTTTCGAGCGCGAGAAAAAGAAGTCCACGCGTCTCCTGGCAGCGGCCGCCGCACTCTCGGTCTGCTGGCCCTCCGAGGGTGGCTGGGGGGGGACAAGGCCCGCCGGTAGTGACCGCGGCGGCGATGCTCGGGTGGCGGCAACGGACCGGCGCCCGTGGCCGCCGTGCGCCCCGCAGACATCGATTGGGCGGTGGCAGCGCCCGCCGACGCGGGCAGCCGCCAATCAATGCGGCCTTCGCGCGCCGCCCGAGCGACGGGAGATGCGCGACGGGGGCCGCCGTGCGCGCAGCTGGCGACATTTTCGGGCGTCCTTGACCCCTGACCCACATGCGTCTGGTGTCCCCGCTACGTGCAAGGTGGAGAAGCGGGGCCCAGGTCGGGGCTGCGAAGGGGTTCGTTGCGCACGTGTTTTCAGTTGACCGAGGGTGGTTAAAACAGAAAGAGCGAAGCACTCTTTAACGCAGGCGATATGTCTGCCTAGTCTGCGCTAAACGTACGCAGGCTGGGTGACATTTTCGGCCGTCCCTGACCCGTGACCCACGTGTGTCTGTCTAGTGGCCATGCTATGGGTAAGGTGGGGAAGCGGCGGCCCCAGTTGAGGGGAAATGGGGGGAGGGAGTAGTTGCTGGGCTCTGCGAAGCACATGGTTTTTCTTGGACAATGTTGGTTAGTACAACGAAAATGAGTGAAGCTCTCTTTAATGTAGGCTGGGAAGACATATCTGAGCATAGAGCTGCGGGGTTAGTACAGAAGACAACTGTGGAGTGCAGTGTAATGAACGGGCTTAGAGACCTTGGACGAGCATAATGCGCGGAAAGCTATGCCTCGAAGGACGGCAGTTAACCCATTCATTGTTTGTATACCTCGTCTTAATGACACGGAACCAAGGAGTTTAGGCAAGCTACTTGGTACAACTGCGGCAAAGCCTCTGTGCTGTTTACTTTGTCTTCTCGTGTCCCGTTCTATTAATGACGTTGGCTGCGTTTACCTAAGCAGCCCGTAACAAAATGATAAACCACTAATTTTAGTTGAACCAGAGGAACTGTCTAGTACGACACCGGGAACCCAGATCACGATTCATGAACCTAACAGCTTCAATTTTCGTCGTATTTTGTTGTTGTAAATGCTTGTCGCAGATATTTCGGGACCCCTCTTAGCTGCTCGGGTAATCTCAGGGTTTACGCGCAGTTCTGGTGCAACACAGAACGCTTAGAGCGCTACATCTGCGGACGTTGGCCGCTGTACTCGCCAGAAAAACAGTCGACACCGACGAGTGCAAAAGCCGAGAACAGAAAGCAGAATGAGAACAACACCGTGGAGCACAAGCCTGCTTGCAAACAACCGACTATCGTTGTACCGCTGTCAGTGTCGAGTGCTTGGCATTCCTGCCGTAACGAGCTGGCCTTGAGCCGTCGTGGCGAAGCATTTGCCTTCATCGCGCCAATTACGGCGCTCCGAGGACCCGAGTCCGCTGGTTCCATTTCGGGAATAGCTCGCGTTCGGCTACGTTTTGTTGTTGCGGCTTGGTGCTCCCTCGAAGTGACTGCGCCCGGGGTTATTTCCAACAACGTTCAGCCGATTACTGAGCCTAACGACAGCCCAGCCATTTGCTTCCCCGTAGGAAACCACGCAGAGAATGAACCCACATTTTTTTTTTTATTCGAGCGTGGATTTTTCATTAGCTCCTCTGAAGTTAACATTGGTCAATGCCACTGGTACTTTCACACAGTACAAACTTTTTACCAACGGCCATGCAAGGCTTGAACTTCGATTAACAGAAGTACCTCTTTCGCGTCGAAGCCATACGTGTATGTCACGTATAAAGTATATCCCGGATACATCGAACTCGAAGACGATGGCGATATAGTTCAATATGCTGATAGCTGGATATATGAATCATGTGAATTGATCTGCTTATCGGTAAGCTAGAAGCAAGGATAAAGGGCACCAACGCTAGCGACACGCTTTTTGCAGCAACGTGCCGCCCGCCAGCGTACTGGCGTGTGCACCACTCGTTAGGCGTCGCTAGGCCTAACCTTGTTCACATGATGAGCCGCAACGGATGGTGCTTGGACAGACAGATAAATTTTTATGATTACAGGAGAGATGTGCCTGGCGTTAACTAGCAACAGCCTTTTATAAGATGTCCAAATCCTGTCGCAAGTACGCTGTAAGTCGAATATTCTCTCATTATAACTAGTGTACATTTCGTTTCCGCAACACCCTCGGCAGCGAAGCACTCCTGGCGGGGACCACAACTGGGCTTCGCTCAGTTAGGTTGTATTCGCCGCATGACAAGCGATGTATTTATTGGTGGCTTTTTTTAATAACAGCGCTTTCAGGTGAAATATCAGTGCGAGAGACCGAAGGCTACCCTCGGGCGCAACCTTCTAGACATTTTCAAGCGTTCTTACAGCCGACGGATCCGCGCGCGCGAAGTGAACACGGGAGTGCCGCTAGGCGAAGCGCGACTTGCGTTGACGTGGCGTTCCGTTCGATATACCGAATGTTTCTTTCAACCGGATTTTGATGAGCACGAACAGCAGAGCTACTTTTGCATGAGACTTTCAAGGGGATGTTCTGACTGTTCATTATAAGCATTTCGACTGGTCCGCAGTTGAAACATTAGTAAAGCCTTGTTGTGTTTTAAGAGTGTATCATCCTACTTTATAAATATATAGCTGCTGGTAACAAAAAGGTGTGGGAAATGTTTTATGAAAGATGACCCAAAACAAAAAAAAATGTGTGGTCTCTGCAGATTTGCTGTAATCTTTTGCCCGTGAACTAGTATATCGACATGAAGTTTCGTAGTAACAACAGAATTTTGTATAGTTATGACAGAAAAGAAAAACAGAACTACAGGTTACAGACGAGTTTTAATAAAAAAATTATATTACTATAGAACAATACTACCAAGCCACAGTAAAAGCTGTCGTTAAGGAAAAATGGCAGAAATTATTGTCGTATTTTAACAACGTTCTGTCGCTTTCATTTTTCTTTTTTCAACTAGTAAAATGAAAAAAATCGTCCTTGTGAAATTGGAATGAATACCTACCAAGGACAGGTACAACAATCATTTGAGGTTTATACAAAATTCTAGTGTCCCGCAGTTAAGCAGGAAAAATCTTCCTTCAGAAGATTTAATCAACCTAGCTTGGCTTGTAGCTAATAAGTTGGTGTTTTTGTACCGCCCTTTGAGTTAGGTTCGCATTCTATGTGTTGCTGATAGTGCTTCGTATTTTCCACACTAGGCGTTAAGCTGCTTACATGAGTATGCAAAGACGACGACAAAGTATTTTTTTTTTTTTTGCTGCTAGTGCGCTTTATATAATTCTGCCTGCAGACGTACATAGAGCCACAGGCATGAACATGTTTAGCGCGTTCTTCTGTTATTTTGCAGTCGCTGACTCGGAGATTATAAAATAGAGTGCTCACTTCGCCTTGACCATATTAGTCACACAGTTCACCTAAGCTTTACAAACGTCGAAAAATTGCACTTAAAGCCGAAAGCCATCACCTGGTTTATTTTTACGCTATGTGGAAAAGTTGTGTTTTGTCAGTATTTATTACTTTCTACTCGGCGTTCCTGCCACTCCAGCACTGCTCCTCACTTAAACCCTAAAACCTAAACAGCGTGAACTAGTTGCCAGATCTAATCTGCTACTACGTTTTGCTGCGAGCAGTGTACGAGGTTGCGGGTTCGATACATCTCCGCCGAGTTGCCGCACTCAAAGCAGACCGAAATCTAAAAACATAAGATTGCTGAAATTTAGGCGCTCATCCACAAATAGCATCAAGGTCGAAATCCGGAGCCCTCCACTGACGCCTCTGACAGCTATCGATGTAGCCTTGCAACCAAATCTTGTTATAAGTAGGGGTGCGCGAATATTCGAAATTTTCGAATATATTTCGAATATTATATTTTTAGTATCCGAATTCGATTCGAAATCCAAGTATTCGTGTTGTCTCGAATATTCGACCCGACGCGAATATTCGTATCTAGCCGAATATTCATTGTGAGCACCGGCGTTCATTTCGGTCCGCAAGCCCTATCGACAGATACATAACAACATGGCGGCGCCTACACGGAAGGAAAATTCTTTCTTCCTCCAAGGGCCATGCCGTAGCTGACTGCGCTGGTGAACTTTTTTTGTGGCTATACCTGCGAAGCTGGCATAGTCAGAGCTGTGCACGAAGTACCTCGCAATACGTGCCAGGTCAGTGCCAAGTGAGAGGGCATTTTCTGTGGCTGGAGGAGTCGTTTCAGTTAGAAGGGAACTACTTCTGCCTGACCATGTGGTGCAGCCGGTTTTCCTTCACGACAACCTTTTACGTTATCCCAGCAACGCGCTTTTGTGCTGATGGCAAGCTGTGTACTAGCCATCTTCCCTGATATTTCCACTCTTCTAAGAATAATGTTCGAGACTTTGATACTTTTTGTACAGCCACACAAACCTTTTGTGTTCATTTAATCATCGATAGTTGAACTGTGATGTTGTTGGGTGCCCAAATAAATGTTTTGTAGTGATTAAATGCGTCTGTCCTTAATAATTCGATATTCGATTCGATATTCGGAACTAAGTATTCGTATTCAATTCGTATTCGAAAAATTTTATATGCGCACACTCCTAGTTATAAGATGTTCAAGCTTGTTCTATTTCGCCAAGTGCCACAATGTTGAGATAAAAGGTCGGCGTCCTGAAGGCCGATCTCAACAAGGCCGTACGGCCTGCGCTAATCGAACCTGCCCAGACACGGGAGCCCTCTGCGCAAGCTCGTTTTGCATTCACACCGAGGTCAGCATCAGAAATCGTCGGGGAGCTCGCGTCTGCAGCGAGCCCCGTGAAATACACCCTTGACCCGATCGCGACCTGACCCACATGGGTTCAGCGGCGCACACCCGCTCTACCCGTACCGTCGCTTGTACCGGCGGCAGTGCGCTAATCCCGGGCCTTCGCGGGTCTATTCAGGTCAGCGTCGTCATCGAGCGGCCCGCCACCCCGGTAACGTGGGACCAATACAACGCGCTCAAGTGCTCAGGGAGCTTCTGTACTACGTAGAAAACAATACAGCGTTCAGCATGTCAGAACGTAAAAAAGATTCTTCTATGGCAACCACGCCTAGCTGGTCTAGTAATAGTTTCATCTTAACCGCAACTCTCAGAGGCACCGTGTCGTTAGCAACCACAGCGGCAGGCAGTAGGCAGAAGCATCGAAGTCAGCCAGAGTTTGCCGGTTTCTCTGCTTTGCGAGGAACAATCGATGAGGTGAAGTGAAACTGGTATCCTACAGCGGCTCGCTAAAAAGCTTCACGCTGTCTTGAGCGAAGTTTAAATTAATTTCAAGAAAAAAAAAAGATTACGAATATTGCGTGGCCCCCTTCTAGCCCTTCTAGCGAAAAATGAAGCCGGCGAGAAGGGTAGGGAGTTATTACCTGTGGGTTTGGGGCATTATAGGAACTTCAGGAACGCTTGCTATCACGCTGAGGCCTAACAGGCAGCCTTTTTGCATTGTGACGAGATCCGCTCACTGAATTGATTGGGAAGGTTAATTGGTTGGTTTATAGGGTTTAACGTCCCAAAGCGACTAAGGCTATGAGAGACGCCGTAGTGGAGGGCTCCGGAAATTTCGACCACCTGGGGTTCTTTAACGTGCACTGACATCGCACAGTACACGGGCCTCTAGAATTTCTCCCCCAAAGAAACTCAACCGCCGCGGCCAGGATCGAACCCGCGTCTTTCGGGTCAGCAGCCGAGCACCATAACCACTGAGCCACCGCGGCGAGCTAGTAGGGAAGGGTCCCTACTAGCTCGGTCGGCTAGGCTCCCTTAAACACACGAGTTTTTCTCTGTACTCCCCAGTCAATCCTTGTCGGGCATGTCAACAGTGTGCTACGCGGTAAGTGGTAGAGCATCTCATATCGCATTGTGGTGTCACAATATGTTTTTATTCAAGCATTTCTAGTAACCAATTGTTTCAAAATAATCTCAGACCTCTTGTAAGTCTTGCAAAGATAGCCATGCATGCATAATACTTTACTTTATTTCGAAGCTTAGTGCGAAATGAAATTAGTCAGGACAGCAGCTTGGGCATGTTGGTTATTCATTTGTGACGGAACAGCGCAAAACACCGGGACAAGAGACAAGCGCTGTTTTTCATGGCTCTGTTCGGTGATGGCTCTTCTCCTTTCATTGTAGTCAGCGCGCAGCCTTGACAAAATGGAGCGCCACATGAACTCGCTCGTCTGGTCTATAACGCGGGACCAATCCCGCCTATGGCGCCAGTCAGTGAATAGACGCAGGCGAAGGCAGTCCCGGTAGAGTTGGGCTTGATGGTTCCACTCTGATTTAAGAATCTTCAGGCATCTTCGGCCATGGCTCTCAGAAGGAGCATGCCCTCCAAAGAGAGCCAGCACATCTGGTGGTAAAAACTTTTTCCGGATGCAAAACGACATGGTCCGTGCTCGGCACACGGCGTTGACGATGAGGGAAATGAGAGTTTGGAAGTCGAGAGTGAAACACTGAAAAGAGCCCGGGGTACTAGAAATGAAATTAGCCAGGACAGCAGCTTGGGCATGTTGGTTATTCATTTGTGACGGAACAGCGCAAAGCACCGGGACAAGAGACAAGCGCGAAAGGATGCTACCGAGAGACAAAATGATATTAATGTGACGTTCTCTCCTGAGAACATTAAAACTTTTTTACGTGCTTTACAAAATGCGGAAAAACCTAACAGGTAATTACATAATGCTTATATTTTATTTGTGAATTTACAGCAGCAATAGATGCAGTAAGAACGAGAAACAAATTACGATACCGGGACGCAAGTGCGGTCGCTTTCCTGTGGACTCATTTTTTTAAACTATGGATGACCATTTTTGACTGAAACTTCCTTCCCACTTTTTTTTCTTCTGTGTTGATTTAAGTTTGTCCTTCTCTTTCCACGCCCCTTCTTTTCAAGGGTCTCTAAAATGGATATTGAATTTCGAGGGCCAAGACGATCTCCATGCCGGGGACATTTATACCTAGCATAACCTAACCTATGTACTCCCCGGAATCCGAAATGAGCCACGGTACCTCCGCATTCGCATCACAAAACAAAAAGACCAACGAATACGCAAATATAGCCCGGAACTGCGAAGAATTTCTTTATTCCTTCTTTCTTTCTGCCGCCCTCTTTCGCTGTAGATATGCACCCCACTCAGGAACATCCGGCCTCGAAGCTGACCGAAATCGTCCATCCGCGCACGCACACACACGACGCTGGCATCTGGCGTTGAGGACCAACGGCTCCTTGCTTTTTTTCTTTCCTATTTTGCTTTTATCCCCTGCACCCTGCCATTTCCTGCCAGAGTCCCGGTTCCGGCGAAGCGAGCATCCCATAAAAATGAAAATGAGCTCGCCAAGCCGTTGCGGTGCCTGTCCTATATGGACCGCTCCGTCACATAGCCAGGTATGCGCGAATGCGGACCATTGGGCGACAGCTTATATACCGTCGCCGACCACCTTCATTCTCCCATCTCACTCCCCGCACCCGCTCGCATTTTTCTATTCCTCTCAGCGATACTCTTTTTGCTGTGCATTTTATCTTCTTACCGCGGCTTCTATCGAGCACAGCTTTAAGCCCGCGATCGCGTGCGGTCAAACGTGTACGAATCAGAGGGAGCCGAACGCGTCAGTCGCTAGCATCGGCGCACCGCGAACGTCGCAGCCTGCGTTTCGGAAGTGGCATGGAACAGCTACACAGAGAGCAAAGAAGAGGCCGGAAGGTTATTTCCAACTTGGCGAAACGGCCATTCCTGCAGAATGGGCAGGCAAAAAGTGGGTCAGGGAATGAGGTGTCTGCGTCTGGTAGGAAGGCTCAGGTTTTACCATTTTATTTTTCTTCTTTTTGCGCAGTCCTGAAAACTTTGAGAGAGTTTCGTCAAAAAATCAGCCCTGCAGTCAGTAGTTTCTTTACACCTGAAAGTACTATTGCGTAACTCTCTAGGTACGTGCGACTCACTGCGTCGCTTAAAAAGGAATAAAAGCGACGTGCTTTGCTGTGTTTCCCACTTTCCTAATCTGCCTATTTCTAGTACGTTTCGGATTAGATCTCGTTTCCCTACAATTCGATGAACGTCTTTGTCACTCCAGTGCCCCCGTGTTCTTTTCATAGACGCCCCTTCGCTGCCACACCGCCAGTGGCGCCCTCACTAGGGACCCCACTCCCTAAATCCTTGCCCCGTTCCACGCACACCGAGTCTATAGTCCGCATACGCAGCGTCGACCGCAAACGCCAGCACCGCAAAGGCGAGGGAGAGTAAACGGGCCCATGCTGCTGTCCATTCCCCAGAATGGGAGGAAGGAAGACGGGAAGGAATATGAAAAAAAGGATGGGCGAGTGAGGCGCTCCTTACAAGGACCCCGCTCCCTCATCCATTATTCAGCACCGCCTGCAGATTGGGGATTCCTGCCGTGTGTGCGTGAGCGCGCGCTCGCGTCGCGCTAGCCCCGTTGTTTCGGGACAAACATAAAATATAAAAAAAAAAACCAGACCCCGAAGCTATCTCTCTCTATCTTGCTGGCCAGGCATGATGCTCGGGACTTGGGCCAGCGGCGGCGTGCATCTGTCGGCGACGCAAAAGAGTGCGCGTGTCCCTTTTGATCTCTCTTCTCGTCCAATCCCCCCCACACCGGCTGCTTGGGAGGAGCAGCGGCTCCCCATCAGGAGCTGCCGCCTCTCTGGGACGCTGCTGCTGCTCGCCGAGGGTGACGCGTTTTCTCGCACGGAATGAATCTCGTTGGCTCGTGGGCCAGAAACACCGCATGAAGACGCGCGTGTAGATGAAGTGTCAGAGTAACCGAACCTGAAGAGTGTGCTCCGGAGCAGCTGCTCGCAGGAAAAGAAGGAATGCGCCACCGTCGCTGTTCATGCAACTGTTATGTGCGCCTCTTCTTGTGTGTCCTTTTGTACGTCCCCTTACTGACATACTTTTTTGTTCATCAGAGAGGGTCTCAGCGTCCTGCCTCCCCATTCCGCCTAGTTCAGTTATTCGCATGAGTGGCTTGTTGGCTCCCATGCGAAAGGCTGTCCTTCCAAAGTTTTTGTTTTTTCGGTCTTTACATTCACTGCTTCCTGGCCATGATCACCAGTTCGCTAAACATGCCTCGCCTATTTGCGGCCACTGAATATTATAATGACGACCGGGATTACCCTCTAACGGCATTGTATTTTCTCTCATCGTGGAGTCTATAAGGTCACCGTTTTTTGCATATAAAGGTGTTGCTATGTATAGACCTTTTCAAAAAGACGTCCATGGGCGCCGCCATATTGTGCGCTGGGCTGTGCTCGTAGTACAGGAAAGAGTTGGGCACGAAGCTCCCCCACGTTCCCGGCACAGCCCAGAAAACCGGTTTTGCCGGGGGTCCTGAAAAGGTCACGATGGCAGCAAGAGGCACATAGACGCAATTTGGAGCAAGCTTCGGGGGAAATTTTTGGTCTAACTTTGATTAAAACGAGTCCTGCGTTTTACGAGCATCGTGATCATATTCAACAAAAGGACATTGACATTTTCTTGTTCAAAGCAAGTTCATATTCAACATTTTAGTTCCCTTCTCGATTCTTGTTCTTATACTCTGAGGCTTGCCACATCCTACAACACCAGTGAGCCGTCACGGAGATTTTTCACGTTGTTTTACTAAGCTTTCTCGGGGTTTTTCGCCGAACAGTGATATAGCGTAGTATCACGGAGTTCTTACATTTCTCCTCCATCGTGATCCCGCTACCGCGGCCGAGATTCGGCCCCAGTACCTCGTTCTCAGAAGCAGCCGAATACCAGAAGAATGTGTTTTTACGGTTTGTCATTAAAACGGTGTCGCATTTGCTTGACATTTCCGTAAAACAGTACTGCCAGGCGGGGCGCCGATCAATGTTTAAGCGTATGAAAAAAAAAGTATAAAGTTGGAACTTCAACATGGCGCCGATGTTTGAACGCAAACGCTTTTATTTTTGTCAGGATCTCACAAACACCTACTTTCCATGAACGCCGCACACGGGTGAGGTTCAAGTCCTGTATATCTGCGTAGTTCTTAGTACTCACCATCACTAAACTGTGTGTTTAAGACACTCAACGTCTAAACCACTGGTTCAGTGTCGCTAAACTGAACGAAAGCGTTTGCCCTTCTGTTGACCTTCCCGTGTCTGTATAAAGCAAGTCCACCAACACAAACACTCATGAAACCGCATACCACACGTCGACTTATTCTTTTCCTCGAGAAAAGGCTGGGCGTTGCATTAACTTCGCTTTTTTTTTCTTCTAAGCATCGTAGTTCGGGCAGTCTTTGCTCGGCCTTCGGCTTAGAAAGGTCCATGAAGAATAAAAACAATTAGCGAAAGGGAAACGAAAACCCCACCCAGAAGGAACAGGTTTGCGCGCCGATGCCCTTTGCTGGCAGAAGATCGTCTTTTCCTCTTCTTCAACCTTACCGTGCTAGCCTGGTCACGAGGCAGAGACCAGAGAAGAGAACAGCCTGGGCGGCGGCTCTTCATTGATCGACCGGGCAATGGCAAACCGCTGACCCCCGCGGCCGGTTGCAACGGTGTCGATTTCCCCACTCTGCCCCCAACCCGTGTGTGTGTGTGTGTGTCGTGGTGCTGGGCCGTCGTCTTTCCCGCGGACTCTTCTCCCTACGTGTTTTGCTCCGCGACATGCCCTCCCCTCCTCCCCCTTTATCCTCTCCCCCTGTTCTTTGCCTTCTTTGCCCGATCGCCTAATGGCCTCGATCGTTTTCTGAGCTGCTTTCTCCATCCGCTTATTCGGCTACCGGCGGCGTCCCCTCAGGAGTCTTGACCTTTCTGCAGCGGCAGCTAGCCGTATTTGGGACCAGCTCCGAGGTGAAAGGCGCCTTACCTAGAGTCAGCGTTGATGTTGGTGTGGCCGCTGTAGTGTGGTCAGTTGGCGAAGGGGAGAATTTTCTGCTGCGCCAATGGAAACGCTCTCTGGACAGTCCAGGTAGTGCTTGCTCTTGAAGCTGCACCTGGTGCAGGTGATCGTTCTACCTCAGATCAAGAAGAAATGGGCACTTGCATGGCATGCAGTAAGGAGAGGAGATAACCGAGGGTCTGTTATAGTAACGGATAGGATCCGAAGAGAAGGCAAACATATACAGTGGGCGACAAAAAAATAGGCGGGTGGATGGGAACGAGAGGGAAAAAAAATAGAATTGTAGGGATAAGATGGCCGCAGCTGGCACAGGCCGTGGTTAATTGGAGATAAATTAGAAAGGCCTTCGTCATGCAGTAGACGCAGTATGGATGACGATGAAAATGGTCACAGTAATGATAATTATTCAGGCAGGCCTGACCCATGCGTGCTAACAGTCGGTGCTGTCGTGAGGTCTATGAGAGGGGACGGCAGACCAGTCGCTCCCACTTACTCGCCTGGGTATTTGTAACGAAGGGTGTTTGGTTTCTTAAGTGTTCTTTTGGGAGATATGAGGGAAGAGTCACGGATGCAAGCCTGAAAGCGTGTCACTGGCTAATCTTTGCCCGGTGAGATTGCGTAAAAGCTGGTCTCAAACTTGATATGTGCTTGCGACAGCGTTAAACGTTCTTGCTGTGCTCTATGCTTTTATTAAATTCTCTTAAGCATTTTCTATTGATGATAAATTAAAAGGAACAGTAGAAAACAGTCAATTCAGAACGGGAGGGCTGGCATAAATGTTATGGTAGGGACAGGGACCAGCAAGCCTGGATCATCCGGCTAGTCCGCAAGTCAGCAGCCGCTAGCGGAGGCCTGGACTAGGGGCCCGACCACCCGGCTTCTGCGAATTATTCTATTATAATTAAGTTTTCTCTCTCTCTCTCTCTCTCCATAATTGTCTTTAGTTGAGCGCGGATCCCTCGTGGCAATCCGAGCGCGACCACGCGATTTCTTATCCTTCTTCGAAACAAAATTTTCTTTTCTGTTTTCTTCTGCTGGCGCGTATCTCGCTGTATCTATCTTCATTTGCCAAGATAATTTTTGGCAGTACTTTTTTACCACCTATATTTAAATTAATTTCTTGGTTTATATGGGCCATCAAAGTCTGTACAAGCTATCACCATTTTCCTGTGGCGTTTTTATTGCATAAAATGCAATATACGCATTCGTTTTGACTCTTCAGTGCCTGCTGTCCCATGTCTTCTTTTTTTTTTTCGCTCACTGAGGTGCCAAAGCGCAAAGGTCAGAATTCGCCACACGCAAGAGAGAACTCTTATACGACTCCTGTTTTATAGTCTACTTAGGGAGTTTTCTGGCTCACTGCGCATTGTTGCTATATTTTGTTCCATTGCTGAGCACATGCAACGAACTTTCGAGGTGCAGAAAATGCCAAGTCTATCCCCCTGCTTATAGGCCATCTTTTTCAGCTTGTGGAAGGTTTGGTGTAGATAGGATGTAACTTTTGGCCTTGAAAGCTTCCTTGCGTTCTGTGGTTTGGTGTTCTGGTCGTTAGCCTTCAGATTTTTCAGCGGGAACTGCGTCCTACTTAACCCGCGCAGTTCTCTACTGCTATCATATATTGCCACTACACAGAAACGTCGCAAACTCGCGCTCACTACCCGATCTCCATACCAACTGAGCCACCGTAGCAAGCAGAACAGTGGCCATAGGAGTGGAAGCAAAGCAAAAAGAGAATTTTTGAAGTTCAGCCTCCGCCTCCTGGTGAACTTTCCTTGATAGCACTTTAGCACGAACCGGTCACTGATTGTGCTACATGCCCGTCTCAAATGGCGTGCGTGACGTGCTGTGGAATCTAAGCTCTGTGCGGGGGAAGGGATTGCGAAACGTCCCGAGCCCTGAATGCGTAGAGAAAGACTGCAAGTCAGGGGTGGCATTAGGAGAAACTTGGTTTACGCAAGCTTGTTCCCCACTTGTCGACGTTTTTCTTCTTGCCTAGCATGATTGGTCAGCATTTGTACGTCAGCCAGTCACGCAGGGCTCTTGCGTATTAAACTTTTGCGCCCCTGAACCCTCTTCCGCGAAAGGTCGTCGGAAGTACAGCAATTCACTAATGAGTTTGTTTCGATCTCAGACCAAACCACAGCGTTTCTCGCAAGTTTTCGTACAGCTTTGTCAAAGCCTGTAAACGCGAAAAATGAATTTTAAACACGAGATGAATCGAAGTTATTCGCGCAAGCACGAAAATAAGCCGCAATTTTTGTGGATCACGAAGTGAGAGTATTCGCTGCGAACGATGAGTAATCTAATAAACGGGAAAGGCGGAGAGTCTAGGAGATAGTGCAAAGTTACAAGCGAAATAGATCGGCTCTTAGAGAGACTTACATGCACGTGACTTGGTTTTCTTTTCAATAGCACAGATCTTTTCGTGTTCTGCACGGCACTCAGCTGGTACAGCTGCACTCACCACGGTTCTTGTTTTGTGAAAAGACCTCAAAGTCAGGCCGAGCCGCTACACCCTTTCAGATGCAAACTTGCTTTCAAAATCATTGAAGCTAGTGTTTACGAAAGCTATCACGGGCAATCACGCTGGATTATGCGCTTTTGAGGTAGGCTTCTTTCGAAAAAAAAAACTAGTACTGCACAAGCAGGTGGGTGGCACGGTGTAGTATGGCGTGGCTTGGCGTGGTATGGAATGGTACGGTACGGTACGGTACGGTACGGTACGGTACGGTACGGTGTGGTGTGGTGGTGTGGTGTGGTGTGGTGTGGTGTGGTGTGGTGTGGTGTGGTGTGGTGTGGTGTGGTGTGGTGTGGTGTGGTGTGGTGTGGTGTGGTGTGGTGTGGTGTGGTGTGGTGTGGTGTGGTGTGGTGTGGTGTGGTGTGGTGTGGTGTGGTGTGGTGTGGTGTGGTGTGGTGTGGTGTGGTGTGGTGTGGTGTGGTGTGGTGTGGTGTGGTATGCGGGCTGTGTAGGGATGCTGTAGTGAAGGGTTCTGAATACATTTCGAATACCTGGCGTTCTTTGCGCGCGTTAAGATGGCATAGTACACCTGACTCTTGAAATTTCGCCTCGGTCAAAATGTGGCCGCTGCTGCCGGGATTCGATCCCGTGATTTTGAGCTGAGCAGCCTGAAGCCGAACCCGCTAAACCATCGCGGCGAATCGCACAAGAAAGTTTGCTGAGAAGTGTAGCGGTCAGTTTCATGAAATTTGCTTCTTTGTTTTGTTGCTGTTTGTGTATACGAATGTCAGCGAGTATTTCGTCTCGCTAACCTTCCCTCCTCTCTCCTGTGCAGTGCGATCCAGCGGTGGGCATGAAGGCCCTGTTCGACATGATCGACAAGCGGCCAAAGAAACTGATGCTGTTCGGCGCAGCCTGCAACGCCGTCACCGACCCCATCGCCAAGGCGTCCCAGTTCTTCCAGCTCGTCCAGGTGAGTTCGCCTAAACCACGAGGCCTTGCTCCTTCCTACAGCCCGGAATAGGGGCTCACCAGTGTGGACCGCTTAAATATATTGCTCGGAAAAGCTGGCGCATTTAAGTTCCCGACAAATCATTGTCATGTATTGGACATGAAGTCATAATTACGTACTTACAAAGTAGGCTTGAAATGAGGTAGTTCGCAAAACTGGAGTGCTTGGAATTTCGAGCGTGCGCAACTAAGCCGAAGTACGCAGTTACACAATCGTGTTCATCAAGTGGACAAGAACTTTTTTTTTTTTATGGCGTCCATTTTTCTTTTTATGCACAGTTGTAGGCGACCTTCGTTTGACCGCTCTACTCTATCCTTTGATACACTTGCTTGAAAGGTTCCACATCCTCTTCATGGCCGGCGACAAATTTCTAATAGCTGTGTGGTGCCTATCGGTAATAGTTAAAGAAGTAACTATTAGAATTTAGGTGATCATTTTACTAGTTAACATTATTCGCCTGTTTTCTGACATCCTCCGACAGTGGCATTACTATTCCGCAAAAAGCTTCTCTTTATCTCAAAAACCCTATTTTTAAAAATTAGTGATCACCTTCCCTGTAACGCCTGGTATAGTTATGAGTGTATATTATTGTTCTTAATGAAACCGCTCATGAGGGCTGTATCGGTTGCGCTGGAAGGGGTGCTTTTACTTTATAAGAATTTTAAGTTCTTTTGGTATCCTCTCTACTTTTAGACAGCTAACCTAATATTTCAAAATGTGGTTGTACCCAGTTCCACTGCAGTGCTGCAGACAGAATGAAATTTTGCATTCGTTATAAATATTTGCTTTCGTTCTCCCGCCCTTAAACTGACGAATTGTTGGCTAATCTCCGAATTTATAACCGCGATCAGAGTGCCTAATTTGAGTCAGGGGTCCCAAGAAAAGTTTGGCTAATAAATATTAAGGTCAACTAGCACAGGTTCATCCGAATGACAGAAACGTCGCAGCAGCTCGTAGACTAGCATCTAGCACAACAGCACCCGAGTGCCTAATTTTTGTAAACGCCTCAGCGGTGGCTTAGTAATTATGGTGCTCGACTGTTGACCCAAAAGACACGGCTTCGATCCCGGCCGCGGGGGTCGCATTTCGATGGAGGCGAAATTCTACTGGCCCGTGTACTGTGCGATGTCAGTGCATGTTGAAAACCCAGGTGGCTGAAATTATCCCGAGACCTCTACTCCGCCGCCCTTCATAGCCTGAGTCGCTTTGCCACGTTAAGGCCTCATAGAACCAGATAATAATGAATATAAACTGTAAATTCAAGTACCAGAAGTCAACATGTTTAGTCGAACTGTCTGCACTCACGTCACCTGATCTACTGTATTAGTAAGGCTTTTTGACGGGCTAGTTGGTACATGTTCATATTTGAAAGGCTGTGCGCTTCTTTCCTGTCGTCTCTATCCTTTTTCCTGTGAACGTCTTTTTAGCGCACAGCCTTTCAAATAAAGATCTACTGTATAGCTTTGAGGGGGGAAAAAAGGATACCTTGCGGCACCATTGAAACCATTGCCCAGAATCTTTAACATAGGACGCCTTTTCCTCAATTTAGTTTTTCTAGCGTTATGACGTCAAAACGGGATCTTTTGTTTATGTGCCTGGGCACGCAGTCGTTAGCCTTTCTTTCCCCAACTCGTAAGCCACGAGCGCTGAACTCGACGATGGTAAACATCTTCCGCATATTCGACGGCATAACGGGCCTGCCGCCGTGAGCAAATACGCAACCAACCAATCGTCCCGGAACACCCCACCCCCGCCTCACAGCGTCTGGCGCCCCCTGGCGTCTCTGCGCAAACTGTCTTCGCCGCGGACCGCTGCCTTCGGATGCTGCAGCCGCCGCGTGCTTTTTCACGGCAGCTGCGCTCCACCAGCACCATCACCAAGCCATGCATCGACAATCCACTCAGTCCTGCCTGCATGCCTGTCGGTTCAGGCAACGACGCGGTCTCGTTCCCCCTTGCCACCACCGTTCCAACCTGCCCCCCTGCATCCGCTATAGCCTTCCGGCACGTCGCGCACAATTCGGTTTTTGGCAAGAGGAGGAGGAGACAACCCTTCCGCCCAGATGCATCACTGCAGCGCCAAGCCGAGTTTGCCGCATGGCCGCGCGCGGCCGTCCCGGGGCCACAGTCCCCGAGAGCACGGCCAGGTAATCACGCTGAATGGTAGCAGAGGGCCCCAAAGTTTTTCGGCCTGCTTTCTCGGACCTTTCCTGCCTATCTGTCTCTTGCGCCGCTCTTTCCCCTTCTCGCGCCGCTTTTGACTGGCACGCTACGTCACATTTGCCCTTCTCTCCTTTTTTTTTTATCTTCCTTCCTTCTACTCTCACGCCTTGTGCACGAATGTCGCTCTATCTCTTTCCCCTTGTCTTTCCACCTCTCTTTTCTGGCTCCAACTGACTGTGACCAGAGCTGCGGTTCGAAGCATTCGCTCTCTGATTGTCGAGGTGGAACGGGGGCATTTGAGGATGAACGCGGCCGCGACGCGTTTGTTAGGTGGAGGGGTTGTGAAGAGGAAGGAGAAGGGACATGGCTATTGTGAGATCCCCCCCCTAACGAGTCAGATTCGGTAATGGTTGTCTGCGTTTCGGTATGTATAATTGACCTAAAGGTTGTGTGCCTACGTAGAAACAGTGATGAAAATGCCTAATGGGTTCGAGATTAATTTGCGCGCGCGCTTGCACATCAGGGCGAACGCGTAATCATTGTTCGGCGAGGCTCAGTGGTCAGTGCGAGCCGCAGCCCGTTATTAAATCTCAGCACTGAAACTGCAGTGCATTATTAATGCCAAGCCAGCGATGTAGCAAGAACGGCGTGCGGATGGTCTGAGAGCAATGTAGAGCAGGCTCTACTTGCCACTCGGAAATGGGACCGCGATATCCGACGTAGACTGGCGCACGCACACACGAATATCGAGAACTATGCAATCGAACTCACTCGACAGAGCTGGCACAACATTTGTGACCAGATGAACAAGACTCCAAACACTCGTAACACGTGGAACCTCCTTCGACATTTACTCGACCCAGCTGGAGGCAAACTCCAAACACGCCAACAGCTCGAGCGAATCTTCCACCAGTATCCTGGCACGCCAGACGAGCTCGAACAAGAGCTTATAAATACCTACATCCGCCCCGAACCAGCAACCAACCTCCCCTTTTATCAGGGCGCTGACAATCCCTGCCTAGACGCTCCAGTCACTCTTGCGGAGGTCCGAGCAGAACTAAATCGCCTCAAGACGACTTCAGCAGCCGGTCCCGACCGCATTTCAAATAAAATGCTTAGGAACCTGGACGACGCATCCATTCATGCTCTTACCGACTATCTTCAAGAATGTTGGGCCAGCGGTACCATCCCTCAGGAGTGGAAATGCGCGAATCTAGTCCTCATCCCCAAGCCGGGAAAACCACCAACCTTGGCCAACCTCCGCCCCATCTCTCTCACGTCCTGCGTTGGGAAGCTGATGGAACACGTTATCCACACCAGACTCTTGAGATACCTCGAGGACAACCATCTACTACCAGACACAATGTTCGGCTTCCGCTCTCATTTAGCGGCCACGGACATTATGCTTCTTCTCCATCATCAGGTGGTCATGAAATGTACACTAGACACGAAAGTCATCGTCGGCCTCGATGTTGCCAAGGCATTCGACAACGTCCTTCATGAAGCGATCCTTCGACAACTTCAGGCTCTCGGTGTCGGACATCGCACGTATGCGTACGTCCGAGATTTCCTCTCCGACCGCACAGTACAACTAAACACCGGCACGGGAGATCCTTCCATCATCTCTCCAGGAAACCGTGGCACGCCCCAGGGCTCCGTGCTTTCGCCGATGCTTTTTAACGTTGCACTAATAGGCCTTCCGAAGCTACTCGCCGACATCCCTCACCTGCACCACAGCATTTATGCTGACGACCTCACACTTTGGATCACGCACGGCAGTGACGGCCAGATAGAGGAGACTCTCCAGACCGCAATCAAACGGATCGGAGATTACCTCATGACAATTGGCCTCACCTGCTCGGCGACAAAGTCAGAGTATATAATCATCCCGTCCCCGGGACGACGCCCTCCAAACATACATCCTGAGATCAACCTCCAGGTGCAAGGTAACCCGATCCCTCGTACAGATCACATCAGGATCTTGGGCTTACACCTACAGGCCAACGGTAGCAACAACACCACGCTCCAACGCATCGACCAGTCGGTGGTACAGATCGGACGCCTCCTTAAGCGAGTTTCCAATAAGCATCATGGTATGCAAGAGTCCAACCTCCTGCGCCTCGTTCAAGCCTTCATCTGCTCCCGCATCACCTACTCTGCACCCTACCTACGTCTCACTCGTGCCGAAAGCGAACGGCTAGAGGCGTCACTCCGAAAAGCGTACAAGACGGCCTTGGGCCTTCCCATGTCCACAGCTACGCATAAGCTCATGGCTCTCGGAATCTCCAATACCGTGAGCGAACTTATTGAAGCAACCCTCACCGCCCAATACGAGCGGCTCTCACTCACACACGCTGGCCGAGCGGTACTGCAGCAAGTTGGGATCTCCCCGCCGAGAGCGGCCCCAAGTTATGCTGAACTTACCCCGGAATATCGCCAAAATCTCCGCATCCCTCCCATTCCCAAACGGATGCACCCGGAACACCATGCCGAGAGACGGGCCGACCGTGCACGTCAATTCGAGAAACGCTTCAGCGGACGTCCGGACGTCACGTATACGGACGCCTCTTACCATCCCTCGAAGCCAGCGACGGTGGCGGTAGCTCTCGCCCCTCACCGCAGCTGGTACACAGCCTGCAGCATTCGCAATGCAGAAACAGTCACCACAGCAGAGGAGGTTGCCATTGCGCTAGCGCTAGCTGACCCTAATACCAAAGTCGTCATCAGTGATTCTCAACAGGCTATCCGCAACTACGATGCTGGCCGTATCTCTTGCCAGGCGTTACACATTCTCCTTTCTACTGCACCCTCTTCCAACTCTCGCTTACTTCTTTGGGCCCCAGCCCACGAGTCGCTCAGCGGAAACGCCCAGGCGCACACTCTCGCCCGAGATCTCAGCTGCCGAGCAGAGTGTATGATCGGCCTCCCTGCTTCCTCTGACACTAATATCTCACGCGCTTCTCTACTCACCACTTACACGGACATACTACAGCACTACCGGCTCGAAAGATGCCTCTATCCTTCCGCACACCGTGATCTAACAAGACGCGAGGCCGTCCAATGGCCCAAACTACAAACTGGCAGTTTTTCATACCCCCTCTTATACAGCAAGATCTTTCCGCAACAGATAGACCCTATGTGCAAACACTGCTCAACTCCAGCCACTCTCATACACATGGTGTGGACTTGTACACATTACAACACAAACAACCCAAACACCCCAGAGACGTGGGAGTCTCTCCTGCGTACTTCCGAGACGGCAGACCAACGCCGGCTTATCCAGCGCGCGGTGGAGGCCGCGACATCCCAAGAAATCCCCGCCGACCTCCTCTAAGCCAGCGCAACCGGTCCTTAGACTGGTCCCCTGTTTTGGGAGTAATAAAAGAAATCACCACCACCAATGTAGAGCATGAAGTAGGACAATCAGGTCATGAGGAAATTAAAAGAGAGCGCAAATTACCATGCCTGTGGTAGTTGGTCTCATAGCACCCACCATGGAAATTTCTTCCATTCAGAGAATGTACCAGGTCAAAAGTAGACTGGCCAATGGGATGGCCCAATTTTTGCAAGTAGACGCCATCTTGAAACTTTTTTGAAGTGGTACGCCTTCTTGAAATGTTTGCCCCGCCCAGTGGGGTTGAGGGAACGTTTCAGTGAGGAGCTTCCCGCGGCATCGTCAACGAAAGGTGCTTCATAAGCCGCTTCATAAGCCGCGCTGAATTCAAAGGACTGCTCAAAAGTAGTGCATAAGAGCTAGCAGATTCGGGACGTTTCTTTTTTTTTTAAGGCGGAAGCCTTTAATGTCTCATCGTTGTAAGCAGGAGTTGTCGACAGAAAATGTCACGCTTTTCAATTGGTGGAAACGGTCGTGACGTCACAGTGCGCGAATTTCAAACGGGGCCGATTGTACTTTGGCTAGTAACCCTGAATTTCACGAAGGACTCCATGATCACATATCATGATCTCACCAATCATTTTAAACTAGAGAGGAGAATTTTCCCCCCTCCAGACAAAAGACTTAGTAAAGAACAAGAGGTTACGTGGCGTCGTCTACAGACGAGATCGATACGCACCCCATCACTCCTCGCGCGCATTTATCCAGATCTTTACAACCCAAACTGCAAACACTGTGGCCAACGTGCTACCTACGATCACATCCTGTGGGACTGCAAAATAGAGCCACCTCCGGGTGATCTAGTTACAGCTCCTTCTCTCGAGCGGTGGGAGACCGTGCTGGCTAGCTCTGACCCCAGAACGCAAGTTTTGGCGGTGGAGTGGGCTGACAAAGTCGTCGAGGGCTATGTACTCTCGACCACTTAACGCGACCTCTTGCCAAGCTCTTCCCGGCGAATAAAATGTTTTACAATCAATAGTAACCATGCGACCAATTGAAGGGGTCGTACAGTGATGCTCCAAGTAAGTGGGACTGAGCTTAGTTAACTGCTTAATTGCCCAATTAGCCTAATTACCTTTACTAGTCAGGCCATATAAATAAATAAAACCGATTAAGAAATTGGTCGAGCTCAGGAATCGAACCCCGGTCTTCGGCGTGAGAGACGAGCGTGCTATCCACTCCGCCATGCCAGCTCGATGGTTTGGAATGAACAAAGGCGCGTCTAGTGAATACGATGTCTTCGCTCACTCTCATCCTCCTCCATTCCCTTCCGGCGAGGTTTAGGTGTCCACCGACAAATGAGAGACAGATACATTTCCTTTCCTCAAAAACCAATTTACCGACGAGCGAGGCGTACAACCGAATGGGCGATGGCGTTCTATGGACTCCTTGGCAGCGTTGCAAGACGCTGTCGCGTTCCACTCTTAGGGGCGCAGCTTAACATCTTAACCACACATCAGTGACCACACTTTAGGTCAAAAAAGTGACCCCCTGAATTTTGTGAGACAGTTACTGCCTTTCTTCAAATACAATTTTCATTTTCTTCATTACGGCTCATCTTTATCTATCTTCTTTCACTCCCACTTCCTCCCTTCCTCTACGGTGCGGTTCAGGTCTCCACCGAGATGACAGAGAATTACTGCGCCATTTCCTTTCCTCAAAAAGCATTGCGTTCAAAGGGCAAGGCATCGCGCCGAACGGGTGGTGGCGTTCCGTGGACTCCCTGGCAGCGCTACAACACGCTGTCGCGTCCCACTCCTAAAGACGAAGCTGAAGCGTCATTAATTAGCAGTTAATTAGTATTCCGACATTAATCAGTAATTAACCATTAATTAGTAATTTGTCATCACTTAATAATTAGTACTCAATTATATGTGACGCCATCAGTGCCACAGAAACAGCGAAGGTGGTGCGGAAAACGCTTCCGCCTCTACCCACTTTAGACAGTCAAAGTGCCCCCTGAATTTTTTTTTACAGCGACAGCTGCATAGGAAACGTTCGGCGAAATCGTGGTGTCGTCTTTGTCGTCGTTCTCGGTGACTGCAGCAGCGGGGTTGTCCGTCACGCCGTCACGTGCATTTTTCGCACAAAATTGTGTTTTAAAAGCAACACATTAAATTAGGCACTTTGTGTCGTCTGGCGGAGCTTTTATATAGCCTTCGAATACTGTCCGAAATCACAGAAACAGCGTGCTGCAGAACCGTTCAACAGTGCTCAGTTCCAGCGCTGTGTCGAAAAATGTTCGCGCCCTTCCGCATCAAGGCAGTGGGCGGCAAGTTGCCGACAGTCGCAGCACCAAATGCCACGAGGTGCCCCAGATGCCACAAAGGTGCCACCTGCGAGCGCAGCGGACGACGGCACTCTATATTGCGCTATTCCCTAGTCGTCGTTAGGCCTAATTTGTTTTGCATCGAAGCTACAGACGACAGCGCTTTGCTATTAGTGGCCAGAGCTATAGCAGATGTTCGACTCAAAGCACGATTTCAATTTTAGCACTATTCTGTCTCATATTAAAATGAAGATATGATTCATATCGAAGGTGCCTTGGAAGAGGAGCTAGCGCACAGGCAGACCGGATGAGCCGCGTCGGCGGCAGCTGCTATGCTTTTCTGGAAATGATCCGCCGTAGAGAAGGTGTTTGCTTGGCGCGGGCGCTTGCGGGAGGCGCGTTGGGTGGTGTACGGCGGTGGAGGCAGCGCTGCCACGTGACGACGCTGTCGGACGGCACTGTATCTGCTTCATTGTAAATAACTAGGATATTCGGAAATTCAGCTTCGCTTTCCCGGTCACCGCGTCACTTAGTGTGTTGCACCCGAGCTGCCATTGGTTGCCCTAACTGATAAGGGCGACTTGCCGTGCGACAACAGCGAACCGCGATTCGCGATAGCCGCAGATCTGTAACCGCAGTTAAAGGCCAACTTCCGACGTGTTTTGAACACTGAGTTCGTTATCAAATCTCATTCCTTATAATTCCCTCGCTCTGTTACAAACACCCGTTATTCAAAATACCGAGTAGAAGTATTTAAAAAGAGCAAAAACCTGGAAACCGAAACCGAAACTGGGTTTCGACCAAAAGATGACGTCGCGGCCGACCGTCTTATAACGTCACGGGTAATGTCACAAAACCTGCATTGGTTGGCCAAACTGGCGACTGTAAGTAAAATCTTGGGTTATTGGCAAGAATAAAAGCGCAACAAGACGACACAAAGAAGGAGGAAAAACGACAGGACAGGCGCCTGTCCTGTCGTTTCAGTAAAACACTCTCCGGGGCATGTTGGTTGGGTTATTATCTGACTGAAATGACCAAAGCCATCTCCAAATTTTGTTCTTTGGGAAACACAGGCGAATATCGACAGCCGTGCGTCCAGTGAAATCACATACTCAAGGTTGCCTGTAGGAATCTCTCGGATTAAGCTACGAAGTGGTTAATTATAAAATTCATTCCAAATGCAACAAAATTGCGCCAAGCTGCGAAACTTGACTCAAATGACCATAAAACTGCACACAACATATGAGTAAAACGCCGGAGTTGCCTTTAAGCATAACCACGGTTTCACAGCACCTTATTGGTCACTGGATTTTGCATTAGCACAAAGATAAATGCGAAATGAGTATTTTTTTGGATGATACCAAAAGCTGAACGTCACCGACCTCAGGATGAGGCAATCGATACAGGTTGCGCTTCCGCAGAGAGCTTTGCACGGACATCACATTCGACGCGTCGGGTCCCGGATTATTTGTTTCTGTGCGTTCCCTATCATAAGCCAAATTACGACCACTGCGGGACAAAGGCATCTCCCATATCACTGCAATTAACCCCTCCCTGTGCAAGCTGCGCCTATCTTATCCCCGCAATCTTACAAGTCCCGTTCGCCTACCTGGCTTTCTGCAGCCTCACGCTGCGCTTTGTTTTCTCGTAGAATCCTTTCCGTTACCGTAAGAGCCCATCGACTCGCCTTCTTCGCATTACATGTCCTCTCCGTGCCTATTTGTTCGTCTTTATTTCGACTAGGATGTCACTAACTTGCGTTTGTTCCTTGACCTACTCTTACCGTTTTCGTTTCCATAGCTTGCTGCGCTGCCCTCAATTTAGTTGAATCCATTTCGTTATCCTCCACATTTCTGCCCCATAAATATGTATCGGTAAGGCTCAATTGTTATACATTTCGGAATTTATCGATATTTGTAAACCAATGGTTTGGTTTATTGGGGTTTAACGTCCCAAAGCGACTCAGGCTATGAGGGACGCCGTAGTAAAGGGCTCCGGAAATTTTGACCACCTGGGATTCTTTAACGTGCACTGACATCTCACAGTACACGGTCCTCTAGAATTTCGCCGTCATCGAAATTCAGCCGCCACGGCCGGGATCGAACCCGCGTCTTTCGGGTCAGCAGCCGAGCACCATAACCACTGAGCCACAGCGGCGGGCATTTGTAAGCTACTGCATATAACCTTAGAATGCCTGCCAAGTGCTCTCCACTCCATTCTCATCCTCCAAGTCATTTTACACTTGTGGTTCGGATTTGCGGGCACTACCAGCCCTACAAGTAGACATAATCCCTTGCTACGACGTGTCTTTGCTTGTTCGTTCTTTTTCTGCTGTAATTTTTTCGTTATTCTTAATAGCGGCATACCCGGGCGCCAGGGCCATGAGGTATTGCAATAAAGCTGCTAGGCAACGAAGGCCTATATAAGGCAGTTATTAAGGCGGAAGCCTTTAATGTCTCATCGTTGTAAGCAGCAGTTGTCGACAGAAAATGTCACGCTTTTCAATTGGTGGAAACGGTCGTGACGTCACAGTGCGCGAATTTCAAACGGGGCCAATTGTACTTTGGCTAGTAACCATGCGACCAATTGAAGGGATCGTATAGTGATGCTCCAAGTAAGTGGGACTGAGCTTAGTTAATTGCTTAATTACCCAATTAGCCCAATTAGCTTTACTAGTCAGGCCATATAAATAAATAAAACCGATTAAGAAATTGGTCGAGCTCAGGAATCGAACCCCGGTCTTCGGCGTGAGAGACGAGCATGCTATCCACTCCGCCATGCCAGCTCGATGGTTCGGAATGAACAAAGGCGCGTCTAGTGAATACGGTGTCTTCACTCACTCTCATCCTCCTCCATTCCCTTCCGGCGAGGTTTAGGTGTCCACCGACAAATGAGAGACAGATACATTTCTTTTCCTCAAAAACCAATTTACCGACGAGCGAGGCGTACAACCGAATGGGCGATGGCGTTCTATGGACTCCTTGGCAGCGTTGCAAGACGCTGTCGCGTTCCACTCTTAGGGGCGAAGCTTAACATCTTAACCACACATCAGTGACCACCCTTTAGGTCAAAAAAGTGCCCCCCTGAATTTTGTGACACAGTTACTGCGTAATTTCCTTTCCTCAAATACAATTTTCATTTTCTTTATTACGGCTCCTCTTTATCTATCTTCTTTCACTCCCACTTCCTCCCTTCCTCTGCGGTGCGGTTCAGGTGTCCACCGAGATGACAGAGAATTACTGCGCCATTTCCTTTCCTCAAAAAGCTTGCGTTCAAAGGGCAAGGCATCGCGCCGAACGGGTGGTGGCGTTCCGTGGTCTCCCTGGCAGCGCTACAACGCGCTGTCGCGTTCCACTCCTAAAGGCGAAGCTTAAGCGTCATTAATTAGCAGTTAATTAGTATTCAGGCATTAATCAGTAATTAACCATTAATTAGTGATTTGTCATCACTTAGTAATTAGTACTCAATTACATGTGACGCCACCGGTGCCACAGAAACAGCGAACGTGGTGCGGAAAACGCTTCCGCCTCTACCCACTTTAGAAAGTGCCCCCTGATTTTTTACAAAATTACCTTCTCTATCAGAGGCCGAAACAGATCCCGTGAAACAAAATGGCCTTTCCCGATCGAACAATGGCTGTCACCAACCGTAACAGAGCTGCTCTCATGAAGGCACCCTCCTAGTGGAAATACAGGCATCGTAGTAAGGTATACTACAAAAGGAAGGGGATGAGGTGAACTGTTTATTTTTTTCTTTCATATGCTGGCTTAGCGTTGCCGTTCAGTATATACGCAATAAAGGAGCAAAAACACGCTTCACCGCATCCGTGCTGTCCCGGTGCCAGCACGTATATTCGCCGCGTTCAGTCAGCTCCGAAAGACACCCGCATGCAATATGAGAGCGACGGCTTCTACGCTCGACCTTGGAGCGTGAAACTATGCAGCGCACCTTCTACTCGCAGCGGCACAGGCTTTATACTCCTCCTATACGACGCCAGTGTTCGTTGCTCAGTTTTCCGGGAGATCACGAAACTGCGTGCACGCGGATCCGAGGCGAACATTGTACGCATGCGTGGGCCAGCGTGTGCCTGTGCACACATTTTACCGTGGCAGGAGAGCGCGCACGGAAAATAAAACAAGTTTAAGTCCTACTCTCTTGCTTTATGAACATACTTTATTTGTGGCCATTGTTCGACCAGTCGCGGCTCTTGGGATGTATAAGGTCCTGTGAGTGATCAAAACGAAACGTCACAAATGGCGCTTTCTATTTATGGCATTTGTTCAGTACTGCTAGCCCTATAGTAGGCCAAGGAGGAGGAGCTGTACAAGAATAAATTTATAATACAATTAAGGGTACCTGAAGGCTTTTTTTTTTCGAAATGAACCGAATCCGCCTTGACAGGAACGCTTTGGAAGCTATTACGTATGATGTTTTAAACTGCTAGCATTATGCCGCGTCAAATTTGGTGTGGTTTTTTTTAGAGGAAATGTCTGTGTGCGAACTTCAATATTACAGTTGAACTTGTCATAAATTCTCTCTCTGTATTTGGCTTATTTTGAAAAAAAAAAAAAAGCTCACGGCAGTTCAATCATTTTGTGCGTGCAATGCGGAAACATTTTTGCGTTCGTGAGTTTCGTGTTCCGCTCTCTTAGGCGCATTCCGGAACTTGGACCTGAAAATGGCCTTCGACTAGCTTCCTGTAAAGTGTGCATACTAGATTATTGCGCTCAATAGTGACATTACATTGAATTGAATTGAACTAAACGTTAAGAATGGACTGGTACAAATTTCTATCATTTTTCTGCATAGAACAATAAGAGCGTTTTTTATTCTTTTGCAATACTTGTAGTCGTGGTTTTAAAGCGACATTTCTTTCGATTTCTTGCCGCTTCTAAGATAACTCCTCCATGGTGTGGCGGTAATGACGTCACGCTTATGTCACCGCTGCCCGCACCTGCATGTCCACATTCCCAGGTTTCTATCACTTCCGGTTGGGTGCGCTCGTCGTTATTTCCTAACCTTGTGATCCTTAGTTTATCGAAATGGCTCAACGAAAGATCGCTTGAGAGGCAACTTTAGAGGATCTCAGTTAAACCATAAGCTCTGACCGTCAAAGAGGACGCTCGGTGCGCAAAAAATAACATGATCGTAGCAGCTGTAAATTCCTTTACCGACTGAGCAATCATGTTTTCCTGGAGTCACCCTTTGAGAAAAGCTTTGTGAAAATTTTTTGTTTGTTTGTTTGTTTTTTTTTTCATTTTTGCAACGACGGTGTGTTTCGCAAGGTTGCCACTTACGGCACTCCTGAGAAAAATTCTCGGAAGTCTCTTTTGACAACACAGACAGATAGGGATGCCTGGAGTGTGGGTGCGTTTTTTTTTTTTACACAAATATAGTATATTTTTCTCCAGGATGAAATTGTTGGGTGATCGATTATCTGCTACTCCAGATCCGTGCACCTCCTTTGAAGTTTTGAAACTTGTATACTCGCGTTGCGGGCTCGGCTAGAAATGCTTGGTGCATCGGTTGCTCATCGGCATAGCAACCTTCGATACCGACAAGCTATTGCGACGCTGGTGCTGAGTTTCTTGTTTCCGTTTCGGCGTTCGCACAGCTCGTAGCAGTGTGACCACGTTGCAGAAAGATGCGCGCTTTTTTGGAGGAAGAAGTATGAAGTGCTGTGATCTCATGGCCATAAGTTGTCGGATGTCAGGCGCCATAACTTAGCTAATCGTTATTATGGCACAACTGTTGACCTCTTTGTCTCACCAATTTCCTGATCCAAACTTGCCTTGTGTGTGCGCGAGCGCCGTTCGGAGCGAGTAATGTTACTGCGCACATCGGTCGCGGTGACCTTAGCTCCACCATTTGAATCCATGCCATTAGATAGACGTGCACGCTCAACTTTACGATTATGTATGGGCGTCCATACTGCAAGAGCGCAAAAGCAGAGGCAAGAAACGAGGCAAGACAAACACGGCGCTGCCTAACAACTCCCTAACTCACAAGTTGTTAGTCAGCGCCACATTTGTCTTCCCTCGGTCTTTGTCTCCGCTTTTCGCGTTGTTGCAGGCAGCATGAATTCTGACCAACTCGTTCAACTTCTCGTTCTCCAGAAGTATGAACAGCTGTGTGACCATGGCATCTCAGCGATGATGGTCATACTCATGATGACGTATTTTTATGGCGCGAGGCGTCTGCGGCTAGAAAACACTATGAAACAAGTTGTTTTCGTCTTCTCAAGGTGTAGTCAAAGGCCCATTTCTCGAAGCCTACGGTAGCGCCAAACACCTCACTAACATTTGCCTTTTGTAAAGAGTGCAGGACTATTCTGGACCTCTAGACCCGCCAGGATACGAGGCCCACTTACTACACAGTCCGCGCATGTGCACGCCATGGCTGGCAGTTTTCGCCGGCCTGCTCTAGCGGTGATCGCGCGCCGATATAGCATTCCGACTTAAGTAAAATGTACCTTAAGTATAATGTATATAAGTATAAGTATAAGTATAAGTATAATGTACCAGTATAAGTATAAGTATAATGTATAAGTATAATGTATAAGTATAAGTATAAGTATAAGTAAGTAAGTGTATAAGTAAGTGTATATAAGTAAGTGTATAAGTATAAGTATAATGTACCAACTAACCCAGATTTCAACTCTTCTATTCTGAGGACACCTGTAGAGACAGCGATAATAAAAACTTCGCGAAACGCTATTATAGAGGCAAAGCTTAATTTAATCGCCATCATTGCACGCAGGAGCGGATATGTATATGCAGCCTAATTGTGGCTGTACAAATTGTTATAACTGGTGTTATATTGGGTGTACAAATTGTTAAAAGGGTTATACTGTGTCAAAGTGTTATACTGGGTGTACAAGTTATATAACTGAACTGTTATATCTCATGACATAAATTCTAGATGCAAGAAATTACTAATAATTTTCCGCCACCGTCAGGTTCCACATTGTTTTCACCCAGGGAGAGTGCATAAGGTACGTGCGCTCGCAGTTAGCCCTCGCTTCTGGCGACCTCGGTGCGTGATGCGCAACCGGCGTCTCACCGTCGGCACCTCGGCAGTAAACCGTGACGTACGGTACAGGGTAATGTCTCCTCGAGAGGCGCTTGCGAATGCGCGAATCGCTGTTAGCTTTTCCTTAACGACGTGGCCGTTTATTGCGCCAGTTTCCGACTGCCGCCGGCTTCTTTCCACCGGCGCATACCTATAGACGCTCGCTCCTCTTCCTGTCCGCGCCTTCGCAGAAGGTACTCGGGCCGTTTCTCCGATGACTCCGCAAATGCTCCGTATACTCTGGTTTTTGCGCTATTGGCCGCTAAAGCACTAACACTGCAGCACCGCTAATCTATTTCCGTGCTGCTTCCATACAGGCACACATGCACGAGCGCATTACTTATTGCTTTGTTCCAGAGAATATTAGCACGAGTATTTAGTAGGCGCTGCTTCCACCATTTTAAGTTTTTCTGTCTTTATTTATTTATTTATTTATTTATTTATTTATTTATTTACTTATTTTATTTACATATACAGCAGCCCCGATGGGTCTATTGCAGGAGTGGGAGGAAGAAAAAAAAAGAGAAAAGGAAGAGAGGGACAACATATTCAAAAGTGAACACCATTAAAATACAGAACAGTAATTCAGCAGACTAATTACAGATTTGCAACAACGTTGAAAAATAAGTTCGATTGCAGGGAGCGTATATCACCGGGTAAAGAATTCCATCGTTCGATAACACGAGGAAAAAAACTAAATTTGAACACATCAGTGCGTGCGTGAATGGGTGTTACATTCAGTGGGTGGTAGCTCCTTGTAAATGAAGGTGCTGAAAATTGCAAATACTCAGACAATGAAGCAAAGCGGGATGAATTAACAATACCATGAAAATATTTTAAACACTCATTGTCGCGGCGAGTACAAAGGAGGGAAAGGCCTATGGCAGGAAGTGTGGATGAAGGTGAAATATTTGTCATACCGTCGGCAAATTAACGGTACTGCTTTCCTTTGGACGGATTCCAGCTTACTGATATCAGACTGTTTATGAAGATTCCAGATTATCGACCCATACTCCAAAAGTGGACGAATTAAAGCTTTGTGTGTTACCAATTTAACTTCTTGGGGGGCAACACAAAGTGTACGTTTAAGATACCCGAGCCTCTGCATTGCATTATTAATGTCCTTTCTTGTCCTTTTGCTTCGCTCTTTAACTTGTCTCTTAGTGTTCATTCAGGGAACACGTCTAAGGCGGTATCCATTGCCTTCCATTGCTTGGAAGTAACCGCTCCAAATTAAACGGCGCCTTGGCACAGCGCTAAGACCAAACTAGGAGTGCTGTCGCCGGACGAATTTCCACAGTGAGACGTATTCTGTTTCTCTGTTTCTCGAAAACAAAAAATGATGCGAGAGAGTGGAATCAGCGTGCCATACCTCCCCATTTTGTCTACGAAACGAGATTTAGGATCGCACGTAATATGAAAAAGTGTGTGAACGCATATGTGAATAAATAAACCCCACTAAAAAAAAGTGACACAACCGCGTCAAAAATCAGGCCAAATATTTTGTCATAGCGACAGATTTTTCCGCAGTTTCGTATGCACTTAGCGCTAGCACGATAGAAGCGGCAGCGCAACCGGTTTGCGACAGTCCAGGGAGGAGACGTTTCGACAGATCCTTCGGCCGATACAAAAGTTTATATGCAATCAGGGTTGTTGGTCATGGCGCCCGATATTCTTCCAATGAAGGCCGCTAGAGGCTACAATCACGAGCGAAAACGACATTGGATCCGTAAATACCAGACGATGTGGGTAGAAAGTAATCCCGACGTTTCGGCTAAGGTGCTCCCAAAACGTCACTTAACTTTCACACGCTATACATATATCAAATCAAATCAAATCGTCTTTATTTTCTCTCTCAAGGAGAAAAGGGGGGGGTGACAGGTAAAAGCCGCATAACTGCGGCTTGGCAAAGCCCAGCCCCCTCTATGTACAGTTCGGCTACAGTACAGTACAGTACAGTACAGTACTGTGTGTGTGTGTGTGTGTGTGTGTGTGTGTGTGTGTGTGTGTGTGTGTGTGTGTGTGTGTGTGTGTGTGTGTGTGTGTGTGTGTGTGTGTGTGTGTGTGTGTGTGTGAGTGTGTGTGTGTGTGTGTGTGTGTGTGTGTGTGTGTGTGTGTGTGTGTGTGTGTGTGTGTGTGTGTGTGTGTGTGCGTGCGTGCGTGCGTGCGTGCGTGCGCGCGCGCGCGCGCAGAAAACTGCACAACTGCAGCTTTCCAATTGGGTGGCTGCGATTTACGTGGCAAGGTGCCCTCGCTGCAGCTACGAAAGACAAAGATGGGCCCAGCCCATTCTCCTCGATGTCTGGGAACAAGCGCATCTGTCGTACGAAGAACGAGCTCGACTGGCGGTGTCGCAACAAGCCATTGAGCTGCCGCCGTGCGTCAGCGAGAAAGCCTTTGCCGTGTCTGTTGACGCAAACTGAAAGAGCTTGCGCAAATCCCCCGCACACTGGGACACTTTCTTCATGATTGCGCGATACTCGTGGCCATAAGAAAAAAAATGAATATCTTACCAGCATTCTTTCGTTTTTTGCATTTCGCATTTTCCTGAAGGACGTTAACATAGCGTTATCTGAAAGTTTCATTAAGTACAATTCTTTAGTGATAGCGAACAGTTTCATAGCTGATCCCGCAGTATTATTATTTTTTTTTTTTGCATCCTGAATTCCTTCTTCTGCCTTTTGATTTTTTCTCGTCCTGTATGTGCGCTCTTATACAGTGACTTTGTGAGGTGAAAAATAAATGATAACGGTCGTTCCACTGCTGTGGGGCTCACTTGCTTCCGACATTCAAGTTTTTGAACTCAATTTGGTTGGTTGATGGCCGTTTATCAATATTCTCCTTCTCCTTATCGGTGGAGGCTAAGGCCTTTCCCCAGTGGCAGGCAGGCAGGCAGGCAGGGCAGAGTAGGGTAGTGTATGTCAGGGCAGGGCAGGTAGGGCATGAACATATTTGAAAGGGTGTGCGCTAAAAAGACGTACACAGGAAAAAGATAGAGACGACAGGAAAGAAGCGCAACTTCCAACTTTAATGACGACAAAAGAAGCCAGGCGCACTTATATATCCGCTGATAACCAGATATGAGCTGCGCGAAGTGCGCCTGGCTTCTTTTGTCGTCATTAAAGTTGGAAGTTGCGCTTCTTTCCTGTCGTCTCTATCTTTTTCCTGTGTACATCTTTTTAGCGCACACCCTTTCAAATATGAATATGTACCAACTAGCCCGTCAAAAAGCTTTACTAACGTAGGGCATGAAGGGTAGGGCAGGCAATCAGGCGCATATATAGATACTGGATTGATTGATTGACTGATTAATTAATTAATTAATTAATTAATTAATTAATTGATTGATTGATTGATTGATTGATTGATTGATTGATTGATTGATTGATTGATTGATTGATTGATTGATTGATTGATTGATTGATTGATTGATTGATTGATTGCAGGGCGGCAGGGCAGCCGATCACGCTTCGTGTTAAACTGCGGCACACTCTCGCTCTGTGCATTGCACGTATTCTCCCTCACCAACTCTCGTCTGTGCGCAAGACACGAAAGGAAAGGAAATGCTTTCAATCGCGCTTTCAGGCACATGGCCTTGGTGTCTACCAACAAAAACCTGCTGTAGCCCAACATTTCCTGGTTAGCAATGCTAAACCATCAGCAATATTTTTTTGTATCCTATTCTGGTAATCTCCTCCCTCCCTCTCATTGTTGGCTGTTTTCTATGTTTAAGCCATACTTTTTTATTTCTGCTTAGGTTGTTGCAATATTTCCTTTTTGCTTTTGCGCGACCGGTACTCTAGACTTCTCTTGCTCCTCTTTACTGCAGTTTTGTCAATTTTCTCTTCACTACGAATCAGACACAAAGCAACTGGCATGCTCACCATGTTCTCTTTAATATCTGGATATATAGCTCTGCAGTCGACCAGAACGTGTTTGTTTTGTACTCTGCTCCCACATGCTATGCAAACATCATCTTCTCCTTCGTACTTGCTTGTATATTGCCGCGTTGTAAGGCAGCCTTATATCGCCTCAAATAGAACAGCACTGTCTCCTGAATTATCCCGCGGAGTTTTCTAGCGCAATTCGCGCTTTTTAGCGATGTATTCACGCTATGATTGTTTTATTCTCACTTTTTTATCTCCAGTTACCGGCCTCAGTTTCTCAGACTTCGTTTCTGACGTACGTGATGACTTCCTTTTCCCTGTTGTTGCATGCGTAGCCTGTAGTAAGCTTTCTACTCATTTTTCTACTCATTTCTTTCTACTCATTTTCATTGCACAAATACATAAAGACTTGGGCTTCCCATTTCTTCTCATTCGTTTTTTGTAGTCTCTTCTCAAACAATCCATAACTACAGCGCAAACGACAGGACAGAGATGAAGAAGGGACACCACACAGCGCTGACTCACAGCTAAAGTTTATTGGATGCCAGAAGGTATAAATACCTCCCTGGCGGCCAGAAAGAATGCAGTCCACACTTACATGCGTGACTGACATAATAGTGTACCAGTCATATGCCGCCAAGCAAATCACATCGGGCACAAGCAAGTGCCCGATAAAGCGCGCAAAACAGTTCGTGCCTTGCCAGGAAGGGGTGATATATTCGCTGCCACTGTCCTCTGGTAAGCGATACATCGGCCAAACCGGCCAATGTTTAAACGAAAGACTCAGAGAGCATGAGTATAATGTCTCCCGTGTCGCTATCTCTGGCCACGTGGCGAAACATTTCAGGCACTGCAAAGGCAATGAAGATGACGATGACACCTACGTCTGTGCGCCAAACTATCAGGAAAGTGCAGTGTTAGAAAAGAACCGTGACTCGTTAGCAAGGGAGATCATTGAAGCTCACTTAATAGGTAGGCTCTCGGAAGAATGCATAAGTGCTTCATCTGTCGCGTTGTCAGAAAAAGAAAGAAGATACCTTGATTGCGAATATTGACAAGTGCTTGCTCACTGATTATATTGTATTCTGTCACTGCTTATATTGTATTCTCGCGCATGCGATTTGCTTGGCGGCATATGACTGGTACACTATTATGTCAGTCACGCATGTAAGTGTGGACTGCATTCTTTCTGGCAGCCAGGGAGGTATTTATACCTTCTGGCATCCAATAAACTTTAGTTGTGAGTCAGCGCTGTGTGGTGTCCCTTCTTCATCTCTGTCCTGTCGTTTGCGCTGTAGTTATGGATCATCAAAAACACCAACTCGCCCAACAAATGCTTTTGTCTCAAACAATAATTTGCTCTATAGTTCCCGTTTCTGAAAGAACGGCCGACCCATATTTGCATGTACAGCTTCATTTGTTGTTTTTCCATGGACTCCTTTATCTGCCAACCTTTCCTCGGTTAATCTCTCGTCTTTGCACCAGACTGACATTTAAGCACAATACCGAGTTCGTAATCGCACCCCGGAACCATTGCCCCTTCCACATTCCTCGCATTATTTAACATCTGTTCTATACCGAATTGCTCTGTGCGATCCTTATGGCCGCTTCAGGAGCCAGGCGTCAGATACGAGTAATTTTTTTGACAGCCGATATGAACACAAATTAAAGTGTATATTCACGTCAGTTCTCAGGAGGAATAGTTTAGTGCTGTTTTTCTAAGCGCGTAAGAGGACAGTTCTAGTCACTTTGTTTAAGGTCATTTTTTCCCGTCTTTCTTTCTACACATAGGCTTAACAGAATGCAAATAATTTACCATCTTACCTCGGTGTTTAAGAAGCAGTGAGACGGGGTTGTGGCATTATAGTGGCAAGGAGTGCACCCAACGAAGAAGAATCCTGACATGAAAGACAACATCAGACCCCGATATTTACATGTGGCTTACGTCTTCTGCCTAGTATCAATATCTGCTATTTACTGTCTCGCATCCTCATTTAGTCGTGGATATCACGGAATTGGTTTTCTGTTAAACCCAAGCCAGTCGACACGAAGACACGTACACAAAGAATGCTTCTAAATAGCGTTACATCTGTGAGCCTTTTGTCATATTGTTCCTAAGAAGGAAGACATGATTGCGATAGCGGTTGGACACACCTCCTCCACTGAATGCACCAAAAAACGTGATGCAAGTAACTTCATAGAGAAATAGTCCCCCATGCGCAAATGGTCCAAATGGTCCCAGTGAAAGGAGCCCAAATGGGTTTTCATCTAAGCCGTGGGGCCGTGGACGCTCTTGTGGCGTGGCATCCATGGAAGTTTTCACCGTCAGAGGGGTAGGCAAGAGCGTTTCTCTCGCATTGAAGAGATTATACGCCCATAGCTTTCCTAACGAGCCAGATAGTATGGCTTAGAACCAAACCCATTAGGTCCCACACTTTCGACAAAGGCTGTACGTATGAAGTACGGGTTCTCCCATAAAAGGTTGTTTTAACGCATCAGCATTAAGTCTTCCGTTCTTCTGAAAACGTGGCGTCGTCGTCGTTGGTGTCATTGGCGTTGTGAGCGAAAAATACTCGGAGAAACAACTTTGGTGGCCTAGCAGGGACACTTGTCCTTGGGGCGTCGTCACAACCTGCCCACCGGATTATGAGCAAAGTGCGCACCGTGGCAGGTGGCGGTTAAATTAATGACTGGTCTCGAGAGGTTGCTCAGGGAGAGCAACATGGGTCTCACAAGCCCTACAGTTGGCAGCACCTGCCATCGCAGGGCAGCGGCGCATCGCTTGACCGCTGCACCGCTGCTCCAGGAGTGGTATGAAGGCGCACGGGGACCTATGAGTGTAATGTAGAGAATGACCAATTCCGCATGTATGGGCACGAACTCATTAGTGCTATCGCGACGTGCCCTTAGGGCGGAGGTTAAGTGTCCTCTCCAATTTTTCTATTGAGGACATTGTTATGTAATTTTACGGGGCCCACTCAAGCAACATTCCGTGGTATCCAGACTACACCAGGCATTGAGCGAAGTTTTAAGGGTAACCCTAAATTTAAATGCCTCGCATTTGAGTAACGGAAGAGAATTGGGCAGCCTTACGCCACGCTTCGAAGGGGGAGGGGGATTATTCTGGCCTTCTGAACATGCACCAAGCTGTCTGTAGTGTACAACACAAACTAGCATCCTTCGTGCATTTGCTTTTCCAAGCCCTCCTGAAACGCCCCTTCGTGACCTTTTCAAGAACGGCTCGCTCGGCCAGGCTCGGCACGAATGCCGCATAGCGCGGTGAATCCTGAAAACCTTTTTTCCCCCGAACCCGGCTCTGCAGATTCCCCGCCGACGGACGTGCAAGGGGGAACTGACGCAGGCGGAGAAAGCGCGCGCCCGATCGGCGTGGGCGTCTCGCCCTTCGCGCGCGAGATATTATTACTGTCAGTATGCGCTGGCAGCCCTCGCGCCGACAGCCCCTGCTACACTCAAGCTGCCGCTGCGCTCCGCCTGTGTTGTCTTTGAAACACGAAAGTGGTTCTTAGAAGAGCCCTTCCTCCTGTTTTTGTGGCATGCTCGCGCCGCACTGAGCACATAACAGCGACCGCCTGGAGCTTTCGCCGAACGAGCAGCGCCATCGTGAGGCGCGTGGAATTGCTGCCCAACAAAGGGGTCTATTTAGTTGGTCTGTTAAATGCATCTCTGGGTCGATGGGTGTACTGGTACTTTGAATGGGCGTAAGCGGCTGCGGTGATTTCAGCTCCGCTTTCTTTTTTTTATAGCAGTGGTATCTGCGGGAGGGACGTTTTCATTCGGGAAATTCAGCAGTGGTTGTCATAGTTCGAAGTGTGTGCCATCTACCGCATTACGTGCTGGCCAAAGCGGCTTGTGCAAACGCGCTGCTCAGGAGTACGCAAGCTCTTGCACCGCAAGAGAAGGCGTAAAGATGGCCGCTATTCAGGCAACTTGCACACAACGGGCGAATGCTGAATTTCGGGAATGTTGATAACCAACACTCCCGAAATTTCTACCGACTGAAAGCTCAGTTTATGCCAATATTAGGCTTGCTAAATGCTAAGGTCAAGTTAGGCTTAACCGTGCACACAGAAAAAAATCTGCAATCAAAACAGTATATCTTCCTTCTCTTTGCCCCTCTTCAAAGTTTCACTAGGTTTCAGCGCAAAGCCCACTGACTGCTCCGCAAGCCAGGCGCCTGAAGGGTGGCGACGCTTTCCGCGAGCTGAAAACAGGGGAACCGTTTTCCCCTCTTATTTATATATATCGGCTCTCGGCGCCCGGTCGGCAGGACCATAAGCTTCAAGCCAGTTTGCAGTCGATAGGCGCCACTGCTTCTGACAGCGATCGGTGAAAAATATATGTACATAGAAAGACCCGTTCGACTTCCGCTTGCGTCGCCGCCACCGCCGGCCAGGATCGAAGTAACGCTGCCCCGAGCGCTCGTTATCACGCAGTACCGGGGGCCTTATTTTACGCAGCCGGGTCTATACGGACCCACTCTTACACACATGCTACCGTGCACACAGATTGAGAGCGTGGCCTGGCGCTGTGCACATGCGCTGAGTGTTCGCCAGCGCTCAAAGCGACCATGCAGACGAAGTCTTTGTGTCCTTGTTGTGCATACAAACAGGGGTCGTAGGAAGGAGATATGAGCGATTCCCACAGCATCGTAGGAGAAGACTGTGTGGAATCATGCTGCGTGTGTCGGCTTCATGAAGTAAAATACTTAGCATCTGCAGCGCGTCTGGAAAGACGACGGAGCAAGGCAACCAAACTTAGGAGACGCTTAAGTTCACATTTAGAGTGTGACATGACAGTGTTAAAGGGTCATTATGGTTGCTTGGGAGTACGCTGGCGTACCCTTCCGCAGGCGTGGACAGGTTTGTTGCCATGACAAACTTCTTTATTACACATCATCATTCATATTAACTGGTGAATCTAATTAGTGACACTAATTAACCAGGTGTTCTTGTAATGTAAGTCACATATTGTGTGATGCGAGGTGCTCGGTCAAGGCCTCCGTTTATCCTATTCAACAAACGCTGCTTAGTGGCGTAGAGGTCCCCGACCCAAAAGACATCGGCAGCATTCCACTTGACCTCATTTTTTCTTCTCAGCGAAACTGGTTTTGCACGTCACTACTCGCACGACCAGTCAGTATTTTCCAGTAACGACGACGCCGACGCCGGGTTTTTTTGGCCGAAAGGGACCGTTAGTGCTGCTGCTTTAAAATTCGCCCAGATCTCATGCCCAACCCATTTACCTCGACAGCGCTTACAGATACACTCACGGAATAAAGAACAACGTCTTTACTTCATTCGTGCATCCGTAGGCGCAAAAAAAGTAAAGAGTAACTGTATAGGCAGATGAGAGAATGTTGTTTTTGGAGTTCACTTCTGCTACTAACGTGTTTGTGTGAGAAAATGGGAGTCACCTCCTAGCAAGCGCTGATATTTGTCACTTCTACGCTGTCCATTTTTCATGCAAGGCTGCAGAATCAGGCTTGTTGACTAGCGATTCATCTTGAGCAAACATTAACGTTGCCTGCACGGACACTGAACGCTGTCGACAAAGTAGTAACTTTGGTCGGTGCCCATAGATGTATAATGAACATTAATAGACACTGTATGTCGAGAAGTACACGCCGATCTTTCTTAGACGGCGGCTGCGATTCACGGAAGATAATTTTGAAGCTAATTGTGTACTTTAAACGGCTACCCGGAGCGGTCTGATTGCATCGCGACGGTACGATCTCTAGACTCTCTACACGTCTTGCTCCTCGGCGGATTCAGAGACCTGCTCCGAATCTTCGTTTGGGATACGTCGTATGAATCGAACTTCGACGTCACAGCAAACAAAAAAACAGCTGAAGCCGCTTTCGTGAAAGTACGTCAATGTCCAGTTCTAGAACCACTTCTCTTTTCCGCTGAAAGACGCAAGCATTGACGTCAAGGCAGCCCTGAATTGGTGCATCTTGATTTTGGGTTTTGAAATCATGTATCGCGTTTTCTAGGAATTGAGGATGGCGCTTAGCAAGCGCTGACATCCTCTTCCAGAAAGTAGTCTTTGTCGGAGGTTATTAAAACGTTGGAAACACTGCATTGTACGGACAACTGTGTACGAGTACCGACTGCCCTAAGTATAACATATTGCCGCGAAATCTTGTACTCTTTATTTATTCATCCTCAAAGCCACCACCACGATTTTTTTTTTATCCGTTTGTTGTGACCCCAGATGCGACCACATTTATCACGAATGATTACAGCCACGTGCAATTGCTTCTAGATTGTTCCAAATTGTGTTCTTCCTTTTGAAGCCTTGTCTCAAAGGTTTTTTGTCAGCTTTAAATTGAGCGATGCCGAGAGCGGCAGGGACACACTTCGACGACCGCCGAGCAGGCTTGTTGCTATATCGCTGCCACCGATTTGTTCGTTTCCTTCTGGATGAAAGTCAGCCCAACAAACAGTCCATTTAAGTGTCACGCCAGTCTGCAGTCTGTTGTCTATGGCGTTGTCTCCACCACGTGAAAATATCTTATATAGTAAGTATAATAGGAACTGCTTATCGAATTGTGGTCATGAAAGTACAATAAATATTACATGCGTTCGTGGTCAATACGACCTAGATTCTTTTCCTGTTCTTGGATTCTTCATTGTTTTTTTCCGACTGCGTGGTCACAGAGTCCGAAAAGCAAAGGTTCCGTGTTCTTGACAGTACATTGAGAGTACAGTACAATGACAGTACAGCCACAGTACACTGAAATATAGAAGAATTTATACTTCTCGCAAGCCTGTTTTCAGTCAAATTAATTTCTTTATGCGTGCAGTAACACTCATCTCAAAGAACATTCGTGCGCATACCTGATTTGGGTTTATCGAATGTATTAATATCTGTTTTTCGTCTGCCTCCCGTCTTCTTCATGTGTGTTCATGCCTGTATTATCTTCTTCGAATATATACAGTAAAGTGTCCAGGCCAAACCCTGGTTCGATGTTCATCATGGATTCGCCGCGTTTCGTTTTGTTCACGGTGTGTATTGAAGTTAGATCGGGAACAAATTATCCTTGGACGCGTTAGCCGCGAAAGAAAAGTAAAACTGTATTATGCCCCATACTAGGAGCCTTTGAGGTACCATTTAAAAATAATTTAAAACAGCCGGTCGCTAAAGGCTCCAATTGTGGAAGCGAAACATCAACTCACGTGCTATGATGTGGGGCTGTGAAATGAGTTGAGCGCTGATCAATATCCTGTTTCAGCGCCGAGATCACTTTTCGCGCATCCTAGAGACCTTTACCTCCGATAGAGTACAGCTCAGCGCACACATAAAGGGCGTCCCTAATTTCTGTTCATCCTTGGATACTTGCAAACTTCACTTTTGTTTACTGAAAGAAAGAAGAAGCTTGGTTTATGGCTTATGGAGGTTTATTGTCCCAAAGCGACTCACGCTATGAGGTACGTCGCAGTGAAGGGCTCCGGAAATTTCGGCCGCCGGAGGTTCTTTAACGTGCACTCACATCGCAAAGTACACGGGCTTCTAGAATACGCCGCCATCGAAATTCGACCTAGCGCGGCCGAGACCGAACCCTCTTCTTTCGGGTCAGCAGCCGAGCAGCTAGACCGCTGAGCCACCGCGGTAGCGCCCGATATCACACTTGAAGCAGGCGTTCATAGACGAATGGTTAGTGTTCATAACTTCTCAAGAAACCTTGGTTATAATGAGCGCTAAATACAAAAAGGAAGTTCTCTCTAAGTGTTCACCGTACTGTACACGCCACAGTACATAGTGGAACGCAAAGTCTCAGCAGTAACGCGCTCGGCAATCACTTTCTTAACTTGAATGCGTCGCGTACGGACCTGCAGCTGCAATTCAGCAGTGCATGTTTAGACTGCATCGTGTTCTGAGCTTTATTCAACACAACAGTCACTACCACTCCTTCGCATCAACGGAAGGTAAAATGTCTGCAATATTTTTAACAATAGCACGCCGCCGCAAGGGCTCAGTGTTTATGGCACTCGACTGCTGACCCGAAAGACGCGGATTCGATCCCGGCCGCGGCGGTTGAATTTCGATGGGGGCGAAATTCTAGAGGCCTGTGTGCTGTGCGATGTCAGTACACGTTAAAGAAACCCACGTGGTAGAAATTTCCGTAGCCCTTCACTACGGGCCGCCAAATAGACTGAGTTGCTTTGGGATTTTAAACACCCAAAAACCTAAGCATAATCTTTAGCAATAGCTATGCGTGACGCAACGCTTCGATGACTTAACTTATATATGATAACGTAGCCGAGGCGGGCCTCATACCGGAACATCTCCACCTCCTAATTCAATTTTGTGCAGCCCAATTCTTGCTCATGTAATGTATTTACCGAAATCAAGGCCTCCCGAGTCGTGAGCAGTCATCTCGAAGAGCAGTGCCATAATTTTCTACCTCCCCAAGCACGACCTTCCCGCAAGCAGTGTGTTCTGAAGGTAAAAGCATTTTTCACGTGTTCGTCGATAGGGGCGCTGCGGTAGCGTTGCTTTTTCAGTGGGTGTCTAGCCCAGAAATGGGGACGAATAAAGAAAGAAAAATGCGAAAAAGACAAGGCTGACGCACGGCAAACCTCTCTCTCCGTTTTTCCCGACGTTGAAAGGAGGAGTACGGAAAAGAACAAAGGGGGGGGGGGGGGGGGGGGGCGAGAACGGCTTGGGCGTGCAACGGCGGCAGCGCTCGCAGAAATGTCATTATAAGGTGGGACGCGCCTCCGTCGACGATTACGACGCCGATAAACTTGTCCCGCTTATAGGGTGGCGCCGCCACCCGCCGATAGGGGGCCCCGACGTGTCGCCATTGTTTGGGGTGGCCGATGGCGACGACGCGCCGAGCTACAATATTGAACGCAGGAGCTGACCGACGCAATTACCGTCACGTTTGGCGGGGCGTCAAGAAACGCCCTTGCTGAATCTTTTTTCATTGCTCTCCACCTTTTTTTGTCGGCTTTATGTGTTTAGTTATTTCCAAGTAGGTTCGGCATTCACGGTTTTATGTTGGTACTGACGTGTCCGCCTGTTGTCGTCCTTGCGTAGTTTACGCTCCCGGGATCGGAACCAAAACACTTTTATTTCGCCTTGTCACACCCAATTGCCCCATCTCTCAGTTTCGCTCTCTGTTTGCGGTTGTGTAGATTCATACTCTACGTAGAGACATGCTGTTTTCTTTTGTGGTTTGTTTTGTGCAATGTTGCCTTTTGTTAATGCTGTCATTGATTTTATACCAGTGTGTGCTGTGACTATAATCCTTTTTTTTTTTAGCTGTTGTTGTTGTTTTTTGTACTTGTATGCTATTCTCACTCCCCTCTGTAACGCCTAACGGCCCTGAGGGTAACTAAATAAATAAATAAATAAATACTTCTTCTCTTTTAAAAGAAAATGCAGCGGCGACTCAATGAAGAGCGCGTGGCGCCTCCGCTTGCTATAGCGTCACCTTTAAGTGATGTTGAGAACATCCGCTGATTGCCCAAAGGGTGAGAATGGCCCGGAAAATTCAATTAGATTAACACGAGACGTTGTGGCCACTCCAGCAACCGTTGTCGATATTCTTTTCTCTCCCGCAAAAAGTTCTGACCCCCCTGAAGGTCGTTATGTCAGGGCGGAATGAGTAAATTCGTACTTCATTGATTTTTTGATCCAATCGATAAGCTTGTAGGCGCTGCTTTTAGAAACAGAAGTAGTTGCGTGCCCCGGAAGTCTGTATTGACTGCCTGCAGCGTAATCGAGTATAAGAACATCAAAACAGAGTGGACTGAGAACAAGAGATGCGGTTACCCTATTGCAGGACGAATGACTGCACTCTAAACGAGCATACGCCTATGTGGGAGTAGAGAGAGAGTAAGCTGTCCTCTTGTGCACCTCCTTTTATAGAAGGAATTGCGCTAAAGGACAGCTTTCACCCTTTATACTTTTCTGCTGTGAGTGTACTTATTCATAACAACACATTATGTTGCAAAATGTGCACCATCGCGCGTTATATTTCACGCTTACAAGCACAATAAATAAACTTTAATAAACTGAATTTTAATATACCTTCTCTATGCCATCGGCACTTCATTCATGATCAAATTGTGCAAGAACGCTCAGAACTTTCTTTTTTCTTTTTACGTCGGAAAGCGTGAGAAATAGCTACATAGCACAGGGCACCGGCTTCCAGAACTACTCTTTGATTTATTTATAATCAAAAAGTGAACGCAGGAGGAAAAACATCAGTGTGCATGTCAATGTTTCAACAAGAGTCGAAACATTGGCAAGCACATTGTTGTATGACACCCGGTGTAAGACACCCATATGACAGTCGCGTTGAAAGGCACTGGGCAGGGAATTTTTTTTGGTTGTACGTCGAGCATCAACGCCTTCAAACGAAAGCTTGTCGCAATTTATTTCGTCTTGCTATTCAGGAAATTGCCATTGACGGTTACCGTCAGCAGGAACCTTACCTTACATAGTCTTAAAAATATCTGAAGTCCGCATTGGACGTTAACTTCTCTTCGTCAGCCTGCTGCGTCTCCGTTTATCCGGACTGGCTTATTTTTCACAGGACATTTTTCACTAAATCTGCCGCTCGTTGGTCACCTTTTTCCTGAGCGTACAATTCTTTTTTTCAATATTGTGGTATGTCGCAACTCCAGTGGTCCTATCATACCTGGAGCACCGACCATGAAGTCAGTAGTCATTGGTTGTTGAGGGGACATCGTCGTCATTGTTGAAGAATGCATGAAGAGCGCGCACATTTTCTTTTCGACAGCCATTACGCCAAGAAGGGCAGCAATCAAAACGAAGCTTTCTCCTCACCGAATGAGAGGGACGGTGACTGACCTTACCTCTCCTCTTGGCACGGCAAATAAATTTAGGGAAAGTTTAATAGTACGTAATATTCTCCTTGCGTTTACTGAGTCTGCACGTAGTGAAAAACGTGGCAGCGTGGTGCCCTAAAACTACATTTGGCAACCTGCAGGTTTTTACAAATCTTTCTCCCCTTTTGTAAAAACCTGCAGGTTTTTGCAGTCCTTCTGGAATATTTCCACCAGCACCATGCACCAACGGCTCAGTCAACCCTAACAGTTCTTCGGGCTCCGTGGTCATGCCATCAAGGACTACACAAATTAGAATTCCGATAGCTCACCAGACTTCTTAAATGGGTGCAGAACTCACCGCTGTCCGTGTAGCCGTTGAACACATCATTCAGCAGCGCCCTCAGCAGTGGTCTATTTTCGCCGATTCCAAAGCTGCCCTCCAAGGCTTGCAAGCTGCTCTTCGCCGTGGAGCCCATGAACAACTAGTCGCGGAAATTCGACAACTCCATCACTCTGCCATAAACAAAGGGCATGCCATTACCTACCAATGGCTACCGGAGCACAGCGGCATAGCAGGGAATCACCGCGCGGATGACGGCCAGGACGGCGATTTTGTGTCGATCCCCCTTTCGAGATCAGACGCAGCGGGCAGGCTTTGCGCACTTGCGCGGGGCATCACGATTGCCGTGTACAATTCCGACAAATTTTAAAATTCACGTTTAAAATCCTTGGACCCAGATCTGAAGCACCGGCTTCCATCCGGCCTACCACGACGTGCCGAAACTTTGCTGTGTCGCCTGTGGCTTGGTGTAGTTTTCACCAACCATTACTCTCTCTTGATCGGTATGGCTGATAGCCCTGCATGTGCCATATGCGGGTATGACGAGACTATATCACACATTCTTTGTGACTGCCCTGCCTACAGCGTCGAAAGGCAGTCTCTCAGCCGTGCGCTGGAGCGTCTAGATCCACGCCCAATAACTGATATGAAGATCCTCGGCCACTGGCCGCGGCGATCGCCGGCGGTGAAGGCCTCAAAGGCACTGCTCCGCTTTTTGCGGACTTCTGGCCGGCATGACAGGCTGTGACTTCATGAATGCTAACTTTAATAAGACTTCAATTTTCTGTTACTCTCCTTTTTCTTTCATTTTTTTATCCCCTCACCCCCTTCCCCCCCGTGTTGGGTAGTAAACCTATTATTCTTTCGGTTAACCTCCCTGCCCTTCCTCTTATTCCTCCTCCTACTCCTCCTCTCCCCTTTTAGTTTCTATTTCTAAAACCCTTATTCCTCCGATATTGAAGTCGCTGCGCGACCGGATATTTGACCCGTTGCGTCGGTATGCGCTATATGTTGTCTTGCATACCGTAGCAATGTCGAGTAGGTATACACCCCCACACCTGTTCTTGCATATTGTTTTATTTACAAACCGGCGTCGTTCTCTAAAAGGGCTACACACTTGCCTTTGTCGCAGATAGTGAAGCGCTAACAACGTCGAAAAACGGCACAGGAAGCAGTTCCGACATTTGCTTCGAGACTAGGCGCCGCCAGTGCACGCACGCTGGCTTCTTTTTGTGCGGGCTTTCTTCGCCTTGTGTACTGCCCTTCTTTTTGGCCTTTGTACCTCTTCCTTACGCGTCGTATAACAAATGCAACAGGAGATTGCTTTAACTTCCATGCCTGAAAGAGGGCGCATAAGCACGTTTTACCTCTGTCTTACACTTCGACTGTCGTTTACAAAATTTTAGTAATGCCGACAGAAAGCGATCAATCGATTAACGCCGTAACTGCTTAGCGGGGAGATGCCACGTGACCATGGGATGCGGAGTGAAGGGGATAGGCAGCATAGAGTTTCTTACTACTACCTAGAGGGAAAGCTGGCGGCGCTGCACCTCAGCCACCATGGACGCTCAAGGCATCATGGGGCGGTGAGCTACTTGTTGCGGGACAGTCGTAAATTTTCGGGAACACGGAGTGGCACTACTAAGACGTGTCATTTCTAAAACGTTGTTCGTGTGTGCGAAGACGACCTTCGCGCGAACGCAGTGTGCAAAACCCATAGTAGTGAAAACGCGACGACGCACGATGCCAATAAAAGGTTTCACTTTTCTGAAATGCCATTAAAAACCTCTTATAATGCTTAGGAAACAATTTTTTTTAAACATATTTGCTTTTAAAAGTGCGCCTGTTAATAACGAAATATTAGTTTTTTTAGTGTTCATTACTTGGCCAATAGGAAAGCTAGCGATCCCTTATTTTGGGCGAACTTTGCACTTAAATGCTTTTCTGCTCGTTTGTTGCAATTTACAGACAGGTTATTGAACGTTAGGACATTCTTGATTATCGAATAGCGTTTATGTTTGCATTCTTTTTTGGCCAAAAGTTGAAGTTCTGTAGTCGGTAGCTCACCGGCCCATGATGCTTTGAGCGCTCATGGTGGCTGAAGTGGTCTCGACGGATCTGCGAGTATGTTTTTCCAGGCTAGTTGGTGCCTAAGCATTCTGGGTTTTTTGCGGAAAAGACACGACACAAAAGATACGAGGTAGACAGGACAAGCGCTTGTCCTGTCTACCTCGTATCTTTTGTGTCGTGTCTTTTCCGCAAAAAACCCAGAATGTCGAGGGATCTTCATGCAAACTCCCATAGACGGGCTGCCAGCTTTTCCTCTAGGTAATAGTAAGAAACTCTATGATGAGCAGCATTCGAGGATCCGTGGAGCTGCCTACGTATATTGCTTCAGTCACTACTGCGTAGGCACTATGAGAAGACTACTATGGAGCGGAACGCATAACTCCTGCGAGACAATTTGACGCCGTAGCGAATATTTAGAGAGCTTACCGTGCATAAAGCACTGCCCGCCGATATTTGACTCACGCGCGCTTACGCTCTACGGCCGAAATGCGTGCACCCTGATTAATGGCGTCTCCTTGCGGCCGACGACAGTGCTCCTTCTCGGCTCGTGTCAAAGTGGCTGCCTTCCTGATCCGCAAACACCGCCAGACACGCCGGGGTCGGCGACGTCGCGGGAGATCGACGATAAGAAAGGCGCCGAGAGGAGCCGGAGTTCCGGCGAGGCCTTCTTGCGCACCCCCGGGGGTTCTTGGGCATTGTGCTCGCGTCAGCCCAACAGCCCTTGTTTGCGTGCCTGGAGAGCAGGCTCGGGGGAAAAACTTGACCCCGTCGCCCTCCCCGATGTCCTCTTTTTTCCGAGCTCTTCGGGAATTCGGGAGAGCTAACGCTTTGAAGGCCCGCACTAAAGGAGCCGTGAAAGAGGATGGAATCACATTGTGCTAAGAGAGAACCAGAGGGGCCGCTGTCGGCTTGTTGGCTAAGCAAGCGCACAAGAACGGCGCTGTCTGAGGCAATCTGTGGCCTAAGGAATCGTTTCTTAAAGACAAGGCTACATACACGGAGTAAAGAACGTGACTGTGTTCCTCCAGCGTGGCGCAGAGTGGTGATTCGTTATTGTCATCGACCTGGAATATGTATAGAGCGTTTGTTTTGCTCCGCTTGTTTGCTTGCCTGTTTTTTTTTTTTTTTGTTTAGAACATAGAGTTCATGTTTTAGAGCAATTAGCTTTAGGATACGGTAACAGGTTGAGAAAAATTATTGGATTTTTTTGTCCAGGAAGGACGATTTGTACAGCTGCCTCTCTTAAATACAATAATGTCGCAAGTTTTTTTTTTTTCATAATGAAAACATTTTGCCCAAGCAACCGGTCAGTCCAGGAACTTAGGGTGAATCTGGTATTTTAATAAAAACAAAGGGACTCTGGAGAAAACGATTTTCCACCTTTCCATCTTTTTCCGCCACGCAGAGGTCTCAAGCCGACAGCGTGGCATGGGTTGGTCTCCGTATGTCCAAAGCTTTATTTCGAAGCAGCATTTCCTTGCAGTTCTTCACTGAATGAGTCCTCATACTTTTCTCGAAACTGGTGATCCCGGTGTGGCTCAAGAACAATTTTCGGGTGATATCCTCAGCTGTATTCTCACATGAATAAAGTCTGCGTGCCGATAGCCTTTGTTGAGGACAATCCAATACGCCAACACTACGTCGGTAGAGAGAACCCTTGTGATTGCAGGTTTCTAAGCTCCTTATTCCAACATAATAAGGTCAGCAGTGATAGCATAGAAGTAGGGCATCCTCTTCTTACGCGACAGCACCGCAGTTGAAATCCCTATGCCGAGTAATTCTCCACCGAAAAAAAAAAAGTTAAGGGAGCACTTAGTAAGTCGACACGCCAGTCCTGAAATGAGCAAATTTATTATTACAGATAACGTAATGAAATTAGGTGTGTATATGTGTTTCTTCTGCCTGTTTTAAAAATATAATTAGTTTCAGTATATCTCAATAAATTCCTATATTATAGGAAAATAACTAAAGTTTAGTTAGTTAAATTCTTACGGGGCATTAAGGCACTTTTTTTCTACATTTTTTTTTGGTTTCGATTAAAATGGGGCTGCAGACCTGTCATCTGGAGCTATGCTAATTATATTGTTGTTGAAGTACTATAGCGCTCAATATGAGTTGCAACGCGCGGTCATCGACCGGGGCTCGTTCCGCGGTGTGCCTCCTCCAAACAGTCGCTCGGAATTCTGGGAGAAACTTTTTTCTGAGCGGGGGTGCTGTTGTTTCCTGCAACAGCAGTTTCTCCCAGAATTCCGAGCGACTGTTTGGAGGAGGCACACCACGGAACGAGCCCCGGTCGATTACCGCGCGTTGCAACTCATATTGAGCGCGATAGTACATCATCATACTTAAATGTTAAAATGTTTTCCAAGCATCATAATTATGAAGTATAGCTCGGCGACATTATTGTTCACAAAATTTGAACTGCTTCACTCGGCCAAATAAAAACAGCATAGCTCCAGAGTTTAATTTTTTGAATTCAACTGTATAAGATTAATTGAAATTGCATTATAAAAACACAATAAACCATTCCGTAAGGCTAGCTATGTTGGCGAAACACACGAAGCTGAGAAAATTGCATTTGAAGTGCGCGCGCTAGCCATTCGGAAGTCGTTGTACAAGCCTAAAAAAAAAAAAAACAGCGGAATGCGGATGTTGCAAGAGTATTTCACAGTAGTGTGTAATTCCAGGTATGGATGGAAGGGGCCCAGCTTTAAAACAAGATCAAAATGGCGGCCATCGCTGACGCGGTCGTGGCAAGCGACGGGCGCGACATTTCGCTTCGAAATCGCCATTTCCTGGCTTCGTATGCGCGAAATGTGCAGATATTTTAGCAGTTATCCGTCGAATTTAGACCTTGAAACTTTACAGGCAAGAACTTTAGAGTGTACTGATCCCGAACGTGCCATTTTGGCAAAATCGCAATTTTTACATTTTTCGATCACTTCAAGACCCGCGTCTCCCCGTGAGATGCTTACTTGCTGTAAATGCGAAATCATATTGTGGCCTGAAGACCTTTACACTAAAGGCCTTAACAATAAAAGCATTTGGCCTAAAGGCATTTAGCCTAACGGCCTTTGCCACTAAGACCTTTACCGTAGAGGTCTTTGACATAGAGATCTTTACAAAGATGGCATTTGCCCAATTTTCAATTTTACCGTATCATTAGGCCTGTACCATAAAGGCCTTCAACCTAAAAGCATTTATCATTGCCATTGTCATAGCTATCGCCAAACATTCAGTCTCGTTTATTTCCCGCCGTTTCCCGCATCACGTGACTAGCTTTAGGGGCTTCGCCACACACCGGCATTTTCCTGGTTAGGAGACCAGTAGTGCTTTCGGACTCAAATATAATATCCGTGTGCTGATGGAAATGTATAACGAGGCCAGTGATACGTCCTGATCCCAGTGACCAGAGCCAGCAACGCACTCCCTCACCAGTATAGGATTTGGCCACCCTGGTGTCGTACTTGGCCACTACCTTCTATATGAATACACTAGATAGTATGGGAAAGGCCTATTTCCTGCAGTGGGCGTAGTCAGGCTGATGACGATGATGATTCTGCCGAATTACCTGGCACGAATGACACCCCTCGACTAACTAATAGGTAACCAGTATTCTATTCTACAAATCACGTATTCTGTCAAATTACGCGACCGCTTTTTGATCCTACCTAGAATAAACATAAAGACGGCTCCTGATTGCTGCACAATAAACTGCTTACTTTGTACCTTTTTGATATACTCCTATAGTATTAATCTTTGTGCGTTTTCAGTACTGAATCAAGTTTGAAAAGTCTGGAGTCGTGTTTCGTGCGTAATAACGCAGGGATTTTTTTTTTAGAATGACCGGCTGTAATATTCCATTCCCATGCCTGTCAGAGAACGCGGTATCGCAGAAGACGGGAAATATTATCAGCGCAATATGGCCTTGTGCTCTGGGACTGAAGGCGAAGGGAAAGGTCAATTTTGGTCGCAAGACGTTTACAGATCTAGTCGGGTGAAGTTGCAACACAGCGTCTAACAACTGCGGACCCGAGTGTTCGCGAGGGACGCATAAATTAGTTTGCAAGTGCGCGACAAGTTCGTTCCAGTAGTGTCCGAGTTCAGCTCTACCGGAAACGGAGCAAGCTGCGCGGGACACGCTGTTCGTAACGAGCTCGCAGCGCACCAACTACGCGACTGACTTTCACTAACCTGAGCGCACTCCTGTGTGCGCCCCAGAGACGGGAAGAGAGGTTGTTAATGGGCTACTGTTACAGATCTTGGCGAGGCGCGCTCATTATTCGAGTGCTGCTTCAAGCTGTCTGTAGCGGCAAGGAATTTCGGAGCCATTTCCGGAACCGCGATGCCGGCGGCCGCGCACAGTTTCTAAATGTCGGCTGCTGGAATTAAATGAGCAGCGAATGGGCAGCGCTTCGTGGAAGTTTTAGGCTTCAGATCTCTTTCCTTCGAACGTACTAAGTGGAAGGTAAGGGCCGTTTGGGCCTTACTGCGCTCCTAAGACGTTCGAGAAAACATTGAACTGTTGGTTTACTCTTTATCTTTTACGGCACGCTCCTCTGCGCTTCTATTCTTCTCTTTATTCTCTTTTCTTAAGTTACTATATTTACTACACTCTGTGTTACTCGTATTTCACATCAACTTGTTTTAATTTTTAATTTCATCGTTTTACTTGCCTTTTTGAACTTAGATATCAACTTCATTTACTCTTCTTTCATTTCAACTTGGTTTACTCCTATAATTCTACCTTTTTACTGCCTGTTTTGAACTGATTTTCGCTCTTTTTACTGGCTTTAACATGTACCTATTTCACTGCTCCTAATCTGCCTTTTTACTCCTCCTTTTCTTTTGCTCCCAGCTCAGCTTATTTTGCCCCTTTTTCGTTTATTGTCCGCGCGAATTGCGTTAGATTTCGTTCAGCTGGATGGAAAGCTTGACCGAGTGAAAGGCTGGTTACTGTCGAGGCCTATCGGACGGCAGACCTGGTCTCTCGCCTGGTGCCAGTGTTGCGTTGCGAAACGGAGGTACAGCCCATCGATCAAGAGGGCTGTCTTGCGCACCGTGCTAAGCGCTAGAAACTCGGATTGAAATTGCTTCCATCGACCTGATGGCTTCTCTTCTGTTCCTCTTTTCTTCTTTTCGCCAACTTGTCTTACATTTTCTTGCGAAGTTTGCTTTGGGCGAAGTGCGTTTGGACACAAAACGGTGTAATCCACTCCCAGGTGTTCTATTTAGATCGTTTCTTTACTACAAAGATTGGCTTTGTTATCGAACCAAGGCTTTGAGTCGAAACAAGGAAACAGAAAGCGGAAGAGTCTGTTTTCTGTTAAATGCGAAGCAATGTACACAGCCGAACTTGAACGCGCCAAGTGCAAATGAACATCGAACATTTTCCACGTCTTCAGGCACTTCCAGCTCATTTCAAAACTTTGGTGACAAATTTACAAGTTCCTCGGGATCTGTGAAGGTTCATAACGCAGTGCCTGTCTGGGTCTCCTATCAGCGTTCTTTTCGGCTGTTTGGCCGGAGTGGACAGTTAGACAGGAGAAACGCTAGCGTCTGCGCGAAAAAGAAGTGATCTTCCACGTCATGCTGAACATATACGGCTTCTTCTGTTTGAATAAATGAACTAATAAATGGCAGATGTAAGAACGGAGCTGAAGCCAGCACGCACGTTACAGCTACGAGGTGAAATGCGTGTGGACAATGTCACACTTCACTCGAGCGCAAAGTAGGGCGTGACGTAATCTGGAAGCGTATTACAATGTTGTGAACATGATGTGTGTGTGTGTGTGCGTGTGTGTGTGCGTGTGTGTGTGTGTGTGTGTGTGTGTGTGTGCGTTCGTGTGTGTGTGTGTGTGTGTGTGTGTGCGTTCGTGTGTGTGTGTGTGTGTGTGTGTGTGCGTGTGCGTGTGTGCGTGTGCGTGTGCGTGTGCGCGTGTGCGTGTGCGTGTGCGTGTGCGCGTGTGCGTGTGCGTGCGCGCGCGCGTGCGTGAAATAAAGCTTCTAATGCTAAGAATTGTGTTGATAGATAATTATTCCCCGCCTTTTTCAAGCAGCAGGTATGCCGTGCTCTTTAGCTCATGCTGGTACTTCAATACACACAGGCAAGATAATAACGTCGCACAGTTTTCAAGAAAAACTTTTGCATCGATGATGGCACATATTCAGTAGCCATTGGCTGGGTTGTATTCGTGTTCATTCTCAAGTTTGAAAGCCTGCTCCGCATAGACTTTGGCTGAATATGCAGAAAAAAAGGAAAACTACAGCAAGAATTCGACGCAAATTGTAATTGTGTGGTGTCAAATTAAAAATCACCTACACATGTTGCTTTCATCAAGCACTGTTCTGATTTTTGAGGGCACCTTGCCTATAGCGATAGAACACTTTGCCATTCGCCAAACCCTGAGCTGCTCTGTTTACACTATTAATTTTAATTCGGCTATTACCCATTTTCCCTTTGTATATCTCCTTCCTTTTCCATTAGTTCAGAGCAGCACACCGATACCTTCTTCCGGTTAATGTCCTCTCTTTTCCTTCTTCACCCTCTATTTCTCTTCCTGTAGTCTCTAACTGTTATCATCGAGATGATGAGATGCATCGTTTTCATGTGCGACCTAATGCTGCCTGAAAGCAAACAAACTACATATTTTATCGCGCTCGGTACATCCCGAAGCTTAATTTCCGGTTCGCGGTGCGTGTCTATGCCTTGAGGGAAGATGCCGCCGCCGTTAGCAATACTGCTGTGTCACAGTCATTCGGCACTCAATACTTTTTATTGAGCCTACAGCCGTCAATTGGGGGATGGTGAAGCGACATGCCCCCAGAAAAATGGTGCCTGCTCTACAGAGAAACTAAAAGCACCAAGGGCCGTTGCGAGCTACGCGGGCATAACGATGCACCCACTGTTCCAGCTATGCTGCCTGAGTCAGGAAATGCCAGAACTGCACGAGTGAGTTACAATGATAGCCATGGGAGCCACACATCCAGCAGATGCTTCTATTTACTAGTGCATGCCGGCAGGAAAACACTATTACACGAATGCATACGCTGTTGCTTCTCCCGTTGCTTGGTTCATAGCCTTGCATCGGCTGCTTAACGACCTGCGTCGTGAAAAGAATGGTCAGTCGGAATGCTTCTGTGCCGAGAGATAAGAAGTAAATAGTAAAAAGCTATCTTTTGCACAAAACACTGCGTCGTTTTTACTGGCCTCTAAACAAATTATGTCAATACATGAAACGTACAGATTACGCCATGTAAAAGAAGGCATGACTTGTTCACCAGCCACAGAAAATCGAGGAAAATAGATAGAAAGCAGCTCGGAATGTCGCAAGGGTAGTTTTATGCAGCACATTACAAACTGCGGACCGAGTGTTCTTGTCGAGCGGAAACTAATACTTGTTTGAAGGTATTTCTATTTTTTTTTTTCAGAAAGGAACGTGATAACAGGTTCCTCTTTGCGTCTCCTCTTGTGACATGCAACGCTGATCCATTATTGCTGCACTTTATTCACAACACGGACGGTAGATTGTCACGTTTGAGGCGCTGTAATTTCATCAGTGGTATGCCGAGGCTCTTCACCAGTCCGAAACTTATCATGCATTCGCTGTCGGCAAAGTGGTCCGAGCAAAGGAAATCGCGCTCCCACGTTGGTCGCTACTGCTCGGCCAGCGTATCCGTAACAATCTGAGCTTGGTATCCTTTGGGAAAGGAGTGAGGAGTCTATCAGCCCAACGCACTGTTGCTACAGCCTTGAGCCGAGCAGTACCTCGGTAGAGCTACTACTTGTGCCATTTAGTATATCATCCTTACGCTTCGTTAAGCGCTATCGGCATACAAGGAAAAGACATACACGACGAAGCGCTACTAGCCCCTATTAGTAGCGGGTATAAACATGGGTATAAACAACTGTTTACAACCATGTCCCTTTCCAGAAATTAACATTTACTTGTAACGCTTCCTCTGTGTGTCCGTTCATCTCCTTGCATGCAGCTAGCGCTTTCCGAAATTTGGTTTGGTTTATGGGGTTTAACGTCCCAAAGCGACTGAGGCTATGAGAGACGCCGTAGTGAAGGGCTCCGGAAATTTCGACCACCTGGGGTTCTTTAACGTGCACTGACATCGCACAGTACACGGGCCTCTAGAATTTCTCCTCCAAAGAAATTCCAGCCGCCGCGGCCGGGATCGAACCTGCGTCTTCTGGGGCAGCAGCCGAGCACCATAGCCACTGAGCCACCGCGGCGGCCAAAATTTACCATACATCGGTATCCGGCTTCCCTGCTCGGAGAGATACATGCGGGAGATTCTAACGCAGGAGACTAAAGGTATGAGTAATCGTATCAAGCAACGATGCTATCCGCCTTCCACACACGTGGACAGATGCTAATACGCGGCTGGAGCAGGGGTGCTCCGTAGCTGGCACCAGGCGGCATGGAACCACGTGACGTCACAATTGGCGAGTGGCTGTCGTTTCAGGCGCCGCCGCCAAGTGCGCCGGTTAAACAATAAAAATGACCGAAAATGGGCTTGCCGCTTATATCCAGAAAGGAAAAAAATTCAGGGGCACTTTGACTGTCTAAAGTGCGTAGAGGCGAAAGCGTTTTCCGGACCACTTTGACTGCTTCTGTGGCACTGGTGGCGTCACATGTAATTGAGTACTAATTACTAAGTGACGACAAATCACTAATTAATGGTTAATTACTGATTTGTACCCGAATACTAATTAACTGCTAATTAATGACGCTTAAGCTTCGCGTTTAGGAGTGGAGCGCGACAGCGTGTTGTAGCGCTGCCAGGGAGTCCACGGAAAGCCACCACCCGCTCGGCGCGATGCCTTGCCCTTTGAACGCTTTTTGAGGGAAGGAAATGGTGCAGTAATTCTCTGTCATCTCGGTGGACACCTGAACCGCACCGTAGAGGAAGGGAGAAAGTGGGAGTGGAAGAAGAAAGACAAAGATGGCCCGTAAGGAAGAACATGAAAATTGTATTTGAGGAAAGGAAATTACGCAGTAACTGTCTCACATATCTCGGTGGACACCCGTCAAAATTCAGGGGGGCACTTTTTTTACCTAAAGTGCGGTCACGGATGTGTGGTTAAGATGTTAAGCTTCGCCTCTAAGAGTGGAACGCGACAGCGTCTTGCAACGCTTCCAGGAGTCCATAGAACGCCATCGCCCATTCGGTTGTATGCCTCGCTCGTCGGTAAATTGGTTTTTGAGGAAAGGAAAGGTATCTGTCCCTCATATCTCGGTGGACACCTAAACCTCGCCGGAAGGGAAGGGAGGAGGATGGGTGTGAGCGAAGACACCGTATTCACTAGACGCACCTTTGTTCTTCCCAAACCATCAAGCTGGCATGGCGGAGTGGATAGCATGCTCGTCTCACACTCCGAAGACCGGGGTTCGATTCCCGAGCTCGACCAATTTCTTACTCGGTTTTATTTATTTATATGGCCTGACTAGAAATGTTAATTATGCTAACTGAGTAATTAAGCAATTAACTAAGCTCAGTCCCACTTACTTGGAGCATCACTATACGATCCCTTCAATTGGTTGCCTGGTTACTAGCCAAAGTACAATTGGCCCCGTTTGAAATTCGCGCACTGTGACGTCACGACCGTTTTGACCAACTGAAAAGCGTGACATTTCTGTCGACAACTGCTGCTTACTACGATGAGACATTAAAGGCTTTCGCCTTAAAAAAACTAAGTTGTTTAGCAAATGATTAAAGCGCTATCTTTTAGTTGAATATAGAAATGCAGCAGAAAATATCAGTGCAGTATACATTTAACCAACATATAAATTGCAGTACACGAGTGTTTTCTCATTTTGCACCCATACCATCCAGTCCATCGTGGTCACCAACTGCAGCCGCAAAAGCATTCTTAACATCAAAATGCCTTCCTTACTACAGCCGCTGCCAACAGAAAGAAAGGAGAGACGACGATAATGTAGCCGCTCCCGAAATCAGAGCCAAGTAATCAAATTCTGATGAAATCTTAACTCTGAACTGTGCATCCAGTATCGCTCAGGGCCGTGATAGCAAGCCTACATTCGGTAATTTGAATACTGTGATGTTCGAAAGACACGTCTACTTTATCCCGAACAATGATCTTCTCAAGAGAGGTTGTTCCTGGTAAACTGCTTCGTGTATTCATCCCATTTCTTTTTTTCTTAGCAAAAGTTTCTTTCTAACACCGAACCGGTGCACGACACTCCTAGTTAGCGACGCGGCTGACTAGTACGACGCAACGCCACTGACCATTATCTGCTATCCAAAGAGCGGCGGTCAGTGCGCCTGGAAAACTTCGTCTTTCGACAGTACGTGCTACATGCTGCCGTGTTTCCTCGGGCAGACTGGTTTGCCGTGTAATTGCTTTGCGCTCAGTAATAGCGCTGGCACAAAAACTACAAAGGGGACAACAATGGTTGCCGCGACGTCCGTTCGCGTGTTTTCGGGTCATGCGCATCCGTCGGTCCGTACCCGCCGCAAACGCAATTCGCAGCATCACGAGCAGCACCAACATCAGTGCGCGCAGCATCCGTGCATGGTAAACTAGGCCATGCGTTTTCTTTTAGTGAGGCCCTTTAGCAGAAGAATTGCAGGGAGGAACATGGGGTTCTTACCTCATTTCCGGCGGCCCTCTCTACTCTCAGCGCATGAACAGTTAGACATGTGGTCGTGTGGAGGGTGAGCGGTCACCTCTTCCCTTCACTCCCTTCCTCTCCCCTCCCTCGTCCTTGTCCTTTGTCTATCTCTCTTGCAATGCACGCGAAGCGAGATTTGCGTCATGGGGTCTCGGCTGAAGAACGACGCGAAGGGAGAGGGTCCTGCTCGAACAAGCCTCCTCTCCCCTTCTTTTGCTTTCTTAACTCATTTACAGAAGCCTAAACTGTGGTTGGGGCGGGGGGGGGGAGGGGGGGGGGGGGGTTCGAGAAGTCGTTTCCTCCTCTTTCCCCTCTCTCTCTTCTCATTCATGGGAAACTAGTCGTCTTTCGTTGGGCCCGGACCGAGGAATTGCATGCGGTGAGAGGGGCCATTAGCCTTCTCTTGGCTCTCTCCTCTTTTCCCCTTCCTCCTCCGCTTCTTCCCCTTCTGCATGCGCCTGAGCCATGTTGCTGGCATTGCCGCCGCGCACTCGGAGATGATAGCCGGGCGATGTAATTAAGGTCCTCCCGATGCCTGGCTGGCGCGCTCCGGGCATCGCTGATGGCTCCCCTGAGCGACGGCGGCTCGGAGCTGCGGCGTCTCATTAAAGATGCAAGCCCCGCCGACGAGAGAGCAGCGGGGAGAAGGAAAACAAGCGCACACGCATCGCGCGTGCGTCGCAATATGGGCGGCCCGTTTTGATGAAGTGCCTGCGCGCAAACGGGCTTCGATAAATTTCCTTCTGGCATCTCCCCCTCCCCCCGCCATCTACAACACCCGTTTCCCTCGTACGCGGCGTGCTTAGCGATAAAATAAACACTGTTTGCGGCCATTGCGATGCTCCCTGGTGGTGCGCTAACGGCCGGTTTCGGAGCAATGATTGTTTTTTTTTTTTGCATTGTCTTCTGCTTTCAATTTGCGTCGCAAGCATTAGCGGTGTAGCTGGATGGGTGTACACCAGCAGAGAGCGTACAGAGCGATATTTTTTTTTCTGTTTCGTGTCTCCGAGCCTGCTTAACAGGACGTCCCTGCTCCGAGTTTGTTAAATGTACAAACGAAGTAGAGTCAGTCGGAAGAGTACAGATGAGCGGGTGCACTGAAACATAGTAGCCACCGCGGTAATTCCATGTGAGCATGCAATGTTAGACGTGCAGAGAAAGATATTAACTCCTGCCACCTTTGCAAGCGCTGGACCCCTTTTCTTTACTACTTGTCGTTCACGTGTTCACGTTCTAAGCTATGGAGGAATGAATACGTATCAAATCGCCGCAGCTCTCTATTTACTTATTTATCGAATACTGCATATGTAGGACTCGTCGAATCAGCAGTGGGGACATACACACACAAAAAAGAAATCATCAGTGAATATGTGGTTTGGGGGACACGAGGAAATCATATCACATACAAACACCAATGCATTAATCTGCATACCAATATGTCGGAGATGTGCCGTTCTGTTCAGCCTAAGAAATGTGTTTCTGAACATGGAGCTTTTTGCGGACACGCGTATCTGAACTTTATATTTGCTTTTCAAGCTGATGTTGATGTGTCTGGCGTCGTCTTGCTCTGTTCGAAAGCCATGAATAATGACACTCATTTCTAACGGTTATTTTCTTGTACACGAATGAAGTATCACCTGAAGCAGATGAAGATTCTGGGTTGTACGGCGACGCATTCATAGTAGTAGTAAGTCTGACCTGACTGAAAACTAGATGGCGCCATTAATATACTGTCACGTGATGACCCCGCGACCACCGAGAATGGAATGAAGTGCGAAACTGCCGATCAATGATAGCGCATCATCTGGGATCATGAGATTGAGGTGAGTGGTGCAGCTACCGTCGTTACTTCTAGCCGACTATAGATAGGATTAGGGTGCGGGCGTCCTAAGGCGTGTCAGAAAAAGATTAAGTCCTAGTGTTGGTCGGGAATGAAAATATATTCTGCAGGCACAAAAGCAACAAGTCTAATGCATGGTACTGCTGCAAGTGCGAAGGTAGGATCCTAGGGCAATAAATCTAAGATTTATATTTTTACTTATCTTTTTCTTTCGGCTGGCTGAACCCTCTTTCTATGGACTCCCTCCCAAAAATTCCCTCCTTTACACACAGTAGCATGTCGGACGTTTTCACGCGCTAAAACGACTATATCTCTGTTTCAAGCTCAGGCAGGGCAAGAAGGCTCGCGTTCTTTTTTTTTTTAATATCGGCTACCTAGCCCACCAAGTTCCACATGACACAGCGGGAAAGAAATCAAGCGCGTTCAGCCTCAAGCTGTAAATCCTCGTTTGTGTTTGCGCAGTGCACCTGACAACTCCTAATAAACGCAAGAAAAATGTCTTCTCCCACCTCAGCTCAAAAAGCGCAGTTCCAAGAAGTGTCAGAAAAGATGTGGCCGTAGGTATTAACTTGGCCACAGGCTGTTGTAGTCAGCAGGATGTCACCACAGCGCAGAGAACTCCCGCGTTTCATTCATTACCCCCCTCGACATTAATCTCCACTGTGACCCGTAACCATTACTCGGCAGCAGATGATAAAAAATATGACAATCATAAAGAAGAAATGAAACAAAAGCAATCCTTGCTTGTTTCGACGCTGTTCTGGCAAGCAACCCAGCAGGATCGGACACTAGCTTCTCGGTTCGACTATAAGCAGAGCGTGCCGGTACTAGAACGTCTTTCCGATCCATTCATCTTGATAAGGTCCAGTCCCAAGAGGAAGGAGCGAGGGGAATGGACCGTGGCGTTGGGAGGGAAGGGAAAGATGTGACGACGGCCATTTTAGCTCCTTCATCTTCTCCACTTTCTGTTTCTTTTTTCTTTTTGTCCTCTTCCGGTGAAGCGCAGCACCATCACCCGCCGCCATGTTGACGCCCGCGTTCATCGTCGTCGTCATCGTCGATGCCGCGAGGAGGCGCAGCGAGCGCGCCCGCCGGGACGACGACGACGACGACGACCCTTCTTGACTGATGCGATCGCGACGTGGCCGAAACGCAAGCCGCGCCGCCAGAGAGTCTCGCTGGCTGCCGCTGCCGACACCGATGCTCGTGAAAAGGGCGCGCGCCGGCGGCCGGAACTCCTTCGATCAGAGTGAATGCGCTCGCGACACGGATTATGGCTGATCGCAGCTGAGGAGCCATTAATCTTGGCCAGAGCCTCCAGCCGTGCTCGCTGGCTGCCCGCTGTCGCAGACGACACCGACGAGCAGCACGGCTTCCTTTTCTCGCATCGATGCACGCCACAAACCCGTATCTTGTCTCGTCTTGTCTTGTCTTTCCCGGCTTGGCTTGACTCTCTACGTTAGCTTCTTCTCTCGGCCGTACCCGCCTTGCTGCTCGCTCCCAATCAACAGAGTTGCTGGCTCGCCGGGAATGAATAGAGGGTCAGTTTGTCGCCTACGGCTTTCCTGTGTTTTCTTTTTTCTGTTTTTCTTCACTCACACTCTGTATAGAAATTGGCGAATCGTCGCCTCGCTGAGGCTGGGGTGATTTTCGCCGCTCTCTCTGTAATGCGACGCTCTCTTGGAGTTATATATCAATACATTGCCATGTATATTTCTTCCGGGGTGCTGTTGGTGCCGTGCGTTCGTGCTCTTAATAAATGACAGTCAGAAGACAAGTGCTGTCCCCTTTCGGACCGAAATGAAGCGCTTTACCGACGGGACGTGCAGTAATGACTGCAACTGATCATTTTCGTGATACACGTCTCAATACAGCCGGAAATACGACGCTCGTAACAACGTCCATGATTTATAGCCAAGACAAACCAATGCCAGAATGCGTATTGTCCGCTTCGAAAGAGTCAGTGTATCATTACCCTTTCGAACACTGAGAAAAAGATATTCCTTGATGCGAGAGCTGTTCCAAAACCAACGCGCATTTGTTTGCGCAGTGGGGCAGTACGCTTAAACAAGAAGCGAGCCGCTGTGGTCTCTGTCCAAGCGGATCTCGCGAATAAAATGCCAGTCGAGACTTTGCTCGAGCCTTCGGTAACAAATAACGACCCTCATTTCTATTTGCGCAGTGACTCAAAACGAACTGCGTATCACGCGGGAAACGCTAACTTTATCTCGTTGTGCTAACCCGCCGCGCAACCTTTCAATGGAATTGAATGTGCAGTGCAGTGGTTCGTTCTTGGCACGCCGCTAGCTTTGCCCAGTGCCACAACCTTCACCCGATGGTTTTTCGATTGCGACTGCTACGTCCTGCGTGTGAGCTAATATTTGTTTGCAGTATGCTTCCCTGCGAGTTCTACACGAGGCGTTTTTTAATGCGGCATTCCTCGTTAAACCTTTTTTTCCTTGTATCCCCATTGCTCGCAGCCGCTAAAGTATGTTTTTGAAAACAAGGTCTGCGTCAACATTCTCTGCCGTCTCAACTACACTGTAATCCTCCGGCTTTTTTGTTTCGAAATATAGATTGCTGCCTTAGTTATATCTGGATTTTTCAGAAAAAAAAATTCTATTCTAAAACGATTTAACGTGCTTTTTCTAAAAGAGGTATTTTTTATTTTTTATTTCATTCAGGTGGGACGTGATTACGGCCGTTTTTTCTACTCAACCAAAACTTTTTTGATTATTAATATGAAATGTTACAGGTATTTCCTACTCTTGAGAAAAATAAACGCAGCATGTATTGCTGGTACTCTCACTTTTCGCAATTTGTTTATTCATTTATTTCAGAGGTACTGCAGCCCTCGAATGTAGCTACGGCCGTGAAAGATAAAACACTGAAATGCACTGCGTTAAAAGGGTGAACAGCTCGACCTGAAATTCCTGCTTTCTTTCTCCCCTCCCTCGCAGCTAACGTACGCCGACACGCACCCGATGTACACATTGGAGAACTACCCGAACTTTTTCCGGGTCGTGCCGTCCGAGTCCGTCTTCAACGAAGCCCGGCTCGCCCTGCTCAAGGAATACAAATGGACCAGGGTTGGAACGCTGTACCAGACCAACCCTCGATACGCACTGGTGAGTAACTCTCATATCTTCTCTCCAACTCTCGTGTTCTCTTCTCGTCGACAGGGTAGTTATCCCAAATTAGATGTAGCATGTAAGTAACTGTCTCACTTGCTTTGCTTACCGCTTGCTGACCGGGTAATCGTGTCACGAAACCTAAACTGCCTCTCTTAATCATGGACTTATTGAAGCGAAAGCTCCACTACGGGACCTCGTGCTTCGATCGCCGGGTTTCTAGTTTTGACCTTCAGCTGAGTTAGAGGTCAAACCATGTAAAAGAGAAAAATAAATTGAATAAATATTCATGACTGCGAGTCGAGCCCGTGGCTACGCGAACAGATCTCGTTTAAGGGCTTCTCAGCGAGACTACTAGGCTGGCACCTTTTTTTTCTCTTTCTTTCACGGTATTTAACTAGCGCCGCAGCCAACACACCTCGTGTTAAACTGCACCACACTCTCGCGATGATGATGATGATGATGATGATATCCTCAGGTTTAATGGCACACACCCACGGCGGGGGATTGGCCAGAGTGCATAGCGGATACAAACGCACAATCTGTGCATTGGAGAGCGTCGTCTTCATCAACTTTCATCTGCTCTGTCCCGCGGCACTGCCTGCTCACCGTCGTCTTCTATGTAGCACAAATCCGTCCTTTCGCTCCGATTCGAATGTGGTAAATATTCTGTCCAGTTTTTATCTTGTTTTAACTTCTTTATAACAGTGCAAAAGACAGGGACACAGATAGAAGAGACACACACACAGCGCTTTTTTCCATGATTCCAGCGCTATGCGTGCCTCTTCTATATGTGTTCCGGTCTTTTGCGCTGTTTTAAGGAATCGTGGACCACAAAGGCGCACGTCTACGGTTGTTTTAATTTATTAGTCGCAGTTTTCTTTCACACAGTAAAGAGTTGACGATCAACCATGATGCCATCGCTCTCGGCAGCGAACTGCAACTGCTTGTCAAGTGTGCCAAGACTTATGTGACATCAGCACTCTGTGCTGAGTCGCACTGCAGGTCGCAGCTGCTCCGTTAGCCGTAATGCCCATTTCGTAGCGGTTAACGTTTCGTCTTCACACGATTCAAACTTAAATGGGTCCCCGTACATTTTACAAAACGAAAGTTGGCTACGTTCTGAGCTGTTCCTTGGGATCAAAACACGACAAGGGGATCAACGAGCTCGTGGGCTCTCCGTTTGTATTTTTTAATGACTCACGAAGGATGCCCATATCGCGGCAGGGGTATAGCCACGCATCTCTATCGATTTAATAACCTAGCTTCAAGGCTCCTCTGTGCGACTTCTCGATCAGAGCACACTGCATAATATGCCACTTTAGTAAGATCGAAGCTAACTTGTTTTAACGTCAGTCGTTGATTTCTCATCAGGGCCCTCATTTCCAGAAAAGGATAGATAAAAAGGATCCTCTTTGCGACCTAATGTACAAAAAATCACTGAACCTCTTGCTATAATATTCGTTAAACTCAAACTGCTCTGTGTCCAAAAGCCTAATTTGCATGTAACAGAAATACATATTCGAGAATCAGTTTTGTTGTAATAGCACGCGCTCCGTATTGATATTGGTGGTCGACTGTAAACTCATATGTGGAGGACAAAGTGTGGATTATTAAAATTTTTACTCAATATTTTCATTTCGCGATGTGAAGTTCGAAGCCTCTTGCTTATCACTGCAGTCCATCTTTCACAACCTTCTACTCTCGTTCATTTTAGGCTTCTTGCGTGCATTTGTTGATAAGCTAATATTAGTTATCATTATGCTGCAGCTTTCTGAGGCGTGCATTCAAACGGTACAGAGCGTGGTCATCAGTGCTGCTTGAAGTAAACCAGTGCAGAAAAAAAAGAAGACAAATATTCGCTGCCTTGTTGGTGGAACTTTCATGGCGGTATACCGTCTGAGTAGAGATTAGGAACATTTAAGCCGCATCCTAGGAAGGATCGTGTATAAAATGCCGGAATTCAAAATTAGAAAAAAGAAGAGAGTGAAGGAAACGAAGCCACCTCACGATTGTCCGGTTCATGGGATCCCGAACGTAAACGCAGGAGAAGGAGAATGGAAGGAAAGGCGGGAGGTTAACAGGGAGAAGAAACCGGTTTGGAAGGAAATCGAAAAAAAAAAACATGGACAAAGACATTATTGGACAGGACGAGCGCTAACGCAACTCGTGCAGTCGTGTCTTTATCTTTCTATTGTGTTGCTTTTATGTGTAAGATAACCAACTAGCCCTTATCAAGCTCCTGCTGCAAGTGATCCCGATAACATAGAATACGATGGCGCTACTATGTCTACAATGGTTCCATCTTTTTGTTGCCTTTATCTTGAATGCTATGCAGTCATCTGTTCTCCGCCAGAGCGAGCCACAAGGTCCCAACTGAAGTTCTATATTTGCACGCATTTAACGGCCGAGAAGAGAAAAAGTTAAGTGAGCTTTTTTGCAGAACATGCCTGCCTAACAGGCAAAGCACGCTTTAGAGGCAGAAACTTGTTTGCTCTCGGAGGATGAACCGAATCTGCGTAGTGATTGATCGCTACATCAAAACAGCAAAACACGACGACAGAACATAAAAATACGCAAACAGCACACATGGGAAGCATCCTCGCGTGGCCTCAGGAGAGAGGTCTGGCGTTGACGGGCGCATAATGGAGTAGTGCATCGAGCTTCAGTCATCGGTGTTTACTTGTCTCGTTCCAATCTCTGTTCCTGGATGTCCAGAAAATGTTGCAGCCGCTAGCAGGATTGAAATTTGATAACAGATAGACATGTAGAAAATAGGAAAGGCACGAGCTTTAAAGTTTTTTCATCGTGGAAAGAGGTTTTCTGTAGCATCGATTTAAAAAGTGGTTACGTAGCTGCTTATCCCTGAGGGGTTTCTTGTTTTCTCTGCCCGTCGGTTGTTTTCATGCTTGTTTAACTCTTTTTAGGGTTTAGCTATTTGTGAACAAGATGTTGTTCCCTTGCTTTGCATCAAATGAAGTGAGTAGTATAGGACTTTGAACGTGCTATACGGTCTCGTCAGATTTAAGCAAAAGTACACTAATCGTTTATGAAAACAATTGTCACCCATTGCAACTCCTATCCAATTCATGGCTCATTCCTCACGTAGAACACTAGAACACGACGTACCTGAACGTTGTGCCTTTCCGGCCTTTTTGTAGATTGTTCTAAGTTTTCTTTTTTTTTTCTCATGTCCACCGAATTCTGCAACAATATTGACGGTTCTTTTCGTAGTTTGCCCCCTTGAAGTTTGCCAGTGCATTTTCTTTGCATTTTACGGCCTAATGGCTTCTTCCCCTTTGTATTACCGTTTTGTAACCAAGCCAGTCATGTATCTTGCCGGCGATAGCAGTATTTGCAAACTGATAAATGAAATAATAGATAAAAATATATTTAATGCATGTAACTATTCTTCAATGCTGGAAAAGCTATACAAGTAATAAGCAGCCAGTCGGAGCATTTCCCTTAAGAATATTTTGGCGCGCCCTGTGGAATATATCTTTCCCAGTTTAAACATGACAGCCTCAACTTCTCTCGCTTAGTTATTTAATTATGTAAACGACACAATTACAAATAACTTCATCATCAATCGTCCAAATCACGGCGTTTACTTTAGCTGTGATAGTGGAACACGGATTTGGACAAAATTGGTTGTTTTCGAAGACTGCTGAGAATGCAACGCGTATACAAGTTTTGAAAGGGTAAATAAATGATGGGTAGAACCGAAAGTACTCTGCATTTCCAGCTAAGATTTTTGTGTAGGGGTGGTGCGCGTTTTGAAACAACAACGATGAAGAAAAAAAAAACTTTCATTGCTGCGTACCCAGAGTGTGAGGAAAATAAATCTGGCCTCCATTTCTTTCGGTTTCCCAGAAGAAGTTAGAGTAAGAATCTGTCTGTCTTTCTCTCTCTCCCTCTCTCTCTCTCTGCGTGTGTGTGTGTGCGTGCGTGCGTGCGTGCGTGTGTGTGTGTGTGTGTGTGTGTGTGTGTGTGTGTGTGTGTGTGTGTGTGTGTGTGTGTGTGTGTGTGTGTGCGTGCGTGCGTGTGTGTGTGTGTGTGTGTGTGTGTGTGTGTGTTCGCATGTGAGAGAGGGAGAGGGAGAGGGGGGTCATGCAGCCGGAATGTAACGTATGAAAATTATTGAGGTCACTGCTGTTAGAAAGCCGAATGCTTACTTTCAGCCATAAGAGGCGATGCCGTGGTGATTGTCTCCGACACACGGGAATGAATATAACGTCGGATGTGCATCGCTACTTGCACTTAAGGTTATCTTCTGTCACCGATAGACTCCGCTGTCTTTCCCCTTCGCATTTTTCATCTCACATTTCATCTTTCAAGTTTTATTCTACGCTGCCAGCCATCTCTTCAAATTCGAAAAATGCCGTTGCCTGATACATCAAGTAATCATAAGGTAAAAGCAACATCCTTCTCCGTCTTCGCAAAGTTTATCTCGTTCAGATTTGCTCCGTAAAATTGCATTCTCGAACATGCTCATCCCGCCTTTCGCATTATTTTCTTTCTTGTTATCTTCGAGCCACTTATTTGTTTTCTCTACACCCCGCTCGCTAACATCCATTGGGCAATGCCAAGTTTATCATCAGCAGTAATGCACTGTTTTTTTTATTCTGTTTGCCATCTCCTTGAACATACTTATTTTTTTTACTTCTGCTCCTGGCATCATCGCGGAAAGAGGCTCGTTTGGGCGATTGCTCTCAAAGTATATAGGGAGCCACTCGGAGATGGCGGCTCGCTCGCTCGTTCGCCTGCTCTCGTGCCGACTCGCGCGTCCCCTCCTGCTAAGTTCCTCAATTCTGCCGAGGCAAGCGGGAATGTTGCGCGCCGTTCTCTCGAGAGTACTGTTGCTTCCTATCCCGTCGCCCTTTTGCCTCTTTCAGCGTTTATTCCCTTTTGTTTTCTTTTTTTTCCGGCACTTTTCGCCCGACTTGTTTGGCGATTCACGTTTGTTTCTTTGGCCGGCTGAATCCTGCGTTTCGTCTTGTATCGCGCGCTGGTCCATCTCTCGCTGCTTGGCGCATATGGTCTTTATGCTTCCGAGGCGCTCCGCTTTTAGATAGCAGGTGCGTTATGTTCACCTCTTCCTTTACATTTTTTTTTTCCTATCATTCCACCTTTTTTCTTCGTTGTGTATATGTTACGTTCGAAGCTATCATCATTGCCAAGTTGCAGGTTTCTCTTTTAAGCGGCCCCTTTTTTTTTTGAAGGCAGTTTCTGCCACCGCTTTTTGTTCGCCCTTTTCCCACCTACGTGTTTTCTTAATTCGGTATATAATGGAGCGAAACGCAGTTTTTCTTCGCCGCTATCGCACTGGTGAAAAGCTCTGCACCGAAGCGTTCGTTCTGCCTCTCTCAGCGAAGACACCTCCAGGGGCTGTCATCATATTCATATGCAGCAGCAGCGCTTCGCTATTATCTCTTTCGCCAGCAGATCAAAACCAAGCATAATTTCTAGATAACTTTCTCGCGCGCAGATCCTGTTTTCTTAACCAGTTCTTATCCCATTCCTACTGATTTCCCGCTGTTCCGTGTTCTCTAGGACTGCTGTTCGTGTTAGAAAATACACCTGGACGGATAATGTTCATTGTCAGAAGAATCGTTGCAGTTCAGATGCTAAACAAAAAGCCGAGTTCTTTGGTTACAAATACAACGTATGAGCGAAAAAACATCAAAAATGTAAGAGAAACTTCTTTTTATTCTTTTAGACTCTTTCACACAAAAAAAAATTTGTATATGTAATGAGCGCCTTTTTCATCCAGTGCAGTTGCAGCCGACGCTATCCTTGATCTCCTGACTAGTGCGTTAAGTTCTTTCAGCTGGTGGAATAAATGCAGCTACCTCCGTGCAATCAATTTTTTAATGCACTATCGCTTGATCCAACAGCTGCTTCAGAGTTTCAGTCTTCTCTAATTTAACAGCGACCTTTAAGGCGCTATTTTTAGCTGTATTCCTGGAAACTGCATTAACTTGTCAGTCCTCTCCATAGTAGGCGATACCCTTAACGCAAGCCAGGCTGGTCCCAGGGTAAGTATGGGGAAAAATAATTTCGCCTTTTATTTGCCTATAAGGTTGCTGTTGTTATTAGGAGAAAACTATTTTTTTCCTCAACTTTACTCTTGGTGTTTTTACAAATCCTATCCGCGTAGGCCAGCAAGAAAGTTTACTTCTCTTTAAATGGCATGACCTTTACACTGTTTAAGACGTTCACGTTGAAACAACGAGAACGCCTGATAAAATGTCATGGGGATCCTCATTTGCAGGTTGTGCCTTTTGCCTTGCCGAGAAATTCTCTCCCATGAAAATGACTGGGGTGCTCATCAGTGTTTGAATCTCGAGCAGACTACTACAAATACCTCACAAAATTGTTTCCTAGGCGCTTTTTATTCATTTCCTGGCTGAAAATTGTCGTTTCTAGCGGGCAATATGCATAGTGAGCTTACTCTTGGGAAATTCTTCGCTTGCACGTGTCAAGATGTAAAATCCAGTTCGTGGTCTCCATCGCGCTCGCTCTTCACGGCTCAGTAAAGGTTATCAGGAATATTTGAATAGTTCCATTCGAGAATTAACATGGAATTTTTGTTACTTCTTCAATTCTATGCAGGCTTAAAACTATCGCGAACATTGAGTTTCTTTTGTTTTAGTGCTTCGCCTCCATTTCGGCAGGCTTGTTAATGAGTCCTAGCAACTCGCTCAGTTTTCTGCCCTCTTGAACTTTTAGCTAAAGCCTTTATAGAAAAGCTGTCTCGATCCTTGTGATTTTTGTGCAGAGACGTCTCGACTGATAGTTATCGCAGCAAATTTGAAGGTATTTCGTCGCAGTTCTTATGTTCGAATTTCGTTTCCTTTCTCACGTTGAGGAAGATGAGATGAACAGGTTTTTTATTGTGTGCGTGATAAAATTGCCTCTTCTCGGTCCATTGCAAGTGCAGAAGTTTTTGGCTACCCTTGCGCCATATTGTTTTGTTATTGCTTTTTTATCCTGTTTGATTGCAGTTGGAAATTCCGAAAGACTAGTGTCATAAATGGAAGTAAAAGTACCTTGAAAGCTGGGAACGTCGGGGTGACGGAATCGCCCCGGTCTGTCATTCCGCGTGGGAAGAACCATCGACGAGATGATTAAAAACGCGCGCAAACACTCACGCAAGCTACGCAGTCGCCGAAGGAAAACAAGTCGGCAGTAACTGTTATGTACACAGTCTGATTGAAGGGGACGTCACCCAGGAAAGAGAATATGAAGCGGTTCCTCGCGCCCTGAATTGCCCTATGTCACCCGAGCGATCAGTGGGTTGCTCCTGTCGGAATTGACTGATTACAACGTAACCTTATCATCGAAGCGCGGGTATTTGAAAATGGCTCAGCTTACATCAGTGCTACTACTTTTCTCCCTGTTCGTCTTTTCTCTCAGTGGCAGTTTGCAGTTCTCTCGTTAAGGCCTCTCGTTACATCTGTACAGTGGATCAGGGTAGCAAGACTTGCCTGGAGGTGAGACTGCAAGATACTGTTGGTTACGTGTACAATAATGCTATGTACAGAAACGCTTCATTCCTTAGCGATTGCCGCCAATAACAAAACGCTATGCAATCGGCCGCTCCAGCTCTAGCCCTTCCTGCTGCTGAAAAACTGGCAGGAGAAGAATACATTTCCTACATGGGTACAGGCTTTCCTCTAGCCTGGCGCTGGGCTTCTTTGGCGTAAAATTCTTGGAAAATGGGTCTATTACCCCGCCTCGCCCAGGTGAAAAATACCTTGTGACATTGCGTTCTTTGACCACAAGTGTCATCAAAAAGTCAATATCATCATATATTTCATTTCTCTTCAACGTCAGTCCCAGTGCTGCAGGCGCGCGCGCAGCTGCCGGGTACTTGGCGCCATCTGGCACCGTGGAGGCGATTTGCGCATGCGCAGTGGCTGCGCGCTCCCAGTACTTTGGTACCGGTACCGGTGACACGGCACAAAATATGCTAAAGGTGTCTATTGCTGTCGGCGCTGTTATTGAGGCGGCAACGTTTAAAGGCTTACAGAAAAAAAAAAAAACGTGCTGTCGATTATAAAATTCGACCCGTGGCTATAGGGAAGCCGTCACCAAATCGGAAGTGATGCCACTTCTGTTAAAAAGATCAGCAGCTTTTAATGCTATCGCATTGCAATACAATGAAATTAAATTAAATGCAGCAAGATGTCCCGTCAATTTTTAAAGCTATAGCTTTAAGGCTCCCGTTCAGCGGGAGATGCGGTGTCCGGCCTTGAGTCCCAAAACTGTGGATTGGACGAAAAGATCTGGCGTCACGTGAGGAGCGGCAGAACTGACGAGTGATTAACATAAAAAACTGTGAACACAAGGCCTCTTCATGACTCAGATGTTATTACGACTTGTCAGTATATGAAGGAAATGAACTGTGTAGAAGAACATTTGGCTAATTAGTGAGGATTCGAATCCTTGATTCTTCGATTGCGAGTCATAGGCACCACCCCTAGGCCACGTAGGCACCCTTTTCTTTATTGCATGGAAACCGATCCCGCTGAGCTGCCTTCGTACGGCTTGGTTAAGACGCGGTTTTATATGTATATCGCGTGGTCTTTCAAATAACGTGGTAGTTTATGACGGTAAGCTAATGAGTAGGCGTGTTGTTAGAGAGCCACTGTTTAAAAGAGTGGTGGTTAAGTGAGTAGCTAACTGGATGTTGATGAGGGGTGAGTGCACGTGAATGGCTGTATCCTTGTGTCAAGTGACATTGGTGTATCATGTGATCTGGTAACATTAACAGAGCACGTGAGCTGGTAATATATGCTAATGAGTTCAAGTGGAGTCGCTCCCGGGACCCATTGAGGCTGTCGCCTCGTGCGCTTAAAGACGAAGCTTGTGCCCCTCAATTTTTTTCTGTCCTCGATGTCAGCGCCGATGTACGCCTTTAGCTATATCTCGCTTTATTTGTTTTCTCAAGCATTTCTTTGACGTTACTAATTTCGTATCCCCCATCATCTCAGCACTAATTCCTAAAATTCGACCAAAAGCATGTGCCATATCACTGCAAGACTATCAGTGGTTCGTTGCATCAGGCATTAAGGCTAGAAAAAATATTGATGAACGTAAAATCCACCAAATTTCTTGTTTGGAGGCCGCTTTAAGCCCCGAGCGATGACGTCGTGGGGATGTCCCATATAGGTCGGGAATGTTAAACTTCCATACATCCCTCTGGAACAAATATACGCAGCCATTTTCGGCGTGCTAACATAAAGCGGCACACAGTAGAATCCGCATGATAGCCGTAAGGGCCCAACATTCTGGCCACAGCTCCACTATTATGGGCGACCTCTTACGGTGGCCTCAAGAAGGATTGAAGAGTTCTTTTCTTATTTTTCTAATCCAGATAATAGCTTTACCTTTGAACTTAAGCAAAGCGCGCCTTTGAATTAGATATGAGTGGTAGAAAGTGCTGAGCCAACGTTTTTCCTTCTCTTGCGAAGTGACTCGCAGCATTTATTCCTAGCTTCGGAGCGTTTTCTTTTTATGGTTTTTCTCAAGAGGCTTTCGCATGATTTATTCGATTTCCTAATCTATGCGCCGAGGAACTGAAAGTAGCATGAGGTGCAAAAGGCACGGGCTTTTCCTGGAGCACCCCTCCCCCACCCCCCTCTTTCCCGTTTCCGCCCCCGACCTTCCACCATATCTCTCACGTTCTGTTTCCGCTGTTTCTTCCATGTGTCTTTTTGTTTTCCGCCCAGCGTTCGTCAGTAATCCACTTTGAAGACGGCAAAAGCCGGCGGGATTTATGAAGGAAGCGCGAAGGTCAGCTGCCTTGTTAGGCTTGCGCCATACAAACAGGCCATGCGCACTTTCACTTTCTGGGATTTATTTTTAGTTGCTACTCCGCTGTTTGTAATGTTAGCTGGAAATCGGAGGATTATTTTAATTCGCGGGGCCCTGTTGTGCGTGTGTGCAGTTTGGCCTGCGAGCGCGACGGAGCGGCTAGGGCTCTGCTGATTCAATCATCTTTGTGATGCATAAATTTGCCACCATAACCAAAATGTCTTCCTGTATGCCATGAGTCTGTTTCATATTTTCCCCAAGCTTTCTACGCAATACTCGTCAACGATTGCTCCCATCTTACCCGATTGCATTCTTGGAAAGCAAGCAGTACTGCACCAGAATTGCCCCGAAACAAGTGCGGTGCACTCGGACTCACGGTAGTGTATCCCGGTGTGCATCAGTGCAATTAATTCAATATATAATTGTGCACCGGTGCGCACCAGTGCGCACCGGTGGGGTTTATTGGAGATGCTATTTGACACAACAACGTGCACAACAAGCACATTAGTCATATTGCTCTCTTGCCGAGCTGCCCTTGCGGCATTATAATCGAATAATAATAATAATAATAATAATAATAATAATAATAATAATAATAATAATAATAATAATAATAATGATAATAATAATAATAATAATAATAATAATAATGATAATGATAATAATAATAATAATAATAATAATAATAATAATCCTTCTGTTTGAGCATTCGCTTTTGTTTGTTTTCGAGTTCTGCTCACAAACTGCAGCACGGCCCGTTGCTCGTTCAAGTCACCCTAGGCACATTCTTTGCATGCACAGTGCGTCGTGAGAAAAGGCCTGAAACGCACTGATACTCTTTGGCTGTTTGACATGTTGCCATCAGTGCATCTTACATGTGTGGATAAGTGAACAATCATGGATGAGTGAACAAAGCAGGGAACAGGGAATAAGGCCTTGATTAATGGATAAGCCATGTATCACTTGATAATGCTAGGGCTAGTGGATAAGGCTAGATCCAGTGGGCAAGACATGGAATAGTGTATAAGGCCAAGTAGGCGAACGCACGCGTGTAATTGCGCTGCTCAATGTAGTGCATTGTGGTGGAGGTAAATTTTCATAGGCGAATTGGTCGAAATATACAGGATAAATCTTCCCACCACCCGTTCAGCGTGCGCTGCTCAATTTTTAGGCAGCGCATAAGGTCCCCCTTGTGGGGCTTTTAATAGGGGAGATAAACATGCTCTCCCCCTATTAAGCGCGGCTGACACAGTTCAAAACCATCGGACCCCACCTCGTGGTCGTGTACGCTACCGAGCGCACGCCGACCACGGCGGGTCTTGCTCCGAGGGAACAAAGGAACGACACTCTGGCTGACACAAACGAGGCATTTATTGCTGCAACAACAATAACGCCAGCTAGCAACAAGATACACAAAGTAACCGAAGATGTCCGTCTCACCAGCAAGGTTATGAGTGAATGTTCGCCGACGCTAGGGCAAAGGATACTCCGTGGCCAGACGGGACGAGATGCGGGAGAACGTTCCTCCCCACGAGCTTCGCCATTCGCCCCGGCGGCGAAGAGCCGAGCGTCGCGCGTGAGCGTCAGCGCGCGTCCCAGGTCCCGAGCCGAAAAGGGACGCCTCCCCTGCGCGCAGCAATCGCGCCATCCGTGGCGCTCGTGCCGCTGTGACACCGGCGCCCTCCCTTGTTAGTTAAGGTAACTAACCAAACTAAGGAGGGTGCATCGCGTGAAAGAAAACCAAAAGGGGAAGACGAGGGGAAAAGTCCCCACACCCCATAATGAAAAGCTAGCCTCTTTAGCTCCATGAAGTTTTCACTTAATCTCTGTTTTCCTTCTTTTTTTTCAGTTCTGGGATTTTGCCGGGATTTTTTTAAATTTTCCGCGGGAAAATGGCCAAATTTAAACACATGCACCAGACATGGTCGCGTTGTGGCTGATTAATTTATTTATTGATATTTCAAAGGTCGTGATGTGGGATATTACAACGAAAGGTTACCCATGAGTAGAACAAGGCTTTGAATGAACAATTCTTTACTAAGGGTATGTTTCCCTGTCCCGCACTGTTGGCTTAACGTGAAGGAGCTAGCGAGGAGGAAAGGCGAGAGAGAGAGCGGCTGGTGCATCGCGCCGCGCTGAATGATCACCCCGCAGTGACGTTACGCATGACATCCGTACAACATGCAATAGCAACGGACCACGTTGAGTGGTCCGAACGAAGTGACATAAAAATGCCAGCATAGTGTCATCACACAGTATCATATGGCCCACCAAAAACGGCAATCGCTGAATCTTCTGTTACAGGTTTGTTTTAACCTGTTAATTTTTTTTTTTTTTTGCATGCGCTGACAAGTTTTAACCTTTGCGGAGCCCTCCCACTTAGTGATCGACAACGATTTTCGCAGAGCAAGTCGGAAGGAAATGTGGAAATTCTGGTACCTTCTGACCTCAGCGCCGCAACTACTTTTCCGCCATCTTGCGCCGTGATTTAAAACTAGCAGCCCGTTGCCCTGGCTAATTCTGTGTCTTGCCTCGTTCCTCGTACGCAGCCGCATAGCCGCCTGCTGACAGTGCTGGACACAGCCGACATCCAGATCGACGAGGTGCAGGGCATTGGAGAGGGAGACGACATCGAGCACGAACTGGAGAAGCTCAAGGTGAGACCAGCATCCAAGGAATGGAGGGCTGGGCAAGTTCGCAGACGGTCAAGCTGTTGACACCAGGAAGGAAACGTTGGAAAATGAGAATGAGTCAGCGGTACACTAACCCCAGTCTTTCTGCTTCGATCTCAGTGCCTGTAGCCGAGTACCCCTTTAACAAGGCAATATTGAGCCGGACATGCCAGGAGTCATACGTGTTGAGTACTGATGCCCTCGCGAATCTAAGCGAGGCTTCTCACAACTTCGAGAGGGATATGAAGAGAATAAGGATAACCTCTTGTTTTTGGTTCCTAATAAGCTGTCTGAGTTGTGTTCGGAAAGAGTACCAGAGAGGTGTCACCAAAAACAGCTCGCCACAAAGTCTGTTAGGTAGAAGAGTGGGATAGTTTTAAAAAAAGCCTTTAAAGGACACGGGTTTTACTGGAATCCAAGGCAGTAACGTTCCAGGGTGACCGCATAACAAGGCGTAAGTGCCGCAGGGAGCAAGAACCAAAGACCTTTAGCTGTGCACCCGCGTAACATCCAACGGTGCTGGACAAACCATGAGGCCAAAATATGCTGAGGAACTAGCGACTGTGTTTCATGACACCTGCGTGATGAATGTGATAGCAGCAACGCGCTAAACTTTTCACGGAAAAAGCAGAAAATAAGGCACAGCACAAAGCGACACCACCACGAACAACAAACGGGGCCCAGTTCTCGCACTTTGAGTATGATGAATGTGCACACACGCAATCATTTCGTTAGATAACCGTGTCTTAACGTCCTCGTAACGCTCTACCGAGCCACTATTGTCTTCGAATAAACAGAGCAGAAATGGCTCGAGTGCAGCCGCAATCCGCCTGAAAATGGAAGTACGACGCTAGAAGGCGCACCTCCCTTTCTGGGTTACTTGCGAAAACATTCCGTGACCCTCTTTCACGCGTCGCGCTATAGCTACACGCTACCGAGGGGAGACGGAAGATCCTGTGTCCTTTTTCGGCGTGGACGTGAGTGGAAGTCAAAAGCTGCGACTCGAAATCGAAAACTATTCTAAAGAAGGCACTACCGAGAAAAGCCCCGGCGGCAGAACGCCGCCGCTGCCGCTGCAACAACACGCTCTGAAAGATGGCCCGCCTCTCGGCGAGGACAACGCGTGCATTGAAAAACCGCCTCACCAGCGCGAGTGAAGTGAGCTTTTCTGCTCGAGTGCGCGGGATTGGGAACTCCGGGAAGAATGGGGCGGATGTGTGCAGACAAGTGGCAAGGCAAAAGGCGTGTCCAGAATACTAGGCGATTCCTGGCCTGCTGCCTAGGGGGAAAAAAAACTGTCACAGTACCGTAATGCCACGAATGCTGAATGCTGTCGATAGCGAACTAAGGGATATCGAGGCCGCGCCCAATGAAATGAAAGCCAGGCCTTGTCTTGCCTGCAGTTCAAGCAATAAATACGAGGTGCCCAAGCTAAATGTAACCAACCTCTTAAAAAACATGAAGGGCCCTAGCCAGTGAAACCAGCTGAGGGTTGCTCAGAGCCAGTCTGTAGTATTCTTTTCATTCTACAAAGTTTATTAGTTACGCCTTATTAGCCAACATTTTAATTATTATATGCTTTTTATATGCTTTTTTCTATATATATACAAGTATCACAACTGTCTCATTAGGCTTGGCTAGGTGCAGCCAACAGCAGAGATGCACGAGCAAAAAGTCGGGGTGGCACTTAAGCTCCGCCTTTAAAGGCGGGGCTTAAGAACCGCGACAGCGGTTCCTCTTGCCCTAGCAGACACGTACACAGTTTCTTCTTTCACAGTGAATATGGGAAAAGCAACTAGAAATACATTAACTACTTTAACCAAGCCGTACTAACGTGCCCGCGTGGCGTGGCGTGTCTGACTCTCCACATGAGGGTCAGGAGCTCCGTTCCTATGTAGACTACATTATTGAGATTACTAGGAATGCAGTGATAGGTCTGCTGCGCAGGAGCTTTAGAGGGGACGCTTTTAACGTGAGTCGTTGTCTGCTCCGTTTTTACATAATGGTGAGGAAGAAGAAGATGGCGGTCAACGGCCCATGCGCTTGGCGCGTTGCTCGCGGTTGAGGTCGCTGAAGATGCGATGCACCCCTGTTGTGGCTGGCGCCATTTTCGATCAATCCGAATTTTTCCGGCACGCCAACGGAACGCCAACACCGGCTTATCTGCGACACGAGGCCCTTACGCTGTCGTGTAGTATCAGACAGTGCCGCTACTCTGAGAGCTACTATGACGGCACACAGGGAGCAACGCTTATGCTTCTTTCCAACGTTTGCAGGAGAAAGATGTGCGAATCATCTTGGGCAACTTCGACGAGTTCTGGGCCCGGAAGGTCTTCTGTCAGGTGAGCGAGTGCGCAAGCGAGTTGGTGCGTGAGTGACTGGGTGTGAGAGGGCGAGTTAAGGAGAGAGGCGAGTGAGATGGAGTGAGTATAAGAGTGTGAGTGAGTGATGACTATGAGTGGGTGTATGAGGTGGTGTTTTTTTTATGGCACTGACCGCGCATTATGCGCAGCACAACTTCGAAGACTGCCTGATACAGCCCTAGAAAGAATGCCCGTAGTAGCGCAAATATGCTAAAGATAAATAAAACGCTAGCCGAGTTCGAGTATATATGCGTTTTCATGTACGCAGCGTGACAGCACGTGACTTTGACGATTCTTCCTTCCTTTCTCCCACCTTTGTTTCTTTCAATCTCTCCTTCATAGCCGGTTGCCAGTTTCATTTTTTAATAATGGTTTCTTCTTTCTTGCTCTGTTAATAGCCTTCCGTTCTTGTTCTGTCTCCTTCATTCTTTCATTCATTTTCTCTTCTTTCTTTCGAAGCTCTGCCCTCTTTTTGTTTCCATTCTTTCTTTCACTCCAACCGCGTCAATGTGAACGGAACTTTCCCGCACTCTCCCCACTACTGTGCCGTGCATGCAGGCCTTCAAGATGGGCATGTACGGCCGCAAGTACCAGTGGATCATCGTAGCCATGTACGCCGAGCGATGGTGGGAGACCCCGCAGCGTGACGTCTCATGCGACCCGGCGCAGATCGTCGAGGCCGTCGAAGGCTACATCGGTACCGACCTGCTTCCGCTAAGCACCAGCGAGAACATCACCGTCTCCGGCCTGGTGAGGGAAATCTCCGAATGAATCTTCGTTAGGAAGTGATGCTACTAATCGTTACTACGAATGCATCTTGGCCTTGTACACAACGCTAGCAGAAGTACATGTTTTTCTTCCCGTTTATCTTTGAACTCTTTAACATTCAGTCACGATAATTCGCAAAACACAGTTCTAATGCTGTGTACTCGTACAGCATTCTCTCTCTAACTGCCTGCACAAAGTTTGTGCATAAATTTTAAGTCAATACGTTCTCAGTAGCTGGTGCTTTCCGGTAAAAACGTTTGGCGTCGCTATGAGGAAGTTGCATGAAGAAAAAGGAGACGCAAATGTGAGGATGGATGGATGGAAACAAATTTATTAGATAAAAAAAGAGATGTCTTCCAGGATGGTCTCCTACTGGTCCAGGAGTCCACGGGCTTGCGCTTCACATAAAGCCCGGTCCATCAGCCAATCAGCCATTTCTGGCCGGTGGACTGAGGGGCCCGTAAAGCAGCCTCCCAAGAAAAATGAATGGGATTGAAAATAAAGGGGGGGGGTATTGCCTTTGAGGCTCTCCAATACCGGCTCTCCGATATTTGCTGCCCAAGCTTATCGACTGGATGTTTATCAGAAAAATACAGCAACCCTCACTGGCTACCCAATATTTCCCACCCAAGCTTATTCACTGGTTTTTCACCGCAAGCATCCAACCGCTCACTGGCAACCTAATATTTCCCACCCAAGCTTACCCGGCTGCTTGTTTATCGCATGCATTCAGGGACACTCATTAGCAGTTGCATTACTCGTTCCCCATTATGTGTTGTCGTCATACGTTGCTCGTGTTCGTGTTTCTTTCATGAAATTTTCCGCTGAGGCAATCAGCGACGTCGTAAAATATTTTTTCATTCTTATGATTAAGCGGCGCCTCGGTCAATTTCATGTGCCGCTAAAAAAATTTAAGCGCGGAAAGAGACGCCGTAGTTGTCTTAAACATTTATACAGACAAGCAGGTCACGCGTGCATATACACGCATGCATGCTGCCGTTGTGATATCGGGACAATTACTGCGAGTAATTTTCCCTCATTGACGATTAACGATGCTTTTCCGCGATTAGGCTACTCTCACAAAAGGCGGGTTTACTCTGGCCAGCCGCGGAAGTGGCGGGACAGGCTTAAATCGATTTGCTACGTTCCCTCCCCGGTTTCCCAGTGCTTCGGAAACCGTAACTAATTGCCCGGAATCGGTCGCGCGACGTTTGCGACTCTCTCCAGTGTGAAGGACTCGCAGTATGCGAGTCGCGAAGGCGACGGCACTTGCTCTGGTCGACTCTCGGCGGGCGCCGACCGACATCAAATGTTCACACAGGCTAGTCGAATTAGCGACTCGCTTCTGAGATTGCTAGCTCCGAATGAGAATTAGCGAGGGAGAATTGGCAGCTTGCGTGCCCTCTCCTCCTTCAGCCCGCACATGACGGCGTGAGCGAAAGAAGTAGTGACAATTCTCAAGCATTATGCGGCTTTGAAAGCCCAGAAATCTGTAGTGCGACACGACGAAGCCAGCGGTGCCTTTGTATGCGCCCGTGCTTGCGGTGGCGGCAAGTATATATCTGCAGCTACGTGCAGAGCGGCCTGCGAACTACGAATGGCGCTACAGGAAGTCTTCTTCCTCTTTCTGGCTGCCGTGACGTGTTCGTCGCACCATCTGACACGCTACCTCTACCACCACATTCGGAGAAAACGCCAAGGACACGTACGCGTCATCTGACGACGCTAGTGAGAGTAACCTAATTGCGAAATGCACATCGTTAATCGTCAAGCAGGGGAAACTACGCGCAGTTATCCTCCCGATATCGCAAAGGCAGCATGCACGTAAATGCACGCATGACCTGTTTTCTGCATAAATGTCGAAGACAACTTCGATATCTGTTGCCACATTTCAGCTTTTTCTTTTAAGCGGCACATAGAATTGAGATGCTGCTTAATCATAAGAATAGAAAAAATTACGACGTTGTTCCTCGGCGAAAAATTTCGAGAGGGAGACTCGAATATCTCGTTAAATATAGAAAATAACAGCATATGCAGCAGAAGGCGCAACGGGGCTGCCGTATAATTGAACAAGGCCGGGCGCCTAGAACGGGCGCGCGCGTGCAGCTGCCGCGCGCCTTCGTTTGAATTTCCTGGCCTAGCGAGAACCCCTCACGTGACGTGCTGTCATACCCCCGACGCCACAGGTTGGGTGAGGAGTTCTGCGACATTATGTCGCGTCGCAAGAAATCGGTCATCGAGCGAGTGCCCCAAAACGGTCGCTGGCGAATTGTTCGAGTGTTTACATCGATGTGCTCAGCAAACGTGAAAGACCAAATCTGAACATACGGGGATGTTTCCTTTCCGGAAACATCTCTTCTAAGACGGAAGTAGCGCCCTCTGCAACATGAATTTTGCTCTACTATTGCGATTTACACTCACCTTCTATCTATCTGGTATATTTTCTCGTTATATCAGGTAATAAATTTTATAAAAATGTACGTCACAACACGACGAATCGTTTGACACAATCCGAAATCCCCTGCGATAAACGGTTCGGTTGTAATGGCCGTCTGAAGCTAGGTGGATAGGTCGCTAGGTCCTCGGAATGTATTCGCTTACTGGAACCTGGTCCAGGAGCGTCATTTGTAAAATGTCGAGCGTGCGGCTAAATGAATGCAGTGCAGGCTGATTGAGCTGTTCATCGAGTAAATTCTGGCCGAAAATACAAACTTCCCAGTGGAAAAACACAACAGAAAATTTTCTGTCTTCACAACAGATCTCCTGTTATGTTTCTGGCCGTGAACTTGTAGTCACAACAGAATTTTTTTTTTGAACAAGAACAGAATTTTGCGTAGATACTACAGAAAAGCACTATTGAACTACGTACCACCGAAAAAAAGCTAAAGCACTGCAGCAAAATGTTACAGCACTTAAAAAATCTGTAGCAGTGACAAAGCTACGAAGCATTTTACCAGATTTTTTACGCGGTTCTGTCGCTTTTTTCTACTGGGTTACTTGAGTAAATTCTCCGTTAGTTTTCTTGCCCAATGGAGTGAACAGGTACCGGACAGATAACCACGCCCCCAGCGTGGACCACGGATCGATGAATTCTTCTTTGTACATCGCTAGCGGCTCCCACTCCTACAGTCGGCACGCTTCAAAGACTCTCCCCCTCCTCACCTTTATTTCTCTCGCAACCTCCACTGCCAGCTCCGCGCCAATTCTTTCTCGCCTTCGTGAAGGCAGAGTTCGTGACTTGCATACGCCGTTCCTGCCCATCTAATCAGAGTGCGCCGGTGCGAATGAAATGCAGAGAAGGGGAAAAACCTGCTGCTCGCCTGACAGAGTGTGTCCTGCACTTTCATCCGCGCTTTCCCCCTTCCACCCTTTCCGTTTCCTTATCTCGAAAAGGTCACAGAGCCAACGGACGATTTGAGAATGCGTCAGTGTCACAGCCGCCGGGCGTGCGGCACCCGAAAGAATTCTCCGGAGGCTCGACACATTTGTTTTTACAACTGGCGGGTAAACAAGATTTCTCTGTGTTTCTTTTTTTTTTTATCTCTTTCCTCCTTTTATTCCGTTTATGCCGTCATTTTTTTTTATCTCTACGCCCCTTATCAAAGCCACCGCTTATCGCTTATCGATGTTACGATCATCTTAGGTTGACCGGCACTAAACATGGAAGGAAAACTGCTTATTCATTACGTGCCATATGCCTCGCAGTAAGGACAGAAAGGAGACTGTCTTTATCTTCGTTTTCACCGAACTCACTCCTTTCGAAAATAATACCCTCAAGAACACCCTCTGGATGGTATATGATTGCATAACGTTCTCTGGCTCTGTAATCATAGAGTTTCTCAAAATTACCGAGAGGAAAAAGTGGCGCCACCGTCTATGTAAGTTTCTTACTAAGTATAGTTCCCACCTCAGAGTATGCCGGGAAGTAACCACTTCATATTCGGCTGGGCTCGTGTATGATTGAAAACGCGGAAGTTCTCCTAATAGATCGTGGTTTAATTTTTGAAAAAAAAAAAATAACCCATATGAATGTTTGGAACTACGCTGCTATAGGAATTAGGAAATATTTTTTGAGTTTTTCCTCAAGAAAGGCGGCGTCATTAAGACCGAATCCACATATTTACCACACACCAGCCAACCCAAACACTAACTGTCCAATTCCTAGCATCCCCTATGAGAATAAAGCACCGCATCGTCTCTTTTTTCCTCTTGGTTGGTGTATGAAAAGTTCTGTGGTGTAATCAATTACCATTGTCAAGAGCTTCGTAAATCCATCTTTTTCTAGCGAATAGTGGTGTTACACACCTCACGCATTAGCACAAACTGTAAAGAACACTACACAGAATGGTGTGCAGTGTTCGCTAAAAAAGATGAATAGAAAGCCATTACCAACTCGCCCAAATAAGTGTGTTAGCCTTTCCAAGAGGTTACCTAAACCTAGTTTTCAAAGAGCGCTGAAGAAACGAGAGATCCTTATAAATCTAACGCAACGACCACCATGTGGTAAGCCTGCATGGTTTAGAACTCGTGGTTCAAATGCTTACGTTCACTTCTTGCACGCGTTCAGAACCATGCCGCAAGTTTTATCACTTTGTCACCAATGAATGTAAATTTAGGCCTGGCACTATGTGCATCAAAACATAATTATGGTAGATAGTTTGCGTCGACACTATCTCTCTACAAAACTGGTGATGGTGTACCTAACTACCTTGAAGAGAGTGGGACGAGTATGCATTATTATCGCTATAGGATGGTTCCAAAATTTTGTGAGGTGTGCTGCCGGATTCATCAATAATGCATGGCCCTTTCCCAAATTCCGGGCTTCCCGCTCAGCTTATCCCCACGAGGAACAACCTTTGCTCACATAACGCAACACCCTTCACTACTGATTTAACAGGTGGACGTACTCAAAATCATACAGTAAACCCACCAAAACGGAGAAAACAGCCCTTAGGAAATTACTATTTACTAGTGTCCCAGCAGTCTTAATAAAATATCCCTAAATAATTTTAAAGTGAAATGCAAATTTTCTTACGAAAAGGCAGACGATTGCCTCATGGCATGCGCCAGCCAACACAACCTAAGAATGGACACAATCAGGAACCAGACTAGCAGTGAAAGGGCGCGATGAACAACTGTGACCTTGCGTGCCGACGAGTTTTGTGGCGAGGGTTTTAGTGGCAGCGGAGTTCAATGGCTTCTTGGCGTATAGGAAAGCCACCCACCGTTCCTGGCTCCACTCAGTAAAAGTTTCATCAATTCCCAATTACCTCACCGAATGAAATACATTTTCACATGTTATTACTACCTGCGAAACGAAATCTTTGTCCTGTGCAGTAATATTTAAATTAGTGTGAGCTTTGTTTTCTGTCATACTAAAGGGAGTAGTTGGCTTATTATGCAGATATTTGTTCTTTCTGGTCTGCACGCTAACTGCGACCCAAAAATGAATGCTCCTCTATTCGTTGATTCTTAATCATCATCAGCCTGACTACGCCCACTGCAGGACAAAAGCCTCTCCCATGTTGCTAAAGAACCACAGGTGGTCGAAATTTTTGGAGCCCTTCACTACGGCGACCCTCGTAGCCTGAGTCGCTTTGGGACATTAAGCCCACATAAACCAAACTGAATCAAGCCACTGTGTCCCGCAAATTTCTTAATCTTATCCGAAAACCTAACTTTCTGGCGCCCCCTGCTACGCTTGCCTTCTCTTGGAATCCACTCCGTTACCCTTAAGGACCAGCGGTAATCTTGCCTTCGCATTACATGCCCTGCCCAAGCCCATTCCTTCCTCTTGATTTCTATTAGGATGTGATTTACGCGCGCTTGTTCCCTCACTCACTCTGCCCGCTTCCGGTCTTTTAACGTTACGTCTATCATTTTTCTTTCCATAGCTCGCTGCGTTGTCCTTAACTTAAGCTGAACCCTTTTCGTTAGTCTACACGTTTCGGCCCCATAGGCGAGTACCCGTAAGATACGGCTGCTGTATATTTTTCTCTTGAGGAATATTGGTAAACTTGCAATCATGATCTGAGAGATGATGTTCTGCTCATTTCCCTATCGCCTGATTGATGTGTGAATATGGTCTATTGTGGAGTATTCTTTACGAAAGGCTGCCTGGTCATTTTGTTGATTGAAGTCTAGGGTTGCACTGACTCTATTAGCGATTACCCTTAGCTTGACTTGTTCTGTGCATACCTAAATATTCCTTTCATTAGAAGACTGTAGCTAACAGTCACCGAAAAAAAAAAAGAATGCATATGGGATAGCTTTTTAAATTTTGTAGGTTTTATCAATGGGAGATTAATAAAAGCAGAAGAAGAAACAAACACATGCCGTCGGTGAGATCCGAACCACGACTTCGCAATTTCGCGTCCGGTGCTCTGCCAACTGAGCTGCGGCGACGTTTGTCCAGTATGCTGCTTTCGTGGGTATTTCGGTGCAGTGTTACCGAACCTTGAGAGTGTTCACTAGTGCTACCTTTGTCCATAGCGGCCGACGTAGTACGTACTGTATTATCGCGAGTGCCACGTAGAAACATGATCGAACGGTGAGGGTGGAAGCTTTGCGTTAACTATCTTATGTTACCTGCAGTATCAAGACTGCCAGATTCGAGGCCCTCGATGAACTATGGTTGTTTTTCTTCTGCTTTTATTAATCTCCTATTGATCAAAACTACAAAATTAAAAAATGCATACTCTATGCTCCTTTGTTTTGATAACTGTTGGCTACCGTCATTTATGTCTTAACGCGCACGTCTTTCCATTCTCTTGTCTGCGGACTTTCCCTTAAAAAGCAACTACACCACTCTCTGGGGTTTCCGCGGTGTTTAAGAATTCAGATTTAAGTAAGCTGTAGGCAAAGCATGCCAAGTTTCTTTGCACTGGCATTAAAAAAAAAAGATGTAAAAGACGATTAAATTTTATGCTTCGCCTCTCTGCCCCAATCAAGAGCGAAGAACCTTGCTGTGACGTCACAGACGGTAAGGTTTTAAGTTGCCGCTGTTGTCAACCTTACTCCGCCGTGCGTCGTTGAATGCTCCTCAACAAAGCTGGGTGCGCTTTGCCTTCAAAGCAAGAGTTTCTGCGTTGAAAATATAACGGTATCGAAGATGACGTCATAATGCGCCCCTCACTTGGCTCTGTGCGCTGCGAAGTAGCTTGCGAAGAAGCTTGCGAAGAAGAAGCTGCGAAGGAGGCCGCGCTGATTTTAATCGGGAATTATGTCGACAATTCAAACGCTAGGCCAAAATGACTTTGCATGCTTTGTCTGCGAATTTCGCGCATTCCACGCTTTAAGCTCATCGAATGCTGAAACTTCTGCAGTTGCCCTTTAAGCCATGCTGTGACGGCGCTTCGGGCAATTATAAATAACTAAAAAATTAAAAAAAAAAGAACTGAAAAGATAGAAATTATCAGCCAGAGAGTCATTATTTATTTGTACGTTATGGGCAAGTTGAAAGACCTCCAGTAAAGTACGGCGACGAGATAAAGCGAGGGAATAAACTTCACTACGTGCTTTTTGATGAAAAAAAGATACTCCCATGGAGGAGCCCTGATCAGTCCAGGCCTCTACGCCTGCGAAATTCGCCACAGAACGCGTTCCAAAGGTTCGGGGCTATCGGGCTTCGTTATTCGGTGCAGAAAGAAGTGAACCGCTCTGCTACTTGGTTTGTTTGTTGCTTTGTCCCAGCTCGCCGACGTGCGTATTTCATCGACGTGCTCGCACGTGCTACTCCGTTAGCGCTTTGCGAAAGATCGCGCTCATTTAGACGTCGCCGGTCTCGTTCGGGGTATAAATGGGGCAGACGGGCGCAGTGCCCGGGCATGCGATAGATGGCGCCAAGTAGTCGCTTTATATGCTGATAAGGCCGGTGCTCGCAGCCGGCGGTTAGAAGACCTGCGCAGGCAGAGCGCTCTTCCGGCGTAATTCCCTGCAGCACGGTAGCATTCACTGAGGACAAATCAGATTTTTTTTATCTCAGTAAAATTCGATGGCTTGGCTTTTCGTAGCTCTGTCGCCTTCTGTTCAGCAGCAAAATACGTGTTCATGGAGCATAAACATGAATTTATGTGCGGAACACGTTTTCTCTCCACTAGACTCAAACTCGGGATGTCGAAGACGATGAGGTTTTTTATTATGGACTCAGTGACTGCTGGCTGCAAGTATATGGCACTGTGGTCTAACCTCAGAGATCTTCGTAGATTTGCTGACCCCATCGTAGTTTCCCTCCGAAAATGCCAGTGGCACCGGAAACTGTTTTTCATTTTTTCTCGTAACTTTAATTTATTATTTTTCCTCATAAGCTAGGCCTGTATCACCTCCGTCTATAAAGTACCTGACAGTGAATTCACCCATTTATGTATTTTTCAACTTCTTTTTATTTTCAACGGTGCAATAACTTTCTTCACGGTGGGAATTCGTACCCATTGGGAACGCAAGCCAGTATTTCTTGAGTTTCCACTCTTTTTCTTATTTTTCAGGATGTTTTGAACACCCAGAAAACAAACCATCAGAAAGTGTATATATTTGCACAGCCGTTTATGCAGCCGCACGTATACGTCCCGACACCTCTTGAAATAGAACTTCATTACCTGGCATACCCCCCCCCCCCCCCACCACACACACACACACAAATAAAAAGAAACAAATGCCCCAGATTACACAACCAGATGTTGGCAGTTATGCACGGTAATAGACAGAGCGCTTTGCCATTCTGGTTCCACACTGAGAAAATCACGTTTGCGGCTAATGTTCCAGTTTGATGCAGCAGGTGACGTTGCAATAACCCTTTTTTCACGCTGCAAGCACGACAACTTTAGTGCATAAAAACAAAAGGTGATCACTCCTCTATAACTGCTGTCTATTCTACGTCCTTCAGGGTAAGGACTTGTACGAAAACATATCTTCGCATGGAAAGCTTGTTGTCATATTTAAAAATATGTGCGTTAGCACTGCCTGCAAACCACTGCTATGCACGACTGAAAGTCGTGCTATGCTGTCTCTCAGCAGAAACTTTTCGTAACGCCAGGTCGGCTCGGAAGAGAAATAAAAAGTTATTGCAGTTCCAACAAAATATGCCTTGCGGTTCTCTGGCGGCAGTTTTCTCAATGCATGCATACATGCAGCCTACTAGACGCTGACGCGAATTCCCGGATGGTCAAATAGGTTTGCGGGCCAAATGTCATGCTTAAGTACTGCGTAGTGAATACGTGGTGTAATATCCGCAGTTATTTACCTAGCTCTTTGCAGCGACAGCTGGAAGAGTCGCCGGGCCGGTTTTGCGGCATTCGATATCCGCGACTTAAATCCGCAGCATCTTCGACGGCGTCTGATGATTCTTCGTCGGGCGTGAAGGTATCACGCTGGTGTCGAACCTATTATGCGCAGCCTTATTTCTTATTGAAATTGGGATCTGTGTACGCGTACATGATGCTCCAGGGCGCCACAAAAGTTTATCGCCAAAAAACTATTGGCGAGTCCTTAAATGTTCGTTTAGAGGGAATTAATCATCTGGCGTCCCACTATGGAGGGATCCGAACGGGCTCCGAATGCGTAAATTTTGAACAGATCCCGGATGGTTGATACTCTCTGTTATTCTGTGAGCTAGCGATGCGAAAAGACACTTATAAGAAAAAAAATATCTATCCGACGTGCCGATGTCTCTAGAAATCATAACAGGCAGTGACAGCTGTTGAAGCTACTGAAAGTCGTGACAGGCAACGGCAGCTCTGCAAGACATTGCCATCATTGCCAGGAAGAATTTGCAGGAAGTGACATCTGCACCAGGCAGTGACAACTGCGCCAAGCAGTAACGGCTGTTAAAGGCAATGACAGCTTTTAAAGGTAGTTAGTGCCGTACCAGTATGTGGCAGTCATTCCAGAAAGTAGCGGTCGTAGCAGGAAATAATAGCTATACCAGGCAATAACAGTCATACTACACTCCTCGCAAGACGCCTCAACCGGCATGACGCTCATGGTTATGGGCCAGGTTCACATCGGCTGCGTTATTAGTGAGAACCAAGTGAAGCGATCCGTATGGCGACTCCTTGTCGTAGGGTACGTTTTCCGCATGGCTCATTTCATTTCCATATGGATTTCGCATCTCTCCCGTATTCCTCGTCAGGGACTTGAGAAGTCTGCGCGGATTCTACAGAAAACGCGTACAGGAAGGTCGAAAGGCATACTGATTCTGCATGACGTCATAACATCATGTGGAAAGAACGCGTATAACAGGAACATGCAAACAATACAAAAAGCATAGGTTAAATGTGTGGATGTTCATAAATTTTGATATTATAGGGAAGCCGTAGTTTCATAAACCCGTATGCATGGTTTTCGGTCAAGGCGTAAAGAAGGCGACGTACCTCAGGATAAGTTCGCTTACAGATATTGGCGTATGGTGGTTTTCGGAACACCCCTGTCTCGTTCTGATTTAACTGAGCAGGCTGGCCCTGCTGCCTTCGAAACACTGCACGTATTTCGGCCACGGCGAAAAACTTATATACCCATCAGCTTCGCTACGTCAGCGCGCAAGAAAGGAGAGATGATTGGCTGACGGCGCGCCGTCTCCCTCCGTAGGCTGAGCAGCTCCGGCGGCGCCCAAGAAGGAATGCACACGCCCAGCGCCCCCGCGTTATGCAAACAGCGCGAGACGGCTGTGCGCTGAGCGGCGGAGGCCGACGGCGACGACAGCTGCATCCAAGTGCCTCGATTATCGTCGCCGCCATTCGCATCTATAGAAGAGCGCGCGAGAATTGCAGCACCCCGCCGTTGGAGAGGAGCGTCTATGGCTCGTGCAGAGGAGCGGGAGGTGAAGAGGGGACCCATACGTCGACGGCTTTGCGAAGAAATCTCGCCCTGTTTTCGCCCGCTTCTCTCCACCCATCCTGTTCCTTTTGTCAGCAATTCGCAGCCTTCGAATCGCCTTCGGTTTGCCTACTGAGTGTCTGTCTTTTGTTCCTGCGAGCGAATACGTTTGAAATAGAACTGTGACCAGCGATGCTTGCTCGTGATAACCGCACGAATTCTTTCAAAAATGGCGCTGTCATGTTTATGCAGGTAAAGAAAATGAAAAAGAAATAAGAACTTGGGTTTTTGCTCAATGAGAGAGACAAGCTATATTTCAAGTGAGCCGCCAGCTAGTCCAGAAAAAGACACAGCAGAGTCGTTACAATTGATAACTAACTTTCGTCAGTGGCCCATAAAAAAGTTCCACCTCCAGTGCCTTCCATGAGCAATAAAAAGGACAACTTCCGGTCTCTATTACAGGGCGCCGCTTATTCCTCAACTTTTCTCTTGCAAAATTTTGAATCTGTGCTTAGCATAATATGAATGGAACACTTAACAAGGCCTAAAAAATATGCATTGGTGTCAACGATTGAGGATAACTCAAAATTCGGGGGAGTGCGCCGAATCGAATCTTTAAAATAAGCCGCACAGAAAGAAAAACATTTTTTTTTTCGTATCTTTGGTCTGTTCCTTTTGTATTATGGCTCTAGGTCGTTTTAAAGTCTGTGAATAAGCTTCATCATTAACATCGTCATCGTCCTGACTACGCGGCGCCACTGCAATATAAAGGCATCTCATATCTCTCCTATTAACTCTTTCCTGTGCCATCTGCAGCCGCCCTAACAACGCAAACTTGTTAATCCCATCCGTTCACCTAAATTTCGGCCGCACCCTTCTGCTCTTGCCTTCTCTTGACACGCAGACCGTTACTCTTAACTTTCAGCGGTTATATTATCATCACATTATATGCCCTACCCAAGACCATTTCTTCTTTATTTCGACTAGGAAGTATGGTGTCCCCCAGGGCTCCGTTTTAGGGCCCACATTATTCTTAATTTGCATAAATGACATTTCCACTGATATGACGCCTACGCTGAGGCTTTTTGCCGATGATCTAGTTATCTGTCGCTCCTTAGATTATTATGCTGGTTGCCTGAAGTTGCACTCTAATCTGCAGAAACTGGAGGAATAATGCCGAGCTTGGCAGGTGACCACTAACACAAAAAAGCTAACCTCATAAGATTTAGTAAGCGCGTCCAACTATTGTTCTGTAAGTACACAATTAACATCAAAGTGATAAAATCAGTAGACTCTTATAAGTACTTGGGTGTCTACGTAACCACGTACTTATCATGCACTGTTCGCATCGAAAACATGCTGGCCAGCACCTACAGAACACTCGGATTCATTTGTCGCCCGTTTGATAAAGCAAACAGGAACAAAAAGCTTCTTGCTTATCCTGCATTAGTCCGCTAAAAATTAGTCTATGCATCGTTCATATGGATTCCACACCATGTATATCTTATTAACAAGCTAGAAAGTGCAACACGCGTGTTTAGAATGGAGACGCCAATACGAAATTATAAAACGCAGAGAAGAAAAATAAAATGGCGGCGCAATAATTGGAGCTTGGGTTACGATGAGGTACAATTTTGCGAGCATTTCGGTTGCATCCAGGCAGCAAGTACAGCGACCAGCCAATATTATTGCCCTATTTTTTCAATTAAAACGAAATAAAGCTATATATGGCGCCCTGTCCCTACCTGGAAGAAAAAAGTCTCCCGCGCCAACACATGGTCATCGACGCTGCGAGTGTCTTGCCAATCTGCACTTTCTGCATCCAAAGCTGCCTTCTCTTCGGGCTGTTAGCAGTGGTTAAGAATACAGAAATACGCATCCAGATACACTGGACCCAAGACGATGCTGCGAACGCTGAACAGGAAAAAGTAGACAACCTTGCACACCAAGTTTCAAACACTAATGCGTCCCCCCCCCCCCCCCCCAGGTGCTCCTCTGACGCCCGCTCTGTTCTCCCCATCATCCTCTTTAAGGAAAAGTACACGTGCCCTCTATCCCCCATGCACTTTCCCCGTCCCTCGTAACTTATCGGGATTGGAGGTGGTATCTCTTAGAAGGACAAGGGCTGGGACGGCCCTTACTCCGTTGTTCAAGTGCTGGTGAGACCCTGAAGAAGACGCAGGACCGCCCCCTGACCGAGGTGTTCCACACCGGCTGCAGAGGTGGATGTTCGCACCTGTTGTGGACTTGTGCAGGGACAAAGGCTTCAAGGACAAGAACTTTGCATGAAGTGGAACTAACGGCGACAAGGGAGGAGTATTTCTCCAAGTGGCTGACCGGCAACAATAAGAGCAGGAGCCTTCTCCGGTTCCGGCATAAAAACACCTTACATAATTTCCTTTAGTATATCGCGAACACAGACTATGCCTTTATGCAAGTGTTCGAAATGAAAAAAAAAAATGCTTCCGCGCGCTGCCGATCCTTCTAACACTAGTTCGTGGCGCCGCCGCAGCGTGGTGTCGATTTCGTGAAAATCATAAATACCGACTAAAACCAACATTGATGTTATCACTTTTGCCAGAAATGTATTTGCCAGTCACTCGCATATGAGGAACGGCAGTTATTTCGATCGCACCCACAAGTACAGAAAACAGAGACGTCGTTGCCAGCATTGCAGTCGACGCTACATCGTATATGCCCTTATGACGTCACGCGAGGATTTCAGTGTGGCGGTCGCTGTCAGTGAAATTAGCCTCCGGGTCCTAATTTCCATATCTTTTTTTTTTTTTTTTGGGGGGGGGGGGGGGGAGTGATTTACAGCGCATCAAGGGCGCTCAGATTTTTGGAGATAGAATCATAGACCGTTGTATTACTTAACTAAGTGCAAAACTGCACTTCGTGGACGAACCATGTCATGGCCATTTTGGGCCACTCGTTTCTTGGAGTAATCCAAGCTGAGCCGCTTTCTTCGAAGCGTTTTGAAGCTCCTATCGCGTACTCTATACGGCTGGTCTCTCATTAAAAAGGGAATAGAAAATCATCTGAAATGTTAATAAGCATCTATGTTTTATACTCATTACATATGATACTTCTTCTTCCACGTCAGCTAGTGTTCACAACATTACTTTCGAGACGAGCTATCTTCAATTACAGCTGTACTTAACGCTGTTTCTCCGAAGTATAAAAAAAAGCTGAAATGTCAAGTAAGACCTAGAATGGAAACACGCCAGCTCACCATGACAAACGATGGGTTCGAACCAGCCGACGTTGCGCAGAAGTAAAAAAAGGAAGGTAGGATAAGAAAAGGCCAAAAGCCTCGACGTACGTAGCAGCCGTTGCGGGGTGAACTTCCAATCTTGGAAGCTTAACGAACAGTGTGCCCTCTCCGGCCAACTTCGCCGTCTCTATTTCGGTCTTGCCGACCCATTGCCTTTGCAAGCTTCAAACATTAATTCCGTAATGGCTGTACCAGGAACGGAGCGGCCCAGACTGGGCTGTTCAAAAAGAAACAACGGGGGATTCTGATTGCAGCCGAGATTTATCTGGTCGGGCCAAATGCGATTGCCTGTGGAACTGCGCTTGCTCAGGTCGCTGTTTTCTGGGAGGCAAGAGAAAACCAGGAAAAAAAAAAAACAGTGAAGAGGACTGTGTTGGGACTTCGCCCCAAAGACCTCTCATAGAATTAACCTACGCTTCTATATATTTTTTTTCCTGAACTATATTATGTTCCCCTTTACGGCCTACCCTTCCACTAGGCGGGTCTTTCGTTCTTCAGTTGCGCCTGGATCTTCCTACAGAACCCAGCGCATAGAACTTCAGTGCCAGTCTTACGTAGCGTGCACGCCGAAAGGAAACTGCATACTACGGTCTTCCGTAAGTTGACTTCGAGCTGGTAGTGAGGCCGGTAATGGGGGGGGGGGGGGGGGGGGAATAGGAAGGAAGGGGGAGGTGACTCTCTTGCTGCCTTAGCAGTTAAAGTCAAGAAATAGTCTTTAGTAGCGGGATAAGTTGAATCATCCGCGGCCAAAAGGTGGTATGCGATTACTGCATCAACCAGTAAACTCTCGGGGTCACGTAACAACTTGTCACGTGTACTGATCCGTAATGCTGATCCCGTGATCTTGTCGTGCAGATTTGCAGCGAACTCTACATCTGTTCTGTTTTTCATTTACATCGTGCATTTTCCCTCCAGTGTAGAGTACCAGTCCGGAATCTCGTTCTGGCTAGCCCCAGTTTACCTAGATCAGACGGGCGGCCACACCTTTCGAGCGATAACAAAGCGAGAGGGGACAGTTTTTTCTTTAGTGCTTTCCACCCCTGTCGCTCGTGCTGCGATCATCACATCCGTTGTAGACAGAGCGCCGCCATCTTTTTTAGGACAGCTGTGATACGTGCGGAAGCAAAATTTCGCATCAGACCAATTCTACACTTCAAACTCTCTTGCTTGCTTTACACGCCTTGTTCCTTACAGTGGCATCGCGCGCACGTATTTCACCTGACAGCAGAGATGACTTGATTCAGTAGAACGGCCGTGGTAGTTCAGTGGTTCTAGCTATCGGAGGATCAGCAAGAGGTTGCGGTATAGAACGCCTGGCACGGCTGCAGAATTTCTATGGAAGTGAAATGCAAAAAGCACATGTGTTCTGTGGTTCTAGTGTGCGTTTGAAAACCCCGGGTGGTTTAAATGATTACAAAGCCCCCCCCCCCCCCCCCCCCCTCTAGTCAGCACCTTTCTCCCTCTCTCTGTTTACTTCATTCCCTTCTTTATCAGGTGCTGGCCCAGCGCCGGACAGTCACTGCGTCTTCCTTTTCCTTAGGAAATGTTTCAGTTGCGTTCAGTTCCTTATTGCACCTGTCAACTCGCCCATCTCTTTCTCCCCTCTCTCCCCCCTCTCCCTGTCTTTCCTCAGACGCCGACGGAGTACGAGGCCGAGTACAACCTGATGCGGAGCGGCGAGTACTCCCGCTTCCACGGCTACGCGTACGACGGCATCTGGGCGCTGGCGCTCTCCATCCACGCGGTCATCGTGCGGCTGCGCGCCAACGACACGCGCATCTCCGAGTTCGACTACCGCAAGGCGTCCTGGGGACGCCTCTTCAAGGAGGCGCTCAACGAGACAAACTTCATCGGCGTCACGGTACGAGTGCCACCTCCCCACCGCTGTGCTTTGCATCTTGCATTGACAGTTGGCATTCCCATGTATATAAGAAAATATGAGGGTTTATGTTGTATAACTAACTAATTAGCTAAAGGAAAGCAGGTAATGCGTCCGGGTAGGGAAAAAGAAGGAGGTTAAGACGGAGGGGGAAGATCCTTGGTGTGTCATGCTCAACCTTTCTTGCTCATTGCGTCTATTTAAGGAGGTGCAGCTTGACCTCCGACGTAAAATCTCTGACTGGGGATGGTAGCAATGGGGCCTTTGCTTAAGAATATCTAGTGTTATTAGGTCTAGAATTGCGGGGGTTTCTTTCTGTGGGAAACACAGTTATTGCATCGCATTACTGTTACCTTTTACTGCGAACGATAGCTGCCAACAGCGCATGCGCAGATGCCCTTGAGGAGCCAGGTGCGCCCGCATCTGGCCCACACTTGGTTGTTGTTGTTGTTAGTAGCTATTGATTAATAAAAATAAAAATGGAAGTAAAAGATGTTGCTGGCCGCGCCATCTGCCATCGAAGCCTGAAGCACCTGATCTGCGACTAGCGAGAATAAAAGGGCACAGAGAAGGAAAGAAAGGGGGGTGCGATAAAAGAAAGGATAGGGGTGGGGCGGCCATATACACTATGTACAAATACAGGATATGGAAATAGAAATATATCCTCTTCGGGGCTCTCTGCTCATGAGCGGTAGGAGAACCGCAGCAGTGGTGTACAGCACTGCTATCCTAAATCTGTTCAGAATGTAGATTCAGTGACTGAATACGTTAACCTTTAGAAGGCAGTTATAGAGGTCAAACAGAAAAGTCAGCAAGAATGTAGGGAGGGTGGGAAGGAGGAAAAGAAAGGGGGATTGAAGGCAGAGGGAAAGGGAAATAAAGCACAAGTCCATCGTTTTTGCGCAGGGCCCCGTCCGCTTCTTTCGTAACGAACGCAAGGGCCAGGTTCTGCTGAAGCAGTTTCAAAGTGAGTTTCCTTTTCACTTTTACTTTCATTCCTTTTCTATCACTGGGCTCGCCAACGCTTTGTCGTTGGTTAAGCGACAGATTTCGTATCCTTCTACTGGTCATTGTTAACACATCCAACGCCTACACGACGATATCAGTGCTTAAGAACTACACCATGTGGTGGTGGTGGTTAAAAACTTTAATCAAAGAGAGCTTGAGGGTTAAAAAAAAATAACCCTGCTGCATGGTCGGTATCCTTAGTCCGGGACACCGCATAACGAGGCCCCGTCTCGCGCCCGCTTGACCAGAGCCCTTTGGGACTCCAGTGTGGAGCAGTTGAGGAGGGCAGTCTCCCATGCCTCTCGGGTGGGGGTGGGGGAAGGGGGAAGGTGAGGATTCCGAGTACATGCCCACACCATGTGAAAGATATCGCAGATCTCTCCACAGTGCGGGCAGCGGCCATCTGTGTTCGGATCGAAGTGTTTTGCTATTGCAGGACAGAGAAGGGTTCCTGTCTGCAGGCGCCGCAGAGTTCGCTCCTCCGCCTTACTCAGCCCCTTGGCAGGTGCCGGGTAGAGACGGTGGCTGTCGCAATAATAAATTAGGATTTCGCGGAACCGCAGAAGCGGTTTATGAGCTTCTGAGCCATGAGAGCTAGGATGAGGAGCCCGGTGTGTGAGCGCTCGGGCGGCCGCATCAGCGGCCTCATTGCCTCGTAGACCCTGGTGGCCAGGAGCCCAGATCACTTTTGTGCGAGTTGGATCGGCGAGAGCGCGTCTTAGAATTTGCGAGGCCAGAGGTGATATTTCGCCTGCAAGATAATGTTCACAGGCCCGGCGAGAGTCTGTGATAACCGTTTTCGATTTTGGATCGGCGGCAGCGAGAGCTATTGCGACTTCCTCCGCTCGTGTTGAATTTGGGGCCCGAAAAGATAGCCCATCGACATTCATTCCCCGGTGAACTACGGCAGCCGTGAAGAATCCTGTGGGCGACGGCCCTGTGATGTCCACGTAATAGACGCCCTCTTTATAGCCATATTGCCTCTCAAGCGTGCGAACCCGCGCTTGTCGTCTGCCTTCATGTGAAGCCATGTCCATGTTACGCGGAAGCGGAGCGACCAAGAGCATGTGGCGCCACAGCACCGCAGCGCCTACGATATGAGAGAAACCGCAGTTATTTGCTTCCTAATAACTGTCTTCTTCTTAACTGAGCTGAACCACTTCGCTCAGCTGTTAATCGCTCTCCGCTTTCTGAAAGAAAATTTGCTGACCGCTGAAAAAGTTGTGCGCTGCCGAAAGACTTGTATACCTTCAGTGCCATTTTATTTGGAAACCTCAGCTGACTGATACAAAACCTTTTTCTTAAATCTATGTCATTTGCGTCTCCTTTCTTATTTCGTTTCCAGTGCAAAAAAAAAAATTATATGCGACCCCGTGTATTGCAGTCGAACTGGGACAGTAGAGGCCTTCTCTGACTCTTACTAGAATTTTTTTTTCTTATTCAGACCACAATAGATCCCACTAAGTGTCCGAAATCGTATCTCGAAACACGAATGGAGTCTAGCTGCTTTGCGCGACCCAACGTTAGCCTGCTTATGTGCACATTACTGCCTTCTAAAAGAGTTGTCATTTCATAAAAAATGTGCCACGCCTTCATTCCTTGAAGTTTGCGAGTGACTTTCTTTGGCTTTTTCGTGTCGTGTGATTTTTGCAACGAGCTGCTGCTTCTGATATATTTTGTGGGATTGCCAGAATTAAGAAGGTACAAACGACCAGCAAGTGTAAGCGTCTCCACGCCTTCAGCAGACCACGTCATTTTAGTCAAGCACACCAAAAAATGGCTTCTTAACTGCGTAAGAACTTAACATTTGGCGCCTATCTCGTCGTTGAGAGTAGATGTACGCATAGAATGTGTTGCAAGAAAAGCTTAGTGCTTTCTAGGTCAGCTCATAGATGGCGGTATGCACACTCGAGTGGTCAAACTTCTGGCTGCTGACAGAACACCCGCCTTCAACCGCTTCTGCTCGAACTATAAACAGACGCGCATTGTCTTCCATTCGCGGAATGAGGAGTCTCCACCACCAGCCGCTTTAAGTGGACAGCTCCCATGGCTTTCTTCGCTACTGCTGGTGTTTTCAACGACGGCATGTTCAGCTAGTTCTTTTTTTTTTTTTAGTGCTGGCCAAAAGACTCATCGTCTCTGGCTCCTTTATCTCTTTTCGCTGTTTAATAGCACTCGCCCATATTTCAGCGGCCTTAGCAAACATCCGCGGCGAAGAATGAACAGACGAAAGATGAGGACGACTTCAAGAACACAGCGCGGGAGGCTACCAGTTAAAACACGGGGTGCGAAAGGTTGCGGCATTGGCTGACTGGTTTAAGGAATTTGGAAATAAAACTAATATGTTTGCGCCGCCACTGGTTAAAATCCTTTCCGGGTTTATGCAACAGTAATGTTCGTTTTTTTTTCTTCACTACAACGGAAAGTTTCGCAATGTTTCGGGAAAGTTGTGCTTCGTGATTGTCTTCATGTTTGCCCTCATGTTCGGCTGCAGGTTCGAAGCGGTTTCCGGATGATGTTAGCCTTAGCTTGCCGAAAATGGGAGCTATAAGCATTTCGTGCTTAAAATTTATGGGACAAATGCCGTGGGCATAGTGTCTGTGATGATGCCAGGTAGCAATTAAACGTAACTTATTCTTGTTTGCTGCAATTCAGTATTCTCTTTCCTGAAGCCCTATGATTGGCACCAAAACGCTGTTGCAGAAAACCAAGAAGTGAAGATAGGCGAGTTCGACTGCCTTACGGATTCCCTTGACATGTCCAAGGGTGCTTCCGTCATCTGGAGAGGTAAGCTTCCCCGTGATATAGCATTGACTGTGTCGCTTTTGAGGGCTGAAACCTGTATTTGTTGAGCCTCTCATCAACCTTACGTGCACTTCCTGTTGGCCTGGACTGACATTCTCTCTGCAGTATGCCAACAACTCATCAAAATCAGCACCGATATTGGCAAGCCGAAATAGCTTGATTGAGGCACAACTAAATGAAAGCTAATTCTCTACACTAAGATTCTTTCCTAGCATCACTATGATTATTTTAGTGGCTTTTACTCATTTTATTAAGTGACTCAGTAGAGAGCCTTATCAAAGAGATTTCCACTTCGCTTATTTGTGAGCGTGTCAGTTGTCTGCATCATGATATTAACTTTTTCTATCATTGATACACCAATAAATGTGCGCGTAGTAGTTACGGCCACTGTGTTTATCTGGAGCTCCCCGTATTTATTGATCTTATCCGCCCTTAAGACGTACACACCGGTGTCTGAACTGGATGCTATACTGCCGAAGCTGAGCTTTGGATTCGCCTTCAAGCCTTTTAAGAGAGGACAGAAAAAGAGCCTTTATCTCACAAGTCATCAGTTCCCAAATGAACGTGGCGCACCGTGACAGATTTATTTCTTTTCGTGGTCTAGTAAGAGTAGCTAGCGAGGACATTCCTTGCAGTGAGTGGTTACTAGATGAAGATCATCATGTTGAATATGTTCCGAATCACAGCAATTCTAAGATGAAGCGGTCTAAACCAACAGGCTGATCACTGCGGGAGTAGATATCAACTGCAATATATTTCTGTCCGCATTCAAATGCATGCACGTCACTTTCTAAACAGAATAAAGTGCGAACGTAGCTAACGGGTATGACAGCAATGTGAACATAGATTAGTATCATGACGCTTAACGCACAGTAAGGACCCCGTCCATTTATATCATCAACCACTCAATAGATAGTTAAACCATAATTTTTGCTGGAATCCTCGATGGTGGAGCCCATGGTGGCGATAGAAGCAACAATGCTGGGGATGCTGGAACACCTTGTGAGCATAGTGGGAAAGGTGATGGCCCCGCTTGAACCAGTAGTTGTGATAATGAAAACAGCTGTGGTGACATTAAACGTACAAAAAGTGATACTGACCAGCATCACTGGGGGCGCTCTGGGTGGAAGTCACAGTAGGACACCACGTTCAATGAGGCTGAGCTTTCTTTTTCATATTCATTACAGAACATAAAAGAAAGATCTTCGTGTCCCAATGAAGCTTTTCAGTGGAGTCGTCTTTTGCTTTGCCTCAAAACCCGCACAAAGCCGTACTTTTCACCGTCTTTAGCTCTTTTAGAGCAAAACGCAGCCTCGTGCGCTTGGTGCGCCAGCCTACGTGTGCTTGGTGCGCTTGGTGTGCCAGCCTGCTGGACGCACATCGTCAATTCTCACTGCGCGCTTATAAGCAGACGATCGAGAAGCCCATACATTTGTGGCTGGTCTAAAAGTTCACTTAGGGACCGCCGATGCACTCAACCCCATGAACACGATAATTAGAGTCATGTGCATTCCTTTGCCCGCTCTAGGTGGCACTGACGCCCCGAAAGACCGGACGCTGATCAGGACAATGCAGACAAGGGTGAACCTGACCATCTACACCAGCCTCTGCATCTGCAGCGTGCTGGGAATCATACTCGCCTCCGTGTTCCTCGTTATCAACATCAAGTTCCGGAACCAAAGGTTTGTCCACTCAGATTTTCAAATGGCCCGCACACTGTCGAAGCTTTCCTTGTTTCACACCAGGTCTCGGTATTATGCCACTGTCAGCCGTATCGGTATTATTTCTTATTTTTTGTACAAACCGCAGCCCCTATGAAGCTATGAGGACTGAATAGCTGATAAAAACTAATTTAACGATACAGAGAAGATTATTCCGGAGATTAGATTCCAGCACTCAGTCATGCATCGGAAAACGAGAACAAAAATAAAAATGGGCAAATTTAACAATGTAGCCCTTAGCGGCGCGAGCCTCCCCACTCCCTCCAGTTAAACTGCATCCCCATCCCTCTCGTAGCGGCGTTGCATGAGCGGTGGTAGCGGCGGTTGCTGCCGCAGTTGCGCTATCAGCGCGATCTCGAAACGTCAGTGGTCAAAGATTAATGCTTCCCACATATCCCTGGTTTTTCAGCTCTGCCAGTGAAGTAGCGCTTTCACACTGAAAACCGACTTTGCAATGATTCTACTCTTGCACTGCATCGCCGGAGAGCATTTCTATTGAAAAAAATTGGAGGACAAGTCTGTGATACAAGGCCTCTGCATGCGCACACAGGTACATCAAGATGTCCAGCCCTTACCTGAACAACCTAATCATCGTGGGCTGCATCCTCACCTACACCAGCGTCATCCTGCTGGGCATGGACTCGGGAATCACCGGGGTCTCGCACTTCCCGTACATATGCGCGGTCAGTCCACTCCTCTGTGATTTCGTACGAGTGCCGTATGTGCGTCTCTCATGATGTCTGTGTCGTTCACGCCGCGTCGCTTTTTCGGCCAATTATTATTACTTCGATGCATGGACCATTTAAACGCACTCAGCGAACAAACTAGCAAAACGCAGTAAAGAACGCGGCATGCAAATGCAAATAATAATAGTTTTTTCTTCCTTTATATATTTGTTTGTTTTCTTGTTTGTTTCTTAGTGTGCGATACCCTCGGACTACAAGGTATTTGGTTTGGCAGAATTCCCAAAGCAACAGGGTCTCCTCTTGAGTCTTGGAGAGGGGTGCTTAGAGATCCTCGATGCTACAAGTATCTTTAGTTTGAGGAGGAGTCTCATGTTAACCCCTGAGGGCCTCGGTAACCTCATAGGCGTCATAAGTGCCCAGTTATAGCGGTCAGAAGCAGAAAATTTGGCCTGGGAACTTTTGGCGCAGCCTGTACAGTGCAGGGTAGGAAGCAATAGAAGAAAAGCAGTAATCACAATACGTGCAGTAATCATAATACGTACGTAAGTGCAAAAAATACGAAAATGAAATGAATATTTCAAAAGAAGAGTAAACCCGATTAAAACAATAATACAAGTACGAAGACAAAACAGAAACTAAAGGTGGAAGAGAGGCACGATTCAATTGTAACACAATGAAAAGTTTGCTCTGTAAGTTCGCGATAACTGAAATCGTATTTTGCTAGCTATTTTTGAAGACAACGGGGTTTTCAACGCTTTCTAGTAATGGCGATAGTGTTTTTCTCGAACTTTGTTGATGATTTGGTGAAACTCCTTCTTGTCAGGTATAAGACAAGATTCTGACGGTCACTGAGAATGCCTAGGTAAAAAAGTCCAAAATGTTTCGGAATCGCATACGGGCTGTTTATTCATTAAAGGAGCGAAGAGAATGGTTAGTGACCGCTAAGATGTTCCGTATTTCAAGCTCTGCATGATTTAGGAACAAATTAATGCGAGAGCCTGACTGCTACAATGAGGTATGCTTACACTCTAAAGGATGGTTTGGCCACTAAGAAATAAATGAAGCGGATTGAATTCATTAGATTCGTTGTCCTCATTAGTGATATAACTGACTTTCACCATGTATTTCCTGTGAAATTAGCCTATCCGCCAACGCACTAAGCTGTACCCACCTGCCAGTTTCTCTGCAGAATAATTGGAACTTCAAAATTTTCCTAAAATTTTGGGCAATATTGGGCAATCTGGGGCAATCTTGCTGCATTATTTTAGGACGTCAGCTCATTTCCTGCCTACGGTGCTTCATCTGACTTCTTTCCAGCAGAATTTGCAGCATTGATTTTTATGTCAAAATTGATCATGGGCCCAAGGCAGCTTTGCAGTATGGATAAGTAAATACATCACATTACTTGTGACATCTTTGCATCGCTAAGCAGTAGAGTTCCTTGTGATATATGGAGACATGGCAATAGCGTCTGATTATTCACTTCAATCCCCAACTCTTCACACAGAGGTTAGCTGTTTGCAGATTTGTTTAACGAAGATTGTTCTCCAACGCTGCAAGGAGCAGAATTTAACGTTCAGATGAGGTCCACAAAACGCATTTGTTTTTTGTGTGTGGAATGCTAAAATTTTCTACGTTTCTGTAACGATAGGATTAGCCACCAGCTACAGCTGTTGATTTTCCGTCCCAAAGATGGACACAAAGTGAGGGAGTTTTCAGATGGACCCGCCAGAGTGACCCAGCCAAGTACATAGCTTTTCCAAAGGACAAATGCTTGGAAAATGTGCGACCATGTCCTTCATAAAACTAGTTCCACTTTACAAAACGTGCAAAAAGAAACAAAATTTCATGCAGCTTTTTCGCGGTAAGCCGTTTAAAAAACCTCTCGCCTCCTTTCCGCAGGCACGGGCCTGGGTCCTCATGTCTGGCTTCACGCTTGCGTTCGGCGCCATGTTCAGTAAAACGTGGCGCGTGCACGCTATCTTCACGAACATAAAGCTCAACAAGAAGGTGAGTGCGGACGTCTCCCATTACCGTCTGCGTCAACTGCGTCCCCAAGGAATAAAACTCCCAATCTCCCCCATCCCCTTCTGCCTCCCCACACCCCGACGCGTTTCCAGACTGCTGTTTTGGCCGTATTATGCCATTACGCAACTCGGCTGGCAGTTCCTCTTAAGTGGCTTAGGCAACGGCTCTGGAGCGAGCGTTCGCATTGTTCAGTAGACGCCGAAAATGCACCTAAGTGCCTCGCAACAGCTTGAGTGATGGCTAAAGAAGAGCTCCAACGACATCAATGTGTGCATACTTGCACGAATAAGGAGAGATCGTACGCCAGAAGGCGCCACGGAAAGCGCGAAGATGTGGCAACAGGAGAGAGGTGTCGCTGGGTGCGAGAAAAAGCGCGCTGTCGTTCTCATTTTCCATGTTTTCGTTAAAAGTTGGCTTGGCTTTTTCATTCCTTGTAATCACATTATGAAACACCGACTGTCGTTGGTCGGCTTTATATGGCATGCCATAGCTCAGGGCCGAAAGTCAAGTGCCTTGCATAGAAAAACAGGGGACATGAATAATTGAGACCGAAATATCGAGAAAAATAATGAGCAAATAACTGAGGGAGAGGAGTGGAGTGAATGTGCGAGCGGTGCGATGTGAGTGACGAATACATGAAATTCGAAGGATAAAAATTTCTCAGGGAGGCGCGAAGATTCCGGTGCGTTTGCTCAACAGCGAATAATAAGCTATCACTCAACGTACATTCTTCCGTCACCCGCCATAATGACGAATCTGAAATTGAAAACGGCCGTACATCAAGGCTATGCCTGCACCTCTCGTCTCCGGTATCCGCGTTTCACAACAGGTGGTCGGCGATTTTGCCCTTTTACTCTGTACTTGCTAGCCAGATGACACTGCTCTTCTTGCTGCAGGTGATCAAGGACTATAAACTGTTCATGGTGGTCGGGGTGTTTCTGATGCTTGACGTCATCATCCTGACCACGTGGCAGATCCTGGATCCCTTCTACCGCGAGGCGCGCCGCGGGCAACCTGTGGTGAGCACCCCGTTTTGTATCGCACACTTAAATTCTCATTTCCACGGAGTCTTTTTGTCTAACGAAGTCTGGAGTCTTTGCTGCGCTGTCCCGATGGCTGGCCGGAATAATGCTGTGTGTACACGCCAGGAAGAACAGACGTTTATGAACATTTAGTAGGATTGTAAAAATGTAATTCCAGGGATTTAACATCCTGAAGCAACGCACAGGCTATGAGGGGACGTCAGCGTATTCTGGATTAATTCCGGTGCACCGAATTCTTTTGTGGGTGCTGACATCGCTTTTGCCTCCAGCGAAATTAGAGCACGCGACGCTGTGATCAGACGCCAACTCCAAGCCAATGAGGCAACGCGGCGGGTTCGGACTAGGATTTTGGAAGCAAAATATTACCAAAATAAATTTGCAACCACTATGAATATGCAGCGGGCTACAGTCAAAATATACGGGACTAAGACAGCTTCCTAAAATTAAAGCAACTATCGACAAAAATTTTAGGTAGAAAACGAAATTTTTAAAGGATTTCCAGGAAAGCAGCTTATATACAGCTAGCGAAAATGGCGGTCCGAGCTCCGGTCCTCAACCCAACGATCTCGCGACGTGCGCTGGCGGTGCGGCTGCGGCCGCTGCCCATCTTCCTCTTTACGATCACCTGGTTGAAGGCGAAGCCATCCTGGCTAGTCAGGGACACAACACCCACGGGTCATAGTGTTACGAAGCAGATGACGAAGAAACGGGCTGTGACGAGGGGCAGAGTGCTCGCGCTAGGCCCGCAGCCATTAAAATCATATTTCATCGGTCATCATGTCGTTCTGTTCCTTGGCTTCATGGCGTCAGACGTGACACATGAACAGTTTCGCGGCTACGTCGGCGTTGATCTGTCGCAGGTATCACGGGGTCGACAATGTAGTTGTACTTGGGGAGAAGTTTGAAGGAGAGGCCGGGGGAGGTAGACGGCACGCGAAGCCAGACGAGAGAGCCGGGTAGAAAACTGTCAGCAGTTTGGGTGGTGTCGAAGCTGAATTTTCGACACCTCTGCTCGCCGGACATTAACGACCGAGTGAGCTGACGGCACTCCTCAGCATGCTTGGAAACCTATGAAACGGCGGTGCGCTCAGACTAGTCAGGTCGGTAAGTACAGTGGCGAGCGATGAGGAAAGTTCTCGCCCATAGAGAAGAAAAAACGGCGAGAAGCCTGTGATGGGGGGGGGGGGGGGGGGGGGGGGGGTTGTAGTCATAGGTGATGAAGGACAGGATCTTGTCCCAGTCGGAATAGTCGGAAGACACGTACATCAACAACATATCGCCCAATGTGCTGTTAAACCGTTCCATCAAACCGTTAGTCTGCGGATGGTAGGCCGTGGCGGTATGGTGAGTGATCGTACGTTGTTTGAGAAGGATCGGACAGAAAGACGCGCCCACAGTCGCCTAGCAGTTCCCGGGGTGCTCCATGGCGAACATTTAAGTGATGCAAGATGCAAGAGGCAACGTGTGGTGCCGTAGCAGCAGGAAGAGCCGCGGTTTGCCAGCAGCAGTGTACGGAAGGGGGGACGTAGAGGCCAATTCCAACGGGGTCAAAAGGACCCGGAATGGCAAGGGAGAGGCTGCATCAAGCCGACTGAGTGTGAGGAGCGTGCTTGCGACGTTGACAGTCAGGCACCAGCGGACGTATTTGCGGACGTAGGTGAACATACCGCGCCAATAATAGCGAAGACGGAGTCGTGTGCATGTTTTAAAGGCACCACTATGTGCAGACTGCGGGTCATTGTGAAATAGGCCGCAGAATGTTGACCGCAAATGGGCAGGGATGACAAGCAACCACTTCCGGCCGGTATAGGAGACCGTCGCGAATGGCGTAGTGAGCAGCCTGGCAGCGTAGGGCACGAGGCACGGATGCTGCCGAGGAATTGGAGTGAAAACCTACAAGAAAAGCTATCTAGGGGTCCTTTTGTTGCTCGCTGCCCATGGTGTGCGTTAACAACGACAGCGAAGCGCAACTGACTTGCGAGTGAAGACAGCGTTAGGCGGCAGTGGAGAGAGGGACAAAGTGTCGGCGTCGTTTTATATTCGGCCGGAGCGATAGATGATACGAATGTCGTATTCTTGTAGGCGTAGGGCCCAGCGAGTGAGGTAGCCTGTAGGGTCTTTCAAGGAGGGCAGCCAACACAGGGAATGATGGTCCGTGGCGATGTCGATAGGGCGGCCTTACGTAAACGTAAGGGCGAAACTTTCCGATCGCCGAAACAATGGCCAAGCGCTCTTTCTCGGTGTCTGAGCAGTTGGATTCTGGTTTTGTCAGGGTACGGCTCACGTAATCAACGACGTACTCGTGAAATCTGGGTTTACGTTGCGTAAGCACAGCACCGAGGCCAACGCCACTTTTGTCGGAGTGAATTTCGGTGGGAGCAGTGGAATCGAAGTTTCGTAAAATGGGAGGTTCTGTGAGCAGCCGGCGTAAGGTGATGAATGCGTCGGCGCAGTCAGGCGACCAACCGGACAGGTTGTTAAGTGGCGCGATGGTAGAGGCAAAATTTCGGATGAAACGTCGAAAGTAAGAACACAGGCCGAGAAAGCTGCGAAGTTCCTTCAGAGTCGACAGCCTGGGGAACTCAGCGAAGGCACGATGTTTGGCTGGGTCAGGAAGCATGCCGTCCTTAGAAACGACGTGATCCAAAATTGTCAGTTTTCGGGCGCCAAATCGACTTTTTGAGATTAAGTTGGAGCCCCGCTGCAGTTAAACGTGTCAACACTTGCTCCAAGCGGTGAAGGTGCGTCTGAAAATCAGGTGCGAAGACGACAGTGTCGTCTAAGTAGCACAGGTATGCTGTCTACTTCCAGCCGCGTAAAATGATGGGGTCCATCATGCGCTCGAAAGTCGCTGGGGCATTACAGAGACCGAAAGGCAGGATGTTAAATTTCTACAGGCCATCTAGTGTCACAGAAACTGTCTTGGCACGATCAGCCTCCGCCACAGAGACCTGCCAATACCCTGATCGAATGTCTTAATATGAAAAGAATTACGCGCCCTGGAGGCAGTCAAGGGCGTCATCGATTCGCGGCAGCGGACAAACGTCTTTGCGGATGATCTTGTTAAGGCGCCGATAATCGACGCAAAACCGTATGGTGCCATCTTTTTTCTTCACTAGAACGACAGGAGAAGCCCACGGACTACTGGATGGTTGAATTACGCCTCGTTCAAGCATGTCGTCTACCTGAGTGTTGGTAATCTGGCTTTCGGCTGCCGAAGCGCGGTACGGGCGTTGACGAAGCGGCAAGTGGACTCCGGTGTCGATCTCGTGGGTCACGGTAGCCGTGCGACCCAGTCGGTTTGAGCTGCGTCGAAAGAAGAGCGAAACGTGTCCAGTAGGTGAAGAAGTCGGGCGCATTATGATGTGGCAAGACTGGCGTCGTCGGAATTAGCAAAGGCGTCGTCTGCGGCCGAAGCGGGAGATGCGGGCAGAGTAAAAGAATGAGTAAGAAGATATTATCATTCCGCGCAACGATCGGGTTCGAGCAAAGAGTCGACGAGCTGAATAAGGCCGAGGCATTCGCCGCGGAGAAATATGCAGGGGCTCAGAAAAGGGTTCGAGATCGGGATGAGGCTGCAGCCGTTGTGAACAGTGAGCACAGCGAATGGCAGAGGCAGACGATGACGAGAGATGAAAACGTCGGATAGTGCAAAGACGACGGCGCCGTCAGATTTAGTGAATCAGGACACAGGGACGGAAACGGATGAGCATGGTGGAATCTCGATGTCGGCAGCCACAGACAGTTTCCTCCACGAAGATGATGTATCAGGCGAGGCAGCACTGCTCGGAAGAAGTTCGAGCTCAGCACAAGCGCAGTCTATGAGGGCCTCATTTTGGGAGAGAAAGCCTCAACCTAAAATAATGTCATGCGAGCACTATGAGAGAACGACGAACTCGACAGTATATAAAAAACCGTGAATTATGATGAATCTGGCAGTGCAGGCGGCCAAAGGCAAGACTCGCTGCGCATTAGCTGTATGAAGCGAAAATCTGGATAGCGGCGTCATCACTTTGCGAAGTTTGCGGCACAGTTTCTCATTCATTATGTAAACAGGTTCGCCAGTATCGACAAGGGCCAAAGCGGTGAGGCCCTCCACAGAAACGTCAAGGACATTGGCTGGGGACAAACGAGACCTTAAACCTGCCGCCGAATACACACTTCTTGCCTCGAGAACTACGGCAACTAGTTTGCCTGGGGCGTAAGGGGCAGTGGCGAAAACTAGTGGTGCCGCAGGGATGGCAAATGGCGGCGAACATACGGACGGCGACCGGATACATCAAGCTGTTCGGCAGATGACGGACGTGGCGGTGGCTGTGGGGGCTGTGGTGCCGTGTAGACGTAGGTTCGGTGGGTCATTCACGGGTGGTAGAATACGACGGCGAAAGAGACACGCAACGTGACCAGGGACACCACATGCATAACAAGTGAGAAGGTTGTCACGGGTGCGCCAAGGATTGACACGAGCAGGTGGTGGCCGGTCTGAAAGGCAGGCGGTGGCGTCGGATGATAGAACGGGACAAACGCGTCGGCCCTTTGTCTTCGGACGGCATCGGCTTCTGTGAGCGGTGCCGCAACAATAGCCGGCGGACGAACAGGTGGTAGCGCTTCGGACACTTGCTCGCGAATCACAGTTTGGAGCGTCGGAGCCAGGTTGGAGGGAGGTCCCTGAACGCCATGAAGAAGTGACAGCTGTCGAGCCACCTCCTCACGCACTAAGTTTTTGACCTGGCCAAGCAGCGAGCTGTGAGTTGTCGGCACAGTGAGGCTGGAAAGCTAGTGAGGCTGCACGGAAGGTGATGGCACCAAAATGCGCTGCTTGCGGCGCTCATCGTAGTTCTGACACAGGGTAAATACATCGGCAACCATGGTAGGGTTCCGGGCGATAAGCATCTTGAATGCTTCAGCTTCGATGCCTTTCAGGAGGTGCTTGATCCGGTCCGCCTCGGACATAGACCAGTCCACCCTTGTGCAGAGGTTGATGACATCCTCGATGTAGCTAGTGAACAATTCAACCTGCAACTGGGCTATCACTCGCAGGCGCTGTTCGGTGCGCAGCTTGCGTGCTGCAGGGCGCCCAAAGATATCGGAAAAGGCGCGTTGAAAGATCGGCCAGGTGGTAAAGTCTGCTTCGTGGTTTCTGTGCTATAGGCTGGCCACGTCCGACAGGTAAACCACCACGTTGTTCGGCTTCATGGCGTCGTCCCGCCGGTTGTGGCCATTTACCCGCTCGTAGGAGGCAAGCCAATCCTCCACGTCGTGGTCATCGGACCCGCTAAAGATGGCTGAGTCCCACTGTCGGAGAACGCCAGGGCAAACGACGGTCGTAGGTAAAGGGGCAGAAGACGCTTGCGTCGGCGGGCGTAGTTGACGTCATAGTTCTGCTGCGAAACTCCAGCACATAGGCCAAAGACTGTACCCAGCACAGCTCCACCAAACTGTAACAGGATTTCCAGGGAAACAGCCTGAAGACGGCTAGCGAAAATGGCGGTTCGAGCTCCGGTTCTCAACCCAAGGATTTCCAGGGAAACAGCCTAAGGACAGCTAGCGAAAATGACGGCCCGAGCTCTGGTCCTCAACCCAAGGATCTCGGGCCGTGCGCTGGTGGTGCGGCTGCCACCGATGCCCATCTTCCTCTTTACAAAGTAATCATTGTCAGCTAGAGACAAGGCCGCAGTGGCCCCAATCAGGGCAATTTATTTATAGTTATGAAACATAATGGTGTATAAAAATGTGAATTATATGTAATGTTAATATTTCTCTACTTCTTGAATTTATTTACTTGTAAATTCAGCCCTTCTGAAGTCGTCACTCGTGTGGTGCTGCCCGTACAGCACATTAAAATTTTCTTCGCAGCAGCTGTAACAAATTCGAGTTTTATAGGGGTAACGTGCATGTGCTTCTCTATTGCACCTGAGCGCCAGCACTCCCGAAGCGTGGCAGAGGCAATTAATTGCATGCTTTGCTGAACAACTACATAAATATTTGCCGTTCATTTCCCCTGAATATCATTTACGTGCTCATCTTTTTCTAAGTTATTATCCTGCACTGGAACGCGTAAGCTTGCCTGCACTCTCGAGAGTAAGCAGGGCCGGTCTAGGCAGATAAATTTGACCCAACCTGCAAGAAACTGTACCCTTAAGCTGCTTTCAAACTCCGGCGCTAAGCTCAGCTCAAACTCTGTACTCTTCGCTTGCTCCGAGTCTTCAGTTTAGTGAGTTGACAAAGCTTAAACCTGACAAGTATGCGCGAAGAGCGATCGAAAAAGTGCCACAGCTGGCTAGGTTACGGAAGACGTCTCATTAAAGCTGTCCTTGAAGATGCTAGCAGGTCATCTGACCCGACGGCTAGGGGCCAGACAGCGGCGTCTACATAAAAGAGAAGCCGGTACAGTTTTTCGCATGTGATTAACTTCTGTTCCGAAACAGTATTCTGCTCTACAGAATGCAGCCTTGGAATCAAGCGGCCACTGTTTCTGTTAGGGTAAAATAAGGACCAAAGTGAGCGGCCAAAGAAGAATGCAAACACAGTCATCAGAAAGGAAAGGTGTAGGTCATTTTTTTCTTTACTCTGTTCTTCACTAATGAATTGTTTTTTGTTTTTTTTTGTGCGTGTTCAATTTGTGTCTGTCCGAAAGATGAACTGGAAAATAAAAATGAGGCGAGGGCGCTGAGCACCGGGGATGCAAGTTTCTTTTACTTCGGGCAAGGACAGTAAAGGCAGTCACAGAGGGGTAGGAGGGATTGGGGCGGGGATTGTAGTCTGTTACAGACAGCGTCTTCGCTTCGGCGGACGCTGTTGTTCTGACGCGCGCTTTCTCTTTAACTCTTTCATCTGATATCTTCGAGCTCTCCTTTATCTGCACGTGGCAGCGGTTGTGGCTCAGCTCGAGCCAGTCGACAGGCCCGTGCGATTTCCTTTTCATCCTTCCTTCAGTGGCAACAACAACAACAGGCAGTCACAGGAAGTCACAGTCAGCCCACAAGCAGAAAACTGTCGTTTACGTGTATAAAATGGTTATCAGGCCAGTTGACCCCCTCCGCCCCTCCCCATAATTAGCTACGCCACTTGTAAAAATATACATAACAAATAAAAGCATGAGGTTCATTTCGAAAGGGATAAACAGGTGAACTAAATGAAGTGAACTAAAACGATGAACTAAATGCCTTTTGGCTCGGCTCTCCAGACCGGATGGAAAAAATTAATGTGTATATGCATGTACATCTTACCTGATTCTCTCGAAAATAACTCAAATAAAATGAAATGAGTATGTGACCTCTAGAACACTCGAGGTGCTTTTAAGTTTGGCTGAAGGCGGTATGTCAAAGCATCTAGTGGAGCCAATGCACGAATTGCCTAGTTTTCAACATCCCTAGTGCACATTTATTTTTCACTCGTTTTTCACTGCCCACTTTCTCGTCTTTTAGTTCGTGACGATACTTTCTTATATTTGAAGAAATTCTGTTGGTTGTTATACGTACGATCAAGATAACATGTAGCGTTTAGTTTAAATAATGCGTCCTAATTGCGCACAATTATCTCAAGATATAACCGACGTGGCTGGTGGCCAGCGGTAGCCCGGTTTCGACCGTTGTTTGCTTGCTTGCGCGTCGGCGGCCAACTATTGCCAGTGGTTGGTTGTTTCTCTTTTGCCAACCACTAGTCGACACAGTAGTTGTCCAGCCGTTGCCCGACACTGGCCCGAGTTTATTCGGCCGAGTTCGTTGGCTACCAACCCAAGGCCGGCCACTTACCGACTACCGGCCATTGGCCAATTTCTTCTGGTTACAGCAGTCATTTGCAGCAATGTCATAGCGGTCACAACTAACTTCTCTGTGTTCGTCATCGCCTGTCTGCCTCGAATATGCTTGTTACGTTTTCCTTGATCCTTTTCCGCTCAGTTTGTCTTTTCCCGGAAGCGGATTCCACGGAGAATACTTCCACTGAAATTGTAACGGTGGATCATTTTCAGCAAGATTACACTTGGATTTCAGACCCGGAAAGTGCCGTCTCATACTGTTCACACTGGAATCCACTTTGGAATCCTCCTGGAAGTGTTCCCGTTACAATCAGTCCTGGAAGAACGTAGTAATTTTTTCAAAGGAGTTTTTTCTGGAGTCCTAAATAAAAGGCAAGTCTTGGAGGCGAAATGCTGTTTACAAAATGCATAAGAACCATCAGCGCCGGGGAGGCTTTTTCTCACTGTTCTAAGGCATAATGTTTATTTTGCCTCGATCTGAGCAACATAACTTCCAGACTCACGCTTTTCCCGGTCTGAAAACGCCGTTCTTGTTCTCGCGAATGATCGAAGCGGTCGTTGCTTCGTGCAAGGAACCGAGAAGCCTCAAAGCCGACAGCTGAGCCACGGGTTATGAAGAGAGCTCTCGCCAGTGCGTTATAGATAAGCGAGTTATAGGTTCTCGCCCACTAAAAAGAAAGAAAAGCTGGGGGGGGGGGGGGGGTGTTGTAAGCACCCTCCGCGTGACCTTTTCCAAGAGAACAGCCCTCGCTTCGCTTCGGCCTGAGAGATGGACCTGGGCGCGAAAGCGGAGCGGCCGCAACTTTTCAATTAGACGGCGCCGCCGCCTCTGCTGACTCAAACCGAGTCTCTCGCTGCAGCTCTTTTCTTCTCGCGGGAAGAGCCGAGCCAAGTCAAGCCAAGCCGGGGCCGAGTCGACTGAGCCCTCAATCATCCACGCGCCACTTGTTCGCTTCGCGATTGCGCGCGCCCGTGTTCGGTGAACGCGTGTGTCTCTGTACGGCACCCGACATTCGTGAGTTAGCTGCAGCGCTGACGAGGGCGCAGAGCGTCCGCGAGATGGCGGCACCATCGCTGATTGGTTCATTAAGCGCGAAAACGTATTCAGCGCCGCGAACGGCTGCTGGCTTCCCTCTTTACCTTACCGGAAATTGAAGGAGCTGCAAGCTGAGATTAGTATTATTATAACTGTTTTATTAGTACGCTTATTAGTAGCATACCAGTAGATTACATTACAGCTGTATATTGCAGTACCTTATTAGTAGTGCTCATATAGTTACGAATAGTATTACTTCTTAGCACCGGTTAGAGGTATATTTGAAGTGCGTAAAAGCACATCACCGCCTAGGCTTGGCTAAAGCAGTCATGAAGCGTCGCTAGTGGCAACGTAACAGCAGCAGCAGCCGTGCGTTTGAAACAGACAACGAGCTGTGCTAAAGATAGAAGCACTCCCTAATCGCGAAAGACTGCTTGCGGGTAACTGCTGCATAAGAAAGAAGTGGTTCTCAGAGTTGGGCCTTTCAAGACAGGGGAAATAAATGTAGAGAAAATATCGACAGCAACAATGATATCCCAGATCTTGATTCGTCTGCTTCATGTGCATGCGTCATAGTTGGAGCTTATATTCTGAGTTACAAAGTTGAGAGCAGCACCGCTTCCGCGGCAAGCGATTGTCATACTCGACTGTCACCAAGCGGCTAAAATATCTGTTCTTGATGCGCAGGTAAGCATAAAACTAAGAGCTAAAATTACACGAAAGCTTTCAACACTGGACAAGTGCCTCCAAGCTCGAACAGGATTTTCAGAACAAGAGCCATTCATTTTATTTTTTAATACCATTGATATCATTTTAGATTAGGCTTGCGCCCAATTGTTGCACCGTGTACATTAGGTGAATTACCGGATCACAAGCCTCATGTATTTTTGAACGTAATAATGCAATAATCCCTGCTTTATAAGTTACTTTGCAATAACATTTGGCCATCCACATGCGAGCATTTCAGCGCAAGGTTCTTCACGTCGACATGTGCGCACTCTGCCACGCACTCTCCAAGCTAGGCCCTGCTGCAACAGCAGTCAGCCTGCACCTCAGTGCACGGTAGCTCTGAGGCAAAGTCCACAAAAGAATTGAAGGAGGGCACCAGAGGAAGAAGCAAGCCAAGGGAGAAAAGGCGTACATAACTACGCTCTCAGACTGAGATAGCAAAGAAAAAAGAGGAGGAGGAGGGAGAGTAAGGATGAGAGGGAAGAGCGAAATAAACGAGGGCCCGGAGTGTCGGTCGCAGACCGAGCCGTTTTTCTCTTCCCTTTATCGCTTCGCACAGCCAGTGGGAGAGGGAGAAGCACCCTGTACCTCCAAGCGCTGCGCCTGCCGGCCTTTTCCTTTTTTTTTTTTTTTTTGAGACGGAGCAAACTGCGTGCTAAGACGGAACGCGAGAGCTGCGAAGCGATACCGAGCCTGTAACAACTGCAGCGCCGGAACGAAATTGCTACTGTGCAGAGCGAAACGACGGCGACTGAGCGAGCGGGGATGCTTTGCCAAAGCGGCTGGAAAAAAAGAGCAGAGTTCGAAGTTCGAAATTCGCGTGCAAATTTTTATTTTCTATCTTTGCGCCCTTCTGCAGTTCTTCCTTTTCGCCTGTTGTCTTTTGGCTCGAGCTGCCGGTTGTTTGCTCCGTGCGCCTCACACGGAGACAACGGCCGTGTGGGTGACCGATCCTCGGAAACGCTCGTAAGCGTTTTGTAAGCGGCACATTCTCGGGTGATTGCTACATTCACGTGCCTGTGCCTTCTATGCTCCCTCGGATAATTCGGCCGTCCTTTTTTCGTTTCCCTTCGTGCCTGCTTTTTCTCTTCTCGTCATTTTCTCCTCGCATGCTGGGGCAGTTTACTCCTTTTTGTTCTGCCTCGCTATTTTGTCGCTCAGTTTTATTTTGTGCATTGTTCTTTCTTTTCTCTACAGCATGCATTTTTCTCCTTGGCACTCACCGATGTTTCGTATTTTATGCACGCATGCTGAATTACATATGATACCAGAACCGTCCCAACATACTGCTTTATATTTTTTTATAACATGGTTACTGAGTGATAACCGTTACAACTGGTTTGTGACATGTATTTTTTGCTTTTATTACATACCACTTTTTACGATGCTGAGTGTTCGACCTTTTGAAGCGAAGCCAAAAATGAAGGGAATACTGGTTTAATCACACTTTAGAAACCGGCATCTATTTTTATAACATGAATTGTCGCTTCGACAAATTAGATCATGATAAGGAAAATAATTTTGTTATTGCTTTGCTTGCATTTCAAAGTTAAGAAAGCCTGACGCGGGCTGCTACGTTGGTGCGCTTTACTATAGCTTCCAAGAGGGCAGAAGGTAGTCAGCGTATACACCTAGGCTTCTGCTTGTGCATACCATTGAGATCTCTCTTTAACGACATGTAGTAATCTATCCCTCTTGCATCTTGCCAGTTTTTAAACGTTGGTTTGCGTTGTGGGCTCAGGAGCAACTATTATACGGAACAAGTGATTCGTAAATGGGACAGTTCAAAGGCAAGCAACAGAATATGAATGTAGGGACCTTAAATGCTTGCATGCTTAACTCATCGCTCCCATTGCGTGATGAATCTCTTTCGAAAAGCGATAACAGTCGCTGTCGTTAGTCGTGGAGTTGCTATTTTCTTTCGTTACTTAGTTGTCGTTTCAATTGCCGACGTGAAAAAAGGACTTGAGCAGATGTACAGATTTCTCCAACGTATGTATAGAACCTCGTCAATTTTATTTCGGTTTTTCGACTCTCGGAGCACTTGTATCAGCGTTTATTTATTTCCGGCTATAGATGCCTCGTTTCGCATTAACTGAATGGTACAAAATCACTTTTATCGCAACGTCACTACCGGCCTTGTAGGAATTGCGCAGAAAGAGGTTGACAGAAAAAATCTGGGCTTGAATTAATTATGACTGCCGTCCCAGCTTGTTTTTCTTGCAGACCAGCCTCTGATTCGATTAAGTGTGAGCCGGAAAGAAAAAAAAAATACCCTTCGTTGCTCAACGGTTTGCTCTTGTTTGGAGACCCGCGGCCATTCTTGCAGTTGCTGGCTCACACAGCGAGATCCTCGAGTGAACAAATACGGGAAACAAACGCGTTCGCAAAAAAGCCGGCATGCCAGTCTATTCGCGCGAACTAAAGCAGATCAAAACAAAACTGAAAAACGACGTAGAATAGGAGAAGTGGGACGCCATTAATTGCATTTAGCGCAAGGGCTCTCGCATATCGTTGGCTCGTTCCGGAATTCCCCCAGAGGACACGCAGTTGTGTAAAGCCCAAGCCGTCTCTTGGGCCACGAACAAACATGGCACGAAGCAAACTTAGCCGTGCGACCAACACCTGCACCCAGAGTTAAAGACCCAGAACCCTGAAATTGCGTGTGCATGTGTGTTAGTGTGTGCGTAAAGTTATTTGCCTTTTCCTTGCTTGCCACGTATTTCTTTACTGTGTGCACCATACGCCTTTTTACAGAAGACCGGACTTTTCGCTCGAATGATTGGGCTTCACCATTTCCTTCGCACCCGCTAAGACAGCCTCTAACCTCAGTAACTAAATGAAGCCAGGAGTGCTCAAGCCAGCAGCAGAAAGACAGCACACTCCCGCGATACGAGATATGAAAAAGGAATTAACTGAGAGGACTTCTACAGCCTCTATAAAAAAAAACTACAACTACGACGCCGACGGCTTTTCGATCGAACGAGCTGTATACGCTATTGCGTAACATCAAAAAAAATAATTCGCCACGCCGTTCTATTCGGCCATCGACTGATCGAACCCCCCCCCCCCCCCCCCCCCCCCCCCCCCCCCCCCCCCCCCCCCCCGAAGGACTGGTGGAGGCGAGGCTTTACCCGAGCCACTGAAGAGGCTTAATGAGGCTCGAAATAGAGTAGAAATAGACCCTATGTTAATGCAATAGCATTAGAGTTGTCGTCACACCAAAACCTCGCTGATGTCCAGTGTCACGATTGGTCGAGAGAGGTCACGCGACCTTGTGACGTCATCACTATAATCCTGTGTGGCAGGTGGCAACCTTACCACCGTCTTGTGCGCAACCTCCTCACCGTAGCAGGTGGCAATTAAGTTAATGATTGGTCGAGAGAAGTCAGGTGACCTTGTGACGCCGTCACAACCTACCAGCTGGGTTGTGAGCTACTGCAGCTATCAGTCCGAATGTGGCAGTTGATGGGCCGCAAATGCAAAGAAACTCAGTTTAGTTTATGGATGTTTAACTTCCCAAAGCTGCTCAGGCTATGAAGGACGCCGTAGTGCAGGGCTCCGGAAATTTCGACGACCTGCGGTTCTTTACCATGCATTGACATCGCACAGTCCACGGGCCTGTAGAATTTCGCCTCCATCTAAATTCGACCACCGCGGCCGGGATCGAACAAACGACTTTCGGTCCAGCAGCCGAGCTCCATAACCACTGAGCCACCGCGGAGGCTGCAAAGGAACTTACGTAAACCAGCACAGAAGTTGCAACAGAAGCTGCGACGTATGTGACATACACCGCCATCACTTTTCACTCTCCCCATAGTTTTTTACCTCGGTTCTCCGCTCCATCCCACTATAACAATTCCCGCGTCGTCGTGCAGCTTCCGTGAGCTGTCAGGGAAGCGGAGCGGAAAAGGAAGAGGGATGAATTCGGGAACCATCCTGCGCACAAGTATTCATCGCCATAGACAGGGGCCGGTGTTATACTGACCGATTAGGGAAACCAAAGCCGGTGTAATGCAAATATTATTTTACCCGTATTCCAATGGGCGTTTTTATCTGCCTCACGTAGTAACCAACGCCGTTTGCATGAGCCATTGACGAAGACAGACAGACAGAATCAAGACAGACAGAAATTGGATTCATCATCTTCATCATCATCAGCCTGACTACGCCCACTGCAGGACAAAGGTCTCTTCCATATCTCTTCAATTAACCCTGTCCTTGGTGTATTCATAGAGGAAATTGTATTAGGGCTCCTATACTGTAACTATTCCTTTCAAGCTGTCCTGTTCTTACCATCCGCGGCGCCAAATGACCGATCCTGAAGATAGCGAGGCTCAAGTTCGTTTTAGACAATTGCAAATCGGGAACTGAAATAAGAATGCGCCCAAATAGAAATGAACCATTGTATTGTTTCGGTCTGAAGAAAGACCTGAAAGGAAGAAGAGTCGACAGTTGGACAAGTTGGTAACGGTTCATATTGGAAGAGACAGAAGACGTCCTCTTTCTGTACTTCTTGCGTTTTGTTTTGCGCTGTACCTTCCAATATGAACTTCGCAGGAAGTTAAGTACGGCACGAGGACAAATCGGGAGGGCAAAGTGATGGGCACTCATTTTATCGATGTATGTGGAGTGGCACCTTTTGACAGAATGTAACTGCCCACTTATGATCATATTAGTCTCACGAAATGAAATTAAATGTGAAAACTGGGCTTAGGCAACACAGGTTACGGGAAGAACAGAGACCTGTTCGACTCACCTATACGGCTGGGTCGCTTCGAGATTCGGCTGCTGATGTCAAGGTCGCGGGTTCGATCTGGGTCGCGGCGGCCGCATTTCGATGGAGGCGAAATGCAAAAAAGGCAGCCCGCTGTGCGATTTCAGCGCACGGTAAAAAACCCCGTCTGGTCTAAGTTAATCCGGAACCCTCAATTACATCGTACCTCATAGCTAGAGCCTTTCATTTTCCGGTAAAACCCGATCTTACCAGACCCTTGCACTCCGCATCCGTTTTTTTTTTTTTTAATCTGGTTAATCCCGGTTTCACCACGAAAATTCTTTGTCTGAAGAAGAAAGAAGGGAAAGGCAATGAGTTGCTCGGTAATATATTCGCATATATGAAAGGAAATAAGGAGCGTACGTTTTCCTTAGCAAAGTTGAAGACACCGCACGAATATAATGAATATTTTGTGCTTATTCCATTGTGCAACTGGCGATCTTAAACTTCCTTCAACGATCGTTATTCATGGCATGGCTCAACTTGCGGATATGTTCGAATAGTAACTTTTAGAAGACAGAGCCCACAACACGGCTACTCACCAGGGGTGTATTCGGCGTCATGTATAAAGCGACATCCCCGATAACGACATCCTGCTCGGGGGCTCTTGCCCCTTTAAAATACCCTCTGTGTGATCACTATTTTCGTAGCGTTCAAGTAAGGCAGGTCCTGCACGCACACGAAGTGCATAGGAGGCAGACAGTATTCGCGGCAAAGTATTTGCAACGATTGAGAAAAAAATCTTGTTCGGTGAGCAGTTTCTTTTTCTGAGATACCTGTCATTTGCATGTTGGTTGCGAAATTATCAGCAAAAAATGGGGCATTTTGTGTCCCGCACAAAAACGTGCGCTCGGAGTAAATTGTCTTTCGAGGCCAAAAAATAACCCGAGAAAGAAAACCTGTATTCTGGAAATTTTTCCTGCATAACCCATTTTGTATCTGAATTTGAACTAAAAAATATCACCCGATCTTTACTCCCACAATCCTGGAAGCAATAAAACCCGAAAAGGAACGGCCCTGCTCATAGGCCACATGTCGCTTCGGGACGTTGCGCCCCTAATTTTCAGAGAACTGGTCGTCCTTTAGAGTGACGACGCGAACAGTAACGAAATAGAAACGTGTTCGAGGGCGGCAGACGGCAGACTATCAACAGGAACGATGAGAATAGAAATTGTCATTGGAGAAGGCTGTTGGCTACGAAACATAACTGCAGATGATTGGACGAATACTTTGCCAAGGTTTGGAATTATGATTACGAATACGTGCGGAGTTTCATTAGGTGCGGAGCGATTAATTAATGAGCCTATAACTGTGTATGGGCTCCGATTACTTTGCTGAATGAGATGTGATTATGACAAGATATAACTACGATAACGATATAACCGCCATAATGGATACCAGGGATAGAGGTGATGATGATTCTTATTTCTTAATAACGCTCAAGGCTGTCCAGGACTCGGCTTTGTCGCCTTTCGTTGTTTCCGCATTCGAGGAGCTACATTTTCCTCAAAGGAGCGCATTCTTTTCTTTCTTTTTTTTTACGCCGACAGGCGACCGTCTTTCTCATCCATTTCATTTTTTACCAGGTTTTCGTCTATATTCTACCTCTGCGAGGCCTTCGGTATCGTGTGATCTTCGTAGCCGAGTTTTCTTTCCTCGTGCTCGCTTCAAGTGCACTGTGTGTGTCCGTCTGCAGCGGATCGACGCGCCCCGAGGGCTCGCGCTGAATGAATGAGCCTGGGACGTGTTTGCATGCGACGATCGATGGATCGGCTCCAGCGGCCACCTGGGCCAACGCGCGAAGCTGCTGTGCAAACGCAGCAGCACCCAGGGAGCGCTTGCTTGGCACACCGATGCGCTGCCTAGAGCAGATTCCGAATATAGCAGACCGTGGTGGTTACCGGCAGGGCACCCAGACACCCGTAGGGTTGCCGAGACGGACGTTTTAGCGGAGAGAACCGCTATAAATGCGGATTTTCTAAATGGATTACTGCATTTGCATGTCTGAGCCTTCATTCAACATACAAATCGGCCGCGGCAGCTCACTGGCTTCGGTTTTATAAGTTGAAGAGCCCAAGCACGAATCCCAACCACAGCGTTCACATTTAGACGAAGGCCAAATGTGAAAGCCACCGTGCAATGGGCGCTGCCAGGGGATGTTGAAGAATCACCTGGCAGTTGAATTTAATCAGGAGTTCTGCGCAATGGTCTCTTTCATGATCATAACTTAGAGATGCTAACTAAGTCTCACATACTGCCATCAACTATTTTAAATTTCTGCTTAACTTGCCGGTTTGGCAGCTCATCCAGAATTGGAATAATAAAGAACAAACCGTTCAACGCTTTGTGCTTGAAACAAAAAAAAAACAGCATCCATGACGACTACCAGTGTGGAATTACTCTGTTGAAATAGCGCAGTTTTTGATGGAGAATGCACCAACCAACCCGTATTTGCCCTCGTCGGAAATAGCGTAGGTTGACCATTGTAGACAAACACATAAATTGACAAACACTATACTTGTAAATATAGCTGACTGCCTTTAAAATACAAGGGGGGTACTGCGCACAAAAAGACAAGGACAAGAAGATAACATAACACAATCTTCTTGTCCTTGTCTTTTTGTGCGCAGTACCCCCCTTGTATTCACCATGATTGACCGACTAGCCCAACAACGTACGCTTTTAAAGCCTTTAAAATAAAATAGAAAACTGTGCGGTAAGCTGAGTTACCTCTGTAAAGAATGTATTTCGTGGGCGCCTTAAACCACCAGAAGCGTTTGGTGTACAAGGGCGCCTCGATGGAGAGGTGGGGGATATAGTTCCGACTCGCTCGGGAGATTTTTCACTGATGAAGAGGCAAGCGAGTCGCACTGCAGGCCAGAAGCAAACAAGGTGATAGCTACATTTTTCACAAAGGCTGTGCGTTTAATAACATTCACGAAACAAGTCAGTCGGCTGATACTTCTGATGTTAATCGCATTCGCTTGTAATTCTAAAAGTGTCCTACTTTAAAGTACTATATAGGCTCCTTCATTCGTAAGTTACGCGTAAGCAAAAGCCATATTTTTTCGGCAGTCCTGTACCAAATGCTTCCAGTAACATCAAATGCCGAACTCTTTGAAGACGACCGTCTCTGACAAATGCATGCCGCTTGCACAGGTACGAAAACAGCGAGTTCAAAAACTGCGCTATTTGCAGGAATGAGCGTATTTGCACGTTATAAGCTCTCGAAATCTTTCGTCGCTGCACAAAACAACGACTCATTCAACTGGAAAAAGCACCTCACAACAAACGAGCCTCCGTTTACGAAACAAGAGGAAGCAAAAAGAAGCAATGAACAACAAATGCTCTTATCCGCCATCAATATGGCGTTGTATTAAACTGCCCAAATTCGAAACAGACCGGTTGCTAACTATACTTAGGGCTTGGCCAATTCCACAACACATTGGTCGAAACAAAAGCGACCACGAATGGCTTTATCTCTCTCCCACCGTCTTTCCCACTTCCATCGTATTTTCTTTTTAAGAGGTTTCGATGCAGAAGCAATTCTAAACACCCAGTCGAGCGCCGAACGTGTCCGCATTACCATATTTCGGAATTCTCTTTGCGGCATCCTTAGCGTGACGGATTGCCTCGCAAAACTTTCTGGAGTGAGGAAATAAGCGAAAAGTGCGAAAATGGGGAAAAGGGAAAGGAGAAAAGGGAGGAGGGAAGTCGCAGTACAGTGCGCTGCCCAAGCAAACAGTACAAGCACGTGCTGCAAAAGGCTGATTGATTGCGTCAAGCAGCTCGCGGCTGCCCCCCCTTCTTTTCCCCTTTGGTTTGAAAACACGCCCGCGAAGTCCGGGCGCTTAGCAATTTTCCCACGAGGCCTCCTCGGCAGTCTCCCTACACTCCCAAGACTTTCCTCTTTTCCTTCTTTTATTTCGTTCGCTTCTCGGGGAGAAAAGCTTCTGTCGCCGATCAATAACGTCCGAGGCATTAATTGAAAGCCCCGAGTCGCAGAGCCGAGAAGCCTGTTCTAGACACGAGTTAAAGTGGCGTCCAGAGTGTCGAGGGATCGAGAAATCGCCGAAGCTTATATCGTCTGTTGCTTGGCGGTTTGGCAACGCTGTTAACCGCTCTTTAGGAACGCTGTTGCTAAATGCAACGAGCGCCCCTTTCGGCATCGTCGCTGACGCGCCATCGTATGCGTGGCACTGATTTACGTAACACTGCTGCAATAGGGAGAGTGTGAGGAGATAACGGAATCATCGAAGCTGTGTCATCTACTGCTTAGTGGTTTGGGAATACAATCGATAGGTTGGGGCAACCAAAAGAAAATAAAAATAATAAGCCCCTGCCTGCTCCAGTTGGAAATAATTTAAAGACACTGTTGAACGCTTTTAATTCGAAAGCATCATACGGCCCCTCGGTAACGAAACCAGGCGTGGGCGCTGACCAGCATCAGTGGTCCCAAAAATCCCAAATGCCGTCAGCGTGATATAAAAACAAATAATTTTTTTCCCTAAGCTTCGAAGAATTCAACTCAAAACTATGGGTTGCGAAGCCAGGCCGCAAACCATAGGCCACAAAGCTGCGTTGATTCTTGGCAAACAAAGGCGAACCTAGTATATATGTTACATTACGACTGTATGCCATTACATTACGACTGAGTGCGTATGCCATTAGAAAGAAACAGAAAAATAAAAATAAAGAGCAAATAATAATAAAAAAACAGTGCTTTCACATTTGGCAACGCTTGCGTTATGTGCAACGAGCACCTTTCTCTGAGCACCTTTCTTTCTATAAGCACGCCCTGATAGGAACTAAGTTCACTGCATCAGTGTGAGATGTACCAAAGCAGCACGCCAGTAATGGCCCCGGAGCTGGTTGAATACCCGGGAAAACTGGCTCCAGTAAAGACCTCGAATGACGTCTGACTGGGGGGCGCTACCCTGTCAAGTGTTTTGAGCCAATGCACTACATTGGCTTTCCAATCAGCAGCCAGTAATGGCACACAAGCTTATCTAATGGCTTCACTGGCATTCCATGGTTATTCAATATTAGTCATCCAAGATTCCTCACTGGCTATCCATCACAGGCAGCCGGCTTAACCCGCCTGCTAGTCAATATATCGTGCCGAAGTTTATCCATTGGTTGTTTATCACAGGCGTCCAGCCACACTCACTGGTACCCAATATTGCGCACTCAAGCTAATCCACTACTGGTTCTCGCTACAGGCATCGAGCCACACTCACTGGCTACCAAATATTTCCCACCCAAGCTTACCCGCTGGTTGTTCATCGTAAGCATCCAGGCACACTCATTAGCAGTCCCATTGTTCGTTCCGCAACATTCTGTGCTCATTATGAATTCTGCACGTTGCAGCGCCAAATCCATCTTTGACGAATGTTTCATTTTGGCAATCATTTTCTATGGTATTACTTCGCATATGCAACATTTTGTAGTTAGATGCACTGAAAATGAGTAAACCATCAAGTTTAATGTACATCCGAGCACATGCTTATAACGCGTCCGGCTCGCACACCCATGCCAAACCGCCCAGCCATGCTCGGCGCTCTTTACTTTATGAGCTCGCACTGCGCGTGCCTCTCACCGCTTTATCAACAAAACTGAAAGGTGTATTTCCATGTGTGCATTTATATCTGTTTTTTTTTTCGCTTTCTGGGCACTGCGGCCTAAGCAAATCTATTGTTCCACCAATGAGAATTGGTTCGACAATAATACTGACCAGCGTATGCCGAGACGAATGCAATTTTGGCGGCACAGTGCAACATGCAGGACAACGTTGAACAACATATGCCAGGATTTACACATTCCTTCTGAGCTATTGTTACTGGTGAGACAATGTTGACCAGTGCATCCCAAGATGAGCGCTGCACTGGCAACACACAGCAGCCCACCAGAGAGGCAATATTTAACAGCGCGGCTCAGTGTGTATACATCGTTGGAAAGCCATCTTAGCTGCCAAGGCAATATTGACCAGTAGTAAGGTGGAAAGTTGGGCGAGTTGAATCTTATTCATGATGAAGTTTAGCGCCAAAAACGAGGACAAAGTAGGAGTGAAGACACAACACGAGCGCTTTTTCGCAACTAAAACTTTAATGGAAGAACACATAACATATATACCCATCTCGTGAAGTAAATCAAAAAAGAAGAAACATACATGATATGGTCAAGATAAACCTTAGAGGGCGATACATCTGAAGAGTGCTGAGGGTGCAAAAGGTACATAAAGGGTGCAAAAACAGGAAACTTCATGGTCACAATCACAATCACGAAGGCGAAACCAAAATACCAAAAAAACCAAAAAAGGGGGGAAAGGAAAAGATATTAATTCCACGTGTGATCCAGGTATGCCAGCTCTTTTTCTGTTAAAGAAATGGACGGTGCGCTTATGCATGAATTTCCCTGTCGCGAAATATAAAAAGCCTCGGTAATTTCGCGCTGGAGGCGTTCTCTATGATGTGACAGAATTTCAGCCTGCGCATAAAGTGGATTGCATTTTTTCTTGCACACTGGGCCACATTCCGCCACACAATCCGGCTTGCACTCCTTATATTCTTGGCAATGGTCAACCAAATGCGAGGACTTCGACCCAGAGAGCGATTTCTCGTGTTCTTTTAGCCGCACGTTTAGCTGCCCGTCTCCTGTGGCAAGAGCTACATAGGTCAGACAGGGCGTTGTGTAAACGTGCGGCTAAAAGAACACGAGAAATCGCTCTCTGGGTCGAAGTCCTCGCATTTGGTTGACCATTGCCAAGAATGTAAGGAGTGCAAGCCGGATTGTGTGGCGGAATGTGGCCCAGTGTGCAAGAAAAAATGCAATCCACTTTATGCGCAGGCTGAAATTCTGTCACATCATAGAGAACGCCTCCAGCGCGAAATTACCGAGGCTTTTTATATTTCGCGACAGGGAAATTCATGCATAAGCGCACCGTCCATTTCTTTAACAGAAAAAGAGCTGGCATACCTGGATCACACGTGGAATTAATATCTTTTCCTTTCCCCCCTTTTTTGGTTTTTTTGGTATTTTGGTTTCGCCTTCGGGATTGTGATTGTGACCATGAAGTTTCCTGTTTGTGCACCCTTTATGTACCTTTTGCACCCTCAGCACTCTTCAGATGTATCGCCCTCTAAGGTTTATCTTGACCATATCATGTATGTTTCTTCTTTTTTGATTTACTTCACGAGATGGGTATATATGTTATGTGTTCTTCCATTAAAGTTTTAGTTGCGAAAAAGCGCTCGTGTTGTGTCTTCACTCCTACTTTGTCCTCGTTTTTGGCGCTAAACTTCATCATGAATATTGACCAGTTTATACCAGGATATCTCAGGTGTTCATGCGGCATAAAAACTGGCATGACAACATTGACCAACGTATGTCATGATCTATGCCTCTCTGGCTAGCCATTGCAACTGACCGGACAATATTCGCAAGCGTTTGCCAAGTTGTAGGTATTCTTGACGGGTCATTGTACTTCCCTGGCCTTCGTTAAATGTTGTTAATTGGTGTATGCCAACGATGGGAATAAAGGTCATGACCGGACCATTGGTGGACATGTTCTCACTGAGGTCCCCACTATTGGTTACGCATTGGCGAGGACAGGCTACCGTAGGACCAAGAATCGCCAACACGCTTCCAATGTCAGGCCAGACTATGCCCTAGCATAATCAAGGGCTCTTCAGCCATCCTAACCAGCTGGGCAACATTGGCCGGCATATGCCACAATTATACAATGTCCGGATATCATTCGGACCGACTGGGCAGTATCGACCAGTGCAAGCCATTGTCGTAGTGCGTTGTCATCCCAAATAGCGGGACAATATTCGACAGTGCATGCCGAGATGTACCCAACATTAACTATCCACTGACCAATATACACCGAGGTTTATACAACGTAGACAAACCAGAAAAGTAGTAACCAACGTATGTCATGATTCATGAAAATTGGCCACCCGTCGCGAGTGGCGGGACAATATCGACCAGCGAAGCCTTTGATGTGCATCGTGTTTCATATGTCAGGATGCATATATTATTAACACGTTATTTAGATTCGCTCGACCATATTGTATACCGAGTATACATAATGTATACCGAGATGTATACAAGCTTGGCAATCTATCGCAACAGGGAGGGCGATATTGTGCAGCATATACCAGGATATACATATTTCTGTAAAGCGATCAATACTGGTCAGAGAGTATTACCAATGTAAGACAAGATGAGTGCTACAGTTGCTACACATTGGAAGCGGTGGGACAATACTGAGCAGCGCAGCCCAGTCTGTATGCATTATTGGGAACCCAGCCCAACTGCCAGGGCAATATGGACCAACTAATACCAATATATGCCTGATGCTAGCAGGCCATGCTATTCAATGCTGGCATGCCATCACAGCTGCATGAGAAATATTCGCCAGCATATGCCAGGATGCAGGCAATGTTGGTTAACCATCATGCTGGCGGTCCACCGTCGACCGATGTCTGCCACTGTGCTGTCAATGTCGGGAAATCGAGGGCAAGACAGGGCCAGTGCTAGATATGTACTGGAATGGCAGCGCCTTTATTGGTGACGTACTGGCAAGAACGGGTCAGCGTAGGTGCTGGGAGCGCCAGCGGATTACCAATATCGGGTTGATGGAATGTGCTGAGTGGGGATTTGTCTGGCAAATTGCTAAGGCTGCTCTTAATTATTTCCTTACACCCCTGATGCCCAGCTGTGCCATTCTCCCGGCTGACTCGCTCTCTCTCTGTCCTCCCAGGCGTCGCAGGGCAACGAGGACGTGTCGGTGATTCCAGAGATGGAGTACTGCCAGAGCCACAAGATGACCATCTTTCTGGGCTCAATATACGCCTACAAGGGACTGCTCATGGTAGGCCCACAGCTTTAGAGAAACGCACAAATTGCTATGTCTCCTCTTTCTTGACTTAGAGTATTTCGTTCGCGACGTCTTCGCATGCAGCGGATGCTCTTATAAAATGGCCCACGTGCAGTCTTTGCCAAAAGTAACCAGGCTACACGGTTTGCTTCTCAGTCGTATATTAAAGCTATTATGTAAGCTCTCATGCTGTAAATCTCTGTACGGTAATAAGAAGCCCTGTCCTCACCTTCAAAGAACTTTTCAATCTTTTGGGGAAGCCGTGACGGCTCTGCTATACGAATGAGAAGCAAACCATGGAGCCTGGTTACTTTTGACAAAGACTGTACATGGTTCCGGTAGACTTCTTATATACCGCTATTTCCGATATGCAGTCACCGGACTATATATGCTTAAAACGGGAAATCTAGCGCTTTTTTTACTGCGTATAGGTCCGGACTCTTATAGTATTTTTGATCACTATCGCCCAATGTTGCAAGAAATTCTCAACGCTTATTCATTACAACGTTCTGGTATACTAGCAGTCTGTGTGCACGTGTATTTTTATGGGAGGATTGCCCGCTTTGTATAGGGTACGAATAATTGAGCAAAAAAATTAAGCAAAAATTCAGCAGCGCAAAATAAACGCCAAGTGCGGACTGTATAGCGGAAGCTTTCTTGCTATCATCAAGATGCTTCGCATTTCGTTAAAACGAACTGTATATCTTCTGTCGCCTTAAATTGGTAGAAAAGCTATTTCTATGCATACGCGGTCTACAGACTCACGTCCGTAATAGAATAAATTTCTTTAGTGTATATTAAGGTATTGACCGCAAGGAAATCTGTTGCTTTTTGACTATTCGTATTTAAATGTTCTATACTGAATCAAATTCATGAACGACAGTCTTACTATTTTTGGCAGTTCAATGTCTACAGACTATGCTGTTTCTCTGCTGGCCTCACGGTTTCCGCCAATCTGCTCGCATTGTTGGCACGGGGCTTTCCAAAAGTCCCGGGACCTTTTTGCAAGCGTACTATTAGCCTGGCTGTGTTGTGCAGCTCTAGTAGTCTTTGCAGCACCTCAAGACATTAGAAAGTGAGAACGATAGTCGATTTCATTGTACAAAGCCACCGCGGTGTTACGAAAACTATTTCTAACTTTCTTTGCGCCATAGATTGCAATGCTCTTGGCTCCCCACGGCTGGGTATTTTGACGATAGTCCGTGAACTGGTGAAAATGGCGTGTGAGAATTTCTGAATACAGCGTACCCTTCGGTGCCTGAAGTCAAAAGAGACCGACATCAGCTGCAGCAGCGAGCAGCACCTGTTCGTTTTTCGGTCTGCCATCAGGTGCCTGGATAATTTAACGCATTATTTTTTAGCATAGAGAGCAGGGTTTTCCAGTTCATACGTTAACGAGAGCTTAGCTCATGGTGCCAGCGGCTTTCCCTGCCGACCTCAGTTGCCCTTTGCATCTTTTACTGCCAAGTGGAGAGGAGGAAAGGCGTGCGAGGTGAACAGTGAAGAGGAGCGAAGAAAGCCCACCGATGAGGCATCACGCAACCGTAGCCTCACTGCTGGGGTTGATGCCGCATCAATCGCAATGACCGCCTGTGAATTTTAATTTAGTGTAAACGGGAAAACGTCGACGTCTTAGGAAGCTCAACACGGAAAACGCACTAGCGGATGAGACGCAGCTCTCGGAAAATCAAAATTCATGGGGCTGTTTCTCACCAAACAAGCGAAAGAGGACACGCCGATGCAAATGCGCACAAAGGGGACGGCGGCACGGGGGTGACAGCTCCGTCTTGCGTGAATGCGCGCTTTTCCTCTTTTCCTTGTTCCGGCCATTCATGGCGCACTACGATAAGGCCAAGTAGTACACTAGGACTCACGGCGTACACAAGAGCTTTCTCGTTGCTACCGATACGCGCAGTTGCTGACCGGCGTTTGTGGGCACCGAAGCGTCACTCCAGATACATTCCACAGAAGCTTGCAAGGGCTTTAGTAGAAAACACAGACATTCTCACCGTTAAAGGTCGACGTAGAAGCCGCGTGTTTTTTTTTTCTTATTTTGACGACCGCGTGCTGGAGCCTTGGGACTTTACTCGACCATACCAGTTTTGAAATTACAATTCTTTCACAGTCCAGTGTACAGCACTGCAGCGGCACCTTCAGATTTTAGTATAATTAGTTAATAAAAGAGTGCACAGAAGTTTAATGAAATTATCCACCGCCTTTATTATTGATGTGAGTATACTCCAGTAACTGCGTCTTCTTACTGCCCTCTATCCCCAGTAACATCGGAAAGCAAGACCGCCGCCGATGAGGCTTTCAAGACAGGGTGTAAAACAGTCGGTAGTACATCAACTGAGAGAGGTACGAGAGGCATATAATGGCAGTGCTCCGATTACAGGAACCACGTCCTCTCGGCAGCCGCCCAGTGGACGTGTTCTCTGGATTTAGAACACTGTACTTCACGATTTAATTCAAGAGGCCTAAGATTAAGCCTTTCAGGATTTAAGGGAAAGCCGGAATTCATCAATAACTGCTCTCCCCACTCCCCTGCCTCCCCTCGTGATTTTCAGGCGTTCGGTTGCTTCCTGGCGTGGGAGACTCGCCACGTGAGCATACCGGCGCTGAACGACTCCAAGTACGTGGGCATGAGCGTGTACAACGTGGTCATCATGTGCACCATCGGCGCGGCCATCTCGTTCGTGCTGCGCGACCAGCAGGACGCGGCGTTCATCATCATCTCCGTGTTCATCATCTTCTGCTCCACCACCACGCTCTGCCTCGTGTTTGTACCCAAGGTGAGACTGGTGAGCCCATTTTGACACAACGCTCTACATGTGGCTCCCTTCTCTCTCTCTCTCTCTGTCCGTGTCTCACCGTCCGTGTCTCACTCACCACCACTCGGCACAGAACCCGCCTGCCACTTGCATCTCACTCGCTCACTCACTCTGCCTTGCCCGCCCACCTCCCCGCGCACACCAAACTCATCTACTACTTCGCCACTGGCAGAACTTCCGTTACTTCTTTTATAGGCCCGAGCCTAACTGTCCTTCTTAGCACCTTCAGGGAAGAATGTATCGATGTAGGGGCGCTCTTTGCACAGCTGGCCAGGCACAACCCAGTAATCGTAGCTGAACGGCGTTTGTCATCTATTATTTTTTCACTCGTTGTTATTCGCGAAAACCTAACGCTCTTGTGAGGCCCGAAAGTTTGATCACTTCGTTTTATTTCCTTGCGTGTTTGGCAAAGCACTGCCGGAAATACAGGACAGAAGCGAGGGATTAGTCTGCAGACAGCGCCATGCCCATGCTGGGTGCAAGTGGAATAGTATTGGTCGCATAAAACAATGCAATACGCATTACAAACATCGCAGCACCCGCAAACTGTTGCAGAACCTGTGCAGAGCATATTGTGCGTAAACGTAGCGCTTATTTGCCCAACGTCTTTGCTCTCTAAATTCGACGTTCCGCTAAGACACTCGCCTCTAACTCCCTGATCGCATCAGGCCTCGTCGTGGCTACGAATTCGTCTCACTTCATTTACATTTTTTCTTTGCTCCTGATGGGAGTCGAATAACATGCAAAGTTGTCATTGTTTCAATTTTAAAAACTTTGAACATCAAAGCGAAATAAATTCGCTCAGTGCCGCAAAATACGACAACTCCTAAGGCTCGCGATGCATCGCCAGTTGGTCATTCTCTGCTGTATCGCGGCTCCAGCAACGTAAATAAGGTAGCGTTATTTTACTCCCAAGGAGATGATTAAAATTGCGCCGGGAGAGGAGCAGTTGTGAAAGCGCTGAAGAAAACCTTACGGCGATAACTGTTTGAGAAAGTCTTCACGCCATATACCATTTTGTTGTTGGTGTTGTAGCCTATCGGAACCGAAAATTTCCTCTTCTACGCACTGATCAAGAAGAATTTTCTCCGGGTGGTTCTGAGCCATGAGCGCAATCTGAAATGGGGCGCCGCCGGTGATAATGGGGTCCAGGTACTTTAGAGAATCGGCACATTGATGAGGCGAGAGTTGTCGTGCTGTACCGCTGTCCCTGGGACTGCTTTACCCCAAGCGAGCGCCAAAACTGCGGCTTGCCTTTACACTTCCTCATATACAATCTGCGTAATGCGTAATCTACTGGCACCAATAAGCATTTCTATTTGAGAACTCTAAAAAAGGGTTACGTACAAGGTAAGGTTTTAGTACACGAAGGCCAGCCACCCTAGATCCCTGCCAATGATGAACGCTTTGCCCAGACGAAGACAAGTTCTCTTGTCGAAACGTTGGCTCTAGCAACCTGAGATTTTCCCCTCCCTTGTTCATTTTGTGATCGGCAAGGACCATCTACCACACCCTCTCTCTACCATGGACACTAGATTTGCACAGTTAGTTGGCCTCAATTGTTTTCACTATGTTATTATTACCAGGAATAGAAGTCTACCATGGACTATGAATAGCTATGAATAGCCACGTAATGGCTTAACAGTTTTTCAAACGGGACGCTATCTGAGTGAGTACATCAGAGAGCGAAAACAGAGAAAGCCGCGAAACAACGGCGTCTTTGTTTTTCGCTTTGTGACATATAAAGGTTTTAGCAAGCGATAAAAAGAAAGAACCAAGTGGCGCTAGAGCCTCTTCACCCACTCTAGTTTACTACTGGGTGTTATAGCGCCAACCTTGTTTTCAACGCGCCTCAGGGCGCGAAATGAGCCTTCAAAAGTAGATTACTCGTGCAATAATGTCGCTGTTTACTAGTCGGACTCAGCTGTTTCAGTATAAAGCCATGCTTCTTTAACATACCGGCGCTCATCCCGGGCGCCGTTTTTACGAACTGCCAATACAGCACCATGCAGTTTCGCTGGAGTCGCAATGCAGCAGATGACGGTCTCGCATCGAGTCCCTCCACTCGCACTCCTAAACTCACCCTCCCGCATGCTTCACCCACTCGCACATACACGCACACTAGCTCACCGCTCCCGCTTTCAGAGCACACTCACCTTGCACACTGCTACGAATGCCGCGACGCTGGTGACTCCTTGTTTGTCGGTGAAGTGCTCGTGAAGTGACGTGGCTAGTTTCATGCGGTGCACCCAGACGCCTCAAGCAAACTGGTGCATGTGTTGTGATCGTGAGACCTGTATTTCGAGGCCTTGCATTGCTGATTGTGGAGATAAAGACTGTTTCTACGGCGATAATTGTATTGCGAAGTTTTTGCGCGATTGGCGGGGCCGATGGCGAGGGCGGTGAAAGAAGTGAATGATTTCAGTCTCCTGATTTCAGGACATCATGTGGTGCAGCAAAAGGCCAGCATCTCTGGCTATCGCGCCAGAATGGGCGGCGTCTGCAGCGCGCACTAAAGGACACGCGCATGAATGGTGCACGAATATATTGCGGACACTAGCGCCATTTTAACCTTCAGTTACAGTCCTAGGGCTCGCCAGCAGAACCTGCGACACCTGCATCGTCTTGACAAACGAAGGTTCGAAAATGCAGGCGCGAGCAGTCTTCAGCTGGTGTTGCCCTGGGAAAGATTTCCATCGCTAAAAATTCGGAGTACTTACGGCTGGCAAAGGGAACAAATTTCCTCTTCAAAACATGCGAAATTCTAGCAGTTACCAACATTTTAAGCAAGCTTTCAGCGTCCTCTATTTTCTAACCTCAGGACCTGCGATGGCGCGTTTAAAAGTCTCCTCCCATTGCTAACTGTATCACGTTACTATGATCTTCAGTGGGAGTGCAACGTCGATGCCAAAAGTAAGCATTCCATATATTTAGTGACCTATGCCCACTCCGGAAATTGGCCACCATGTCCTGCCCCTGAAAGAGAGTGTTCTACACACAGCTTAGTCCCTTTTTACTCCCTTAGAGGGTTATTCATGTTTGTAATGTACCGAGGCGGCGTACGGACGTCGACTGCTGTAATGCGCACCTGCGGTGGAGCTTTACCTATGCTCTTGTGCAGAATTAAACCGACACATATTCAAATCATGTTTCGTTTGCAGTAGTTGTCGAGTACGTCGGTCAGCATTAGATTGTGAAACAAAGAGTACTACAAGACCATTAAGGTTACTGCAACTTTCATTCCTACCTGAAAGTCCCGCCGCGGTGGCTCAGTGGTTACGGCGCTCGGCTGCTGGCCCAAAAGACGCGGGTTCGATCCCGGCCGAGGCGGATGAATTTCGATGAAGGCAAAATTCTGAGGCCCGTGTGCTGCGCGATGTCAGTGCACGTTAAGGAACCCCAGGTTTGTCAACATTTCCGGAGCCCTTCACTACGGCGTCTCTCATAGCCTGAGTTGATTTGGGACATTAAACCCCAATAAACCATTCCTACCTGAAGCTCACATCGGGCTGCCCATCTTGTGGCACAGTCACGAGCGACTGTGTCACTGCACGCTCTCGGTCTCCCATGCTCATCGTGTGAGCAGTGCACCTGTGTACCCTTTGAGGTGCTGTACATCGGAAACCAGCCAACGCTCCTTGTACAGCTGGACCTGTAACAAATGTAGCATCTGGTGTCATTACTGCGTACTTCATTATACATTTTCCTATTTATAAACGACTAAAATGCAGAGCTCCATCGATACAGAAGCCCTGCACCAATTGGTACCCTTTCCTTTGCCGATTCGATCGGTTGATAGTATCATGAAAAACAGTATCCTGATGGTAGTTCGCGTAAAACTTACGTGCATATCGCTCTACAGCGCTATAGTCAGTGCGACAACGCCCCGTAGCCGTAGACACTTTTGACTGAAGCCAATTTCGCCATATTTTGACTCCTGGGTGCGAGCCGTGCAGCGCTGTTAAGCCATTTCGACCCAAAGGTCACCTCCGGCGCCGGTTCGCCGTAGCGGCTCCGCCAGTACGTGAAGGATTAACGATTCACGATGCCCAAACTGCCGGCGCCGATGCCGCTGACTTAGCCCGGGAGTGCGCCCGGGGCAACCGCTCTCTGCGGTCAAAAATTCAAGAGGTGAGGGAAAGCGAGTCGCGAAAGGAGAAAAAAAAAGTTACGGCCCCCGACCTTTGGCGTCGCAAGCGTCTCCACCGGACCTCGGCGACAGTACGGCGTAATGTTGCAACGTCGTGAATTTGTGGTGCCGCCAGAAGTCAATAGCTGAGTAATACTGGGAGGCATGCCACCTATAATTGTTCGCTTTGTTCGCTTGGTTTGCAGCGTACGCAAAGGACCCTCGGATATTTTCGCGAGTAGTGGAAAGGGGGGCTTTTCCTAAATGCACGGCACCGCACCGGCACCGCATCAGTACCGCATCGGCTCTGCGTTGGCTCGGCATCGACACAGCACTGCCAATGCAGTGGCATTTTCATTGACATCTGTGTGGGCATTCACTGTAGTATTTTCACCGGCATTTGTATTTACACTCGCATTTGCACTGGCACTGGCATCGGCGTTGGCATCGATATCGGCATTTAAATTGATGTCGCCATCGCCATCATAGTGTAACTGAAAACTGCTAATGTTCACCTACTGGGTAATGAAAATGTAACCCCGAAATGTGCCGATTATTGAGCGTTCTAAAAATGCTGGTAAGGGAAAGGAGGAACGGTGGTGCGCATACAGCTATCGCTGTCTATTCAAAGCAAGAGCGCCAAACGTCGCAGAGGCGCTGCCTCTCTTTCTTCTCTGACTTCTGAAGACCGAGTGCAACTCAACCCGCTCCCTGGCACATGGCGTCTTTTTTTTTTCCCCCACCCATTTTCTAATTTTCAGCTTGTGGAGCTTCGGCGCAACCCGCAGGCCGGCGAACACCGCGTTCGGGCCACCCTGAAGCCGCTGAAGAAGTCGAGGCGCGATTCGGACGACGAAAGCCTCTTCACCAGGATCAAAGTGCTGCAAGATGAGAACATGCGCTGCAGGCAGCGACTAGAAGAGGTCAGCACTTCGCTCCCTCCTTTCTTTATTTTTTATTTCTTTAGCAAAATGCAATGTTAGCGAAAGCGCCTACCGGGTGGAGAAGACGCTGGACCAGAGGGGTTTTTTAGTGCTCTTGCGGTATTGTATTACCCAGAAAAATATTTTTTATCGAATCCCTGGGCGGAAAGATGTGCAAGCCCGCGATAGTCATGCAGTTCTGTACAATTCCGCTCTTGAGTCTCTCTTTCACTGTGTTTGTTTTCTGCAATCTATGGTGCTTTTTTATATCGCTTAGCGTGTTTTGCGGCATGGGCAGAGCTTTGCAACGGCCAAATCTGTTTTGAACATAAATATTGACTGCTCCCTATGTATTCGTTTTTTTTTTTGTTTTTTTTTTGCACAGTGCAGCACTCTTTACGTTGAGTACTTTTTCACTGCAGCCATGTCGTGCAGATGCGCAACGGCTCGTGTTCACTTTGATGTTCTTTTCTCTTTTTTTTTCAGAAAAACATTGAATTGCAGTCGTTATTGTTAAAGCTAAAAGATGTAGAGCCGGTGATAGTCGTCACGCATGACGCCATTACGACGATTCCAGAAGTTAGCTCACCTTCCCAACTTGAAACCTCAGAGCGAGGTAAGACTCTTCAAGCCTGCGTATAACCCTGTACCAGTTGTGTTCCTTCATATTTTTCTCTTTTTTCAGCTCGTTTCAGTTTATGTGAAGAACCAAAAGAACTAGCTCCAAATAGAAGCAACTGTTTATCTTCCTTTTCTTCAGAGCCTACCGCCATGAAATCTAATAGCAGGGTAGCCTTTATCAACAAAATTCTGGCATTAACACGCTTCCTGGAGACAGCAGCATAGCGCACTAGTTGAGGCTACAAAAAACAACGCGCAATGAATTCCTTCAAACCATGAATAATCTCAGCGCAAATTAACCCTAAAAAAGATCAAAAGCTGGGAGAAGAATGTAGGCATTGCAGCGAGGTAGCCTAGAGTTAAGAATCTGTGGCAGTAATACATTTGTTCTCAGAAGCAACGTAGTGCAGAATCTGAGTAAAGAGAGGCACTACAACACAGTGGGCTCCACCAAACCACAAGAATTTTCAGAAGAAATTGACATTATAAAAACTGAATAATTAATGGCACGGTATGGAATTACGAACGAAAGAGCAAGCATGAGTCGAGGTATTTTGATTTAGAGAAACATATCCGATATTTTATTTCCGAAATACAGTACGAGTGGCATGGCAACCATGCTGTTGCACCCCCGGGAGCTCCATTCACACTTCAGTTACCTTTTTTATGCACTGCGTGTTACGTCAACTCTAACGTGGGGTTTCCTCTATGTGAACTGAGCTTGGTCTCGCGTAGCAATATTTTACTGCCAGTCACCATATGCAGCTGCAAGAACAATATATTCATTTTGAAATTATCTTTACGGACGCCATGTTGTCGCTGTGTGCCAGAGTGGTCGTTTAAAATGCTCTCTTTCATCTGTTTCGTCCTGCCCATCTGTCTTTGCTTCACGAAATTCGCCTTCTATAACTCTGTTTTACCGGCTTCTGTTGACAGCAGAAAATAGCAAAGAGGATACGACGTCTATTATCTCCATCCGGTCAGTTACTGAAGAGGACAATTTCATGGAGATAACGGTGAAAAGGTGAGGGAACTTCACCTTCTTTTTACCTGTGTAAATGAAATATATAGTCACTTTTGTAGTTTCTCTGCTAAGTTGACTGTTGTCTCTAACTGCCTATTGAGCAGGCTTGGCGAAATGCCTTGTATAATCTTTTTCGCCTCTAGTCGTTAACTACTTTGAGCGAGCAAAAAAATATTGCCAACACTGGCCATGCCGTCAGCAACAAACATTAGCGCTAATGTCGTGCCGTAAGAGCGGCAGATGTCAGCGCATGGCGTTGCGGTTGCGAACACGCCGACAAGAGTGCCAGGTATGGTCGCAAACCGTGGCGCCGGGACAGCCACGCCAACGTGTCACTTGTGCTAATCTTTATTCCTCACGCCTGTACCATCTGCGGCCAAAGAATGAAGACTCCCACAAGCAGCCTTCACCTGTTTTGCGACCGACTGTACGTGCGGTATACATGTCATAAGTCCCGGTGTGACAAGGTCACAAGGTTTTTCGATGGAGTTTTTCGATGCGTTCGCGACAAGCATAAAACCCTAATGGTCTGAAAGGCAGAGGAAGAGGGTCCTCACCCTCTGGAGGTATCGTCCTTCATATTTGCGAAAGCTTCCCCACTTCGCGGTTCGAGGACGAACTCTGTGCCCCGGACCATGAGTACAGCTTTGAACCGAGCGCTGCGCGCCCATAGATTTCTTGAAAGTGGGAAACCCGCTTCGTGAATGGTTGCAGCGCACTTCTGGCTGGTTCTTGGAAACTCGTACAGCATTTTTCGGGTTCCATGGGTATGCAGAGTGTATCATCTCTCTTTTTTTTTTTTTTTTTGTATTGCCAAGCCTTCAGCGCCACGTGGCCATTATTGCAGGGGAGTGGGGTTGGGGTCGTTGAAGTTGTAATAAAGGCAAGAATATTAGAAATACCCTCACAAAATTGTTAATGCAATGGAGCAAAAGATCCCGGAACTGCTCTGACTAGTTGCATAGCCTGTGGGGTGTTTGTTTCGCACCAGACTTAAACAGAAGTAAACAGAAAATCTTAAGAACAGTTTGAGAAGTCCGAAGGAGAGACCGTGCTCCACAGAATGTCCTTCTTCGGCTTTAGGCCTTCTCACCGTCCTCTTCACCGTGTCGTGGTGCTCATCGCAGGAAGCTCTCGACGGCGTCGCTTCAGGGCAGCCCGGCCGCCCTGGCCGCCATGGGTCGCGGCGGAGGAGGCACCCGGCAGCAGCGCAGCGGCAGCGTCCAGCTGCGTGTCATGCACCACCACCAGCCAGCGCACGCGGGCGGCGGCGGCAGGGCGGCCGAACACCGCGCCATCGCCAACGGGCTGGCCCTGCACGCCGAGAGGACCGCCTCCTCGGACGGTACGCGTCTGCCTGCCTTTCTCGGTGCTGCGTAAGGACTGTAAACTACTGCACCAGTAGCCAGCCCTTCCTCACCCTGTGTGCGCGTCTCCTCTACACCTCCTCTACCATATAATTATCCCTTTTCGCTCTGACGTAGTGTTACTTTCGGGACCACTGACGCCTTCCAGAGTCCACAGACTTCTGATCGGCAGAATCCTTAGACTGTAGGTTTTCTAATAGGTCGACATTTTTGAGAAAGAGGCACGCTTGGCTACTTTGCAAGCCAGTGAAGGCAGGTGAGTGTTCTCAGAACAGCAATTCCAGACAATAACGTATGTCATCGAGCCTGATATTAGAAGAAACATCATATCACCCGATATGACTATGATGCGCAGAGTTACTAGCCCTTAGCTAAGATAATTATCGAATCTCGTGACGCCGTCCTCCCTGGCAGCGCCCAGAGACAGGTCTCGAGAAACGATCTAAGAAAGTTTTGGTAGGTGACCCCTACATTAATAACCTAACTCTGTTATGCAGCCAGTGGCTCTTATTATAGACGCCGGTAGCGAGGGAGTGCCTTGACCTTTAACCCTTGCGCAGAGCTGTCACCTCTGCTCGCGCTTCCAGACCAGGACTGCCAAGACTTCCAGTCGGACGAGTGTAAGTGTGCACTATATAGAACGGAACGATCAGCAACACCAGCACTCATGCGTGCACACGGCTTTACTGCGCACGCACTGCGGCTCAGATCCGTGCCCGCAATGGGTCACGCCACTGCCAGCTTCGATTAAAGCCTTGTTCAATTCCTGCTTACCACGTCTTGCTTACTTCTGAAAGTCCGAGAGCAAACTGATAGCTCGATCGCACTCCTTGAAGTCTCCATATTCCACTGGCACATCGAAGGCACCACGATGAAAATTTTAATTTCCGCTGCTTCCTATTCACTCAGGGCGCGCCAGTAAGAGAAATTCTTTGCCTGACTACAATCTGGATTGGCATGCTGCAACGCACACTAATTATGTCTCGTGAGCTTTCGCTAAGCTCAGTACCGCTTTTAATTAGCGGTAGTTCGGTACAAGCTATTTTTTGGTACGTCCTTTGCCATACGCGGAATCCAGCCTCGAGGATTTAAACCTCCGGTCAAATGTCCCCCGTAATGGCAGTTGTGTTGCTTAAGAGAAAACCTAGGCGTACGGTGATAAACCAACGCTGAAACAGCGAGAGCAGTAAAATGAGCTTTGCTTACATGAGAGAAATTTTTCAATACACTTAAACAAGTGAGAGGCTTTTATACGTTGCTCACAGCAATCTAGAAGACCACCACTATGTTCTAAACTTTCTGATGCTCGGTTTTCCCTCATAATCATTGTTAAAGATGGTGTTCCCGCACAGCTGCGCTCAAGGTGTGCCATCAGACACACCAAATGATATTAAAAGACATACGTCCAAAAGTGACCGGTTGCCAGCATCGGCGAGCTCGGCATCTCGCCACCCTGAACATCGAAGGTTGTGAATTGCGGCAGCAAAGAAGCGTTCACAACACATAAATATTGCTGCGTTGGGTACAACTGAAGACAACACCACATAGTGGAATGCCCATGAGGCGGGTTATTCAGAAAGATTCCTGGCCGCATGAGTGATGCGGACTCAGCAAAGTTAATACGCCTTCTGGGTATAGTACGCCGCGTTCATTTATGTCATTCGGCCATTAGAAAGAGTACCTTCAGTGTTCCCGAGACATTGTTCGCCTCTGCACTCTGCTGCACTGGTTACGCCAAACACAGCATGTATGCGCAGCGCACTTTTAATTTGCCCCTACTGTGCTTGTGCATTGCGCAGTTGCTTTCCACGGCCACCCGCTTCGCGCTCCCTCAAACGCCGGCACGATAATGAGCACAAACTGGTTAATATATTTTCGCAGCAAAAACAGTGTCCCAGAATGGGACAGCAGTCAAGTTTCTGACCGTAACTATGAAATGTGCATTTAGACTATCGACGCACAGTCATGAACTAAGCACAAGTTATGGTGTAAGCAACTCATATAGCATGCTATCCATCCAACTACTGCAGCGCCGTTTGTACGGTATCTTTAGAATCCGGCCTTATATAGAGTGTTTAATATCAGTAGTACCAGCACGGTATAATCTGTATGAACTTTCATTTTCCAGAAAAGGAGGTAATGCAATGAGGTCATTTGGAATTAGATAAATTGAGCATTGTGTATTTACTCAAGGAACGAATGAACTCCAACCAAAATTCCATAAACATCAATTTACTTAGTTTGGGGGCATTCAAGTACAATCTATTACAAAAGTCTCCTGGCAAAGCCCAGGGCTCGAGGGCGCACGACGTTGTTGCGGTTAAGATATCGTTAAAAGATATCGATCGCCTCCACCGCTTTCGAGCTCGGTAGAACAAACTAACCAGAGTGTTTCGCAGAGGCATCTACAAACCCGCGAGGACAAACGGCACACTTACCTGTGAACTTTAAAGACATATGGTATATGGCAATGTAACAGGGCAAAAACCATCTACGTAACGAGAAACAAGGAATACCGTGCAAGAGTGGGTTCACAGATACGCGATAACAAAGTGAGAAACAGATGCCGTGCAAAAGTACTTCATGATCTTAAATGCAAATACCATCAACACGGCGGGAAAACAAGGAAATTTTAAGTCAGGGTTCAGCTAACAACGCAGGATAGCGAAGCGTTGGACAAAGTGGGGCAGCGAGTCAAGGGTTAAACTCGATCGAAACCAGTGCGAAAACAGTTTTGTTTCCTTTTCTCCATTTTTTACCCCGTCCCGTGTTCCCTCAAGCAGCCCCGGAGGCGACCCCCCAGCAGCAGCAGATGAGCGTCCGGAGGAGGGCCAAGAGTCTCGGGGCCCTGCGTGGTCCCGAGCAGTCTTCTCAGCACCGCCACCAGGAGGCGTCGGCCACGTCACCGGCGGGCGGCGCCACGGTGTCCCTGATCGAACCGGACGGCGCCCCACTGCTGCCATTCCTCTTCAGCCGTATGGTGCAGGACAGGACTGCTCTGTACTCAAGCTACCCATCCATCAAGTGTGATATCGTGGAATACTTATGAGGAACGCTGTAGGCCGTCGTGCGTCGCGTCCTCGTTGCCAGCTCAAAACGTGAAGAAGACGGCCGGGAGCCCGGTCGTCCTCGTCGTCTTCATCATCGTCGTCCCACTGGGCAATATGCAAAGCGTTCTCCTCCTTCCGTGCCGTGTGGTCTCGGCGAGGGGGCGCAGTGTCTCTAGGAACAGGTCTCCGTCGAACTGCCGACCACCCGGGAGCTGGGGGTCTGTGTGTTCTGCTCTGGGGTGCCGGGCACGTGCAGTAGCGGTAGCGTTTTTAGGGTTCGCCGACAGTGGCGAGAAGGAAGACACAAAAACTAAACGGTGCTCAGGGGCGGGGGTCGCGGCAGATGAAGAGAGTAGCGCGCTCCGAAAGTTGCTCGATGATCATGTGTTCCAAAAGAATGGGGACAAACGAAGAGCGTACGAGGAGAAACAAACGGAGTTGTGGCCCGAATGATGCAGAGAAGCTCCTCAAATGAAGAAGGTAACATGAAGGGAAACGCACGAGCTAAGCACAGCGCCTTTTGTGTGCAAACTTGCTCGATCTCCATGAATTTTGAGTCAGTCTTGAGGAGGACTTGTTTCAAGCAGGTTTCATTTTATGTTTCCAATTTGCCAATTTTTGATTTTGGGATTTGCGAGTGCCAGTTGTGAAAGGGTTACAATGCAAAGTTATGTTTTCAGGAGGACACAGGGGCGCAATAAAAGACACGGACAGAGAAGTAGACAGGGACGAGCGCTCGTCCCTGTCTACTTCTCTGTCCGTGTCTTTTATTGCGCCCCTGTGTCCTCCTGAAAAGTTATGAACCAACACGCCCAAATACAAGTACTTCAAAGTTATCCTCTTATTTTACGATTACAAGCACGTAATAAGTCGAACGTACGGATAATTCGACCAGTTTTCTTGTTGTCTTTCTGTTTCGCTCAATTTTCCTTTTCTTTTTCTTCTGGCAGCGATATATATATGTGAATGTGACAAACCGTTGCGGAGGAGATAGAATTTATTTCAGATTAGGATTCGGAAAGTTGAAAGAATTCGTCTTACCATTGCCGTCTGCTGGTGAGCGTAAATTCCAGGTAGGGACTTTCTGAGCGACATTTCGATATATTTTAACCATTCTTACACTGCGGCCTGAGCAGTTAAAATAAGTTGAAACCAGAATTTCTTACATGACACGCATTTCGCAGAATAGCGAAAGGAAACAAAGATCGATTTATTTTTCATGACAGCTCCTTTACTTCATCTTTCCGGTGCCCTGCCTTTGAGCAACGCAATCTTTCTCTAGTTCAAGATGGACACATGAACGAGTGCAGGGCAGAGGGAGTATGAAGCTACCCGCTTGCACTCGAAGATAGCAACCAATGCACGGACGATTTCGAGAGGCAAATACTTTCTCCTGCTGGGGCTTTGAAACCCACAATCTTTCAAACAAACGAGCAAACAAACGTAATCCGACAATGCGCTGCGCAAGTCGCGACAATATTTTGTTTTGTTTTTTTTTTCCCTGGCAGGCTTGCGTATTAGCCCGGGTAGCAAGTGTCGGCCTTTGTTATTGCTTGACATTGCTCCACCTAGCGAACACGGGGGAAACAAGTACGTTGAACAGGAAAGGGAAATGGAAGAGGGAGGGCGTCCCTTGCATAATGTGCCTGCAGTCTCGATAACTGCCTGCGCACAGAGCTCCTGAATAGCCGTCTATCGGCTCTGAATTCTCCGAAAGTGGTACACTTCGTGCTATGAAAGGAGCACTGAAAACGTAGCCGCCGTTGCGGCATGCACCATACAACAGGACCCTTGTAATCGATCCAAGTCGGGATATGCCAGAGCCTCTCGTAACCGCGACCTCCCCTGTTGAAATCCGAAGCGCCAAGATGGGCAAACTCGTCCCCCTCTCCTCAAAGCGCACGTCAGTAGTAGTTTATATAATGTTGAATTTGTACCTCTATCTTTAGGCTTTGCAAGAAAAATGAGAAAAACCGACAGGCAGTACGGTCCGCGCGTCCATGAAGAAAAAAAAAAGTGCTTTGTTCGCCTCTCCACCCGTGCAAAACTGCTGTGCGCATTCCGCGCTGGCAAAGGTCCTCCAATACCTCCTCGCTCCCTGTACTCATATACTTTGATCATATATTCTTTGATCATTTCAATGGCTACAACTGTCATGTGGCTGTTGAGCCCGTTTCGATGAGTCCACGAAGCTTTGGTAAAAAACCTAACCTGACTAACCCTCACTGCCCGCGGGGTTGGCCGTCTACATCACGCGGCATCATCCGCATTGACACACATCGGCAACAGATAACGTGGGCAGTTCGGATCCAACTACCTAGAGGGCAGGACGCGTTGGTCATCATACTACTGTGTTCAAAGCTCTCTTTCGTTCGGTAAGCCTAATCTCGATAGAATGCAGCTTCCTGGTTAAACGGTGGTGGTCGACCCACGTAGAAGCTAGAAAGAAAGAAATCCTTGTCGTTTGTTGTTGGAAAGCTGAGTTGTTCGCGAGGTGGCATAAGTGAAGGTAATGAATGCAGCGCTTGCTGTGTGTGGTTAAGGAGTCCCTCATTGGCGTATCTTCGGTTTGAGAATGCGTACTTGTGCTGTGGACGCCGTCTGCCACTTGTGCGGGCATGTATGACGTATGTGAGTAGTATCTGTGTCTGTGTATGCATGAGACTCGCACAACGCCCGTGTTTTTCGTGGGTCGCTGCTTTCAGCTAACCGCCTTACCTCCTGTGTGCGTCGAACACGAAACTGGCACTCCACCGCACTTGTTCTAAGGGGCATTCAATATGGTTTTCAGACATTCGATGTAATCAAGGGCGTCCGCGAAGCGACTTCTGGACGGTCAAGCGCTCGAGACGCATTAGCAACACCTTAGTAACTGACACGGAGAGCTGCATTTTCCCTTTTTATATTTTTTGCTGACATATAGATGGCGCTACAAGGCTCAACTTAAAAATAATGGCTCAGGTAGCACGCAGTTTCATTTGGTCCGGCTGTCGTCTGAACTCGAAAACTCTAATCACGGTATTCTTGGTTACGATTGTTACTGAAAATGTTTCTAGCCTTTCACTTCAAGGGCAGCATGGTCAGATTGAGCAGTCCATGAGAGCTATGTATTTTGATGGAGAGATGCACACATCGCTTATGGCATCATCTGGACAATGCCTGGAAAAGAACAATGGCAGAGATGACGTCGCTTTATAATATCAATAGTTTATTCGCAACAAGTTAAAAATAAAACTAAATACAATTTCAGGTTAAATTGCTTGAATTTGGCATTGTTTCGTAAGCCAGGACTCGGACGACGTAAAGACTGGTTCGACAAGCTCTTGTCACCGCAGGAACAGCAAGAGTAGCCACTAAACCCATTCAGAGAAGGCTGTACAACTTGGGGCTTACACAGTGGTGTTGTTCGAACCCCTCGTAAAAGCCTGCACAGAAACGCAGGGGCTTTTCTACAGAAGGTCACAGCGTTACACTCGAAGCCAACATAACGGAGATAAATAAATTTATGACAGCAGGAAGCGAGTTAGTTAGGAAGTGAACATCCTGGAAACAATGTCCTTAGCCAAAGACGTCACCGAGAGACCCGGCCAGTGTTGCCGATGATAGAAACCGGAACGGAATGGTAATGCATGCATTACAGCTGACCGACAGGCTTACCAGAAAGTGTCAGCCGCAATGCCGAGAACAAGCTGGCTGGAGGGTTAGTCCGTATCACCGCTTCTGTTTTTTTGGGGGGGTTTTCTTTTCCGTACTCGCGCATAGACCTTAGACCTCGTATCACAGAGACATGGTTTCCTCATAGCTGCTTTACGGGCAAGAAACGACACTCCCATTTCGCACGACACGGTGACGTCATCACGTATGAAGTACCCGTTGGGCCACGTCCCAAAAATCCGTAGACTCGCAGTTTCACCTTCCACTCCAGAGCTGCCAAGGCGGAACGGCGCGTACTTGAACCACAAAAGAAAACTGAAACCTTGTTTGCTTGGCTTGTCATAAATATCGAAGAAAAACAAATATTCGCCGCGTTCAGTACTAGAGGCCGCAAGTATCCTTGCAAGATTCTAACGCTTCAATGCAGCGTAATTCATCCTCCTTTCCTTTTTTCCATTTTGTTCGCAGTGCAGCCCCCTGGTGTGGGACAGTACCAGTTGGCATTCTTTGCTCGAGAAGACATTTTTTTCTGCTTTTCAAACCTTACTGCATTCGCTGCCGATTTCGTGTAAAGTGACGTCATTTGCTTAATGCGGGAAATGCAATGCACCGCCACCTTGTACGTGTGCGCGGAAAAACATTGCAGGCACGCGGCAGTTTACTCAAGCAATTACGCGTCTACCGAAAGCTGCCTCAATGTTGCCTTAGGCGTGGCATTTATTCCTGGGTTGGACGATAATGCGGTGCGAATAATTTACCATGTGGAAATTGCAGTAATAAGTCGCCTATTACTGCAAGTCGCCACTCGAAGGTCACATAGGTTATTAGTCTTACTGATGTGGTTTTCGAATTTCGGGGGTACTACCATATTTACGAGGTATTAACCAATACGACGCAAGTCCTTGCGATATCCGATCCTGGTCACTGTCTCTGATTACAGCTGGTCGCATTCAGATGATCATTTGTTTTGTTTCCATATTTTCCTGGCTCAGCTTAGTTTTTTCTCACCGGAGGTCATATCGGTTAAATATTTGTCCCTAGAAGAGCCCATGATTCCTTTATTTTTTTTATTTTTTTTTCTCCAGATGTTTCCCATGTACCCAACTGAAATGAAATGCCGAGTTGTGATATGCAGCGCGTTAACTTTTTGCTTCGAGTCAGCAACAAAATAAAAATAAACTGCACTGACTATAGGACTTGTAACGGGGCTTGTAGTTGTTTATTTAGGAGAGGTTTTTCGCGACGTATTTATGAGTCTATGTTATAGCGTAACCCACTTTCAAGTACTGTACACATACAGGCACTCGTTCAACATTGTCATGAATTGCGGTGCTACGTATTTGTTTTGCCCTTGACGTCTTGCTAGCTCAACCAAAATTAAGAATAAGTTTGGCAGGCCAACTTCGAATTCCATGAACCCTGAAGGATTCACAAACGATCGTGTACAGGCGCTCAGAAATAAGTGTTTATTCTTTTGCTCTTACAACATGCGCTACCCTTCTATTGTTTCCATTCTGTTTCATCGCTTTACGAACTGAGTCTTCGGCCGTCATTCGCAGTAAAATGTACTTTAGCTCTTTTTATTCGGCGAAGCCTGACTGCCAGGGGTAAATGGCGCTGCATCGAAAGGTTCATTGACCCTCCGTCGTCTATCCACGTGGCGACTGGCGGCTGTATAGTTTATTTTTGTTTTATTTATGTATATTTATATTTTTTCATTCACGAAAACAGTTATGCTTACGTTCTGTCTGGCCCTATTTGAGCTCAGTGTCAGCGCGCAGACAAAGACCACGCTGTTAGCTAACTTTTTTTTTTATTTCCAAGCGTGCACTGTTTTGGACGTCCAGCTTGTTTTTGTTTCTCTTTTTTTTTTTGCGATGGCGTTAAGGCTGGTTCACATGCAAGCGAAAACGCTAGCGAAGTCTGCCGCCGCGGCGCAGAAACCTGTTTCCAGTCGTCGCGGCGGCTCGAGTTGCGAGAGAGGCGAGGTTCCAACCAGTTGGAAATTCTCGCCGCCACGCGCCATTCAATCGCTCAGTTCGCTCAGTCGCTTGCATGCGAACCAGCCTTTGAGCGCGACGAACGAAAGTCTCTTCGATGGGAAATGACGTTTTTGTCTTTCACGGGTGTGCCGCACAGTGATTGGCTCCGTGATCGGCAGCAGTCACGTGATCGCCACTTGTCTCTCGGTGAACTAATACCCGGAGCAGGGCCGGATTAGGAAGCGCTAAGCAGCAGCGACCTTGAAGAGATTCGAATGAGCTCGAAATGCGGCGGCTTCCATGACATTCGTAAGCTCTCGAAATGCGTAGCCACGTTTGTGAAAGTAGTCTCTACACTGATAGTCGTGGGGTTTTCAAAAAGTGTTCTATTGAGAAATTCTGATAACTTGTCCACTTATGAGCTAAAAAGCATCAACGGATGTTTTTGCCAACATTACGTAATCACAGCTGTAGTTAAATGCCGCGGCGATGGCTCTGCTACAGCAACTTTGATGCAACCAAATTAATCATCTTTTCTATGCGAGTTTGACAGTTAGATTAACAAAAATAGGACAACATGGTATACTTGCCATGCCGATTTTCTTTGATCATCATCATTATAGAAATCCAGTCGTTATAACTCTATGAAACATAACTGCGTGAATATTTTGGGCATCATGCCTATAGAGTTAACAGTTAAATATTGCTTACCTTGTAACTACTTACTGCAATTGCGGCAGCCTTGTTGGTGGCAAGAGCCACACACGAGTCACCCCTTGGTGCCAAACTAAGGACTTGGCCTATAAAACATGAGCTTTTCCCGATTTACGTTTTCAATTAATCTGGTTGCCAATGTTCATGGCTATACCCGTCGACAAAGTATTATCCGCGCGTATGAAGCTAATTCTGCGATTCTGACACATGTTTCCGAAAGCGACCAGTTGCTGAGCATGCGTAATGATAAATGTTGAGTGACGGTGGTTGCGGCTTAGTGCGGATGTTAACTGCTCTGAAATTCAAGATACTCTCAGTGGAATTTTACTACGAGGATGCACGAACGCAATAGAACAGCTACTAATTTATCCAGATTTTGACTGTGTACTTCTAACGTAATAACACAATGTAAACCACAAAATTCCCGTCTATTGAAGCTTCAACAAAACTTAAGAACAACCAGCTCTCACAGTTAGGCCGGTACCCTCAACGACGCGTTGTTGCTCAGATTCTTTGTTGGTTACGTTTCTCAGATCAGACCCGTGTCCAAGGTTCAACGTAAAGTTGAAGACAGACCAGATCGCACGGTACACAGAAAATCTCGTTTTCTTCCCTTTGTGTCTGTACCTTTCAGCCCCAAAGCTTTGCCCTTTGAAGTCTCAAAGCGATGCAGCACTGGTAACTGCCTATTAAAAAATGAAAAAAAAGGTAATAAAGCGAGACATCCAGCACGAAGTTTAATTCTTGCTGTCTGCACAATCCGGCCCTGGTCCGAGGAAAAACCCCGCTCCCTCCCATGCCGAAGGCGCTTTCCCCTTCGGCGACACACTCACAGATCGTGCGCTCCGTACCTGACAAGAGTCATGCGCTTGCCTCGACACGCCCCCGTGCGGCGAGCGCATCCAATCCGCGTGCCCCCCCGACGGGTCACGTGACTGAGTGACGTGCGCGGAGGTGAACACGCAGGGAAGCTGGCTGAGGTCAGATATTTAACAGCTACGAATGACTCCGCAGTCGACGTTAGCTGAAATTGATGTCACAAGTCACTACTTCAGGCTCATTGTGTTATCAACGGCAGGCTTAGTAAAATCTATAGACAAATAACAGCTCCAAATTCCCATTCTCCGGAACTTATAAAAAAGACAAGCCTAAGTTCTGTACTGAACTAACCAAGGCACCTAACTGGTCACCTTATGATTTTCGTTGAAGTCATTGGAGGCGGCAAATTTTCCGGAAGCTGTACTCTTTCGGCCTAGGAACGAAATAAGCTTCATATGCATTTATTACAAACGGCATCTGGCGAGGAAGGTTGGCTATGAAGATATGCACACATCCAGGAAACTACGAAAATAAAGCACGCACAAACGCGTTTAATTGCGTTTAAGCTACCTCTTCTGGGCTAACTTTTGAAGCGAAAGCATAAAGTTCATTCTGTTGTCTGTTCTACATTACGACGCCGTGAAACTACCACCAACAAAAGCACCACAGTCTTTTCGCCTTTGTAATCCTATATAATATGGTATTCACAGTACGGCAACGCTTTTCAAATACTAAAATGGCAATCACCGCAAAACGGAACTTGAACTAGCTAAGCATACTCAAAACGAGATGTAGTTGACTGGGTGGAAGCCAAGAATCGTCAAATTACAAATGAAATATTCGCTATTTCTTAGCTCAGAACGAACTGGTATTTTATGTACCCTCTCTACAAAGAGTTTAGTGAACGCGATAGAAATTATCTACGAAGGTATAGGTCTACCGCCCAGCCAAACGAATCCCCCCACTCGAGTACTCGAAGAGTTGTTTACATATGGGATAGGACTGCTGCCAAGGCAGCCGGTTTGGGTCACTTGAATTCTGTAGTAATTCTCGAATCCGGAATTGATTAGTGCCACTACACTAACCTAACTGCATACGTTAGGGCCACTCCCCTGCGTGTTCTCCAGCCGCAGTCAGGTGGTATTTTCGCCGTACGTGGCTCTCGTGTTTACTTCCTCGCAGGGCAACACTAGTGCGAACCGCTTAAACCGCGGTCGATTACGTAGAGAGTTCCCGATTATCTTCGTTACGTGCTTCTGATTGCAGCCAGCCGCCTTCTTTTTTTATTTGGTGTCGTTTTAATTGAGCCTCCAAAGGTGACTCAGTACAGAACACAATGCCACCCCCTTCCCTTTCCAACCTCTGCAAATATTCACGTTGGCCAGACTGTCGTAACAAAGTATACGCTGAAATCTGTAGTACGGTGTGTAGAATGTCAGAGAATATTTATGTAAAGATACAACAGCCTGTCGAAATGTATAGGTACATTCAGCGAGGCAGAGACCCGCACCACGTTCAGGGTGACCTCTCCATATTTGTCAGAAAATGGAATCGACTGCTCGTAACTTCATCGCGAGACGTTCGTCAAGCCGGTAGTCGTCACGCCAACTTAGTGCAGCAAAAAAAAAAAAACCCGAAATTCCCGCATTCATTTACTGTTCATTTACTGCTTTGCGATTCCAGCAGACGAAAATAAAAAAAAGAACAAGGTTCTCCCATTCAGCTCTCCAAACTTTTGGTCACGTCACGGGAGCTTTGACCAGACAGTCGTTCAGCGTCCCATTAGGACCACGGCAGAGAAGGGACCGAGAGTACGCGCCTGCGCAAAGAGCGCCTACCAGTTGCAGCGTCGTCTGCTCACAAACGCTCTATGCGCATGCGCGTATTCTTGCCTGTTTCTCCGCTGCGGCCCTCATTGGGACGCTGAAGGACCGTCTGGTCAAAGCTCCCGTGACGTTGCCAAAAATTTGGTAGGCAGTTATTTTCAAAGAAAAAATAAAAAGTGTAGCGTAAATCATTGTGCGTAATATTTTACCGCCTGTGTCCGTCCGCACTTAGCCCTTGCGTGTGCATAAAAGTGGAGGCGACAAAGAGGGTGCTGGACTGTCAGATCGGTCAGTTATGTGCTTCGCTTTATTACCACGTGAAAGGGGTTCCGATTAAGTTAATTGCGCACTAGAGTGATTACGGAGGAACCTTCGAACACGGTTACCGAGAACTCGTGGATTAGCTGATCCCGTTACAATGCGAGCGCTCCAATCAGTAATCACAGCACTCGTATTTTTTGAGTGAGCGTTCTGAGCTTGGCAGAGCTTGCTCGGGCTGTGTGATAATCGTAAAATCGCGGTGCGGCCGCAACGTGCCCCCCAGGGTACGTCCTACTAGCGTTGTGTCCACAGTCGTTGATCTCAAGAGGACGTTTTTCCCATCTCCCGAAGTATATACATATAAGAGCGTGGCTGAGCGATGCTTCCCGCAATAAGAAGGTCAACACTTACGGTACGGGATGAGAAAACTTTACACGGCAGATTTTTTTACGCATTCTTTTTGTCCTTTAACATCACATTCCTTGCCACTTGCAGGTGAACGTTTCACTGTTCGTTATTCCCTCAGGTTTGCGCGACCTAAATCAATCAATCAATCATTGTTTTCCGTTATGAGACAAAGATGGCGACAATCTTTTGCGACATCTCTCACGTCCAGTCTGCACCCGATTTCCATCACTGTCGTTATAAACCGCGGCTGTCGTCAGGACTATGAAAGTTTCGTATCTCTATGCCACAAATCGAGCACAGCTTTCTTTTCGTAAGCAGCAAGGCCCATCCGTTGTATACATTCTCGTTCCGCGGCCGAATAAAAAGAACATAAGACAGAATAGAACAAAAAATGACGCGAATCGCTGTGTGTAAATGTCTGCCGAGGTTGCCGAATGTGCGCACCATAGGAGATTAAGACCAACGCGAATACAGTCGCTTGTTCGCAGTCTTCGTTCGCAATGCGCTCGTCCGAGTGTAGGTAAAGAGGTTAACCGCCGAGGCAGTGCCCAGTCCTTTCTCTCCCCCTTCAAACCTCCCTCTCCCACTTCTCCGCTTCCCATCTCCTCTCTCTGAAAATGTACAAATCGCCAGGAACGGTGGAGAAGTCGCGAATACATGTATAAGAAGAGAGTACACATTTACATACGCGAGCATAAATGTGTAATACGCCCGCGCACGCCCACACAACCGTTTCCTTGTTTTCGTTTCATTCATTCTGAGAAGTCGTTACCCGGGAAGGGAGTAGGAGCAGAAAACCGCGGTCGTGTGTGCGTGCGTGGTGTGCGTGCGTCCAGCGTTGAACAGCGCGCCGACGTCCATCTCCTTCTTCCAAGCAGAGTCGTCGTGAAATGCCGTACAGTGTCTGCCAAAAGTAAGCAGGCCACTTAGTGGTCGACCGCAGTTCTTACAGGCAGGGCGATCAGTAGCGCTGTTTTATAGCGTTCACGAAGCTGAAAAGCTGTCTGGCTCTGCGAGATGCACTCTCCTTCTCACTCCTTACAGAGCTCCACGTCACCAAGAGCACCAGGTGGCTCCACCGCGCGCTCTAGCGGCCCCTCACTAAGCGGCCTTCGAACTTATGACGGATACTGCACACAGTGGGAGGTAGGAGGAGAAGGAAAGCACAGGCGCGCGCACGCTGCCACACCCTGTACATACGACATGGCCCAAATGTTCAAGCGACGCCTTTGATACGGTGTACCGCACCTTGTTCGACTCTGTAGTAAATCTCTTCTCGTTCTTTGTCTGTAGTGCCGCGAGAAAGAGAAAGAGTGTAGGAGGAGCGCGCGCGTACGCGCTGCACTAGGGTGAGACCGGTGCGACACTAGTGCTACAGCAGTGCAACTTTTCGAAGACGTCTTAGTGCGTATACAACAGCGGGGTGTGGGGCCAGGAGGTGCGCCACGCAAGCAGTGACGTGCAAACTACACTACCCTCGCACCACCTGGCTGACCCCAGCGACGTCTCTGTGCGCGCAGCGGTAGCCCGCACTGACGTTCACCGACAGAGTCGTGTTTGTCGGAGGACACCGAAGAAAGCTCGCCTTACTCCTGACTGGGACCGTTCTAGGCCGCGTGTGCCGACAAGGCAAGCAACGATGCGAACAGGAGTGTCCTCGATGGCCGCTCAACGCTGAGTCATGGACTGTCCCTCTCAGTACCGTGTTTTTTGTGTGTTTCAAGAAACTACGTTGAGCCTTTGTTGGACAGTTTTAGCGAACCGTCGACCAGGTTCAAGTAGAGACCCGCGGTATAAATTTCGCGCGCCTGCATGTGCTTTGTACGTGCAGGTGCTACTGTGTCTGTTCATTAAATATGCACAGCACTTAACGTACAACCAACGAGTTGACGGCTCGCTAAAACTCTGTTTATCACTTTAGTGCCAGTGTCTAGCAGGCAGGGTTGCAGCGTAGTTGAGCTCCATGAAAGTTTGTGCTGGATCTGCTCGGTATACATGGATGAATTCGAATATAAGGACCAATAATGCGTTGCGTTGAAGCTTAAACCCAAGCTAGGAAGAAAATCATAGTCTCGGGTGCTCGTAGCGTCAGTTCAAAAGCGATTATTTTTATCAAGCGAAGAGAACAACGCGGTCAGCACTTGAATTCTCTATTGTATGCTGGTGTTCAAAAAGCTTAAATGTGCAGCGTTCTGTGACAATTTGTGACTTTACGCACCCACCGAAATTAACTATCCGGATGTCCTTTTTTTTTCGTACACTAACTGTCCAAGACAGTGTTCGAAAAAAATGCTTAACTGTGAGAAACTCAAAGATGGCGCGTTAGCGAGAGCGGCCTTTGTTTTCTGCAGGCAGTTAAGAGCTTCCTGCAAAGAACGCAAGCCTTAAGCATTGCCAGCCATGATATCAAAGACTGTGCTGCCTCTTACAAGCATCAGTATTTGTCACGACCTAGTTGAAAAGAGGATCAAGGCGAGAAAGGCTCGTGGTGTTTCATCGGTGCACGCGCGTCGTCTACTTTGCCAAGCGAGGCCAGCGTGGTGGTTTGGTGACTGTTCACAATGGCAGAGTGAACTGTGTACTGTATTATGTATAAAGAATGATTGCACTCCTGTTACGCAACCCGGACGTTACGGCGTCCAATCAGTTTGTTCGCCTGTGTACAGAAATCGTCATTTCCTTGAACATGTGTTGAATGTTACTTCCATTTGTTCCTGTTGTTTTTTTCTTTGCCTTCTCTTTGTTGAGAGAGTCAGGTTGTGGAGCTTGCCTTCGGTGGCCGTAGGTGGGCCGGTTCCCATTCGACGAACAAAACGTGGAAAGTGTTTGTTGATCCGAGCTGTACACGAGCGTCAATAAAAAAAAAAAGAAACTTGGTTGTTGCAACCTGCGTTGGTGCAAAGTGGCTCCATCTACTGAGGACACACTTCACTGAAAATACACGTTGGCTGACCATATGACACGCATCAAGAAATGGGGCGCAAAACGTATAATTGCATCATGTCCAACATTCTCGGAAAAAAATTTTGAATATTGAAAAATTGTGAGGTACTGTTGTGGAAATATTGAAGATAATGGTCCATTATTGCGAGGTGTGGTAAAATCTTTCCTTTAAAGTATTTCCACCGCTCGCATCGAGCAGTTCAGACTTCGATAGAAAACCAATGGGGAACGCTTTCGACAACAGCAAAACTGTTGATAGCAAAAAAAAAAAAAAAAGAAATGGAAGCCTGCCGACGGGAGATCTTACAATATGAAAAATTGCGTTTATAACTATCTTTCCTGTTCAAAAATTCTTTTGTCCAGAATTATTGGACATGCATAGTCATTCGAAAGTGAACAGTTAGTTCCTCAGCCAAGGCATCGTTAAGCTTAAATTATCTACGGGTGTGTCTCGTGTCTTCTCCGTCTGCAGTCTATTTTTTTTTTTTTTGGCGCCTTTCAGTAACAAGACTTCGTGGTGATTTAACGGCCCAAAAAGTAGCGTGGGCTGTGAATGACGCCAGAGTGAAAGATTTCGGCTTAGTTTCGACCATCTGGGGTTCTTTAAAGGGAACTTACACCGCAGAGCACACGGGCGTGTTTGCCCTTCGCGGTTGACAGTCAGCGCTGTGTTCGTCCTTCTTCTTTTCCTGCTTCTGTTCTTTGACCGTGTGCCGTTGCGCTGAAAAACTATGAGTGTAAGTCGCCAAAATGCAGCCGCCGAGGTCAGGGATCGATCCCGCCACCTCGACCAAATCTTCTACGACGAAGCGCTTGCATACACTGTTGCACTGGGAACAGAAGTGCATCGATGCAGCTGAGGACCACAGCGAAAAGTGGCGCGCTCCTGTGGAAGAGGAAATTCCATACACATGCATATCAATGGAACACGTTCCACTGCCTTCACTCAATAAAAAGTTGCAGCCCAGAAAGCTAAGCTGATTTAGCACCTCTTCCGCCGAAAGGACGACTTTGGAACTGTCGTCCCGTTTACGCTGATAACAGGCCAGTTCCGCACTCATGGTTGCTTAAAACCAGATTTATGAAGGCCTGTCCTTTGCATTAAGATGCGGCCAATAATATTGCCAACCAATTCTCCTTCAAGAACATCTGCTGACCTAAAGTCGTGCGAAAACAGCCATCTGTATCTTCATGCACTTTTCAGGAAGTCTAGGTGGTATGGATATCACACACGTTGCTACCAAGCTTCTCCGAAGATTCAGTGCTTGAGAAGGTCAGTATTCGGAACGGCAACCCACAGCTTCCAATCAGCCAGTTCTTCGCCGGTATCACGCGAGCACGGGATAAAAGGGTGTGCAGCGACGCATGACGAGGCGAACCGGCGAAACCTGTGAGAATGAATACACACGTGCGCCCAAAGGGTCGGCCGTTTGGAGCTTGCTTCGCTAGGTCACTGAGCGCTGTACGGTCGTTTGTTCGACATTCGTGGGAAAGTGTTAAAGAACTGGACATTTCTACAGTAAGCCAGAGGTTTATGCAGGGCAACGCTTCGCGCCGAGGGAGCGCTTGTAAAATATGCTATGCGAAGCAAAACTCTTATTTCCTTGCTCCAAAAAATTCCGAGTATTTATAAAGCGCAGAATTGAAGAACATCTCTTGCCCCTTTTTTATTATTCGTCACTGGAGAAAGATAAAAAAGAAGAAATGAAATAGAGCGGCAACCCGGACCAACAGAGCCTTAATGGCTTGAAGCCAATAAAAATTGAACGAGAAGGAGCTAAACATTCAAGACTAAACAAAAAACAAAAATCCAAAGCAAACTGTACGGCAGTATTTATTCGCAGCGGTGTCAGCTCAAAGGGAACAGCGACAACAGATGAGAATATGTGGAAAGACATTTTAAAGAAAAAAAGGAAATGCAAAAAAAAATCATGACAAAAAAAGCAAAAGACGATCCCCAATGTCCAAGTCGTCGTTCAACGATGCAAACAAAAGGAAACAAAGAGGAAACAGAGAACAAAAGACCTCACCGTGTGCAGGATGTGTAATAAGGTTTTTCCTATCATCTTGGTCACGTTACGTTAGTATTGGGCCGTCCATCTTGGGCCCCGTGCGGAAGTGCGGATATGGCTCCTGACATATAAGGTTTAGATATCAGCCTCTAGATCAAAGAGACTCTATACTTGATGTGGAACTTCTCAGAAACCGCCATAGCGGTCTACCCGTAAACTCCTTGTCCTTTCCTCCTCGTGTCTTTGGCCTCGGTCCATATTTCAAAAAAAAAAAAATGTGCAATGCAGTATCTCCTCAAGCTCCAACAGTTCACGCCAAAATATGACAGTCAAGCCAATCACGTGGTTTATTTCAGAGTGACTGCCACTCAAACATCGCTATCAATGTTCTAACTGAATTAGCGCGCAACACGTCACAGGTCAACCATGACCACAAGTCACATGTTTCTAAACATTCTACGCTAGAATAATTTGTACGATATTGATTCAGTGAGATATTTTTCCGTGACATATAGAAGTTGCACAATTTGCATTTCCTGTCCTCGCTCCTTCATTCTTAGTGTTTCGTATACCACCTCACGACACATGTACTACCATAGTGTTCAGAGTAGCAAAAATGATTATAAATCCTTAAGAGCTGTACGTTTCATGTATTGTTGTTTTGGTTGTTTTTACAATATGTGCATTCGCTGCAGCTTGAACTAGAAACACTGGCCTTCAGTATACTCAAGTAAATAAACGAAAAATTTTGGATGGAACGCCAGAGACGCAAACGACCACGCTACATTCATGGGCCCTTTTCTCGCGAAGACGTATACATCAAAAGCACCGAGCGTGGTCTAGAGGCGCTCCGCACTCCTGTGTATTAAGGCAAACCCGACTGGTGCAATCGCACGAATTTGCCATCCCCTTATGCACTGCTTTATCCCATACCGTCATAGGCTGCAAGCTCGTCATGACACCTGCAGCTATGATTAGCAGAAAGAGCTGTGCTCTAACCGCTCATGAATGCTTTCTATATTAAGATGTACGGAGAGCTACACGGCCGCTCCCCTGATATCTAAATTACAATGCTTTTCTTAATCATAATGTCCGTAATTGGTGGACAGTCGTGCTCTAGCCAGTCGCAGTAGCCCGCAAGGGTTTACAACTCTTTGGAAGTGGGCGGTCTACAGGGTGCCTTTTTCAAAGATTAAGCGGAGAAACGCCAAAAGATACACAAGATTAGGAACGAAGTGGACAATCCCTAATTTTAAATTCTTCTGTTGCTTTGTTTTAGTTCATTCGCACTAGAGCTTCCACTCAGCCGCTTAGCCGTTGTCTGTACAGTCCCCCTGCGACCTTCAAGAGCTGGTGGCTTCGGTATGAGCCCACAGCGCTAAAAACTTTACGAAAAATCGCCGGAGATGCAACCTAGGTGGCAAGTGGGCCACCTAGGTCACATGACCTAGTGACGTCATCACAATATGCCGTCCGGGTTATAAACAAACTGCCCACCGTGGCAGGAGGCAGTTCAATTAATGATTAGCTGCGAGAGGTTGTTCGGAATGAGCGACCTGTGGCCCATGAGCTCCATTAACACAATAACTATCGCGTCAGTTTTAGTGCTCTAGCACGAAGGCTCCCGCTCTGTAATATCGCCGATCTTTGTCAGACGCCTGCTTGGGCTTGTAAACCGAGCCTGAACCAGAAACCGAAGTGAAAACCAAAGCCCTAGCGCACCTAATTCGTATTTGGCCTAACCTCGCTAAATATTGTTGCAAGGCTAGATGAGCAGCGAGGGACCACATCTCTATCACGCTGTATCGTCCATCATATATATATATTTTTTTTTCCGCGTTGAAAGCGAACGAGTTGATCCCCAAAGAGCTTGTCAGTCCCAGTTCCAACTCGCCGGCGTATAACCTTTGCCTGCAGTCAGAGGAAGGCAGAAGAAAAACATCGAAATTCGACGTTCCTGAACAGATACTGATGGGGATTAATTGCTGAAACGGGCTTCCTGATCTGCCTGGACCAAGCTCCGAGGGTTCCCATTCTGTGGGGTTTCGTCTTCCCATTGGAAATAAAAAGTATGTAAAAACAACAATAACGACTTAACGTGCGCTTTCGCTGCGCACTGGGCCGCGCGTACCTCTCCCGGGGAACATCCGGGCGGCTGGACACACACGCGCACTCACGACGCAGCAACAGCCGGACCTGAGTCAACAGCGCGCCGCGCCGGCCGGCCACGTCTCGTCGCCGGCCGGCCGGCGTCACTTTGCTGCTCTCAACGGACGCGTCGGCGCGGACGCTGGCATAGCACCGCAGTTGCCACAAGGTAAGTGGAGACACCACCGCCCTCGCCGAGCATCGATACCCGATCTCCCCAGGTGCACGCTCTCCAATGGTGATCTTTTATCGCACATACAGTACGGAACCGAATACATATAGACATTTCAGCGAAACAGCACGGCCGAGCGGAGGTAAGGAAATGCCAAGGACGCGTTGTCTAACTTGGCTCACGAGTGTATTTGTTAACATAGTCTCGTTCTGGGCATATTTCGTTACAGCGCTTTCTTGATTCCTTCTCTCTTGACTCCCTCTATGACGTCATGGATGATATCAAGCGAAAAACGCATCCCACCGGTTATGGTTGTTTTTTCCTGCCAGTTATTTAAGTTGGGTCTTTACAAAGCTGCGGCCTTCTAAAAGCGAGGTTTCTTGATCTCATTTCGCATACTTTTCATAGTACGCAGATCCCGGCAGGGTGGCAAATTATAAAAAATATAAGAAGGGTTTGAAACAAAGGAGCAGAATTCAGATTTAGGACGCAGATGTAGGTCGGGATCAAAGCCGATTTTTCTATTTAGTTGCAGGAGAAATTATGCTGCGTTGTATTAGGCAAATGGTGCCCTTCTTCGTATTGCATATGATTTTTGTTATAAAGGAGGTGCTGATATTCTGGTGATTATGAAAGCCGCAGCGGTGGCTCAGTAGGTATGGTTCTTGGCTGCTGACCCGAAAGATGAGGATTCGATCCTGGCCGTGGCTGTCACATTTCGATAGGGGTGAAAAGCTAGAGACTCGTGTACCGTGTGATGGAACCAAGGGTGGTTACATCGCACATCGGGTTGGTTAACCTGAGCTATATTTTTTGATAACGACAGTCAATTACACTCTCTAGACAAAAATTATATTTGCATTAAATTATCGGTTGCTCCTATTAGAGCCGATGTGAATGAACCTACCTGTACTACTCGCGGATTGTAACAATTAAACAAAAATATCACATCATGGGTTATTGTGAGAACAACTCACCTTGTTTCTCTCCACAGTGCTCCGCCTAGGTCAAAGGGGAATCTGTGGTTGGCAAGATGGTGGCATAGTTGTGTAGTTGAGAACACCCAGCTGTGCTTCATCGAGCCATTCTCCGGTTCCCCGACAGCTTCCAGATGTCCACGTCTCCTCACCTAAAGGATGAAGAGGCGTCACCACGTGTCACCGTCGCCAATGGGTAGTTATTGTTACGTTGGGTAGTCGTTATAATTGGTTACGTTAGGTTATTGTTGTTATAATGGGTAGTGGTAGCATTACTGCTACCATTTTGCCGATCTCGATTACGCAGGTATGTCTAAGCAGGCAAGTGAAGTTTGTCAATTGCGTGTGCAGTCAATTTACAAAGTTGCTCCGGCAGGAACGTTGTCTGCAGTACTAGACGCGACCAGAAAGCCGTGGATTTCAGAGGCCTTTAATTTTAACAGCCATCAACCTCGAAGAAAAATCTGGGAATGACCTAAGGCCAGCTTCTTAAGGTAAGCACAAAGGTGGTGCAACCTGTCAGCAAGAAGATAAACTGTTACTAGCGCCATCTTCCTTGTTTCTCCGTCATACCCATATGTTCAGCCACGCTGGACAGTTAATTTGAAGGCCGCAAGTAGTGAGGCAGTCAGCTAAACTCAATCTTTTGAACCAATCGGAACGACGCTTTTTTTTTTTTTTTGGACATGGATCCTGTAGGCTGTTTTGCTACCTTTAAGATTTGGTACCTCGCTGGATATTATCGAGTTCTGAAAAGCCCTGAAGGAAACTATGAAGTTCCCAAGCCTTTCAGTAATGGTGTTACGTTCATAGTAGACCTAACGCCACCTTGTGTCTGGACACTGATTCTGGACACCTAACTTTAGTAGTGCTGACACTCCCCTTACGTCGCTATGATAACAGCATCGGTCATCGAGTATGGAAAGCCATCACCCTTGGCTTCACGAGCTCAGTTCTTGGGATTATGTGATTCCGCACTTTCCTACGCGTTCATTCTTTCGGCATTAACACTAGAGACCTTCAGAATAGCGAGCGCACACAGTGCAAATTCGCACTTACAGATGGCGCCAGGCGAGTATCGCGATCCTCCTCTCCCCGTCATCTGATCTGGAAGCTTCATGGCTACCCCCGCCTGATACTCCCAGCGCTCAAATCGTATCCACGGTCCCATGTGTATCCTCCGCCTTAAAACTTCTGCGTAGTTTGCCCAGCTAGATTCGGAGATAATGTGAACGGACACTTAGAAAATACGGGCAACAATAATTAAATATCCCTGCGAATGTTGTTGTAGTCTGTTTTGGCAACACTGAGCCGCGGCAGTCATATATCTTCCAAGCCTGGCGGCGTGGGAAGGAGAGAGAAAGAAACAACTTTATTTTCACAGAATGTCGGGATTTAGGGCAGATGGCCTTGGTGTGGCCCCCAGGTGGGGGCGACATCCTGCGCCCATGAAACGAGTGCCAGTTGGATGATCTTGTCTGGCCTTATGAGGAGTTGGTTCCATCCTTCCTCGGAAAGCGCTGACAGTAAGGTTTGAGGGAGCGGGTTTCCCGCGCAACCCCAGAGGATGTGAGCCTGGGTGGCGATTTCTCCTTGGTAACAATTTTGGCAGGCGGGGTCTTGTTCCTTGTCTGTGATGACTCGATGCTTAGCCATTCTAGGCGCGGGTAAAAGAGTGAGGTACTCGGGGCGCCTCACGCTGATCTGCGCAGCGGGCGACATGGGCACGCGGAAAATTGTAGCGGGGTCGGTAGACGCAATGTTAAATGTCCCTAATGCACGAAAAAGTTAGTAGTAGTGGGTTATTGAAAGAAAATACAGAAAGGAATACAAAGATGTCGGCCGCGACCACAGTTTTCTAACGTCATAAGAACCATGATCTGCGGCCGGCAGAAATAAAAGGGACTGGTAGAGGATAGCCAGTAGAAGGGCAGAGAGGAATAAAAAAAAAAACTTAGAAACGCTTAAGCTCCTCCTAAAGAGTGAACGCGATAGCGCCCGCTCTTTATCCATTCACATGACGGCATCATTGCGCACTGCTCCTAGAGGCCCCCGTGCGCAATGGAAACTTTCGGCACCGCTTCCTGGATAACTAACGATGACGTCACACTCACTCACAGCGCTCCTGGTGGCCTCCGCGAGAAGTGGAAAGCTTCCGTTCTTTCAAGCTGCGCAAGGCCTCCGCCGCTGCTGCTCCCGGGATTTTTCTGGCACTAACGACGAGGCGGAGCCGCGGCAGCGCTAGACTGTGGCGAAGTTGACGACGACGCCGGCTTTTCCGCCTCACGAGCTCCTAAACGAACTCGGGTAAAAAAAAATCCCTGTCTATCCCGTAAAGTAAAGTAAAGTATTTTTTCTGCTGAATACCATTCGGACGAAATTTTCTTTTAGAATTGTGGAATGACCAGAAAAGAAGGTTGAAATGACAGCGACATAGCTGCTAAAAATTGCTATTTACAAGTTACATCCACCAGGCGACTATGGGATGTGATCAATCTGCTATTGCAGGAAGCTGGGGCAGAATACAGAGAAAATTCGTCGGAAAAATTCGTCGTAAACCCGTACTCCACAGAGCTGAATAGCCGATCCGAAAGAAACTAAATTACAACAATGCGTAGAACATGGATGCGAGCTGCTGGCGGAGACGGGAGTTGCATGCAACCGAATAGGGGGCCTCGATGCCCACGTCTACGCCACAACCGCTTAGAGTTCCACGCAGGTCCACCGAGTTGCCACCGAATGTATCCATGCTATGAGGGAAAGGCACAACTGAAGAATGCAAGAGCAAATTTTGGCGCAGTGGTTACAGCGGTTTCTCGTAATGCCGCTCATCTTTTGCTATCGAACTCGCTTTATTCTGAGAAAACCGTTGTTGTTTTAGGTTTAGACTCCTTCTTAGTCCTAAGCAGACTGCACGAAGTCCGTTCGCATAAAGTTATCACCGAAACACCCGCCATGTGAATGCTTGGCATCACTTCTTAACGGCACAAGTCACAAACGCTGTCTTTTCAAAAATAAGAGGAAATTTGTCGTAAAGAGTGTTCAGATACAAAAGCAACTTTTCAAGGAATATATGCACTTGGGTAATAATAACACCCTGCCAAGGGAGAGAATGGTAAACAAAGTAAAAGGTTTACGGTTTAAGGTTTAATTTTATTCGTTTATTGCGTAGTTTTATTGTAGTGCACATTGTTCTTTTGTGGCGTAGTTAAGTTGATGAATAAAGTCCGTGTATTCCATTACAATATTCACTTGCATTTTAACTATTGTACTCAGTAAGTAGGACACTGTATGTATTCTGTTGTACATTTCATTTGTATTTGAATTATTGTAGTGTATATGAAGTATGTATTCTGTTGCACATTTCATTTGTATTTGAATTATTGTAGTGTATATGAAGTCGCTGCTGCCAAAATGGTTCCCTGACCTAGTCAAGCTGTCCTCACAGCTTTTTGTCACGGAAGCCATCAACATTGTATCAATGTTGAAAATAAATTTGATTTGATTTGATTTGAACAAGGGACAAATGGTGCGAACGAGTCGGCATCTCTACACTGCATGGATTCTTTGGAGTCGCGTGGTCGGTAGCGACGCAGGTAAAACAAATGTGAAGCTCTGGCTCCCGTACTCTACAACCGCCAGACATCAAGCGCTCTCTGTAGAGAGGAAGAAGAATCAATACATCACGTGGTAGTCGGCCATTTCCCTGCTAGCCTGCTCGGTGCCGCTGCCTCTACCGCTTGGCTTCCCACTTGGAGGCGGAAACCGCAAAGCGACCTTCGCTACAAAGCAATGGGTGAAACTCGGGTAGGAGGTTGTAGATTAGTACGCGCCGGTCGCCTGTTGCAGTTGTGAAAGCCGCCCGCGTTGTGGAGGCCGTTAGCGTACTTCGTCCACTCTGGAGGGTACTTCGCAGTGATAGTCGCCCAGCGTGATCCTTCCTCTGCACCTTCGAATGATACTTTACACCTCACTGTCCCGGCTGTCTGAAAATCGGACAGACAAGGAACACACCCTGTGAATATGTTCCTGTACACCGCTTTCCCTTCTTTCTGGAGCATTTGGCTTCGTTCAGACTACGCGGATCACCTACGGGCCCTAGATGAGCGAGAGCCTTCTCATCGGGTGATGATGATGATGAAAAGCATTTAATAATTAGAGACCGGATTTTAGGCAAATGCCTATTTTTTTCAACGCTTCGCAGGCGCACCATTTTTACATATGAGCACGAATTAGGTGTTGACAATATGTTTAATACTCTTTTTATAGTGCCTATAAATGCCTATTTCCGACGTCGGTGCCTAAAATGCCCTATTTTACAGAAAAGGGGCCTGAAATACGCTGTGCTTTTGCTTTCAGATTCCGTTTGATTTCGAATCCATTTCTGTTTTGAGTAGAACACACACGTGGCAACATTAGATGACCTCGTCAGTTTGCTGTGGTGAACACTGCACCTACGCCGGCTGCGTACACAATACCAACCACGTCAGCCGAAAATATCGAAGCAAGCTTTTTCCTATTTTCTGCCATTTTATCGTGGCAGCTTGTTCATGACTTTGGCTGTTAAAGTGGTAGTTGACCAGATGGCGCTACAAATGACAACATATTTATTAATGTTGAAGCATCGTGTATGCCTGCAATAAATAAGTTCAATTCCTGTGTGAGCGAAGACTGAACTCATTTGTCAGATGCTTTGAATTGACAATGATGCTTTGAATTGACAATGTAAATACATGGCCTCCTGTTAAGGTGTTTATTGTTTTTACTTTTGTACACGAGAAGCGAATTGTGTTTTCGAGGTATACCAAAGTGTTTTAAAAGGGTTGGTAACCGTCTCTTTTGCTCTGCTGAAGCATGTCTATTGTAGGAAAAGTTGCGCGACAGCCTTAAAAAAACGGCTTCTAATGTTTGCACCTTGCTTAAGGTCACAAATCATTCTTGCTGTGTTTTTGTTTTATTTTACGGCAGATATTGCGCGCTGAAGTTCGGAACTGTGTGCACTTTTCATAAAGTTTATAGTGCCTATTTTTCTCCGTTAGGTGCCTAAAATGCAGTTTTAACCGCCTATTTATGGCGCCTAAAACGTGCTTTTTAGTGCCTAAAAATCCGGCCTCTATTAATAATATCTACAGAGAGGTTGACAGGGAAGCAGGCCCTAGCACTGGCACTGACCTCTAATGATGTTTTTCGCCTCTTATTCCTACGGAAGCGAATTCCGCGGTCGGTCTGTGCCTAGTGGCTACGCTGTCTAAAATGGGAACGAAGGAATGAGCGAATTTATTTCCGCTTCCCAAGCGGCGACCAGTGCTCTCTTAGGCAACTTGGGCGTCTGGGGGAGTGGGATGGGACTTCTCGAGCAGCGGAGGTAACCTCGTGAGCCTCCTTTCTCACCCTTCTTCTCAGCGACTGTTCACATTTAACAGTCATTGCATCACAGTCACCACCTGGCGCATATTTCTTTTCACCGCTCTGCGTTTTGACACACCCTGACCTTGTTTCGACCAGTCGGGCACTGCCTCGTTAGTTATCGCACATGTTTTCTTTCTCTCTTTTTTTTTTCGCATCCCACACTGATCACTAGCCAGCTCTTTCCTCACGCAGTTCTTCTGCTCATACACTCTGCCTCTCTGACCCCGAGTTTAGCTCTAATTATTCATCGTTTTCGGTTTCAAACGTGCTTACTGGTTAGTTTTCTGGTTATTTTCTTTCACTGTGAAGAAACAATATTTATGCACGTACCCCCTTTGCCAAATTTAACCGACCAACAGGTTCTTTCTTCTGAACCAGTGGATCCCTTATGGCACCCCTAAAAACCGAAAGGCGCCAAAACGTGGGCACAAGGGTTCACTTTACACAGATTCAGAGCTTAAGAGCTCCCAGGAAGAAATGACCGTTGCTTGGCTACTTTTGGCAAAGATGGTACAGCCCCCGTCAAAAGTGTACAGCCCAAGGGGTTTACTTCTAAGCTGTTTAGCGGGGCCCCCCAGCACGCCTAACAGTCCAAAGCTTGGGAAAATTAAGGACGCATAGCCATTCCTCTTTCGAGAGATTATGGTCGCTGAGGATGCATAACGACGCTTACTGCAGGCCTCACAAGCAAACCCATTGGGCTGCATACTTTTGACGGGGGGTGTACAGCCGCCCACAGACTTAACACGAATGACGGAATGCGTGGACTGCACTGCCGTCAGCGCCATGAAGCGATAGTCATCGGGTTCGAGATAATGCTCTCGGAATGTTTGCGGTGTCTGACGATAGAAGGTGCGAACCGCGGCAGCTTAGCGGGCAGTTCCTGGCTGCCGCGATAAGAAAACTGCAAAGAGCGTTGCCGGGGCCGTGGAGGCCGAATCGGCGAGCAAAAAGCGCTGAAACGCCCCCGTGACGAGCGCGCTGTCCACGCGGCGATCAGGCACAAGCAGAAAAGCAGTAAAAGCGATCTGCACACCAGCTATCGTCAGCCACCGCAAACATACCGAGAGCATTGTCTCGCACCAATGTATATCGCTTCGTGGCGCTGACGGCAGTCCAGGCCACGCTTTCCGTTATTCGTGTTAAGTCTATGGGCGGCTGTACATATAGGCATAAAGGTATATATTCTCTCCGTTCATCTTTTTTAGCTATTCTTCTCGCAGTATTTCGCTTTGGGTTTCCCATAGTTCAAACTACGTGCAGCCAATCTCACTTTGCACTGCTTCATTTGTAGTTTCATCATGACCGCCTAGAGTGAGGCTCCCAACATCTGCCTGGTTGACTTGCGGCCCCGCTTTCTCTACGGAGTTCATGCGCTAAATTTAATTCCCAGAAGTCAGCCCTGGCAACATTACGTCTTTGCAGATGCCCCTCAGAAACTCATAACTGTACGAAATAGAAGACACCTTTAGCATTCCGTGTTACCGTTACCGGGGGTCTGCCATCAGTGTGCGTGCGCAGATCGCCTTGAGGACGCCAGATGGCGCCACGTACCCGGCAGCTGCTCGAACGCCTCCCGAATCGGGAACAATCAGGGCGTGCGCACCGGTGAGACGGGATCCCGATATTCCGGTAACGCTAGCGGTACCACGTCACACGGTATGCTAAAGGTGTCTAGCACACTGAATTCGTATGGCCTGCTTTACGCAACACAGGAACTGTATGAAAAGCGCGTGTAGAGATTATGCTTTCGATCAGCACGTGAAAAGTGCTATGTTTTTCCCGACGTCGTCTAGTGCCCCGTTCAGCGAACAACTGAGAATATTTCCCAACAAGCTGGAGCGCAAAAGCAGCACAACTGACATAGCCTGCGTAACAGCGTTAAAATACAAGTGAAGGACAACACAAGAAAAAGACGTCTAACTGTAGCGCTGAACTTTATTTCTGAAGCCACCCTTCGACCGCACATATGCGTGCGTCAAAAACGCCAATAAGCGCCGACAGAATAGGAAAGAAGCACTTCTCGACAGGTGCCCGAAGGAATCAACAAACAAGCAAGAAGTAAGACGCCTGCTAGGAATCAGTACTACATGGCAGACGACAGATGAGTCAAGCCTGCGCTTCGTGGAAAGGATTGGAGCACGGTATCACACATACACAACATTTATCACCTGCTAGAAATGTCTACCATATGCTTGCTACTGCTTTATTGTTCACTTCAACGCGTACTGCATGCCTTTAAAAATAAACCGTCCGTCGATAATCTGTGCCTGCAATTGCTCTTTGCTGCTGTTTACTAAAACGGCAGCATCCAATCAAGCCCGAGTTACCTATTTCTTCATTGTGTTCGCAGTGCAAATTTCAAGTTCAAAAATTTGAGGGAAGCCCTCTGATGGTTTCATCAGCCGGAATGGAAGTTCACAGCAGTTTTTTTTTTTTTTACTTCTGCTGACTTCACACTACGACAAGGTTTCAAAATGTCCCGCGACGTGAGCACGCACGTTCAGTGGCGGCCAACCGTTATCTGACCCTATCTATCCTTAGCCGATATCTGGCTGGCAGCGGTACGCGCCAGCCAGAAAAGGAAGGCTGGCTGCTTAGCGCCTGGATATGAGCAGAACCTAAAACTGGTAAAACATAACGGCAAGCCACGAAAATGCTAGCGCGTTGCTATAGCCTCAGATAGCGCAACATGACGAAAAATGTTAAAAACGTTTATTCTGTAAGCTGCGCCTCGTGTGGCTTGGCCTAGGCCTACAAGAAAGCAAATACCAAAAGCGATTTCGACCGACCAGACGAGTGCAGCCGTTCCCGCCTGTCCAGCAGGGTGCGAAGTCACGTGAAGTTGTGTAGTTCTCGAGCCCCGGAATCTCTGTCAAGCTACAGCCTCGCCTTCCTCCCGACAGCGTTATGTTTGTGTTAGCTGGTCTCCTGATCATCGGTAGCTACAGCGTGTGTCCTCCTCCATCGCGCCGCAAACAGCGTCTACCGAAGTGCACTCTCGGTTTGTCTTCGAAGTTCGGCGAACTCGGCTTACGTGCGGTAGCTGTCTCAAAGCTCGTGGCACCTCAAGCTCAGGCACCAGAACGGTGAGTGCCGTGGCAATCTTCGAATTGGTTGTTTATATCGCTGAAACGTTAAGTACTGAAGGCAGGAATCATGTTATCGATTCATGTGTTTATAAAGCAGGCGTTGGTAGATGTCGATATGTAGGCGAACGGGACCTACAGCCGTTTGTGCCAAATTTATACGATCTGTTTTTGAAACTTTTCCTGAATTCATTTAGCGTAGCGATTGGTCATTGGTAGAGCCCTAACGCGCTGTTAGTCAAATATACTGGAGGCACTGACAATTGCTATAGGGCTCGAAGCCCTGCGCAACTGGTTTTTCAAATGGCTGCAAGCATTTAGCTGTTTGCCCTTATTCCCTGTAATGAAACGTCGCCATAGGACACAATAGGGCATATCGATGAAGCCCGGCGAGTAGGCATACCCGCAGTCTTGAGAAAGGCGGCTGCCCCACCGGCCCTCCTGTGTGTTTGTGTCCGTCTTTTCGCGCCTGTACGCGTTTGCGCGAATTATGTCATGCTACAACCAACTAGCTCAAACGAGTCTTGCTGGCCCGCATGGAATCGCGGATATTTTCTTAGATATCGCTCGCACATGCAAGCAGATGCAATGGAGGAGGCCCCAAGCCTTTGCGTGCACTTCTTTCAATTGTCTGCACACGGTAAGAATCTTGCTGGTGACTGCCGCTCCATTCTCATGCCGTGCACCGTGGCGTTACTAGGTGCCAATTGGAACGCGGAATGGCGAAAGCTGTCTCATCACTAGAGCGGTAATAAAATGCTATAGTGCTGTCACAATCACTCCGGATTAAATTTCTGTTGTTCGGCTCTGATACAAGTGAGCGTATCATGCTTCTCCCCAAGTTGGCGTTGAATCATTTTGTTTCTTGCTTTGAGAATCACCGAAAAACCTCGATAGCATTTATTTATTTATTTATTTATTTATTTATCATCATACCCACAGCGCCATTGGCTGGCATTACAGTGGGGGGGTAGAAGAAAAAGTACACAAATGCCACCGCGTGCAGGTGGTTACAAAAAAAAAGATAACAATGAGATAGAAAGAACATGGAATTATTATACACAAAAAAATGTCACAGCATGGAAGAAAATGAATCATTTGGTAATATGGACACTACTTCCTCAGGCAGCTTGTTCCATTCCGAAACCGTTTTGGGGAAAAAAGACATTTTAAAAAGGTCAGTCCGGCACCTGTATTCTTTAACTTTAAGTGAATGATCTCTACGTAAAGACACGTAATCAGGGTTGGCTATATATTTGGTTCTGTCTATTCCAGTTCTAGAATGAAATATATTATGAAATAATTTTAAACGCAGTACTTTCCTACGTTTTTGAAGTGAGTCCCAACCCAAAGATTTTTTCGCGCTCGTTACACTAAAATATCGCCCATAGTTATTGAAAACAAAACGAACGGCCAAATTCTGAACTCTTTCTAGCTTTTGAACGTCAAGCAAGGTTTTCGGATCCCAGTCTGTGCAAGCATACTCAAGTATGCTTCTAACGTTTGTATTATACAGCAGTTCTTTAGTCTTTAAAGGGAAAAGTTTAGCGTTACGTCGCAGGAAACCTAAAACACGACAGGCTTTGGCAGTAACGAAATGCACGTGACGATGCCAAGACATTGAACTTGTTAAATATACACCAAGATATTTAAATTCCAACACTGAAAGCAGTCTGCTATTATTTATGTTATAAGTGAAAATATGGGGAACCTTCTTTTTAGTGAAACACATATGTACAGATTTTTGTAAGTTAATATGCATTCTCCAGTTCTCACACCACTGGGCCACTTTACACAAATCCTGTTGCAATGCATCGCAGTCACTTTGATCGTTAATAATTCTATACAATACACAATCGTCCGCAAAAAGACGCATGTATGAAGAAATACCTGAAAAGATGTCATTCATGTAAATTATGAACAGCAATGGGCCCAAGACGGATCCCTGAGGCACCCCTGATGTTACAGCCACCTCATGCGATTGTTTCCCGTTGACAACAACACATTGACGCCTAACGCTCAAATATTCCTTTATCCACCTAATAACGTTCTCATTTATGTTGTACCAGTATAATTTTTGTATTAATAAGGAATGTGATACAACGTCAAAGGCCTTCTTAAAATCTAGAAAAATACAGTCAACAGAATATCCCTTATCTAAAGCACTTGACAGGTCGTGTACAAATTCGGTAAGCTGGGTGACACACGAGTAACCACTGCGAAAGCCATGTTGATTAGTATTTAATAATGAATGTATACTAAGATGATTCATAATACTAGTATAAAACACATGCTCTAAAACTTTGCATAATACACTGGTCAAGGACACTGGTCGATAATTTGAAACAACATTCCTAGGTCCCGATTTATGTATAGGTACAACATTAGCAAGCCTCCATTCATCAGGCAAGGAGCCTTCCTGTAATGACTTTGTGAAAAGAATTTGAAGGTACCTTGACAACGCAAAAGCGCAAGAAGAGAGCAGGATCGTGGGTAAGCCGTCCGGACCGGTGGCACTGTTATCTTTTAAGCGTTCTAAGAGCGACACAATTCCTCGCTGATCAAATTCAATGTTCTCCATGGGTTCCGTACAGTTCAAGGCAAGGCGAAAATCGGCAGGGCTATTGCTGTCCTCAGCAGAAAAAACTGAGCTGAAAAACGTGTTAAAGCACTTGGCTTTCTCCAGATTATCATGAACGATACTTCCGTTGTGATCGAGTGGCGGGATAGACAATTCATCCTTTCTGTTTTTTTTTATGTACTGCCAAAATTCTTTAGGGCGATCCTGGATACGCATGTCGAAAGACTGAAAGTAGGTAAATTTAGCCTCTTTGACCGAAGCATTCATATCCTTTGTAATCTTTTTTAACTGATCCATGTTATCTTCCGACGGATTTCTTTTGAAGCGCGCATATAGTTGTTGCCTCTTTTCAACGACTCTGCGCAGCGCTTTTGTGAACCATGGCTTGCTTTTGCTGCGACGTTTCGTCATCACCCATGACGGCACATGCTGCTCACGCAAATCAAAAAGTTTGGCTGTCAGTGTGCGCCACAGCTCATCAACGCTGAGTGAATCAGACAATGTTTCGTACACATCGACATAGGATTCAAGTGCCCAGGCTATCTCGGGGAAATTTGCCTTTCGGTAACTGTAAATGCGCCGATTGCCACAGTCTTCAAGTTTAACATACTGAAAGTTCATTTCCGCTAAAACACAACTGTGATCACTGATACCGGGCACTACAAGGGTAGAACAAGCTGCCGATGGTTGGTTAGTGAATAATAAATCCAAAACATTGTTGCCACGGGTTGGCTGCAGCACTAATTGGGATAAGCTGAATGAATTGCACAGATTTAACAATTCTTTGCCTACTGCGGAATTGGCTCTAGACGGAAGACATCCTGAGCTCCAGTCTAATTCAGGAATGTTAAAGTCACCTCCAACAACTAAACAGTCAGTTTTAACAGTTTCAATCATATCAGTTAGGTCACTGATGGGTTCAAGCTGATTTCCAGGTGGCCTGTAAAACGAGCAAACTGATAGTAATTTACCATTTAAAAGTCTAATTTGAGCCCATACTGCCTCACATGTCCCAACATCAATTTCCATCTTACGAGAACTAACTAAGACGTCCACCAGTATAAATACGCCTCCTCCGTGCCTGTCTCGATCTTTTCGATAGCTGATATAGTTACTCGGAAAAACTTCGCTATCGCTAACATCCCCATCCAGCCATGATTCACATCCGATCACAATGGAAGGTCTCGCCATGTCAATTAGACCATGAAGCTTGTCCACTTTATTCTTAATACTTCTGCAGTTTAGTACTAGAATCGACAAAACAGAGTGATCCGGCTTAACTTGTCAAGAGGCTCGAACTACCTGCCCCTGAGATTCGTCGTAAATGTACTTGACATTATTCAAGTAAAGGACATCGTATTTCAGATGTGCTTTGCCATTGGGTCCCTTGCGAGGTTTGGCGTAGTCCCATAGCATTTTCCTCTTGTTTCGTACTGGTTCAGAGAAGTCCTCTGAAATGCTAGTAGAACTTCCTTTCAATTTCTTCGCATTTGACAGAACAGCCTCTTTCTCTTTGAATGAACTAAAATTAACAATTATTGGGCGAGTTGCTTCTGAACGGAACCGTCCGAGGCGATGGGCTCTTTCGATACCGTATTTACCAAACCCTTTCGTAATGACGGCCTGCCAGGTCTACCATGAATGCTTACGTTGTATGTTTCGCGGCGAAGATTAGTTGCCTTGAATTTTCACATCAGTATTCTTTCATATCCGCCGGCGCGCGGCCTTGTAGGCAAAGCATTCAAATTGTTTTTTCAGCTCCTTGCAAGCTATCTCAGCTCTGCAGGCGCGTGGCAGAAGAGAGAGAAAACTTTTATTTAAAATGAGGAAGGTTGCTCGAGCAACTTGGGTGGCACCCCTAGTCCAAGGCGCCACTGGCTTTAGCTGATTGACGGACTTGCTGAACCAACTTAAGTTGCTGATCCAGGGTCCCGCTGGTCAGGGCCACCTCCCACTGCTCATATGTCGGGTTGGATACAGTTAAGTGTTTTGGTTTCGTTGTGCATTCCCACGATATGTGGTAAAGCGTAGGGCAAGCTCCACACCAATGACATGTATTCTGATATTGAGTGGGGCTAATCTTGTGTAGGATGAATAAGTTAGGGAAAGTGTTGGTCTGAATTTTCCTCCAGTCTATGGCTGCGGAGGAGTCTAGTTTTATGTGAGGGGGTGGGTATTTTCTGCGCTCCAGCCGAATATGTTCTAATATGTCACCATAGGTGCTTGGCATGGGCGTGGGGTAGGGATGAGGATCCGCCCGGTGGGTTAAATCTCGGGCTAGATCGTTGGCTACCTCATTTCCACCTAGTCCTTCGTGACCAGGTGTCCATGTCAGTCTGTGTGTTTGGCTGAGATTGCCAAATAGCTGTGTTGCTCTTGAGGGAAGCCTGCCATTAAGAAAGTCTCGGCAGGCTTGTTGGGAGTCTGCTATAACGTGGGAGGACTCTCCTCTTTGGTCTTTATGTTTGATGGCGATAGCTATTGCCAGAGCCTCTGCAGAGGAGGGGTTTTCTGCATATATAGAAGCTTGGAGAGCCGGTTTTAGTTGGTGGTCAATCGCTGCGACTGAGAACTTTCCCGGCGTGGGGTAGGCCCCAATGTCTACGTAAACGGCTTTACGGTCGCTTTCTAGGTGTTTCTGAAGTGCCTTTGCTCGCGCTTGTCGTCTGCCTTGCTGATGAGCATGATGCATGTGACGTGGGATTGGACTAACGGTGATCTTTTCTCGGGTTTGGAGTGGAAGAGAGGTTTTACTGCCTCTTGTCTCCAGCCCCGGCCATGTCCCTAATTTAGTCAGGATCGTCCTTCCCGCATTGGTTTTTAGAAGGCGTTCTTTTTGGCTTTCCAAGAGGGCTGCAGAAGGTAGGCGCAGTGTCGCGTGCACGACGAAGCATGAACACCGATATGTCAACTGTGCCACTGATGTGGTATCCCAGTTCCCGCTGCGATGCGGCAGAGTATACGTTGGCCAGACGGGTCAATGTCTCAACGATAGGCTGCGATAGCACTTCCGGTCCTTGAAACCCGATAATGGCGCTAATCTGCCGAGACACTGCAGGGAATGCGATGGCTGCTACCCACAGTTGAACAAAGCCACTATCATCGGAAGGGGCAGGTCGAGGCTTGAAGGGGAGATTTTAGAAGCGGCACACATGCGCAAACTTGGCCTTGATATGTGTGTGAGTGAGCCTCCCGTGGCGCTTTTAGGTAAAGAGACCCGGTTTCTGTTAAACGTGTGACGGGCATCTTAGTGCTATTTTTTTTTGTTTGTTTCGATTTATTTCATTAACTATCTCGTGTGTTCCACGTGTCACTCTCTGTTCTCGTAATGTAACGGTGTTACGTACGCTATGCGCAGATGCAACCTTTGCTGCAATATTTTTTTCAATTAACCTCAGTTGCTAGTTACCGCTCGTCCTGTCCTCTTCTCGTTCTTCAGTCTCGTCCAAGTTCGCGGTTATTCCTCCTCTCAAACCTTGTCACATGTTTGACAAACCGGTTACCCGCCTTGCGTCTGGCAGCCAGACGCAGCTATAGGTTGCTCGTGAGGGATCGCGACGATGGGCATGCGACTGCAAGATGTTCGCTTCAGTTCGCGAAGATGGGCTGTTGGTAGCAAGAGGTATAAAATACGCAGCTATGACGCAGCCGCGAGCAGAGCGCGGGATAACTACACCTCCTGGATTGTGAAAGCAGCGCCATTCTGCGAGCTTTGCCGCCTCACCGCAGACTTTCGCACTATCACACGTCCTCCTCGCCCGTCTATCTGCTCGGCGCTTGCTTTCCTGAACGATGACTGGCCCCTCCGGCCGCCGCGCGGGGAACGGGCAGGAACGGATCGCTTTGCTTGTGTGTTAGCCGGCGCCATGTGTAGGCCGTCTGCCTCTGCTGCTGGTCGAGATCCGTTGAGTTACGCGCTGACATCTCGAATTATACTTGTAGTGCCGCGTTATGCCCAGTTACGGTGTATTTAAGCGCACAAGTTAGCGTGAAAATAGCTTCATGCTGTTCGTGATTGTTTGAGGAGAAAATGGCCTTAAGGACTTTGTTCCGGCAAAACACACGGTCCTCTGCAAGGTACTGGGAAATTCTTGGTACCTAAACTAGTGTTTATACCTGAAACTTCTTGCGGGGTGATCGGGAAACTTTTTACTCGCAAATATGCGTGCGTCTGACGAGGCGCAGAATAGAAAACGTTGATTTTCGTGGCGTATACGGCTATCTCCCTCCAGTGTGCCCCAGAGCTCTAGTGTGGTAGCTGTAGCGGCGTTATACCATCGTCTAAGTCTGATAGGGGATGTTAATCTTTAGAGCGACTAAGGAGCTCGTTCGACCGTCGCAACTTTGCGCAACTCTACCGCGATTCCGAGCTCTAACGACATGTGAGTAGCGAGTATTTTCTCAGCCATTACCGTGCTCAGGAAACTTCACCGGTGAAATCACACCTTTAAGTAAATTATCGCAATCTTTACCTCGTTCTACTGCAAAATAAAGCATCATAAACAACAGTATTATCTCGAAAATGCAGTACTAAGTGAAATCTTCATTTAACGAAGCGCCAATGTGCAGGAAAAATATAAAAATTGAACGTAAACCTTACGCTAATAAATACTCTTATTGAGGAGGATGGAGTACTCTTTGACTGTTCATGCCGCAAGCGTTCACGTTTAGCACTGAGTGCTCACACGAGAATGTGCTAATGTGGCTCGTGGTATAGTCAACCGTGCCGCATCACTTTCTAGTGGCTGTGTTTAATCATTTTCTAGTGGTTTTCTTTAATAATAGAGGGGGCGAAAAAGCACGAACTTAGGCGCGCTCATGCGTGCCAGAGAACATATCGGGACGGCGGGCGCGTGATGGCCTTGGAAGCGTGCCGTGCGCAGCGTGCACAGCCGGCGGGCGTGGATGACTAGTCGAGGAGGAAAGCGTGGGAGTGGAGGAGGAGAGTGTAGCTACTGTCAATATCAAGGAGTTTTAGGCAAAACTGCATTGCAATGCCGTTCAGCGACAGCACCTGGGGACGAGACAGCCAGTTTGGGGCCTTTTTTTTTGTCGATAAGCATTTCAGTTAGATCGGTTAAATGCCTGCTCACCTAAAAGCTCCAATGCGATAGCAGTTCCGCGATTGGCGTTTTTTATGTGTATTTTTATTTCGATTCCGTGGCCCAGATACGACGCGACAACAGGCGCTCGCCGCTCTGCGATATTGCGGCGGAATTTCCATTCATGAGAGGCTAAGTATACGCAGAAGAGTCTGTCTGTGGCCCTGTTTTGATTCAAATTTTTCATGTCCACGGGTTAAATCATCGCTTGCGTGGACATGGTTGCGACAGCAGCAGTCTGCTGCTTACTAGAATTCTTACACAATTTTGATGCTGCTGCATTACACGATCTATGGAGAAAACAAACGCTGCATGGTCCGAGGTGACGGACCTGGAGGGATAGGAAAGCTGTGCATTTTCACATTAGCTGTGTTTGCATAATGAAACAGGTTAAAAGCCTAAACAAGTATGTAATAAACACAATTCATTTTTGTCAAACGTACTGAAACCTTATATTAGCCAGCATTCTTGCTAACCTGCCGCCGCGGTTGCTCTGTGGCTATGGTGCTCGGCTGCTGACCCAAAAGACGCGGGTTCGATCCCGGCCGCGGCGGCTAGAATTTCTTTGGAGGAGAAATTCTAGAGGCCCGTGTACTGTGCGATGTCAGTGCACGTTAAAGAACCCCAGGTGGTCGAAATTTCCGGAGCCCTCCACTACGGCGTCTCTCATAGCCTTAGTCGCTTTGGGACGTTAAACCCCATAAACCATAAGCCAACCATTCTTGCTAACCGAAAATCACAGATCTTGACTTTAGTAGTTTAGACGGCAACGACGTAGAGTAGACGGAATTCATTGAACTCCGCCCGTCTAATCCTAGAGTAGACGGGAAGAGACGTAGAGTAGACGGAATTCATTGAACTCCGCCCGTCTAATCCTAGAGTAGACGGGAAGAGACGTAGAGTACACGGAATTTAGTCAAATCCGCCCGTCTAATCCCAGAGTAGACGGGAAGAGACGTAGAGTGGACGGAATTCAGTCAACTCCGCCCGTCTACACCTAGAGACGGGCGGAGTTCATCAACTCCGCACACACTTAATTGGACACGTGATCCATGCCTGCTGCATACGCATGCTCACTGTAACGACCTTCACACGTATAAACACAGACGTTCCGCTTTTCATTTCACAGTGAACAAGGAACTCGTACGGGTCCCGAGACGTGATTTGTTTTACTCCATTTTTCTTTTTTTTTTGGCGAGTGTTTGATTTCAAATTAATGTTATACAGTGAATGCTACCTTTAGCTTTGTTTTCAGGCCACCAATGTTGGCCACAACTTGTGAATACCTTAAAACATTATAAAACGTTTTGACGGGATCGCGAGCAGACAGAGTTTCGGGAGGCGCCGCAATTGTCTTAAAAAGCGGCGTCCCTGCTCAAGAAATCAAGCTGAATACAAAACTTGAGGCGGTTGCGGTTAGAGCCGTCAGCTACAGAACCATAACGATATGGTCTGTATATCTTCCCCCACGCATCGCATTAACAATCCTAAATTTAGGTCTGATCGATGAACTGACAGAGCCATATCTGGTAGTGGGAGGTTTCAACGCCAAATTCGCGCGCTCATCCGGTCACACAATGAGTGTATTTTTATGTGGATGTTGGCCGTTTCATCGCCCTCCCGCGCGCGGTCGTGGTCCTCGCCGGCCCCCTTTTTCCGGGGTGCTGACCTTTTTTTGGCCGTGTTTTTCGCGAAGCTGAGTAGTGTCTCGGCGTCGCGCTGAGGCTTAACCCTAGCAAGACCTAAGGATGGCCCCTCCTAGGCCCCCGTTGTTTGCAGTTCTCCATCGGGTTTTTTTTTTTTTTTTTACGTGGACAGTCCGTGTGTCGATGGAACTGTACAACCAAGCTTGGGGTGCGGCCTGGTCTCCAGAACCGACAATGCACTCCCTCACCAGAGCAGGATTTGGCCACCCTGGTGTAGTACTTAGCCGCAACATTATATGAACAACCAAATCAACCCTTGGCCCTAAGTCCCCGGCGGTTGCGGAGCAACTGACCTAGGCGGCGGTCAGACTTGTGACGCAGCGGAAGGTGCTAACAATCACTGGCTTCGGACAGGCCGCCATTGGAAACTGAACCTAGCAACGTTTAACGCAAGAACCTTATCCAGTGAGGCTAGCTTAGCCTTGCTTTTGGAGGAATTAAATGGTATTAAATCGGTTGTCATGGGGGTTAGTGAGGTTAGGAGGACAGATGAGGCGTGTACAGTACTAAAGGGTGGGCACGTACTGAGCTGTCGTGGATTAGCATACAGACGAGAACTAAGTGTGGGATTTCTCATCAATCAGGATAAAGCTGGCAACATAGATGAGTTTTACAGTGTAAACGAGAGGATGGCAGCTACCGTAATTAGGCTCAATAAGAGGTTCAAGCTGAAGGTGGTGCAGGCCAGCGTGTCTACATCAAGCCATGGTGACCAGATAGTCGAAAGCTTCAATGAAGACGTGGAATCGGCAATGGCCAAAGTTAATTCACAGTACACTGTACTGATGGGCGAATTCAGTGCAAAGGTAGCAAAAAGCAGGCTGGAGACCAGGCGGTTGGTGACTATGGCATTGGTTCTAGGAATAGCAGGTTAGAGTTATTAGTAGAGTTCGCAGGTAGAAACAATTTACAGATCATGAATACTTTCTTCCGCAAATGAGCTAACATGAAGTGGACGTGGAAGAGCACCAATGGGGAGACTAAACATGAAATAGACTTCATACTGTGCGCTCCCCCTGGCATCGTAGAGCATATGGAGGTCCTCGGAAAGGTCCGTTGTAGCGACCACAGCATGGTAAGGGCTCATATTATCTTAGATTTGAAAAGGGAACGCAGGAAATTAGTGAAGCAGAAGTCTATTACCGAGTTAGCATTAAGAGGAAAGTAGAGAAATTCAGGATTTTGCTGCTGAACAGATTTCCCACTTCAACTGAAGAAGAAAGCCGTAATGTTGAAACAGTGAAAGGTCATCTCACAGCTATCATCACGGAGTGCACCGTAGAAGTAGGCGGTAGGATGGTTCTACAGGATACCAGTAAGCTATCTCATGAGACTGAAGATCTGATTAAGAAACGCCAAAACATGATGACGTCTAACACCAGAGACCTTGAAAACACTAACATTGTCTTAATTCATGAGAAAGGAGACGTCAAGGACTTGAAAAATTAGACCTACCAGCTTATTGTCTATTGCCAACAAGGTATTTACTAAGGTAATCCCTAATAGGGTCTGCACAACCTTAGACTTCAATCAACCAAATGGTCAGACAAGCTTTCGTAAAGGATACTTGGCAATAGACCATATTCACGCTGCCAATAAGGGGATAGAAAAATGCGCAGAATATAACCAGCCCCTATATATAGCGTTCATTGATTACGAGAAAGCATTCGACTCAGTAGAAACCTCAACAGTCATGCAGACATTGCGGAATCAAGGTGTAGAAGACTGTTATGTGAAAATATTGGGAGATATTTATAACTACTGCACAGCTACCATAGTTCTCCATAAAGTCAGCAGTAATATTCCAATAAGGAAAGGTGTCAGGCAGGGAGACATGATCTCGCCTATGCTATTCACTGCCTGTTTACAGTAGATATTCCGGAGCCTGGAATGAGAACAGTTGGGGATAAGAGTTAATGGAGAATACCTGCGTAACTTGCGATTCGCTGGTGACATTGTCTTCCTAAGCAGAACGGTGGGAATGAAAATTAACTTGCAGAAAACCTAAGTTATGTTCAACTGCCTAGCAAGAGAACATCAGTTCGCAATTAGTAGCGAGATGCTGGAAGTTATAAGAGAATATGTCTATTTAGGGCAGGTAGCGACCGCTGATCCGGATCATGAGAGGGAAATAACTAAAAGAATAAGAATGGGGTGGAGCGCATATGGCAGGTTCCCTCAGATCATGAATGGCAGTTTGCCAATATCCCTCAAGAGAAAAGTCTACAACAGCTGTATCTTACCGGTACTCACCTATGGGGTGAAACCTGGAGGCTAACAAAGAGGTTTCAGCAAAGTTAAGGACAACGTAGCGAGCTATCGAAATAAAAATGATAGGTGTAGCGTTAAGAGATCCGAAGCGGGCGGTGTGGGGGAGTGAACAAACGCGGGTTAATGACATCCTAGTCGAAATCAAGAGCAATAAATGGGCTTGGGCGGGGCATGCAATGCGAAGGCAAGATAGCCGCCGCGGTGGCTCAGTGGTTATGGTGCTCGGCTGCTGACCCGAAAGACGTGGGTTCGATCCCGGCCGCGGCGGTTGAATTTCTTTGGAGGAGAAATTCTAGAGGCCCGTGTACTGTGCGATGTCAGTGCACGTTAAAAAACCCCAGGTGGTCGAAATTTCCGGAGCCCTCCACTGCGGCGTCTCTCATAGCCTTAGTCGCTTTGGGACGTTAAACCCCATAAACCAACCAACCAACCAACCAACCAACCAACCGAAGGCAAGATAACCGCTGGTTCGTATGGGTAACGGAGTGGATTCAAGAGAAGGCAAACGTAGCATGGGGCGGCAGAAAGTTGGGTGGGCAGATGAGATTAATAAATCTTAGGGGATACGATGGCCGCAACTGGCGAAGGGCAGGGTTAATTGGAGAGACATGGGAGAGGCCTATTCCCCGCAGTGGGTGTAGTCAGGCTGATGATGATGATAATGATGATGATGTGAAATCTACACTGTATCAGGTGGCACACAGATTGCACACCTGCGTTTACAATTACACAAAAAAAGTGCGGTGAAAAGTTCAAATTGAATTCAATTTGGAAACGGGCATACAGTTCACCGGAAAGCGTGGCGGCAGTCCACTCATAAAGACGATGCAGAAAGCGTGGCTGTTGAAGGCGATGGTCCTTCCGGAGCCCTCGGGCGGTCTTCGGGGTGTTTTACGGCGGCGGAGGTTCGGGGTTCCAGGAGCGCACTGAAGCTGGGGGTCTGAGTCGGCTTCTGTGAAAGCCATCGGTCGCCAACTGACGAGACACAACAGGGCAGAAAGCTGAGCTAGTTGGTATACATTCATTATGAAAAATCCAGGCGCTAACAAACATAGAGTTAATATAACCAACTCCTAACAAACAACGACACAGAGGGGACATAGCGCTTACTCACAACTGCAAGAATTTTTATTCAGAAGCTTCTATATATACAACAAAAACCAAAAACCCAGAATAATCACACGCCACATGCCGACCGATGTGCAGGAAGAGGTTACCTCGCTGTTTTCAATAGTTCTTTCACACACGCGGACATGGTTCACGCACACAGTCTCAGTCCAAAATGCAAATACCGAGAAGCTCACCAAGCAGTTCATACACAGAGGAGAGATTACGTAAGCTCGGCACTTTCGACACTGCATGGTCGCCGTGTTGAAGTTCGAAAAATTAAGACAAAAACAAAAAAAGGGCGGGTACGCCAACAACTTCTGCCCTGCAAGGGGGCACCTTGCTGGCGAAAAGAGAATACCAATATACAAAAGGAGCTCAAGGCTTTGAGCCTCTGAGAAGTGGCTTTGGGTTGGAAAAAAGTGAGACACAGACTAAACAAGCAGCACGTACGCCCCCGCTCGCGAACTGTGAGGGGACGGTAACGAACAGGCGAAGACAACCCGCACGTACTCGTGCTCTTGCATTGACCGACCTACATAGAGATATACTACATCAACCAACCCGAGTAGCCAACATATGTTTACTCACACGAGCTATCATACACGTATAAATGCTGCCAGTTTTGTGACACGGTTGAACACGAAAGATATGTGCAACAACTTTTTTAACAATCTAACCGCGGATACCAGGTTGTTAAGGTTCGAGTATTACCTCTTAAAACTGAAGTGTTCAGAACGTCTTTCTTTTCAAAGACCACCAGGAAATGGACTGGATTGTCAATATATGCTGTGGGTTACATGGAGCGAAGCTTTCTTGTCAATGTTGTGAAAGCGCATGTCTGAATAGCAATTTTTTGTTTCCTACGTCTTCCATTAAAAGGCCTTTGACGTTGTTGGTTTCTGGACAAATATACAAGTAAAATATATATTATGGACTAAATAATTAAGACGCCGGACTATACAGCCATACAATTATAACACTCGCCGCCGTCCCCACCGTTACAGGTAAAAAAAAAAAAAGAAACGAATACCATAGGCGCCCTACTGACTACACAGGCGTGCTCGACCAGAAATATGTGGGAATTATGCATAACGCAATAAAACAACTTACCAAGCGCCAAAATTTGTTTCAGGCAATTTAAAAAGAAGTTTGTACACTTGCATGACAGTCTTTGGCGCTCCGTTTGCGCGGAAAGCAGCCGTGGAGCCCAAATGCATATTGAGTGTATAAATCATGACAAAACGAAAATATAATGGGAGCTTATACCGCGTAAAAAGCACAAACAACTCATTCAGTGCACGCCGTCAGAAACTAAACACCTTATATGCGAACATTCGCAGCGCAAAATATGCTATATTTTATGCACAACGGATCAATGCTGTTGGTAATCCCGAAATGCGTTTCTGAGGAACCGTTGCAACGGAATTTTGCCTCGATTTCAATAACTTGACCGCCTTAGTAAATTGCAAACTCTTCTCTACGTAAATGTGAACACTGTTTCTTCGTCGGTCTTTCGCCAACATTGATAATTGTTTTTTTTTTTCATTTTTACATTTTTTGTTTGTAGTTTATCAATTAACACACTTTATTTCGTTGGCAGGTGTCAGTCTGCTGACGGGATCATGGACGTGCTCAGAGAAAATGACACCGTCTGCTACACAGAGCAACCAAAAGTGCAAAGCGTCGATACAATGTATGCACGCATAACAAGGCACCCTCCGATCCAGCTGGACTGCCTGAATTGGGAAGCGCTGGAATTGAAGTATTACTGGCCCACCGCTTTGGCCAGGGGTGAACTGTACTAGTATACTAACCAAAATAACGGCAAAATCCAGCGCATACTTCTATTTATTTCTGCGCATGCCAACAGGAAAACACTCATTACACGATTGCGGACACTGTTGCTTGTTGCGTTGCTTGGTTCACAGGGTCTGGCAGCAGCTGCTCAGCGGCTTGCATCCCAAATAGAATGGACCGTCAGAAAGCTCCTGCGCCAAGCGACAAGATATGCGTATTACAAATTCCTCATTTCTAAAAAACCTTGGTGCGTTATTCCGAGTCCCAAACCTAATTCTGTGATTGAAATCAACGTAGAGAATACAGGGGGTCAAAGTAAGCTTGATTTGTTCTTCTTTCAGTCCTTCAAACACTCCCGCAAACCCGATCACCCCAGAGGATTAAATAAAAGAGAAGAAAGCAGATAGGAATGTCGCGATGGAAACAGCGGTCCCTAGCGGCTGCTGCGCTTCCTGCCACAGATAAATCGACGCTTGTTTACAGTGCTTTCGGCTTTTCGAAACTAAGGGACTAAAAGCACGCACTTCTTTCCATACATTTTTCTGAAATGTACCACTGGCCCTCTCTCACTGGATCTTCTTGAGAACACGGATCAGGTTTGAGGCGCGGCCATTGCAGTTGTATGCCGAGGGTCAGCAGCAGGGTGATACTATATCGTAGTCGCTGTAGACGAAATGGCACGAGCGAAGAAAACCGCTCTCGGATACTGTCCATGTTGATCGAGATGGCTGCGACGCATGTACCCATGCCCTCTGGAGGTTGGTGTCCTTTGGAAAGGCCACCACAGCTCGTCAAAGGCACGCACTTGCCCACTATTGCGTTCGCTTTTAACCGGCAAACACCTCGGCGTCCTGCTTCACTGGTCACGAAACTGCATGCGACAGATTCTTACGCAGCAGTCTCAATATGGGAGTAGTCGTATGTACCAAGAGATGATGCTATCCGCGCTTCCACTACTGGAAAGACGCGTCGATGAAGCTGCAGCAGGGGCACGCCCTAGCTGGTATCGGGTGCTGTGGAAACGTGTGACGTCACGGCTGCTAAGACTGCTGTTTCAAGGCCCCGTAACGAACCTGTGCAGGTCACGACTGTATGCGAGCGCGGCGTTTGGATGACTGGAGCTGCTGGACGTGTTCTCCACGCAGCCCCAAGTGCAGCTGTGGACGGCAGAGCTCACCGTCGACGAGGACCGGCACACGGTGAGCCCACCACTCATTTCAGCCCGCATTCTCAGATGTCGTGCGGTACCAACACGAATGTTCACAGTTGGCCGAGTAGCAGCAGGATTATGGAAAACGAAATCTTCTTGGGTGCCTGAAAGTATGCGCGCTTCCCATGCTGACACTGTTCTGTTGTAGGCAGCATGTTTGTGATCAACCACAAGTCAACCAATCATGGTCTTTCATGAGAGACAGGACGGCGTCTCTTAGCCTGAGTCGATTTGGGACGTTAAACCCCATAAAACCAAACCAAACCAAACATATAGTTTGTGTATTTTGTTTTGTGGATGCACACACCACAGTTAGGCAGAAACAAATAATTGGGAGTAAATACAGGTCATATATAAGGACATTTACCTTCACAGGCTGAGTGTATCTATGGCGGCACAGGACACGGTTAACTCGGTTGATTTTCCTTGGCACATTATCTGCATGTACGCACCATTTGGCACATCTTCAATTTTATTGCTGCCAAACATTAGGTCGAAATTCGCTTGGATAGTTTTATTCTTCGGACGGAAAACAGTAGCACTGGTTGTCTTGGCATTTGCTAGTCTTACGCGAACCAAGGAGCGAAAATTGGTTGAAGCTATATGAAACCACGAACAAAATGAAAGTGGCTGTTGCAGCAGGAGAACATTTGTTGGCAGTTGCACGGAGTCGAGATTAAAATATGATCCTGAGGAATTCTGGAAGCATGCGAAGTGTAACAGAAAATATACTGTAGCCATACCACTGTGCCATACACTGCAGCCTTGGCCAGCGGGTACTGTACCTGCGTACTAACGGAAAAACGACAAAATACAGCGCATACTTATCTTTATAGCATGCATACAGAAAAACACTATTACACGAATACAGGCACTCCCCACAGGAAAATCTGCTACATTCAGATGTTGGCGAGTTACGACAGCTCGAGTTGCCGAGCATCCGCAGGGACATCCCCGCAGGGGGATGATAGTGAGCAGTGCGCCACCACGGACCCGAGCACCCACGTTCAGCCGTGCGGGGCATCGCCGTGCCCGGGGAAAGAGGGTCCTGGTGTTTGTGCCGATGCCGAGCGTTCGGTCCTTTAAGGCACCTCGGCGGAGGCAACACACCTCTTTGTCCCCAGCTTCCTGTCGCTTCCTGACGCGACCTGGGGAAATCGGCAGTCGCATTTTCCTATCCTCCCCTTCATCTTTCACTTTCCAATCGTCTTTCCCACAACATTCCTGTCTTCTCTACTCTTACTGAATTTTCTTTTTCCAGGCGGCGAGGGTTAAGTGTGGCCAACTAGCCTGCGTTGCATCATATTGGATAATAGCTGGGGAATACAGATGGCGAGGGCAGGGCTTGCTTTCAAGTTCCTGCCCCGTCCCTTCGTTGGGCTCCATGGAGGGCGGTTGGCACCGCGGCCGAAAAACACGTACATTTTATGGCTCCCCCTCTCCTACTACACGATCGCTTTCAGAAAAGAGTGCGGACCAGAGTAACGGCTCAGTTCATAACCAAAAAAAAAAACAAGAAAATCTCCCGAAATAGAATGTGATACGCAGTCAAAAAGCAGAAAAGTCAGCCAGAAAAATATCACCCTTCATAGTTTTCCAATCTCTGACTGAAGCCTTGAGCATTGTATACAAGGTAGAAAAGCTAGGCACCGGAGGTATGCTCCTCCAGATCCGTGACCAAGCATATTCGAAACCCGCAAATGAAACAAACTTTGGAAACATTGCTGCCTCTGTTAGTGGGCATAAATCGCTGAACACAGTCAAAGGTGTCATTTCAGAATACGATTTCTTAAATCTCGCCGAAGAAGGAATGTTGGAGGTCTCAAAGAATAAAACATCGCATATAGATCCATATATAGAATAAAGAAATAACCACGAAGCACAAAGTCCTGCCTTTTGCCTTTAGCCAGCTCCCAGAATCCATAAGTAGGATATCTGAAAGTAACTGCACGACGTCATTTGCTCCAAATCCTCGACGCTGCTTCAACAGTGAAAAATTCGGCCATGGCGCTCAGAGTTGTCGCGGCCGTAAACCTTTTCCAAGTGCGCATTCACGTCATCATGAATCCGAGAATTGCAACGCTGCAGTGCAGTGCGCGATATGTGAATGGGATCACCCCGCGTGCTTGAGGTCGTGTCCCACGAGGAAGAAAAAAAAAGGAGATAATAACTGTTAAAACAAAAGAATATATAACTTTCAAGGAAGCACTTCAGCGATTCAGACACAAGGCGCATTCCTGTTCACAGCAAGAACAAATTTCGCCTGTGTGGTGTGATGTGGCGGTGCACCATACCGGACTTCGGCACCTGCCCAGGCCACACACAGTGAGCCTGAGACAGGGCGATCCGCACCTCAGGCTGTCCTGCCATCTCTAAAACCGGGAGCGCCGGACCATGGATCGGCGCCCCGCATGACTTGCTCCCGCCGGGGAAGGCCTGAAACAAACACACCCGCGGCTACTCCGCGTTCCTCCAGCTCGTCTGGCGTGGTGATGAACGTCACTCCCAGCCTGTCCGCATTGCAGCGGCGGAACAGCTCTCTTGATCGGAAAAAAGACAGAGCCCGGATTACGGACCCAAAAACCAAAGTAAATATCTTCCATTCCCACCCAAAACATACAAACATGACTTTTTTACTGCAGTGGAATTGTAGAGGACTGCTGAGGATGAGGAATTACAGTGACATAACACATATTCTAGGGTCAAAGTTGCCTGTAGCTTTATGTCTTCAGGAAACCAATCTCGGTTCACAGCATGTAATTATCCTGACATTACAAAACGTTGAGACGTGACCGCGAGCAGGCAAATATACTATCAGGAGGCGTCGCAATTGTCATTAAAAGCGGCGTCCCTGCACAAGAAATCGAACACAGTACAAAATTTTAAACGGTTGCGGTCAGCGTGGTCAGCTCCATAACAGTAACAATATATGTTATGTATATCTTCCCCCACACATCACATTAACAGTCCAAGATTTAGAAGTCTTGATCGATGAACTGCAAGAATCATATCTGGTAGTCGCCGGTTTTAACACTCACTACCAGTTCCGGGGACGCGAACGCTGTGACTGTAGGGGCAGAATAATCGAACATTTCATCCTCGCAAATAATGCCTGTCTTTTAAATAAGGAAGAAGCCCAAGCTGAGCAGAAATGAGCTTCCTCGATCTAGCTTTCACATCACCATCTCTTTTTAACAATTTTAAATGGGATGCTTTATGTGACCCCCTGGGAAGGGATCACCTACATGCTGTCATCAGGTTTTCGTCGTCTACTCCAGTCACTCCCCCCCAAGACCATGGCGCTGGAAAATTCATCTCGCTGACTGATCACTTCTTAGAACAAAGGCAAGTCTAGGAAAAGAATTTTGTGAAGTGCTCAGCATAGAAGAAATTAATCAGAAACTTACTACATGCATAACATCTGCCGCAACATTAGCTATAACACAAACAAGACTCGCTCAGAAGAAACACCAAGTAATGTCGACACCACTGCCCACACTGGCAAAAAAAAACAGCAAAACAGAGCCTGGGGCACTCTGTCGGTTTCCCACAGCAGAGAATTTACTTTTCGGGGATCAAGCACTTTTTGATTTCTCATATATTTGTAAGTTTCTCAAGGAAGCTAGCATTTTAAACCAACTATAGGTATTAAAAACTTCCCCTTACCCACAAGACACTCTAGCCCTGTGTTTGGTGCACCACAGCCTTAGCTGCTTTTGCGCCATTAAACTCAATATATCTAAGTACTGCAGGCACTGTTGCTTCTTCTGTTGCCAGTGATGTGCTGGGTGGATCTGGACCAAGGGCTTCACCGCATGAGGACGAAGCGGGCCGGGTACGGAGGGAAGCCTTCAGGAGTCGCAGTAAACTTGAGGTTTTATTTACATCATTTTACAATATAAAAAGAGAGACCAAAGGTCAGGAAGAAGCTCTCGGACATGCCACAGATTGCTGCTTAAATACAGTTGATATTCCTTAGCCACCTAGCCAGGGAATCCGGTAGCTGGTCAAACGTCCAATGGGCCTTGAGCCTCTACATAGGCTCCGCCCTCCCCACGTGACCGCACACACAACGCAGAAACACGTGCTGGCAAGGAGGAATCCCGGCGCCTGGCAGACGCGGACGGCGTGGTTTCTTGCGGGCCGACCAGGTCCAAAGGTCGTTGGCTTCTGTACGGCGATCCTGCCGTTGCAAACACGAGATCTGATGGCTCGCACCGGTGGACTCTTCAGGAGGGAGGGACAAATCAGCCGTGTCGCTGCTCAAGGGCAAGCGGGCGATTGGTTGGCGCCACCGCCGCTCGCAGTCTCCCCAGCCGGTCCACGGGAGAGCAAAGTTCGGGAGGAACGCCACATTCCACATCACAGACGAGGAGGATTGATGCCTTTGTTCATGGCGACGCCATCGCCAGTAGCCGCCCCCACGCCGGCGTTTCTTGCGCTCCCTCCGAACAGCAGTGCTTTCGGTCACGGTAGCTCCATATGGTGCCTGCCTGCTCGCCTGTTTCCGCTGGCTGGGCCCCGATCATAACACCAGGTACACAGTCTTCCAGCAGCTGCTGAACGGCTTGCATCCCAAATAGAATGGGCTGTCAGAACGTTCCTGCGCAAAGAGACAAGATATACGTATTACAAAGCCGTCATTTATAAAAATAAAACTTGTTCCTCGACCCAAACCTAATTCTGTCATTAAAATGAACGTAGAGAATACAGCGTGTCAAAGCAGATATGATTTGTCATTCCTTCAGGCCTTCAAACACCTCCCTGCAAACCGATCCGCCTCTGAAAATCGCATAAAGGAGAAGGAAAGCAGCTGGAATGGAATGTCGCAACGGAAGCTGTGCGCAGCGCGCTGGCTTGCGCTTCCCGCGACAGATAAATAGACGCTTGTGCCCAGTGCTTTCGGTTTTTCGCAACTAAAGTACGAAGCAACAGTTCTTTCCGCCTATTAATCAGAAGGGCACCAATGGTCCTCTCTCACTTGCACCCTTGAGAGCACGGATCAGGTTTGAGGCGCTGTCGTTGCAGTGGTATGCCGAGGGTCAGCAGCAGGGCGAGACCAGTATCGTAGCCGCTGTTGACGAAATGGCCGGAGCAAAGATATTCGCTCTCGGCTACTGTCCGTGTTGATCGGGATGGCTGTGATGCATGTACCCATGCCCTCTGGAGATTGGTGTCCTTTGGAAAGGCCACCACAGCTCGTCAAAGGCACGCACTTGCCCACTATTGCGTTAGCTTTGAACCGGCAAACACCTTGACGCCCTGCTTAGATGATGACATTACTACATGCGACAGATTCTTACGCAGCAGACTCAAGATGGGAGCAATAGTACGTACCAAGCGACGATTGCTATCCGCACTTCCACTATTGAACGCGCCGTAGCTGGCGCCGGGCAACCGGAGTTTTGTGCAAACGTGTGCCGTCGAGGCTGCTAAGAGACTGCTGTTTCAAGGCCCCGTAACGAATCTGTGCAGGACACGACTGTACGCGAGCGCGGCGTTGGATGACTGGAGGGGCAGGACGTGGTCTCCACGCAGCCCCAAGTGAAGCTGTGGACGGCAGAGCTCTCCGTAGACGAGGACCGGCACACGGTGAGCCCACCACTCATTCCACCTCCCTAGGGAATGCCGCAGCGTGAACCGAATGGTCCGTAGGATATGTGCGATCCATCACGAGGCAGCCATGTTTGGTATGTTGACGGAGCAATCATGCTCCTCAGTGTACTGCTGAACTGTGCCTTTGGTGAAGGGTGAGCATTATTGAAATTCGCGGCGAAACGATGCAAGACGTGAAAAGAAACTCTGAAAGAGAGGTATATCTTCTGTTTCGGTGGTTACAGTGCCTGGGAAATTATTTCTCCAAGACAGGATGAGCCGCGTAATTAATATTGCGCGCGGAAAGCTTACAGGAAGCTAGCCTAGTGCGTGGCACCTGATTTCTCAGTGTTTCACCTGCTACTGCATACATTTTTTTTTTTAAAGTAGGCTCTTTTCAACATGGCATTGCCAGCGGTGTAGAACATCTAGCCACGACGTACTAACTGGCAGAATGGTTAGATAATATTAAACATTGAACTTTTAAACAATTAGTGTTTGACTCCTGAATTACGTAGCCCACCTTATGAGTTTCTAGAATCTAGAAAACTGTGGCCCAACAAATTTTGGATATTTCGACGAGTTACGTACACTGGAGAGGTTGCTTTGCCTGCAAGCTTCTCGAATCACAGCGCCGAGGGGAACCGCGTCTCCGAAATTCTGAAAACCGATATGAATAAGGAGTACGATGGGCTACACGCCCCTCAATAAATAAATATCTTAACAGTAATAGTTAAAAAGTTAACCAGCTCACTAGATAGCGCATCTTGGCTGTAATTTTATGTACAGGGTCGTCCACTCTTAGATAGAATGTCGCGCCGCGGGGCGCCGTAGAAACTATTGCGCAGGAGCAGTTAAAGTGACTTTAGGAGCAGTGAGAGCCGCCCTGTATTGCGATAAAGTGAACTTCAGTTTTGCACTGCGTCCGCAAAACGTCCATCGAAGAAGCGTTTTTGACTAAATAAAAGACTACTGAGAAGCTAGACCGCTGCTGTTATCCCGTTGCAGCAACAGTAGCAAAGTCTTCTGCGTGCCTGGCGAAGTTTAAACCTACAAATAACAACACTTGGGAGAAAACGCTCGCCACGTAATATTCAATGCTTGATACTACTGCCACAGCACTACGATCCGCAATTATTTTAAATCTTTGGCGTCTTGCTGAGTAGCTGGTAACAAATGTTAGCAAACGACTGCTTGGCGTAGAATAATACTAGGAGAGGTGCAGCGACATTTTCAGTCTCCTGTATTAGCTTCGTACAGATTAGGTAGACGGCCACGTGGACTCATCAGCATTTGAAAACAACCCCCAAGGTTCACGAGTAGTTTCTAAGCGGACGTTTATTACAGTTCACAGGTCACCGTAATAAAGAGTGCCGTACCGTGTTCCCGCTAAGTTTCAAGTTTGGCTGGTGGTGGTGGCGAAAACTTTATTTACAACTGGGGAGTTTGGGACACACAGGTCCGTGGGCCCCCGCACGGCCCCACTGCACTCAAACGTTGATGTCCCGGAGGCTCATGACGCTGGCAGCCCGGCCGGTGGCGATGGCTTGCTTGGCCGGGTCATCAGACCGCAGTAGGGTCTCCCATGCCTCCCAAGTGGTAAGGTGCTCCAGGCCCCGCGGGGGAGGATCCGCCGGGCAGAGGGTACAGGAGCCCTCGGTATCCACCTACCAGCCACGGATCCCACACAGCTCCAGGTGCCCGGCCACATTCACCGTGAATTATTTATTAAACCTCTCCCCAAAAACATGCATCCCACCTACCACGAACCCCGCCGCAGAGCTCGCGCACGGGCACTCCCCAAACACTATGGCATGGAACCGTATGCCGTTTGGGTGGATGCCGCATGCACGGGCGAGGACGCGGTTGTAGCCATCACGAACTCCTCCCTCCAACCGATTGCCACCCTACACATAACCCCTACTGCCCCTTCGGAGGAGGCCGAAAGAGGCCGCCATTGCTTTGGCCATGACACGCACGGAGGCCCGATATATCCTATCCGACTCTAAAACTGCCATACTAAATTTTGCTCGCGGGATAGTTCACCTCCCTGCATTTCGCATACTGAACTCCCTCGCCGCACACCCACCCCGCCACATGGAGTTGATATGGGTGCCTGCCCACTTCGGGAATCCCGGAAACGAGGCCGCCAACGCTTTAGCCCGAGGTTCTCTCAACCGGGCACCGGCGGCCTCCGACCTGGGGTTCTCGCGGGAGCGCATGCACTGCAGTCAGTGAAATGACGCAGGCCTGCAAAGCCGAGCGTCGGCTCTACCCTCCACCCCATCCCTCCCTCGACCATGCATTATCTCAGACACTTTGGAGGCGGCTTCAAACACGCACCTTACCCTCCCCTTATATACGCTCGCGCTATCACCAAGTTTGGCTGGTGTATCGAAGCAGAACCTCTTGAATCGGGTACGCGGACAATTTATCTGCTGCCTTTCAATCCACCTCTAACCTTTCCATCAAGGCCCGTAATCTTTTCTCCGGTGCCCGGTGACACTGCAACTTCCCGCCGAGTGGGACTGCTTCCGCGAGTCATTCGGCGATTAACACTACAAGAGCGCTGCCTTATCACAACTGCGACCCAAAATGTGCATTCCGCCTGTCTAGGCCGAGAGCGCAGATGCGTCTGGCCACTTCAATGCTTTCTGCTTGTGGACTACACTAAACCAAAACGTCGAGAGTGCCGGAGGACGAAAGGCGGCTAATTGTGGATTTAAGTCTGAGGGGCCACTCGCAGAAACGAATGGCAGCAGAAGCCAATCGTGCAATTCACACAGTGAACAGAATAATAGGCAGCTGACAGATTTCTCAGTAGTCTTTTATTTAGTCAGAAACGTTTCTCCGATCCACGTTTAGCGGACGCAGTGCAAAACTGAAGCCCCCTTCACCGCCAGTCATGGGTAGAAGGTAATCGGATACTCGGAGAACTTCAGAATGGGTTCAGAAGAGGTAGGCGTTTAGATGATAGCCTGTTCGTGCTTACCCAATGCATAGAAATAGCTAAGGCTGAAAGCAGACCTCTATATTTAGCCTTTCTGGACATAAGCGGTGCATACGGTAACGTTAACAGGGAACTCCTGTGGAGCAATATTAAAAGATTTAGGTATCGGTCATGAGGTAATTGATTTTCTACAGGAAATCTACCGAGATAATGAAGTTGAAATTACATGGGAAGGGAAAAAAAGTACCACAAGTGTGGGGGTGCACAAAGGATTAAGGCAAGGTTGTCCTATATCACCGCTGCTGTTCATGCTTTACGTGATAAATATGGAAAGAAGGCTAGAAGAAAGTAATCTAGGTTATAATCTTTCGTACAGATTAGGCGGAAATGTAGTTGAGCAGTGGCTCCCGGGTTTAATGTATGTGGACGATATTGTACTGTTAGCAGATAGCCAGGAAGATTTACAAACTTTGGTTAATTCTTGTGGAGACGAAGGAGACGCTCTAGGATTCAGTTTTAGCGGAACTAAATCAGGTGTGATGATTTTCAACGATACAACTGATCAGGTGCTTACAATACAAGGCCACGAAATACCCAAAGTGGCCGAATACAAATACCTCGGGATATGGCTAAACGAAGGGCAGATATACACGGAAAAGCATGAAAAGTCTCTTAGGGCAAAAGGACGAAGAGACGCCGGGATAAAGAAACAGGGCATTATGGGGGTACAACAAATATGAAGTACTAAGAGGTATTTGGAAAGGAATAAAGGTGCCAGGGCTTACTTTCGGCAATGCGGTTTTGTGCTTAAGGGCGGAAGTTCAGTCGAGATTAGACGTAAATCAGAGAGCTGTTGGAAGATTAGCACTAGGTGCCCACGGCAAAACCACGAACGAGGCAGTACAAGGGGATATGGGCTGGGCATCGTTCGAAGCACGGGAAGATAAGAGTAAAATACTATATGAAGAACGCCTGAGGAAATTGGAAGATAACTGGTGGGCAGCTAAGCTATTTGAATATTTATATAGAAAGAGCGTTGACTCACAGTGGCGGAAAAGAACTAGAAAACTAACTAGTAAGTATGCCGGTCATGAGGACGGAGAAAAGAGCATTGAACGACAGGTTAAAACGCGGAAGTTAAAAATTGGATTAATTCAATGGAAAAGAAACATAGTGTAGAACTATATCGATACTGGAAAAGGCAGGTCAGGAAAGAATTTTTCTATGATAACTCAAGAGGCAGTGCCCTACTTTTTGAAGCTAGGTCAGGGTGTCTTAGAACGCGCAGCTACAAAAAGAAATTTAACGAAGAAGCTGACACATGTGCAGTGTGTGGTAAATCTGTGGAAACAATTGAACACCTCATACTTAAATGTCATGGTATCCATCCGGATGTCGATGCAGGCACAGTCACTTTTCCGGAGGCCCTAGGGTTTAAAGATAGCAATTTTCATGTAAATAAATCTGCAGTGGAAGTTAGCAAAAAGCGATTGGAGGATTGGGGGCTGAAAAGCAGAGATATGACATCAGGTTAGAAGTGTAGGAAACCGTAGGTAAAGAAGATGGCGAATCTTAATGAGAATTGACAACAGAGTTGAACAAAAATAAAGAAAGAAAATCTGAGCATGGTGGCAATTGCCACCACCCCGTTTCAAAGGAGGCGCTCCTATCCATCCATCCATCGCTGCTTCTCTAGGTGGGAATGTTCGAAACGGTGTAACGTCCGCCAAAATAGCTGCAGTTAGCGTACGTAAGCGTGCATACGGTCATAGCACGTAGACAGCATCGATCAACCTCCTGCCATATATGTGTGCGCCGTGAGCAAACGACGAACAGCGACATGGTGGCCGGGAAGTGTGAACGAGGCAGCATTTTGGCGGCGGCGGATTTCGCTCGCCCTCGCCGCCGAATGCCCAAGTGTGAACGCGATAGGCGAAAGAAGTTTTAGCGGCAAAGCACCTCATTTTGTCGGGCTTCTGGTGCGCCAGGTTCCATTACTGCCCTCTTTAAGACAGATAATAGACGACAGACATTTCTGCAGAAATGCGCATGTAATTCTGGCTGGTTGTTTCGGCTGCGTGATTTTCTGTTACCTGTCTCGACGCTGGCAGGCTGTGGCGGCCCCGCCCACTTTGCGGCCTCACATGGTGCACGCGTGAAACGGCGTGCGCGCTCTTCAGATTCCTGCACCAAGCCTGATTCATATGATGTAAAATTTCCTCATCGTGGTCCTAACTTTGGGGCACCTGTGTTCGCACGTAGCCCTCAGCGGATCCCTCGTCCAGCTTCTCCGCAGGGCGGCGGCCATTGGTTAAGCCTTCGTGCACTCGCCCTGCATTTCGCGCCACCGCTGTGCGTGAGTACCCTGTGGACCTCCCACCGTCGCCCGGTACTCGTCATGTAGCGGTCTTCGCGCGAACCTTTGCGTGCCTGCAGCCCTATCCGCGTTGCTGCCTCTTCCTCGCTGCACGGTGGTTATCGCGCGTAATTCCTTTCCCGCCACCGCTGCGCGGTGCTATCCAAAGGAATCTCTGCCGTTGTTCGACCTCCCCGCCGTGCAGCGACCATCGAGCGCGCACATCTCTTCGCACCATCGCTGTGTACTGGTTCCTCGGCGATCTTAAGTCCCCTGCTTGCGCGGCGTTTCCACTGTGTTGCGTCCGCGCGCCTCTGAGTGTATATCATTTACCAGTGCTTCCGTCCGACCTCGGGGAACTGTGGCCACCTCTACGTGCGCTTCGTCGCTCGCATCTCCCTTCTCTGGAGCTGTCGCAGCTGCAGCTTCTCACATGGGCTAAGGTTGTCATCGTGCTCTGCTAATACCTAAGCGAAGTTGGTGGCGGTGAGTGGTTGGTCGTGCTTCCTGGATTGGCCGCAGCGACTGTGGTATAATGTCTCCGACAGCTGGTGTCGCTGCATCAGATGAGGTGGCCAGACAAGTGGTGTGGGCCTCGAGGCTTCTCTGCTCTTGTGGGTGCCATATGAACTTACCTGCCACCGCAAGTCCCGCCGCCCGTTGTCATTGGCCTGTACCAGCTGGGGTGCGCGGTGCCACTCGACCCATCTCTCCCGTATGTCCTGGATTAGAACTAGGAAACCACATTCCCTCTTACTCTCTCCGCGTCCCCCTCAGCCTCTGTGTTTTTCCAATCCACCCATAACAATCCCGGTATGCAATCTCGAATTGTGAGCAGTGCTCGCTTCAACGGACAGTCGTTATGCCCCAGTATTGTCACAGAACCCCTCCTATCTTGTTCGCATGCATGGGTGCGGCTTGATTCGCTTCTTTTATCAAGTTGGAGTGTAGAGAATGTGATTTCGCTCTTGCTTTTCCACGACACGTTTCCTAGTTCTGCTGATGCAGCGTCTACAGGCTTCAGTGTATAAAGATTGTATTCCTGCTTTTCTGATATTCAATTTTTTTTTTGCTCAGTATCTGCTGGCGAGTTGTTTGCGTCGGGGCTGCTTACCGTCTTCTCACTTGACTGTTCCACTGTTACCCTGATGACGACTTACCGTTCATGATGCTGGTTTTGACGATTGTGCCTTGTTTTGCATGTCACTTTTTGCAACCTACCCCGGCGCAATGTAGGACCATGAGTAACTAAATACAAAAAAAGGTCACTCAGTCACCGTGCTTATGTAGTCTTCTAGCCTTCGAAGGCGAGTAGACTACATAGGCACGGTGAATCAATATCCCTACATGCGAAGAATACGCGCTCATATTTATACTGGACTGCAGTTGTATTAAAAGCACCATTACTTTTTTTCTCAGAGTCGAAGCCGCCAAGTGCACGCCAAGCAGAGGGCGCATTCAACATCCGAGTCAAAACAGTATCGATGCATTTCCTTGCGCGCGTTTGGCTTAAGTGGTTTGTTTTTGAATTGCGGCGCATTGGTCAATAACTTGGTGGCTTATAGAAACTACTTCGCGATGAGAGAACAATCGATGTGCCACGCAATCTGTGCGAGGAGGCTGTATAGTTCACAATCTGTTTGTGCCTCATTATTTATTTTAAATAGGTTTTGGCCACTAGAGATGCGGTCAGGGCCATTTTTATTTTTTCTTGGTCTGCTCACCATCTCGTTAATGTTTCGAGACATAACAAGCGCTGTCATACGTGCGCATGTCACCGCGACTCAGTAAAGCAGCAAGTCTCAGAAGATTTTGAATGGGTTCTTAGCTGCTTGTGTCGTAATGCTTTTTTTTTTTGCACCAGATTCTATTGATATGACTAATTCCAAGTACGCTCTTTTTTCTACGCTACCCCACCTTTCAACCTGTTTATATGCTGCTTGTGCAGTTTGTTTTTAATAAGATATTTTATTCACCGTAATAAAGAGCGTTGTTTTGATATCTTTCTGTTCATGATGGCAGCTGTCGACGCCAGCACCAAGCGTGCAGCGTGCAGCAGGGTTATTGTACTGCGCACAGTGCAAGCTTGATGCCTCTTTTTCTCAACAAAACGCGCAAAATTCGCGGGAACGCAATGGAGGCTACAAATCGTATTGCAAACATCTTCTAAACTACCTGCATTCGTATAGAAAACATCTTCCTGTCGCTAACTTCAGACGCTTTTTTTATGAAGTTTAGAAAAGGTATTCATAGGCTACGTTTAGAAGTTTCTTGATTACGCCTAGATGGCGGATTCATAAACGTCTTTTGAACCGAACATTAGCCGAGCTATACGACAGGATCCATAGCGCACAAAATTGAAGGGACACAACACAAGCGATGATTCAATTTTGTGTGCTATGGATCCTCATGTTGACTACCCGATCCGTGACCTTTCTATACGACTGATGTAAAACGTTAACCAGTTCAAAACGGTTTTTCCACGCATATTTTGTAGCGCTTTTTCTTTTTTTGCTTCAGATAGTTGCTTTGAAGATGTCTTAAATTAAAAGAAGAAAGAGGTGCCGTAGTGGAGGTCTCCAGAATAATTTCGACCACCTGGGGATCTTTAACGTGCACTGACATCGCACAGCACACGGGTGCCTCTTGCGTTTCGCCTCCATCGAAACGCGGCCGCCGCGGTCGGGTTCGAACCCGGGTACTCCGTCTCGGTAGACGAGCGCCTTACCACTGAGCCACCGCGGCGGGTATTACATCTCAGTTTCTGCTACCTGAAATGTCTGCGCCAAAAGCCACATTAGGCTGCTTCAAAAACTGCCTTAAAGGGTCAGTCTACTGAATTTTATCGACCATATTTTCTTTGCGGCAACCGATAGCTCTTTATTCAAATTACCGTTTAGCCAGCTGAGGTGCCAAGGAGTGCGATAGAACATTTTAAAATAGAATTTATTAATGTGGGAACACAACTGTATGATATGGTAGTCTCATCTGGCAACCATCTGGATTTCCGCCGCGCGGCGACAAACATGGCGGCGCCCGTTGAAGCCGGACCTCTCGCTTCGGACTGAATTCTCGTTGTTGCTCCCTTTTTTAGTGCGTTCACTGGCCATAAATGGGGCGCCTGTCTTTCGCTTCGTCTCATCTCGCCTATAAGAAAACATATAAGAGATAAATTTGCTCTATTTTAATAATTAGAGTGACCATTCTGCCGCTCCTAGGCTTAAGTGGAGAGTCGGTTTGTTTACAGCAATGGTTCCCGTCCTGACGACCAGATGGCACCACTATAGGCTGAGTTTATTTTTGCGTCTCTGCTAGCATACGCTGAACTAAAAGTGGGAATGTGCCTGCGTTTTGCGTACGTGTAACTATAAATATTCATGTGACTGACAGAAAAAGTGAGCCGTACGCCTTTTACAGTTTACTAGAACAAAACGTGCATGTCTCTGACATTGGGGCATACAAATCGTACGTAGTATATTCACTTATGCTTCTACAAAAAAAGACTACCATTTTCTTGAACAAAATGAACGTTTGGGGTCGCCACTATGCATTTTTACGCGACTTTTAACGCCGAAATAAAATATAAATTCCCGCCTAAACCGGGCGCAGATCCCTCGTTATTGATGTTATGGGGTGCCAACTACCAGAATATGCCATTATTTATATACTCATCTCGGTGAGTAGACTGACCCTTTAAAGGTGCACTGAAGAGGATTCTGAACTTGTCTTTTTGCCGCGGGAACTCGATCGACACGTTCCTAGCATTCTTAGAAACTGCAAATTATGGCCCTGTATGGCCGATTTCCCTAATTAAATCGAATTAACGTCCGGCTCCCGCCCTTTTTTTGAATTCTGCCTCGTACGATGGGCGGAGTCGACCAACGCGTGAAGTTCCTTTCAGCCAGCTCCGTGGAGGCTTTGCTTTCGCTTTATTTTGTTTTTTAGGTTTCCATGAATAAATAGTTTCATTCGCAGATAATATAGCCGCAAAATAAGCCCGCAGAAATAAAAATACGCGCGGACTATTTGCTACTACGGACTACTACGTATTACTCCGCCGATGGCAGACCGGCAAGCCGCCACGGGACTGGGTGAAAGGCACTCCACGCGCTGGTCGACTCCGCCCACCGTACGAGGCAGAATTCAAAAAAAAGGGCGGGAGCCGGCCGTTAATTCGATTTAATTTGGGAAATCGGCCATACAGGGCAATAAGTCGAAGTTTCTAAGAATGCTAGGAACGTGTAGATCGAGTTCCCGCGGCAAAAAGACAAGTTCAAATTCCTCTTCAGTGCACCTTTAAATTGACCTCGGCCAATCACATCATGGCACTAGCGAAATAGCAATGAAGATGACGATATAATGGAATAAAAATTATGACTAACACTGAAAATAAACGACTAACACTGAAAATACGCAGCATCGAACTCGACGGCAATATAACTCGATGGCTTGAACAATTTCTAACAAATCGTTCTCAAGCGGTTAAATTAAATGATAATATTTCCAGCCTAGCCCTTGTCAAGTCTGGCGTTCCTCAAGGCTCAGTAATAGGACCGCTTTTATTTTTAATATATATTAATGATATAGCACTAAATATCAATTCGACAGTTCGCCTTTTTGCCGACGACTGTGTAATTTACAGAGATATATCTAGTCCTAACGACGTCATACCTTTACAATCTGAACTTAACAAACTAACAGAGTGGTGCGGCAAATGGCAGATGCAAATAAATAGAGAAAAGACTAAACATTTGAAATTCACTTCTGTTTCAAAATCGCAACCAAACACTTACCTAATAAATGACAGCATAGTAGACTCGGTTTCATCGGTTAAATATCTCGGCATTCTGCTAAATTTTAGCTTAACATGGACAGACCACATCGAAAATATTACATCTAAAGCACATAGAAAACTTGGCTTTCTAAAGCGGCGCTTATATCTAGCCGACAGGGACACCAGGCTTCAAGCATTCAATTCTCTTGTTCGCCCTTCACTGGAATATGCGTCAATCATTTGGCATCCCTACCAAACCACCCTCTCCAAGATACTTGAAGCCGTTCAGAATAAAGCCGCGCGATTCATCTTATCATCGTACTCGAGATTTCAAAGCGTTTCATCTTTGAAGCAAGAGCTCAATATGCCGCCCCTCGCAATGCGCAGAAATTTGCCAGATTATCTTTTTTTCACACTCTCTTTCACAGCAGTACATCATTTGCTCGGTCGCACATCTTACCGCCACCTCATACTTCACGTCGCACCGATCATATCTACAAAGTTAACCCCATCTTCGCTCGTACGGAAAAGTACAAGAATTCGCCTTTAACCTTGTCAATAAAAGAATGGAATGAGTTGCCCTCCTGTATCGCTACCATAACCCAGTTTTCTTTATTTCAGTGGGAATTGCTAGCATATCTGGAATCCCTGCGCGTTCAGTAAACAGATTTGCTTTTATATCACTTACTAGCAAACTAGTATGTTCTCTTTCTTTGTTATTTGTGCATTTTTTGTAAGTTTTTACGTTATGTTCTTTCTCAACATTATGTATTAACCACCTAAAGTGCTTTTTTGCCTTGGAAAATTGCGCTCTGATTTGTCCCCCCCCCCCCATGTAATGCCCCCAGTGGGCCCTAGGGTATTTGAATAAATAAATAAATAAATAAATAGATAATTGGTTGATTCTGTGAATAATTTGTCATACTTGATCACCTTCTCTTTTGAGTCTTATCAAAGATCGTACAGAGAATTTGTTAATATCTGCCTTTATTGTGACATTAGAAGATTTCATCGTTCCTTTTTTTTTCACGAGTGTCTTGCTTATCTGATGTCCACAAGCACCACAAATATCCGTTAGACGTCCGAGCTTAATCCTAAGGTCATGCACCAAGATTGGACGTACGAACACAATCCAGTTTTGGTTATCCTTATTTGTAGGTCTTTCGGAGTCACGGACAGTGTCCACTTTTGCATTTACGCATTACAGACGAGGTGTACGTCTGAAGGATGCACGGCCGAGTATTTTCCCAGGCCATGAGTATGGACGTTTTTTCCCCATTGACAATTCGCGCCGTTCGTCTATGTGTACTGTGTACGCTACGCAGCTTTTTTTAACCTCGTAAATCTGCTTTCAAGAAATTATTTGCATTAGCTGCAGGGTTCGACGCGCAGACGTTTGTAAATTGGGGTGATTCCACAATCCTACCTGCAGTGCAAGAGCCGCCAACGAGCTAAATTAATTTAAGGGCAGTAGCAGATGTTGCACAAATTTGCAGCAACTAAATCACTAGTTTTATATTTAGAAAACTAGGGCAGCTGTGCAGCACGTCCGCCGTTTTGTTCGGTAAATTTGTCATTGAAACCATTCGTAAATTCAAAACTGCCGCTATATGTCGCTATCATCATCACAGACGTCAGTTCGCGGTCAGGTCAATCAAATCCAGCAGCACGGCTCTGCAGCGGCGTTACTATTTGTTGCGGAGTGTTGTGCTGCTTTATAGCTATGTTATTATCATGCGTGGCTTTGTTTGGTCTGTGGACGAAAGTGGTATGTAACTTAGGCTATACTCGAAAGATTCGGGAAGCGCCTGAAGCTCTTCTGGAACGCTGCAATGCCATACTGCTTTCTATCAACGAAACAGCAGTTCAAAGTAGGTAGCGAGGTGCTGGAAGTGGTAAGGGAATACATCTCCTTACGGCAGGTAGTGGCCGCTGATTCGATGAGGTGGAGCGCATACAGCAGGTTCTCCGATATCATGAGTGGCTGTTTGCCAATATCCCTCAAAATAAAAGTATACAACAGCTGTATCTTACCGGTACTCACCTGCGGGACAGAGACGTGAAGGCTAACGAGAAGGGTTCAGCTTAAGTTAAGGACAGCACAGTGAGCTATGGAAAGGAAATTATAGGTGTAACGTAAAGAGACCTGAAGCGGGCAGAGTGGTTGAGGGAAGGAACACATATTAATGACATCCTAGTCAAAACCCAGAGGAAGAAATGGGCTTGGGCAGGACATGTAATGTGAAGGCAAGCTAACTGCTAGTCCTTATGGGTAACAGAATGCATTCCAAGAGAAGGAGAGCGTAGCAGGGGGCAGCAGAAAGCTAACTTGGTGGATGAGATTAAGATGTTAGCGGGGATATGGTGGCCGCAACTGGCAAAGGTGAGAACCCTTTGCCCTGCAGTGGGCATATATAGTGAGGCTGATGATGATGTCATTGCCTTATATACTTATTGAGGTGTTTGTTAAAGTGTATTGTCTGTTATATTTGCTGCACTAAACACTTTTAATTGGTTCTAGATGTTTTTACTTAGACTACTGTATTTTGGCATGGGTTTCACATGACTGATGTTTGTCGCTTTCTTTTTTCAGATATCCTGTGGGTGGAAAGGTTATGGATGCGTATCCCAAGCTTGCCACATTTGAAGACTCAGATTTGAGAAAACGTAACCCAGTGCTCTGCTGATGTACATCAATCACAATAAAATATGCCTGCTATGCATTGTTTTTCCATTTTATTGCCTCGCTGGAGTGAAAAAAAGCACGCATGCACCATATATGCGAATATCCGAGAAAGATTCGACAACGGACGTCCTAAACTGGATGTCCGTCGGCGGGACAAACGTACAGTCGTGCGCGATTTGAAGGTTATCGTGCGAGCGTCGACCGGTAACATGAACAGCGCCACGGCCCAAAATTCTCTGCCGAGGTGAGGGAGGTATCAGGCCTGCTTCCCTCGTTCTTTTTGCGGTTCCTTCCGTAGCCGTCACTCCCTGCTGGGCTATCGGTTTCTTTTTTTTTTTTTTTGGTTCTGCGAACATGTAGTGATTCTAGTGCGCACGACGTATTCTTCGGTATTATCTGAAATTGGACGCTACGTTGATATGCTGCTTTGATATATTTTTCCAACTTCAAAGTCGCTAAAATCAACAAGTGCCAAGCACTGGCTGTACCAGATCTTTCCCACCAATTTTGTTATCGCCCGCGAAGATACGAGGTAACCAAGTTCACACATCATCGCAACAAACGGAAAGCTTAGAATAGAGAGAAAGGGCGGTGGGTTTGCCGCGGGGGTGATGATTGTTGTCTGGAACAGCGAACGAGGGAGAGAAGAGTGCGAAATCATGGCTTTTCCAGTTCCAAAACCGGCCGCCAGGTGCCTGGAGTGCTAGGCTGGTCGACGCTCGCGCGATAACCTTCAAATCGCGCTAGACTGTACACCTTTGGCCTCCTATTGGACAGCCGACGGACGTCCACCGGTTAGCGGACATCCGGGACATAGCAAACGGGCCTCTGTCGACCGTCCGAAGCTGTGCTCTTAGCACGAATTGCATCCTGTCGTCCATACCAGCGACTGCACCATACACCACCACAATCAAAATGCAGTCATATTTCAGTCAAAGAAAAGCAAGACAGACCGAATTGAAAGTCCGTGCCGAACAAAGCTTACGTTGACCGGCGCAAATCTGAATGAATACAAACAGCAGACGCAAACGTATGCACCATTTAATACAAAGAGTACATAGCACTACGGCGTCATGCATATAATGATGGCCACTTTTTCTCCAGCTCTGAGAAATCTGCAAAATGAAGAAAGTAAAACAGAATACAGGCTGAAAGTTGCTGCACCTTCAACGAGCATTCTAAGGGCTACAAAAGCAGATATGCACACGCAAAAGCAACCGTATGTAAAGAGCAACTTCGGTGACAAAAGAAAAGACGAGATGGGCGTACGCTGCAGACACGCAGTTTCAGGTCACGGATTTTCTTCAAGTTGAAACCCCTCTCACGCTTAGAGACTCGGAGCAAGCTTCAGCGACGTGTTATCTAAACAAAAATATATTAGTTCTACTAGGCGAAAATAAAAAAAAGTGCGAAAAGCGCCTGCAGTATGCTTAAAAAATAAACAAATTAAATAAATAAATAAAATAAACCAACATACTTTGACGAAGTTGACTTCGGAAACCCAGGAATGAAATAGAAGGCTGCGACAGCTGAAACCACTAATTAAACGCAGCCTTCTATTCTGCGCCTTCTCGCAGCACAGCGAACGCTCAAACATACGCGTTACACCGCCGTAACGATCCTGGGAGTTTTATTTGCTTGTGACTAAGTGTGGGGATAAGACTGCTTGGAGCCAGGCGGGAAGGTGAACGTGCTCAGGTACGTGCGGTGGCGCTCTGCATACATGGTGCGGCACAGCCCAGCGTGGGAGTCGAGATCAAGGCACGATTAATCCGGTGGGGTAAAGTCAATATAACCACGCGAACACTGCACTAACTATACCGCTGCGACAGGATGGCTGGGCGATGGCGAAGTAAGCAGGCTAATCCATGGTCACTCGCGGAAAGAGAGTGGTGGGTCTCCGAGGGTCCTTCCCGCCTCAGACCGTAGTAGACGGCCACGCTGCCACCACCAACGCGCTGCAGTCGTCGGAGGCGCTGAGGAATGCAGGGTATGTGCGAGGAGTCTCCTATTGCCACAAACTCCGCTGCCGTGAACGCCGCCTCGAACAGCGGCATCAGTAGGGCCGTGAAGCTGCGCAAAGGACTTGCGATACGCCGCTGCGGCATCAGTTCCAAAAGGAATGGAATGGGCACGCCGAGGTGCGCGGGAAAACTGCCGTGAATCCGTAGCTACGGTGTCCACGACAGCCCAGTTGGCGCAGCGACGAGAGCAAGAACTGCCGCGCGCTGGGGCTTGTGCTCGAACGTCTGGGGTAGCGCGAATAAGCGCGCGCAAAATGGCTTCCGTCCAGCGATGAAGCCGGGCGAGCAACGGGAGGCCATTACTGCACTTTTGCTAGACAGCGGCGCAGCGAGGAGTGCCGATAGTCGGATACGCCTGGAGGGACCACCACACAATGTTGAAGTTGGGCGGAAGCTGGGAAAACACTAGAAGACGGGAAAGCTGGTGACCGCCGCTGCCGGCGGCGCGTTGAAAATACAGACCGCCGACGGCCCACGTGCGAGAAACGCATGCGCCGAGAGAGATGCGGGGTTTACCGTTTCCTTCGGCTGTTCCAATGAAACAGCTGTTTCATCTCAGAACGGCCAGCGCAAGAGCAAAACCTTCTCTCCCCGCAGCTTGTGGCGCGAGGGAGATATTAGACTGGTGTTAAAGGGCAACTCCAGTGATTTTTCGATGTTCATCGATCGAAATGAAATTTTAAGAGTGTATTCTATATGGTAGTCTGATATCTCATGTAAAATTTCGCACCTGAAAGCGGCGTAGTTTTTTCGCAAGCAAATTTTGAAGACAAGCGCTCCTCGACGCGAGCGGCACCCATTGATCGAGCAACTTCTACAGGCCACCCTGTATTGTGACGTCACTGGCTGGGCGGCGCTTCCTCCATGCGCGTCAAGCTGGTCGGGCGCGCGCTGGCGTTGGCAGTGCAGGGGAAAACTGAAAATTGATTTTGAGGAAAGTAAATGACGCAGTAACGGACACCCGAACCGGGACGTAAGTGGGGAGTGAAAGAAGAAAGGAAGAAAGAGGTGCTGTAGTAGAGGTCTCCGGAATTATTTCGACCACCTGTGCAATTTCGCGCCATCTCAACTTGCCTGATGGGATGTGCACGCCAGAGTGATGGGTCACGGCAACTTCTGATGTGCTGTGGGCTGCACAAATTCTTCATCTGTGACAACGGGCATGATCTACGATAGGTTTCTTAGCGATAAGAACCTTCGCGACAATTGGGTGAGAGCTGTCCGGTGTGTCAACTGGTCTTCGAGGAAGCATTCCCGATTGTGCTCGGAACAGTTCGCGCCAGATTGCTATGAAGACAGCGTGTACCTCAGAGGGAGCTTTGGACTCGCTAAGGCTTCGTTCAACCGGGGCTTGAAGGCAGATTCTGTGCCAAGGTTATTCGAGTACAACCGCCCACCGCAGCGGCCAGCTGCACGAAGCGCGGCCGTCAAGAGGAAGCGGACCACGGAGAGCGCGCTTAAAGTATGTTGGATTGTAGGACTGCAGCTGGCGTGAACTCATTTCCAAAAGCTCGCCGTCGAGACAAAGCTTCGCAAAGAGAGGACTTTTGGTTATGCATTCCCCTGTAAGGACGTTGTGCACCGCGGCAACGTTTCGGCAGCAGATTCTTTCATCAGGCTGGGTCGGCCGGCACTCGCCACACGAACAGCTATCAGTGGGAGCATCACGTTAACTTTTGTTCTGACTACTGTGTCAGAAATGCATGCACGAGAAATGACTCAAATGCTTACTTCTCCGAGTTCAGACCATCTCCATGCTGCAGGTGACGCGGCCTGTGGTGTGACTCGGCTAGCTCGCGCGGCGGTGGATCATACCTGAAAGGCGATTCGTCCAGTCCGAAATCGTCGAATGAGTCGTCTTCTAAAGACTCGCTGGTCTAGGAAAAGCCGTTCTCCGCGCTTCAGCCATGTCGACAGCGCGGCTCCGAACTTCGCAGCGCGGCGAACCCGCTAATGAGGTCACAGTCAATACCGCATGAAGGCACTTCTCCGGTTTCGGTTTTGCGATTTCGGTTTCGAGTTTTGCGTTTTTTCTGTTTAAAAATTATTTTGGGGTTCCTTTTGAAAACCGTGTATCGTACACATTACAGGAGGCTCTTAGGGACACAAAACAGCCATTAACTTAAAATGGCTGAAAAATCACCGGAGTCTCTGATCGAGGTTAGCTAACCTGGTCGCACCGCACATGGATTATCACATGAAATTATACTAAACGACTCGCTCTTCGACCTTAATCCACCACTAACCCACCTCAATCCTGACTAACCCACGCTAACCCCTCAAATTTGCCTCAATTAATTTTCTGGGGTGGGCCTACTTCAAAAATTTGGGGGGAAGAACGAACTTCCAAATACTGTAGAATTTTCTTCTTTAAGCATGTGGTTAAAAAGGTCGCACGTGTTTTTTTCGCTGGCTTTGAGGCGATAACAGGTTGTTTCCCTGCTCTGCCGCGCAATTTTTTTTTTAACGCCAGCTTTGAAATATAAAATGAAAGCCTGCCGTGCCTAACCATGCTTCGTCTCCGTTCGTGCATGTACGAACAACAATCGAGCCTAGTGTTACACTGCGGCGGCACTGGGCTAAAGCGCTAAATCGCCGATCGACGCCTGGCTAATGATTATCGTCTATTCCCGTGTCCTAATCGAAGATTTCAGTGCGCTTTCTTCTGATCAGTGCTTTCAGCGCCTCCTTTCCTCTGATACTGGGACAATGAAAGATAACGCCATCTGCGTAGCGGCGCGAGATTTGGCGAGATTTGTCCTGCGAGTCGAGAAACGGGGTGGCAGCTATCCTAACAATGGCGGTCGTGTGAAACTTTTGTTACGCCACGACGACGTCCGAAACCAAACTTGACTGTACTAAATTCTCCCCCGCCTCCAAAGAACGACTTTACCGTCGGCTGAAACCGTGTTGCTGGAACCAGGAATTCCTGTTGACTTGCAGAGCCTGAAACCGGCTATTCACAACGTTTTGTTCGAGCTGGCTGTTCTCCTGACAATTAGCTGCCACATGGGATATGCGCCATCATTGGTGAAAGAACTTCTGCCAAGGACGTGCCTTCGAAGTGCGGTGACGTGACCCGGACTTAGTGTCTGAAACCGGGGCTTGACAACATTGTGTTTGTGTTGTGTTCGTGCTAGCTCTTCGCCTGACAATCGGCTGCCACATGTGATCTGGGCCATCGCTGGTGAAAGGACTTTGCCAAGGATATATACTTCGAAGTGCAGCGGCGTGACCGCAGCCTTCACAAAACCTACTCAGTCCCAGGTGAAAAAAATGGTGAGTGTGGTGGCAATCTGTCAGTTCTGCGGCTTACATAACCGATTCTGCAATGTTATGGCAGTTTGTACTTTAATTAGCGTGGGAATTGCATCGGATGCACCGGTGCAAATTCCTATAGGTGCATATATACCGTCGTGCCCACGCTCTGAAACGCATATTTAGGAAGCACAGCTGCAAGTAGCTGTGCAGCTGTGCTTGCTGAATTTGCACATGCATGGTGTCTTTCAGAGCACGAGCACGGCGGCCCTTTGGTCGATCTAACTATTCGACTCCGGTTGTCGCGCTTGCGGGACGTCTGTTTTAAACGGTTTTAAAGTATATACAGGGTGCTGTTTGAGCACAAGTTTTACGCGATACCGGGCACAGCCCGTTCGGTCGAAAAGCCGTCTGCGTAGTCAACACCGCGTGTCGGAAATAATCAGGGGCTGCGTAAAAAAAAAAATAGTATCATGGTATAATTTGTGCTTCTATTGATTGATTGGTGTGTGATGGGCGTGTGATAGGTGTCAAACTGCTCAGAATGGAAAGCCTATAACCCACTACGCTGTCGCGTCATACCCTGAAGGCGGGGCTATTAGTGTCCTCTCCATTTTTTGTTCTTATTTCTGCACTGAAGTTGAACACGTCATTTACTTATTTATTTATTTACAATACCCCTAAGGGCCTTCGTGCGAGGGTATTACATAGGGGGGGGGGGGGGGGGGGGGGGCGATACAAGCATAAAAATATGGCACAGGAATTTGAACAAAATACACGTAATAATGAATTAAAACTAGTAATGTACACAAATAATAACAACAAACAACGCAGAATAAAATACTCAGTAAATGCACATAATACAACAAAAATACCAAATCTGTTAGTCTATGGTTTGCTTTAACGAATGCTGAAACGATTGTGGGTTAACCTCAGTAGCTATGTGTGATGGCAAGTTATTCCAATCTATTATAGTGCGAGGAATGAATGATTTCGCGTAGAGCAATGAACGGCATGTGACGCGTTTTATTTCGTTAACGTGGTCACGGCGAGGAAAGACTGCAGGATGTGGCAAAAAGAAGTCGTCGTGGAGGGTGGGATGGTGATACAGTTTGTGAAGCAAGGTTAGGCGAGCGAAATGGCGTCGACATGATAGCGGTTCCAACTCGGCACGTTGTTTTAATGCTGTGACACTGGTGAAGCGTGAATAATCTGAAAAGATGAAGCGAACAGCACGGTTTTGCAGGGATTCAAGGTTGTTCATGATGTAAGCTTGATGAGGGTCCCATATGGCAGAAGCATACTCAACTTTCGGGCGGATTAGCGTGATGTAAGCAAGTTTTTTTAAATGTGAAGGCGCGTGTTTGAGATTACGCCTAAGAAGGCCGAGTGCGCGATTTGCTGATGCTAAGATTGTGTTAATATGGTAATGCCAAGTTGGCCATAATTCGCGCAAACTGATAAACTGACAAGTGTGCTTGTCACTCATATTTCTGTGGTTAGCGTGGCTCAGTGGTTATGGTGCTCGGCTGCCGACCCGAAGAACGCGGGCTTGATCCCGGCCGCGGCGGTAGAATTTCAATTGTGGTTGTTTGATTTATGGGGTTTAACGTCCCAAAGCGACTCAGGCTATGGGACGCCGTAGTGAAGGACTCTGGAAATTTCGGCTACCTAGGCTTCTTTTAAAGTGCACTGACATCGCACGGTATTCGATTGAGGCAGAATGCTAGAGGCCTGCGTACTGTGCGATTTCACTGCACTTTAAAAGAAACCCAGGTCTTCGAAATTTTTGCAGCCCTCCACTGTGGCGTCCCTCATAGCCCGAGTTGTTTTGGGACGTGAAACACCCATGAACCTAAAGCTAAACCTTTATGTGGTTAAGCTCTCTCTAAATGCTCATATTTCTTCTCGTCCCATATATACAAGGTGTCCTGTCAATAAAATTGAACAAGATGTAATCGAAGCCAAAGCGTTCTTGCGAACTGAAATCAAGCGAATGTTATTCGGAGTGACGTAAAGTACGAGCTGGTATTTTTTACTGCGAAAGCAATACTACTCCCAAGAGCGGCCTTTCGCGTAGCGGCGACCGCTTGCCACGTTTGACCTTTAGAATGACCCTTGACGTCATACCATGCCTAGTGACGTCACAGCGTGACGTCATACCAGGAGCGAGAGACGGGCTACCAACTCGGCTCGTGGGGTAACGGTGGTGGTGGTGGTGGTGGTGAAAACATTTATTCAGAAGGGACAGGAGGTATGTTTGGATCAGCCCGTTAGGGACCGATCCTTACAAATACTAGGTGGAGGTCCCTAGTTTGGGAACCCAGTGGCGGTGGCCGCCGCCCGGGCGCGCCCGACAAGGCTTGTTGGGCCTGTAAGTCGCGACAGCCGAGCAGGGTCGCCTCCCAGTCCTCCCGGGTTGGGTCGGGGATGGGGGGAATGGCCGGGTTGGAGGGGCACGCCCACACCATGTGATAGGTGTCCGAAGACACCGCACTACAGTGCGGGCAGTTGCCGCTAAAGGAGGGGTCGAAATGTTTTAGTGCTGCCGGGCACAGCAATGTATTGGTGAAGAGGCGGAGAAGGAGCCGCTCATCCGCCTTCTTGAGGCCTTTACATGGGCTAGGGTAAAGGCGATGGCTATCTTGATAGTAGGTTGTGATATCTTTGAACGTATAGACCGGATTAAAATCGGGTTCCTGATCGGGTGGGAAGGAGAAAACAGCCCGGTGAGAGAGCGCGCGGGCGGCTGCGTCTGCTGCCTCGTTTCCTGCCAACCCCTGATGAGCAGGGGCCCATATAAGGTAACGGTGTGCGGGGTCAGTATCCCGTATGCAATTTTGGTATATTCGATAGGCTAGGAAGGGAGTGCAGCCTTGTTCGACGTTCCGACAGACCCCTCGCGAGTCGGTGATGTATTTTGAATCGGAATGTGAGGCCGCGAGAGCAATCGCGACCTCTTCTGCTTGTGTTGCACTGCGGGCTCTGAAAGTGAGGCCGTTAACTGTGTTGCTATTGTGAACTACCGAGGCCGTGTACCAGCTCACGTGGTGAGGGCCGGAGGCGTCCACGTAGTATACACCTGTTTTGTTGCCATAATGTCGGGCTAGCGCTTCCGCTCGTGCCAGGCGCCGACCATTATGGTCTTCATGTGACATGTTTGCAGGAAGAGGCCGCACGTGGAGGGCATGTCTCCACAGTTCTGGGATGTGAAACCTGTCTTCCATTGAAGGGGTGTGCGGCGGCTGCTTTCCACGGCGCGCCGCGCTCTTCCCACTAGAGGCGCTGCATATGCAGTATAAAACACCTGCTTTCGCTACCTACCAGGCTTAACCAAAGCTAAACCCCCGCCAATTTTTTCATTCTGCATACTTTAATATTTCGTCGACATTTTTTGATTAACATTTTAAATGTGGATTTAAACACTCAGGTGTTAATAGGAAAGTTTTCGAGGGCTGTTAAACTCGCCCGACCAAGGCGCTTGCGATGAGTTTTAGCTTTAGCCTATAATCCTTTTTACTCGACACAAATGAAAGCACGGGAAATATTAAAGATTACGAGGACACTGAAATCTGTTTTAGTGGAGAAATGCGAAAGCGTTGCGTTTGTTGTTGCTGCGCTGTTGTGTGTGACAACTACACCACTTCGTCATTTTCTGGTTACGACATACTGCTACACTTCTTTATACCTGGTCTTGGTCGTTATATCCGATTTTCACTTACGACATGCTACGACACGAAGAACCGTTGCGTCGCAATTTTAATATGAAAATTGGTTTTTGAGGAGTAACTCTCACATCTGGACAACTCGGTGGACACCTCAATTGTGCCTTAAGGAAAAATGTAGTTTCAGAAAGCATGAAATTGAAGGTGCATGTGTCATTGGTCTGAACTCCCGTCGCACGCTATAGCGTCCAACTTGACTAGAACATGTAAGATATATATCCAAAGAAAAATGCTACACCACCTGTAATGCTACGACTAACGCAGTTGTTTGAAATTATGGTGAATGTGTTCGGAAATACTGTACCAGATTGAGGCAGTGATGCCATCACTGGGATTTCGTCTGCACCTGCGATATCTGTTGTTAAAACCGGCGTCGTCGCTTCGTTGGCACGGTTTTGCGCCGCGCCTCTCTTCCCACCATTTCTCCTGCCTGCACATGGCAGCAATTGTGATTCAGCTCGAGTGTGAGGGAGCCCTCCACTACGGCACCTCTTCTTTCGTCTTTCACTCCAACCTCCCTTCCCTTACGGCGCGGTTCAGGTGTCCGCCGAGATATTTGAGACAGATACTGCTCCATCTCCTGTCCTCAAAAACCAATTTACCAATTTATCGAGTGTGATGTCATCACTCAAAGTTTTGTCATCCTGTCACATGACTTTAGTGTGACGTCATCACTCTCTTACAGCTCTCGGCTGCTGAAAGACGCGGGCGCGATCGTGGCCGTGGCGGCCGAATTTTCATGGAAGCGAAGTACTAGAGGACGTGTACTGTGTGATGTCAGTGCACTTTAAAGACCAGGGTGGTCGAAATTTCCGGGGCTTTTCACAACGGCGTTCCTGAGATAGCCTGAGTCGCGTTGGAACGTTAAACCCACATAAACGAAACCTCAAAATTTTGCAAGTCATCCTGTCACGTGACTTTGGGGTGATGCAACTTTGGTGTGACATCATCACTCTAAAAATTTTGCTCCAACCTCTCGCGACTTTGGTGCGACATCACCTGGTCATCATTGTTACCCACCTCACATGCAAACTTTTTGCTGATTAGTACTCATTAGTATTGTTAATTCACATGAATTAACCACATTAATTATGCCATATTTTGCTTAACTATTTTGACGTTAATTAACATGAATTATGTATTAGCATTGCTTTAACGTGATGATAATTAGCAGTAATCAGTGACATGATGTCATCATCATTCATCATCACACACTACTCCACTCATTAATATATTACTCGGTTACAACAAACCTATACATAGTTGCTCATTGAAGTTGTGATTTCACCGTGCAGGCATTTTGCGGACACGACTCTTCGAAGTGATCCATAATATGCTTTCGCATTAAAAAATGCGTTTGACAGCGTGCTCCGTGTGTCCAACGCGGGAAAGTGCTGCCAGATTCGCGCCTTCTGCGCTGCCCACGACAAGAGCTTCACGTTGCTGTTGGTTCTGAGAAACATTGCTTGGAGGATCCAGAAATGATTTCGATGGGTACATTCTGGTGCGACAGATCTGTAGAGGTGGTCGTTGTGGGTATTCGAGTCAAATCTGAAAGCTCTGCGTGGACCCTATATTTCGAAATAATTTTCAAAAATCTCTGCTCGGAGTAGCTCGCACCTGATTAGGGCGACACACCTTACCGCGCGTCCCCTACCTCGATGACGTCAGTGGCAGATGGGGCGAGCTTGAAGGCTGGCTCTTCTGCTCACTGACATCATCAGGGTAGGGGACGTGCAGTGGGGTGTGTCGGCCTAACCGGTTGCGAGCTACTGCGAGCAGCGTTTTTTTTTTAATTTCTAAATTATAGAGTGCATGCAGACCTTTCAAAGTTGACTCAAATACCTACATAGAGCACCTCTACAGATCTGTTGCACTAGAATATGCCCATCGAAATCATTTCAGGGTCCTTTTAAGCTCTGCCTTAAGGGCATGACGGTATAGAGTTAATGGGTATTTGCTACTTCTTAATTAGTACCCACCCGAAACCTTCCATTATGGCGTGCTTCACAGCGTGAGTCACTTTCGGACGTTCAACCCCATAATAGCGGTTGGACTTTTCAGTTTTTATTTTTCGAATAACTTTTTTCGGTGTTTATTCCAGTTTCGTTTTTTTTTCGGTGAATATTATTTTCTACATGCTAATTTTCGGTATTTATCTGTTAAATACATGACGTCCCTGTGCGGTCAAAAGTTACCTAAAGTTTACATTAACCTTCCTTTTTTAAACCAGCTGCTTATGAAGCAGTATGTACCACTTGGATGATAAGTCTTACCAGACGGTGCTATCCTAGCCAGTAGCGCTTAGCTGAGTTGTTCAACCATCCTATTTGCAATGACGTGTCTGAGTTTGTGGATCAGTGCTTCATAGTCATACTGTGGTCACTTTACTAAATTCCTAAAATATCTTTGTCTCATCGCATTCCTGGTTCCAGCTCTTCAATAATTTTCTGTTGTGACCTACTGTTAGTGGTACTGAATAGCCAGTTAGTTATGACATGCATGCCAGAAATACTGACCTTTTTTGGTTAAAACAGAATTTCAACAAATGATTTCAGCATACTTTTATCAGTGTTTTTTGGCTTAAACCGAGAAGTCCATTTCCTACCTATAAACTATAAAATATATATTCCTAAGTACACGCATTCATTAGCATAAAAAATTGGCATACAAGACTACGTGGTACACGATGAGACACACGTTGTCTCCCTGTTACCATGTCGAACGAACGTGCATTCATGTTTTACCCAACCTCATTGTGTCTTCCAATGTTTGTGACCGTCCGTGTTTGTGGGGCATAATGCAAGAGGTGTACTTGGCTGTCCGTTTCCTACTTGTTCGTTTTTCTCCTGAGTTCCTTTTTTTAGTGTCGAGGAAAAAGTTGAATAAGGATTTGATTAGTATGCTCTTCCCTCCGCCCATGTACCGCTCTCTGTATTTTGGTTTACCGGGGCATGACGTACTCAAAAGAGTACGTAAGATGCCAGTCTCGCCGCGTACAAAGACCTTTTTCTTTAAGTTACACACCGGTACGTTGCCCGTTAGAACATGGTTAGAGAAAAAGGGTATTTTTGTGTCTACCGTTAATTGCCGCCTTTGTGATGAACCAGAAACAATTGAGCATTGTTTCATCAGTTGCAAAGATGCAGTACTCTTCTGGGATATCCTGCAACGCACATTTAAAAAAAGAATTCATCTGACTCCACATTCTGTTCGCTATCTCACTGCGCTGCCATTTGGTGATGAACCCCTGGACATGTTCTTTCTGATTGGACTGCACAGCCTCTCGAAAACCCGCATGATGGACAGACACTGTGAACCTGTTGTGTCTACAAAGGATCACTTCAGTCGAATGGTTGTTCATCTAAGAGACGTGTATGCCCAGACTGAGTACGAACCGGAGTGGCCCTCACTATTAGTGATGTGCTCTGCATTGCCCCTTTTCTAGTGCATGGTCTTTTCAATATGTATTGTTTAACACTGTTTTCATAATGCCTTGTATACAGTTCATGTACATAGAACATTACATCACTGTAATAAATACCATGTTGAAGAAAAAAAATGCTCAATGGATTAGGGGTAGTGCGTCCGACTCGCAACCAAATGGTCATAGGTTCTATTCTTAATTATCCGATTTTTTTTGCCGTATTTATTGTACATCTTTAAATGTCATAATGATATTTGAGTCATGCTACGATCTCATCATCATCATCATTTATTTACCCTTAAGGGCCCCAAGGGGCATTACATAAGGGGGGGGGGGGGGCGAACAGTAATCAAGTCACAAAGAACAAAGTTTGGAGCATATATAAACTTAGACACATGTAGATACAGCTGTGAACACTTGAAAAGAAAAAGAAGCGAGTAAGTAGGTAAACAAAGAAAGAAAAAGGGTCTTCAGCAGAAATTATTAGGGGAATAAATCAATTAACATCTGTTTAAATTTTAGGGAATTAACTTCATTCACAACACTGTCTGGAAGGACATTCCACTCAGCTATGGCAGCTGGCAAGAACGAGGACTTGAACGCATTGGTTGAACCATGAATGCGTTGAACACTATGACAATTAAGCAGACGTCGCGATGATCTTAAAGGGGGCATAATTAGGCTCTCACGCAGTTGGGGAAAATTATAATAAAGTTTATGAAATAGACAGTCTTGCTATCTCGTAATAACAAATTAACTCCAGTGTTAATCAATTTAAGCTGCCATGTTGAATGTGTGACGTCAAGACCCTCTCGATCATCCGGGAATTCCTTGACACGCAAACACCAAAAACTACTACGGTTTGTCGTTATATTAAGTTCATGAGCTGTAGATTCTCCGGATCCAAGACAAAAAAAGGTCACCAGGCATCGATGAGCAACGTGACCTAAGTTTGTTTCTCAGACCGGTGCGATATGAAAGACTACTTAAACTGAATAAAAAATAGACGCAGGGCTATACAGGAAAACAGCCTCTGATTACAGTGGGCATGACATCTCATTGGCAGAGCTCACTCTGACAGCATCAGCTTGGTGGCTTCTGCTCCACTGCAGCCCCCTACCTGCAGTTGGGGATAAGAGTTAAAGGAGAATACCTCCCTGCTGATGACATTGCCTTGCTAAGTCACTCACGGGAGATGAACTGCAAAGCATGATCAACAAGTTGGGCAGGCAGAACAGAATGGTGGGTCTAAAAATTAACATGCCGAAAACAAAAGTAATCTTAAACAGTCTAGCAAGGAAACAGCAATTGGCAACTGGTAGCGAGGTGCTGGACGTGGTAGGGGATTACGTCTACTTAGGGTAGGTAGTGACTGCTGATCCATGTCATGAGAGGGAAATAACAAGAACTCTAAGAACGGGGTGGAGCGCGTATGGCAGGTTCTCTCAGGCCATGAATGGCAGTTTACCAATATCCCTCAAGAGAAAACTATACAACACTTGTATCTTACCGGTACTCACCTGCGGGGCAGAAACATGGAGGCTAAGGAAAAGGGTTCAGCTTAAGTTAAGGACAAAGCAGCGAGCTATGGAAAGAAAATTATAGGTGCATTATTAAGAGAGCACAAGCGGGCGGAGTGGGTGAGGGAATAAACTTGGGTTACTGACATCCAAGTCAAAACCAAGAGGAAGCAATGGGCTTGGGCAGGGCATGCAATGCGAAGGAAAGATAACCACTTGTCCTTAAGGCTAGCTGAGTTGATTCCCAGAGAAAGCAAGCATAGCAGGGGGCGACAGAAAGATAGTTCGGCGGATGAGATTAAGAAGTTTGCAGGAATACGGTGGTCGCAGCAGGCAAAGGACAGGGTTAATTGGAGAGACATGGGAACGGCCTTCGCCCTGCAGAGGGCGTAGTCAGGCTGATGATGATATCACAATAGCATTAATATATCGAGGGATGAGAATGAGTTGATGCGGCTTGCTTGATTGAGTTTATTGCAGAGCATATGCTGGTTGCACGCACAGTTGATTCAGTGAATAATTGGTTGATTCAGTGAATAATTTATCATACTTGATCACCTTCTCTTTTGAGACTCATCAAAGATCACACACAGAATTTGTTAATATCTGTCTTTATTGTGACATTACAAGATTTCATCGTTCCCTTTTTTTTCACGAATGTCTTGCTTATCTGATGTCCACAAGCAACCACAAATATCCGCTGGACATCCGAGCTTAAAGGGGTCGTGAAATGTTTTCCGAAAATTTTGAACGACGTGTGTATTTGGAATTCTGACCCTTCATTCAGCCCGTTTCATCGTCTGGGCTGATTGAATAGCGAAAAAAACTCAATTTCGGTTTTCCAGCGCGCGTCCCCTTCAACTCACAGCAAACGTCATTTTAAGAAGCCAATCAGAGGCTTCTGTCGTCAACACAACATGGCGGCTTAGCGAGGCCTGTTTAGCCATAGTTGACCGAGGTTACAGCACGCATATTGACTCGAATGTGTCACCGTCATGGAGGAAGGAAAAAGAATTTTCCTTCCTCCAAGGTCACCGTCGTCTGCTCAGAATGGAGTCTGCTAGCTGTCAAGCTGACACATGTGCGAAAACTTGGCCGGCGCGCCGCACCAGACGCCGCTTGCGAACTGCCGCCTACTGCAAGCAGGGATACGGAGCGGCAAGCATCTTTGCGCCTCATGCCCGGCCCACATCCGGTGTAACACTTTGCCACCGCAGACCAGCGCCTGCGCGCTGCTTGGCTACTGAAGTTCGCACCAGAAAAGACAAAATAGCGATGTTATCAGAAAGACTGCCGGCTGTACTCGGGCGGCGACAAAGCATGCCTGCCCACGTAGCGCGCTTTCGGCAACGGCGCTGGACGCGGGCGCGCCGGGCGACGAACTGCACTGCTCTCTGGCTGCCCTGGTCGTCGCTAGGCCTGTTTCGCATTTCGCATCGAAGCCGCGGTGGGCAGCGCTTCGGAAGTAGCCAGGGTGATAATAAAATGCCTGCTTTTGACATCGCTTTACTGTCAACAGCATCGTCTCACAACAAAAAATATGGTCATTGTTGCGGTGCGCTCGGCAGCGGAGCTATATAGCGGGCGCCGGGCGCGCAAGCCGGACCGCAACGGCCTGGCAGGGTAGCTGAGCGGCGGTAGTGGCAAAAAATTTGCTCGTATTACAGTTGCTGCTTCTATACCAGCAACTCGGCATTGTTCAACGATCCTCAAAAATGATCTATTTTCCACACTTCTTGCTCCCACAGGTTATTATTTACGTGAAGAAAAATCTTTAGCTCATTTTTATGACGCTGCAGCGGACGGCATCCAGGTTTGCCGGCCGGCCTGCAGACTCGCTGTATTTCACATTCGCACCAGAAAAGACAAAACAGCCATGCTATCAGAAAGGCTGCCTGTTATATTCGAGCAGTGGCAGCATGCCGAGCTTTCGGCAACGACGCCGCCTGCGGACGCGCCGGGCGATGAACTGCGAAGCTTGCCGGCGGCCCTGGTCGTCGCTAAGCCTACCTGGTTTTGCATCGATACTATCGATACCGCAGCTGAGGGAGCTTCGGAACTGGTGAGCGCTGTAAAAGGTATATCTCGTCACCCCTTTAACTGTGAACCTGTCCCATAATAAAATAAAGATATGCTCGATTTCCGCGACGCCAGCGGATCTAGCAAATGCCAGCTATGCGAGCGGCGACCAGGCAGTAAATAAAGCGGTCATGGGGTGAAATTTGCTTGTATCGCCGAATTAAATACTGCCAGCAACTCGGCATCAGCCAATGATCCTCAGAAATGATTCATTTCTGGCATTCATCTATTCCAGTGCTTGTTATGAGCGTGAACAAATAATACTAGCGTGTTTTTCTGACGCCGGCGGCCGCCATCCAGGCTGACAGGCCGGCCCCGAGAAACACGCCCCCACGTCGACGCTGGCGCTCTGCGCGCTCGCATTCTGCCCCTTGTCAGTGCGACGCGCCGCGTGCGGCCTGTCATTGACATCGGTTGGGCACAGGCGGCGAGCTGCTGTCAGTCGTTATTACGCCGCTCGCAACGGCACGTCGCGCGCCCGGCAAGTAGCAGTCATGCAGAGAGCCCGCGACACCTCTGCCAGCGGTAGCCCCGACCGTGAACCTCCGAACCCGGTCGTGGACTCGAGTCTTCATCTCTATCGCAAGGAGTGGGTTGACTCGCAGCCCCATCTGCAAATTATGCCTAACCCTCTTCACGCTTCTGGAATATATTTTTCTGCAGCAAAGAACAGAAGCGCGGAGCCGATGCGCGCCGCGATAGCTGACTCGTTCGTATCGAGTTCATGTAAACAGAGAGTCGTCGAGATGGGCTGGCCTTGCTCAGCTCGATTCTCTGACTCAAACCACCGCTGTCAAGGAACACCACCTAGATAGGTTCACGTAAGCAAGGCTATGTCGAGCCGCTGATACTGAAGCTAAGGAGGATGGAGAAGCAGAACCGAAACCGAAACTGGTCCAGTCAGTGATTGATCACTGATCTTCACTAGGTGGCTGGATCCCGCATTCCCGCTTTCCGAGACGAGCGCGAGTGAAGCCACCGGAAGTTGGACGGCTTGTCCCAGAAGTCGGGTGTCTGCTGTGTATTTCAATGCAAAAAGTCGCGACTTTCGCCCTTTCGTTCTCAGTTTTTTGCGTTGTTTTCGTGTGATGTCTGCTGTTATATGAAAGGAAGAAGCAAGCTGAATGCGAGAAATGTGAGCATTGTGTGAAGAACCCTGTAATTTCTGCGAAAGCGAAGAAAACAGGCATGCAGGTCTCACCCTGCCTCGGCAAGGGGGTACGTGCATTAAACACTATGTTCTTGTCTGGTTCGTGTATTCCGAGCGTAAAGGAGAAGTAGTGGAATGACGATGAGGCTAGGTCACCTTAAAACCGAATTTTCGTGCAGTAAAGAAAAGGCACAGCGCGAGAGGAACGACCGACAAGAAAGACGAATGCTGCAGTGCGCGTGAGAAGCGCTGTTAGAAGTCAACTGCACCAAGCACCACGAATTAAAGACCATTCAGGCTTAACTTGCTACAACACGAAACAGTACATGACACGCTCCGTCGAAAAAGCAGTACCATACCTTTTGGAGGCGCTAATGTGAACCAACCGAACACCGTCGACACCTCACAAGATAGTAGCCTAGCCCTCGCTCCGGTTCGGTCTAAACTTAATTCGGTAAAATGGTCGCTGCAAAGTAAGCTGCCTGGTGAATGTTTCAACCTATTCTTTCTTATATTTATCCCCCATTGATAGCATAACTTTGGCTTGAGCGTGGGAACAAGCATCACAGTAAAGAGCAGAGTAGGCGAAGCTAGGCAAACGAGACGACACCGAGCCGAGTAGACGAGGCTCCATACTTGCTGTGCGTAGCGGCGTCCTGTCGTCTGCTAGTGTCGCCCCATTGAAATGCAATGGGCCCTTATTTTTGAAACGTCCTTCCCGAAGACTTCGCTGGTCTCCTCGCTCAGTTGGCGGCGCAAAAGGTAGGCATTGTCACGGAAAAAGACGAGAACGGCGAAAAGACGAAATGCTAAGTGGGAAAACAAAACTGGAACTGAAAAACCGTGCTGAGCTCCGATTTCATGCACTGCCAAAGGCTGACTTCCGGGACAAGGCCGCTTACTTCCGGTGGCTTCACTTTCGGGCGCCCGATGCGGCATCCAGCTCCCCTAGTGGAGATCAGTGTGATTGATGTATGACCACGCGCTGCAGTTTAACAGAGTGCAATTACGCATGCAAATAATTGGAAAACCTTGTTTCACTTTCTGAATTTTCTCATAAAGCTATTATTTTAGGGCAAACGGAAGTTGAAGATATCTGTACGTTTCTGAAGATCTTAAAATGACGTAGTCGAGTAGTGCGTGTGCCAGCCGACGGCGGCGCATGGTCGTTTCATGAGCACAAAAAGGCAGCGATTTCGAACGGGCTTTATTAAATGCAGACTCAAAATTGAGTCGAACTATTTCGGAATCAGCATGTCTAATGTTTATGGAAGCAGTAAAAATTAAAACCGGGCAGCTTCATTTTCTTTTCAGATTGGACGTACGAACACAATCCAGTTTTGGTTATCCTTATTTGTAGGTCTTTCGGAGTCACGGACAGTGTCCACTTTTGTATTTACGCATGATAGACGAGGTGTACGTCTGAAGGATGCACGGCCGAGTATTTTCCCGGGCTATGATTATGGACGTTTTTTCCCCATGGAAAATTCGCGCCGTTCGTCTATGTGTACTGTGCACGCTACGCAGTTTTTTTTTAACCTCAAAAGACTTATTTCGTAAATCTGCTTTCAAAAAATTATTTGCATTAGCTGCAGGGTTCGACGTGCAGACGTTTGTAAATTGGGGCAATTCCACAATCCTACCTGCAGTGCAAGAGCCGCCAACGAGCTAAATTAATTTAAGGGCAGCAGCAGATGTTGCACAATTTTGCAGCAACTAAATAACTAGTTTTATATTTAGAAAACTAGAGCAACTGTGCAGCACGTCCGCCGCTTTGTTCGGTAAATTTGTCATTGAAACCATTCGTAAATTCAAAACTGCCGCTATATGTCGCTATCATCATCACAGACGTCAGTTCGCGGTCAGGTCAATCAAATCCAGCAGCACGGCTGTGCAGCGGCGTTACTATTTGTTGCGGAGTGTTGTGATGCTTTATAGTTACGTTATTATAATGCGTGGCTTTGTTTGGTCTGTGGACGAAAGTGGTATGTAACTTAGGCTACTCGAAAGATTCGGGAAGCGCCTGAAGCTCCTCTGGAACGCTGGAATGCCATACTGCATTCTATCAGCGAAACCAGTTGAAAGTGGGTAGCGAGGTGCTGGAAGTGGTAAGGGAATACATCTACTTACGGCAGGTAGTGGCCGCTGATTCGATGAGGTGGAGCGCATACAGCAGGTTCTCCGATATCATGAGTGGCAGTTTGCCAATATCCCTCAAAAGAAAAGTACTTACCGGTACCTTACCGGTACTCACCTGCGGGGCAGAAACGTGAAGGCTAACGAAAAGGGTTCAGCTTAAGTTAAGGACAACGCAGTGAGCTATGGAAAGGAAATTATAGGTGTAACGTTAAGAGACCGGAAGTGGGCAAAGTGGTTGAGGGAAGAAACACACATTAATGACATCCTAGTCAAAACCCAGAGGAAGAAATGGGCTTGGGCTGGACATGTAATGTGAAGGCAAGCTAACCACTGCTTTTCTAATCAGTTATCTTTAAAGATAACATATTGAGTAATATTCTAAATTGATCAACACCACAAAATAAATAACTTAAAAAAAAAATCCCCTGTGCCCCTTGGTTTCTGTGGCTGTTGGCTTCTGTCGTATTTATAACGAGCCCCTCATCCCCTTCCCTTGTTTGCTTAATTGCTTAGCGAGGGCCTCGATTCTGGCAGCCGTGACGCCTTAGGAAGCATAAGAGGGTTCTCACGCAGCTTCTACCCTCTCCGTTAGATGAAGTTCTACGTCACACCTGCGGTAACTCAGGACGTTCTACGTCCGCCGCTTATGAACGTGGGTGGCGCTGATGAAAACTCTCATGGTTGTTACTTGTAAACATAAATACCCCCGAAAGCAGAAGAATTGACAGCCGTCGTCGTAGCTCAGAGGTAGAGCACCGGACGCGTAATTCGGAGGTCGTGGGTTCGGATCGGTGGGTGGTTGTTTTTTCTTCTGCTTTTCTAATCAGTTATCTTTAAAGATAACATATTCAGTAATATTCTAAATTGATGAACACCACAAAATAAATAACTTAAAAAAAAATCCCCTGTGCCCCTTGGTTTCTGTGGCTGTTGGCTTCTGTCGCACTTGTCCTTGAGGCTAGCCGAGTTGATTCCAAGAGAAAGCTAGCATAGCAGGGGGCGGCAGAAAGATAGTTCGGCGGATGAGACTAAGAAGTTTGCAGGAATATGGTGGTCGCAGCTGGCAAAGGACAGGGTTAATTGGAGAGACATGGGAAGGGCCTTCGCCCTGCAGAGGGCGTAGTCAGGCTGATGATGATATCACAATAGCACTAATATATCGAGGGATGAGAATGAGTTGATGCGGCTTGCTTGATTGAGTTTATTGCAGAGCATATGCTGGTTGCACGCACAGTTGATTCAGTGAATAATTGGTTGATTCAGTGAATAATTTATCATACTTGATGACATTCTCTTTTGAGACTCATCAAAGATCACACACAGAATTTGTTAATGTCTGTCTTTATTGTGACATTACAAGATTTCATCGTTCCCTTTTTTTTTCACGAATATCTTGCTTATCTGATGTCCACAAGCAACCACAAATATCCGTTGGACGTCCGAGCTTAATCCTAAGGTCATGCACCAAGATTGGACGTAGGAGCACAATCCGGTTTTGGTTATCCTTATTTGTAGGTCTTTCGGAGTCATGGACAGTGTCCACTTTTGTATTTACTGTAAGTAAAGTAAAGGAAGTAAAGAAAGCCTTAGCAGCAATCCAAAGGGGGAAAGCAGCTGATGAGGATCAGATAACAGCAGATTTGTTGAACGGAGGAGAGATTGTGCTCGAAAAACTAGCCACCCTGTACACGCAATGCCTTGTGACCTCAAGCGTACCTAGAGCTTGGAAAAACGCTAACATTATCTTAATTCATAAGAAAGAAGACGTCAAAGACTTGTAGAATTACAGACCGTTCAGCTTATTGTCTGTTGCCTACAAGGTATTTACTAACGTAATCGCTAATAGAGTAGGACAACCTTAGACTTCAATCAACCAAATGATCAGGCAGGCTTTCGTAAAGGATACTCGACAATAGACCATATTCACACTATCAATCAGGTGAGAGAGAAATGCGCAGAATATAACTAATCCTGATATATAGTGTTCATTGATTATGATAAAGCATTCGACTCAGTAGAAAACTCAGCGGTCATGCAGGCAGTGTGGAATTGGGGCGTAGAAGAGTGTTATGTTAAAATATTGGAAGATATTTATAACGATTGCATAGCTACCATAGTTCTCAATAAAGTCAGCATTCAAATTCAAATCAGGAAAAGTGTCAGGCAGGGAGACACGATCTCACCTATGCTATTCACTGCCTGTTTACAGGGGGTATTCCGTGGCCTGAAATGGGAACAGTTGGGGATAGGAGTTAATGGAGAATACCTATGTAATCTGCAATTCGCTGATGACATTGCCTTGCTAAGTCACTCAGGACATGAACTGCAAAACCAAAGTAATGTTCAACAGTCTAGCAAGAGAACAGCAGTTCACAGTTGGTGGTGAGGTGCTGGAAGTAGTAAGGATATGTCTGTTTAGGGCAAGTAGTGACAGCTGATCCAGATCATGAGAGGGAAATAACTAGAAGAATAAGAATGGGGTGGAGTGTATATGGCAGGTTCTCTCAGATCATGAATGGCAGTTTACCAATATCTCTCAAGAGAAAAGTATACAACGGCTGGTACTCGCCTATGGGGCAGAAATGCGGAGGCTAAAAAAGAGGGTTCAGCTAAAGTTAAGGACAACGCAGCGAGCTATGGAAAGAAAAACAATAGACCTGTGCAACGTTAAGAGATCGAAGCCGGCGGAGTGGGGGAGGGAACAAACGCGGATTAATGACATCTTAATCGAAATCAAGAGGAAGAAGTGGGCTTGGGCAGGGCATGTAATTCGAAGGCACGATAACCGCTGGTCCTTAAAGGTAACAGAGTGGATTCCAAGAGAAGGCAAGCATATCAGAGGGCGGCAGAAAGTTAGGTGGGCGAATGAGATTAAAAAGTTTGCGGAGATATGGTGGCCGCAGCTGGCAAAGGACAGGGTTAATTGAAAGTGACATCACTGAAGGCAGTGGTTCTGCACTTTCATCCATCATGCGGCTTTTCCATACGCTAAACAGTCCTATCAACGTCAAAAGTTCACCCACAAGGGCACCTTTAGTCTCAAGACGATAGTGCTTGGCGTCACCACGAACCCTTAGCCCCTACACTGAAGCTGTCATCCGCACCATGGCAAAAGGCTTCAAGGTGAAGGGTAAAAACCAATAATGATGGCAGTCGGGGCCATGGTCAAGCTCCAGCCGTCGGGCTCCTTGTCTGTTTACCAGTCAGGGGGCTTCGGGACTTTCCTGAAAATAAGATAGTGAAACACAGGCAACATTTTAGGAACTGTCAGCATACCGATACTGGATGGTACTTCTTCTAAAAAACCTGATCGGTCCCTGAAAAGGAACCGCACCGAAGAAAGCTTCACTAGTACCCGACCTGACTGTGACCACTTTTCTCATTTTCTTGTTATGCACTCTCGGGTTTCTGGTTTCGAGTTTCTGGTATCGCTAGAATCCTCGAGAAAATGATAGGAAAAAGTACAAAGCAAAAAAAATTCATCTGGTGACCTTCTTATTGAAGCGTCCCAGAAAGATCACTCTGACATCCTTCTCAGGCAAAAGCAGTTTGCTCGCCTACTGGTAAGCATGACCACCCATCATCATCATCATCAGCCTAACTACACACACTGCAGGGCAAAGGCCATGTCTCCCACGTCTTTTTACCTGTTCTTTGCCAGCTGCGACCACGTCATCCCAGCAAACCTCTTAATCTCATCCTTCCACCTGACTTTCTGCCACCCCCTGCTAGGAATCCACTCTGTCTTAAGGACAAGTGGTTATCTTGCCTTTGCATTACATGCCATGCCCAAGCCCATTTCTTCCTTTTGATTTTGACTAAGATGTACAACACGGCACAAGGTGTAATATCAAGCAAGATCTGATACGAGAAACAGAGTCTGGTCGCCTGGAAGGCTTCCAAGATTAAGATTAAGGTGTCATTGCCCTTCACCGCAAGGCGGAACAGGGATGAGGTGTTGACGCCCCATAACGTCCTATCATTTGAACGGTCCTGTCTACCAGATGCTCTGAAAGCAGAGTTCATCCGGTGTAAAGCTCGTCCCTACATTCCAAACCAGAGAAGATGCTTCAACTGCCAAAAGTGTGGAGACGGATCCAAAACATGCAGCAGACAACTCGCCTGTGTGAAGTGTGGCCCCCAAGGGCACCCAACTGTTAACTGCAGTGCCGATGAAGCAGAGCGTCCCAACCATCATGGGCCACTCACTGCATACTCATGGACATGTCAGGCATCTCAGAAGGAGAACAAAGTAATTCAGATCAAGGTAACAGAAAACCTAACATCCTCTGAAGCTTGGAAGAAGCTCTCGCTTCTCTCTGGAAGACCCTACGCTGGCACAGCATGCCGAGGGGCCGGGTAGCGTCTTGTCATGGTAGGCACGCAATACAGCATTGCTGATGCGCACCCATCTTGGCCTCCCAATGTGCAGGCTTTGGCTGCACCAACATTCCGTATCCCAGGGCTCAACTTTTCACAGCCCTCTCAGAAAGCACAGTCAAGCGAGAGGGAGTCTCCCCCTCTTGACAAATCCAAGTCTACTTACGCGTCTCGAGAGGAAGCAGTGGACGTGACATCAGGATTCTGAGCATCGGAGACACTGAGGGAGTCCCCCCAAAAAAGGTGGAGTTTCCTAGACTGCCTTAAACCGAAAAGACATCTACCAATCAAGCCACCTGATAAAGGCGGTGATATCTAAATAACTCCCACTAGTCTTGAGCATCCGCAGGGACATCCCTGCACAGGGATGATGGTGAGCAACACGTCACCATGCGTCAACTTGCTTTCTCCTGGGGAAAAGGAGATCCTGGTGGTTGAGTCACAGTTCTGAGCATTTGGGCTTTTAAGGCCCCTCGGTGGAGGCAACACACTACTTTGGCCTCAGCTCCAAGTAGACAGCACCTGTGGCCTGATTCGACCGGGGGAAATTAGCAGGTGCCTTTTCCTGTCCTCCGCTCCATCTTTTAACTTTCCTCTCTCCTACTCCCTTCTTGGCAGCTAGGGTTAAACTTGTGTGGCGAACCGCCCTGCTTTCCATCATATTTGGTTATAGTTACAGTGTACAACAGGTGCGTACTGGGCTTTCTTCTAAGCTCTTGTCCCATCCCCTTGTTGGACTCCATGGTGGGCGGCTGGCATCGTGGCCGAACAACATATCCATTTGATGACTTCCAATTCCTTAAAAACTGATAGCTCTGACAACAGGAGGCGAACCGAAGTCTCGGCAGATTTCCTGCAAAGAACAAAAAAAACTTTTGCTAAACATAACGTGATACATTCCGAAGGCTAAGAAAAACCAGACAGAATCTTGTACCCTTTCAGAGTATCAAAATATTTGGCAGATTCTCTGTGTTTAAAGTATGAAGTAAGCAAAATAGCCAGTGCAGTCCTGCTACTCGAACTAGAAAATGAACCTCAGCAAGGAAAGCCTTCGAACATTCAGTCCATTAGGGATGTCTCTGCTACTGCATATACGAGGGGGTACCCAAAAGAAACCGGACTAAATTTTTTGGTCGGCAAAGCTTCTGTGGTACCGCGTTTTGCCACTAGGAGCGCATAGAACGAACATTCCAGAGTCAGTAAGCCGAGTGCCGTCGTTGAAGGAGGTCAGACTAGTTTAGGCAGAGTTTTAGAGTGACGACTGTTTTGTGTCAGTGTCGTTTTTGCAATGGCTGATTTTCGTGAAAAGCGTGCGCCGGTGAAATTCTGATTTTTTCTCGGAAAAAGTTGAATGGAAACTCTTGAAATATTAAGAAAGACGTACGAGGACGATGCTATGGGGACAACTCAAGTGTTCCTGAATCGAATCCTGAATCAAAGAAACAATCATGCCAATGGAAAACTTCAAATTCACCTCGCCTCAAGAAAGCTCGTCAGGTGAAACCAAACCTCAAAACAATGCTGATTTGTTTTTTCGACGTGAGAGGAGTCGTCCATTGAGAATTTGTTCCGCAGGGTCAGACAGTTAGCCAGGCTTTCTACTTGGATGTTTTGAAAAGATTGGGCAACAGTGTGCGGTGGAAGCGGCCAGATTTGTGGCGGTCGGGTGACTGGTTTTTCCATCATGGCAATGCCCCTGCTTACACAGCCCTGTCTCTACGACAATTTTGGACCAAAAATGGCATGACCCCTATTCCTCAACCCTCATACTCTCCCGACCTTGCCCCGTGCTACTTTCTTTGTTTCCTAGAATGAAATAATAGGTGAATGGAAAGCGTTTCGCTGATGTTGCTGAGGTGGAGAAAAAAACGACGGCGGCACTGTCAAGCATCACAAAAGATGAATTTAAACAATGTTTTGAAAAATGGAATGAAAGATTCGACAAGCGTATCATTACAAGTGGGGAATACTTTGAAGGAGGTTGAAGGTCTGTGCTTAAAATGTGAACAAATAAGTTCAAACAAAAATAAGTCCGGTTTCTTTTGGGTACCCCCTCGTAGGTCGCCAAATATCGTCCGTGGCGTAATTTCTGACTCTGACTTACTCCATATCACTGAAAAGGAATTTTTGGATGGTCTTGTTGACCAAAATGTGGTAAATGTTCAAATAAAAATCAGAATAGATGACAAAGAATTCGACAAAGCCCCTGATCCTCACATTCTATGCAAGCACACTACCCGAAACAATAGAAGTACAATACCTGAAAATTCAAGTCCGTCCGTGTATAACAAACCCTCACAGATGCTTTAACCGTACACCCGCAGGCTCCATGCGGCAGTCAAGAGTCTCTAGTGAGGCAATGGATGCAACACACAACTTGTCCCCGCTGCAGCAATGGCGCAGCTCTCCTGAATGAAAAAGAAAAGCCAGGACCCCCATAACAGGACCCTTAAAACCAGGAACAATTTTTTAACTGCCACCTCCCCTGCCAAAACTTGTCCAACATAATGTTCCTAATTAGTTGAAACTGTCAGGGACTTTTAAAATCTACAGTGATGTGACAGATCTTTTAAACTTGCTTTCTCCTGTGGCTTTATGGCTACAGGAAACTAACCTAGATTCTAAACATACAAACATTTTAAAAAAGTATGAAGTGTTTCAGTGCAGCCGAGAGGGAGTAGGCTGTCTGGAGGTGCTACTATTGTCATGCAGTCTGGTGTTGCAACTCGTGAAATCAAATAAAAAACCAAATATGAAGCTGTTGCAGCCACTGTTGTCTATTTTAAAACCGTCACAATGTGTTCCACATATCTCAAGCCACATCTAACCGACACCTCACGACTTAGAAACACTTCTAGAACAGCTACCAGAGCCATATCATTTAGTTGGGGATTTTAACGCGCACTCCTCTCTTTGGGGAAGTGAAGAAACTAGCACTAGAGGGCGCATTTTAGAAGATTTTATTCTGTGCAATAATGTGTGTCTACTGAATTCAGGAAAGCACTACTGCTCCCCAAGCACTGGAAAAATGAGCTGTTTAGAATTATCGTTTAGTTCACCGTCTGTTTTTACTGATTTTAAATGGGATGTTTTGGATAACCCACGCAGAAATCATCATTTGCCAATCATTATTAGCCTGTCATCCTCTTCGTCAATCATCCCGAGCAAACCTCACTGTTGGAAGTTACACTTGGCTGACTGGGCAGTGTTCCATGAAAATTGCAGTCTGTAGAAACTGCTTTTGGATGCCCTCAGTTGTTGACGAACTTAATGAAATGTTCACAACCTGTACAATTAATGCTGCACGCCTATCTATTCCTTAAACCTCAAGCGTGGTGCGCCGCCGCGGTGGCTCAGTGGTTACGGTGCTCGGCTGCTGACCCAAAAGACGCGGGTTCGATCCCGGCCGCGGCGGCTAGAATTTCTTTGGAGGAGAAATTCTAGAGGCCCGTGTACTGTGCGATGTCAGTGCACGTTAAAGAACCCCAGGTGGTCGAAATTTCCGGAGCCCTTCACCACGGCGTCTCTCATAGCCTCAGTCGCTGTGGGACGTTAGACCCTCATAAACCAAATCAAGCGCGGTGCGACAAAATCATAAGGTGTGGTATTTACAAGAATGTAAACAAGCCAAGCGCTGAAAAAACATCACGGCAAAACTATATATCTATAAGCAGTTCAGTCACATCGAAGAAAATGTGGGAGCAAGTCCACAATATAAATGGCAGATACTCCTTCTTCATAATCCCTTTTCTAACAGCCCCAGGTACACAAACAAATATTGAAGAACAAGCAGACATACTAGCGAAACATTTTCCCACAATTTCCAGTTCTACACATTGCACAGTCATTTTTAAAGTACAGAAACACAGCCGAAAAACAAAGCCTTCCAACAAGTGCCACTTCTCACCAGCCATAGAATAACTTAATTGCACTCAAGGAAATCCATAAAGTGCTCTTGGCCGGTAAACAGACAGCATCCAGACCTGATGAAATATGTTACAAGATACTGGCACACCTTTCCGAAGCTTCAGTAAGCCCTTTTACAATTTTTCACCAAAATAAGGGAACTGGGAAAAATACCAGAGGCCTGGAGAAAAAGCAGTTATTATGCCATGAAGCCTGGAAAGCCACCAACCTCCGGTAGAAGCTACAGACCCATAACACTCACAAGTTGCTTTGCCAAATCTTTCAAAAGTGTATTATTAGGTTAATGTTTATCCTCTAATGCCTTGAACTTCTTGACATTCATCAATGTGGATTTAAAAAAGGATGTTCCACAATTAACCATCTCGTCTGCCTTGAAAACTATGTACAAGAAGCATTCATACACAAGCAAACATTATCTGGCAGTATTTTTTCACATGGAAAAGGCTTACGACACTACCTGAAGGCTTGGGATTCTCCACGACCTAGCAGACGTAGGTATCCATGGAAGGATGCTGAACTGTTTGAAAGACTTTCTTTCTGACTGTTCGTTTCATGTATGGCGGGTTAAACACTTTCTAAAATATTGGTTCAGGAGATTGGGGTACCGCTGTGAAGTATTCTAAGTATCACATTCTTTATAGTAAAAATGAATTCCAATGTCCATCATTTATTCCATATATTTTGATGACCTTCGAATAGCATGCACATCCTCCAGCCTGTCAACCTGCGAGGAATGGATACAACTGACTTTAAACAGATTAACACCTTGGGCAGGCAGAAACCGGTTTAAGTTCTCCCCATAAAATACAGTAGCAGTTCTTTTCTCGCTCAAAAGAGGCTTGCAGAACGACCCCACCCTGCACCTAAATGAAACCATGCTACCAATAAAACAAGGACATAAATTAGGCATAACAGTCTATACAAAACTCACATTCCTGCCCTACATAAACACACTGAAAAGGAAAGTCTCCCAATCTCTAAACATACTCACAGTGCTCTCAAGGAAGCATTGGAGGTCTGATAGAACATGTCTTCTGCACATTCCTCCTACGCAGAAACAACGGGACCCTCACTTGAAATCATAGGGGCCTCTTTAACTTGTGCATATGTCTCTAAAGAAAGATCTCTACCATGTGCTATCCAGTTGTAATGACATATCCCTCTAGAATAATATTCACCAACAAACTTCAAGCTATCCAGCTATTAGTATTGCGATTTGAAGAGATATGTCAGGATCTTAATATACAGGACACATTACCTGGTGTTGCACAAAAGCGAGACCCGCTACCTTCATGGTACAATTTTCCTGGAATTTCTGATTTCATCTTTAAACAGTTCTACAAAAAACAGACTCCACAACAACATATCATACAAGAATTTCTTGCACTTGGGGAAATATATGCTGGCTTCACAGATTTTTATGCTGATGCTTTGAACATTGTCAGCACAGCGGTATAAGGAAACTGGGAGGAATCAGCATGACTACCACAGTGTGCATCTGTTTTCAGTGCCGAATGTAAGTCAATTTGTATAGCTTTGGAAAAAATAGTAGACGAGAACGTTACGAACAGTGTTATTTACACAGACTCCCTAAGTGTGCTTGCAGGCCTTCACTTAAGAAATACAATCACTCTGCTACTTGGTGACATCATACACAACATACTAACAGCCACACTCAAGGACAAAACAGAAAACTCTGCTAGGTGCCGAGTCATGCCGAAATCAAAGGCAACGAGAGCAGCAAGAAAGCAGATGTGTGTGCTGCTCAAGCTCGTGACAAGGAAATGAAGAAAGTAAATGTGCCCTTTAACAACTGCAGGGACTTAGTACTATGTAAATTAAGGAAAAAATGGCAAATGCCCTAAAAGAACAAAGTAAATAACAAACTACACTTTGTAAAGCCAGTTTTAGGTGAATGTAAGTCGTGTGCACCATGAGCGTTTCAAGGAAGTGATTCTCTGCCGTCTCCGAATAGGTCACATGCACTCATGTATAACTTCCTGCTAACAAAACAAAACAAAACAAATCTGTTCGCGAAGAATGCAGAGATGAACCTTCAGTTAACCACATTGTATTCTTTGTGCAAAAGTGGATAAACAAAGGAAAAAGTACTTTATTTAATTTTATAGCTGATACATTCCTTTTCATCTAACACTGCTTTTAGGAGATAATGCAGCTGTTGATATTTTTAACTTTTTAAGAGAAGCAGGATTTCTTGAGAAGCTTTAAATTCTGACCAACTGCTTTGCTAATGTACTGGTTAACCTCAGCAATAGTGGAAAAACTTATGTCCGGGGGGTCTGTAATGAATGAAGGCTTTGAAGGGGCTGCGACGGGGGGAGGCGCTGTAGGACCTGAAAAACTCAGATAAGAGGATTAGTCAGCGTGGTACAGGGAAATGAGAAGAAGGCAACCAACATAGGCTGGCACTGGAAGGCGGGGCATTTCCAAGGAAGGACAAGGCAGGGAGGGGGGGAATGGATCGAGTTCAGAGAAAACCAAAAAGGTGGGGCGGAGGGGGTAACAGGAATGTCATGGTTTCCGAGAACTGATAGTAGGGGATTAGGAGAAAAAAAAAAAAAGAGGTGGGGGTGAGTCACAGGGAGACGGTGAGAAGGCCGGAAATGTGGTGGAAGATATGACGTGGGAAGGGTGCAAAGAGCGATAGTATACTCGGAAGTACTTGTATTTGGCCGTGTTGGTTCATAACTTTTCAGGAGGACACAGGGGCGCAACAAAAGACTCGGACATAGAAGCAGACAGGGACAAGCCCTTGTCCCTGTCTACCTCCACGCCCGTGCCCCCCATCCCACCCCTGTGTCCTCCTGAAAAGATAATATACTTATGCGAGGTTCTAGGAAATGGTCTGAGCACGTGCAAGACATTTGTTAATTTAGAATTATGCTAACCCTGGAATGTACCTGAGAGATTCCAGGTTTCCTCTAGACATGTTAATCCCTGTTGGTTGCAGTGTTTTAAATTTGTGGATTAGGAATGCTTCTCTGTATTTTCTGTCCCTAGTCGATTTGAAGCCTGACTGAAGAATGAACAATTTGAGTTCGTCGAATTTGTGATGGCGTTGATTAAAATGGGTCGACACTGCCTTCTGTTCATTCCGTGTTGTGTCAGCCCGGTGCCCGTTTAATCTGGCACTCATTGTTTGCCCGGTTTCCCCGATATATTGTTTCTGGCAGAAGGAGCACTGGAGCATGTAGATAATATTGGACGATGTGCAGTCAAAACTAGTCTTTATATCGAAACCGAAATCGTTTGCCGTACTTTTAACCGTAGTGTATCGTAGAATATCGTGAAATATCGTGCACAGAAGACCCATTCGATGGCTTTACATTGTACTCTCTAAACAGAAAGAAGCAAAAACTTCTTAATGTCCTTAAAGTCCTCTCTGCGAAACGTGTGGTGATGGACTCACAGTAAACCGCAATGTAATTTCATGTACAAATTGTGAACAACGTAGAAAAAATTGTTAGAAAATTCTACATTGATTGCATCCTATTACGCCCCATGTTGCTTTTAGCTGATCAAACACTTATTGATTTTTTTTAAGTATTTTCAAGTTTCTTACAGAAGCCAGTATTACAAACAAACTATAGGTATCTCCTTTAATGCAAGATATTCTAACCCAGTGTTTGGCGCACCATAGGCTTTGTTGCTTTCGCACTATAAAGCCCCATAGCTAGCACTCTATGCCCAAATAGGCGCAGTCGTGCTTACAGTGCACAGAGTAGCTGCGGCTGCTTTATGATACCCAATTGTCTTTTGTTAGAAATCAGAAACTGATTTTTTTGTATATGTGTTGTGTTGGGTTTAATGGTGCATAAGCGACTAAGGCTATCATGCGCTTTTTTGTATATCATAAGGGTCTAGGAGAAAAGCGGACAAGCGTAATAATAAACAATCCTTGGTGGATCGTTTGAATGTGCTATAGGATTTTGTGGTGGTATACCAAACGACTGACACATGAAAGTTTGTATGCCAACACAGAATGTATGCTACTGAACACTCTAAACAGAACGAAGTAAAAAGGGAGGGAGCTGCTTTCAAGCGCACTTTTCCCTAGGTGCCATGTCGTACATAGTGAAGGTGCTGACCAACCAGCTAGGAAAATGTCTCCGTTCATTGTTTCTAAATCTCTGACTAATGCTCTGGGCCTTGGCTACAGAGTGACTGAGCTAGCCAGTGGTGACCTACTCCTCAAAGTACGAGACAACAATACTCGAAACTCCCAACCACAGTGTCCTCTGGAGACATTCCGGTGCGGTGACTACTTATCGATCAATAAACATAACGAAAGGCATAATACCTGAACACGATTCCCTGAATCTTTCTGAAGAAGAGAGGTTGGAGGGTGTCAAAGACGAGAGCGTATCAAAATTCTAAAAGACGACAAGGAAACACCGACAAATCACATAGCCAGGACAGCAGCTTGGGCATGTTGGTTATTCATTCTTGATGGATTCTTGATGGAACAGCGCAAAACATCGGGACAAGAGACAAGCGCTGACTTACAACTGGTTTTTATTTCGAAGAAACATTGCTTCTTATACCTTCTTCACCCTCTCAAAAAGCACATGCGTCGCAACCATATCGTTCAAGCGTCCACAAATAATCACAGATATTTATTTGTTGATATTTGCTGCTTTGACTAAGAAAGAATTTGACATGTTAAAAATGTGATTATTTGTCTTATGCTTTTTTGTGGACGCTTGAACGATATGGTTGCGACGCATGTGCTTTTTGAGAGGGTGAAGAAGGTATAAGAAGCAATGTTTCTTCGAAATAAAAACCAGTTGTAAGTCAGCGCTTGTCTCTTGTCCCGATGTTTTGCGCTGTTTCATCAAGAAATCACATAGTCTCCACCTTTGCCTCAAAGCCAACTCCCCAGATCCACAGAAGTAGGGTATCTTAGAATAACTGCAAGGCCATACATTCCAAATCCCAGACGATGCTTCAAGTGTCAGAAATTCAGCCATGGCTCTCAGAGCTGTCATGGCCGCCAAACGTACGCGAAATGTTGATCATGAATCCGTGGTCTGTAACACTGCACCACTGTGCATGAACTGTGAAAGGGACCACCTCGTGTAGTCGAAGTCACCTGGAAGAGATGGAAAGAAAAAACAATGAGGACGAAGGAAAACGCAAGAAGCCCTAAAATGACTCTCTTCACTTTCCAGTTCACAGCAAAAACAAATTTCGCCAATGTGGTACGCAGGGTTGGCACACCACACTGGGCTCTGGCCACCCCCACCACTGGCAGACGTAGCGAAGGCTGCCTTGCCGCCTCTGAGAAATGGCCCGCTGGCCCCTCAGGCTTGCCCCAGTTGGGAGAAGCCTGCAAACCGTACACCCGCGAGCCTCTAGTTAGGTGATGGACACGACATAGAAGTTGCCCCCGCTGCAGCGGCGGCACAGCTCCCTTGAGGATAAAAGAACAGAGAAGACCCCAGTAACGGCACCCCTAAAACCATTATCTTAAATTTTAAACTGCACTGCCAGAAATCATCAAACATGGCATTCCTTATACAGTGGAACTGCTGAGGACTACTAAATAACTATAGTGACATAAAACAGCTTTTAAATATACTGTCCCTGGTGGCTCTATGCTCACAGGAAACCAACATAGGTCCTAAACAAGAAAACATTTTATGAAAGTATGTATTTCAGTGTGACCAAGAGCAAGGGAGGAAACTCTCTGGAGGTGTTGGTATTGTCATCCAGACTGGTGTTGCAACCTGAGAAATCAAACTGAACATCAAATATGAGGATGTTGCAGTCCCCGTCCTTCAGTTTAAAAATATCACACCATGTAATATGTACAGGATGTTTCACCTAACACTTTTTTCATAGGGTTTTTGAGTTAGAAGAGCATTTTTTTCGGCATAGCATTGTTAGCAGTGTAGTACTTCTGAATGAAGCTAAGGCATGCGAACTAGCAGTGGGGTAAATTAATACTGAACAGTGAAAACTATTCCTGTTATGCTCCTTAACTACTGAGAGGTGTCGAGCCCACCGTAAACTATATCCATATCAGTTTTTAGAATTTCGAAAACTCAGTTACTCTTGGTGCTCTGACCCAACAGATTTCGGCTATTTTGGCGAGTTATGTGCACTCAGGGTGTTGCTTTTCCTGCAGGCTGCTTGAGAGCGCATGTGTTTTGCCGCAATGCAGCCAAAGTTTAATGGGCCGCAGTGCCGAGGGTAACCGCCTTTGTGAAATTTTAGAAATTGATATGGACATTACTTATGGTGGGCTACACGCTTCTCAGTAATTAAGGAGCCTAAAAGTAATAGTTAAGAAGTTAACTATTAGTTCATTATTAGTTCACCAGCCTACTAGTTAGCACGTCTTAGCTGTATTCTGATGTGCTACACTGCTGACAATGAAGTGCTTTTCTAACTCAAAAAGCCTATTTTTAAAAAATGTGTAAAGTGTTAAGTTAGGTGAAACACCCCGTATATCTTGAGCCACACCTAACAGTAACACTTCGTGACTTAGAAACCCGTTTTAAAAGGACAGCTGGCAGAGCCGTACCTAATAGTTGGGGAACTGTACACAGTGATGGAATTAAGAGGTTGTGTGTTAGAAGATTTCATTCTAAGTAATAATGTCTGCCTCCAAAATACAGGCAAAACACAAACTGCTCTCCGAGCACAGGGAAAACGAGCCCCATAGATTTTTTTTAGTTCACCCTCTGTTTTTAGTAATTTTAAACGGGATGTCATCGACAACCCATAGGGCAGCGATCACCTCTCTGCACTAATCAGCATAAGATCTGTACCAAAAGTCATCGCTGACTGGGCATTGTTCAGCAATGACCACCCGGGCTCAAGCCTTTCGAGGAATTTTATTAATGAAAATGGAGCACCTCAAGGAAGTATTTTAATCCCAACAGTCTAAATTGTAAAAATGAATTCTAATAGGAAAATAATCAAAAGGCCCATCTTCAGATCCCCCACTGCACAAGAGCGAAAGCAAATTAGCTGTAAAAAAATGAGCAAAAATTTCTACGTCCTATTTAAAAAGAAAAAGAAAGTTTTGCGATCAATAAACATATTCAAAGGCCTTTAATAAAAACACTGGGGTTCTGACAGGGCAAGCCTTATACAAATATCATATGCTATGCAACCATAGCCTAGGCATGATTGTACCACAGAGCGATAAATTTGTAGAATCGCTCTATGGTACGATCATGCTTAGACTATGGTTGCACAGTGTATGGTTCAGCAAAGCATGCTCACATGCTCATACATTCTAAAAATGCATTCTCAACCGTTACCCTATAGTTACAAAGTGCCCATCTACTGTTTAAAAAAAAACCCGCACACTACCGTACCACTGCTCTTGTGATTTGAAGAGATGTTCCAGAATCTCAGTGCAATTGACACGTTATCTGGCATAGCACAAACTGCACAGCAACATGCCATACAAGAATCCCTTTACCCTGTTCTCATTAACGCAGAGCAGAAAATGTTAATAGTTGTAATTTTTGCCCACATATGTACTTCAAGAACCTCTCTTCTCGAACATATTTACCAACGTGACGGTGCAGGGAGTGGCAGATGAAAGGAGATAGTCTCTTCCCTGCAGTTTCACACAAGCAGGGACATGAGTATAATAGGACGCCATTGGCTGGTAGTGGGTTCTTTGAAAGGAAAAGCTGCTTCGTTTTTGAGTTGTGTCGGACTATAGCGTGAATCAAGTACAGAAATGCCAAGAATGTATAAGTATAGCTTTCATTGATTATGAGAAAGTGTTTGACTCAGTGGAAAACTCAGCAGTCATGCCGGCATTCCAAAATCAGGGTGTAGAAGAGTTATGTGAAAATACTGGAGGATGTCTACAATGATTGCACAGCTACCATAATCCTCCAAAGAGTCAGCAATAAAATTTCAAAAAAAAGGTGTCAGGCACAGAGACATGATCTTGCCAATGCTATACGCCACCTGTTTACAGGAGGTTTTCCAAGGCCGGGTTTGGGAACAGCTGGATAAGAGGTAATGGAGAATGCATAAGCAATCTGCAATTTGCTGATAGCATTGCCTTGCTACGTCATGCACGAGACGAACTGCAAAGCATGATCAATGAGGTAGGTAGTGCAGAATGATGGGTAGAAAAAATAGCATGCAGAAAACCAAAGTAATGTTCAACAGCCTAGCAAGGGGACAGCAGTTCGCAGTTGATAGCGAGGTGCTGTAAGAAGTAAGAGAATATGGGTATTTAGGGCAGGGAGTGACCGCTGATCCGGATCATAAGAAAGAAATAACTAGAAGAATAAGAATGGGATGAAGCCCATATGGCAGGTTCTCTCAGATGATGAATGGTAGATTACCGAGATCCCTCAAGAGAAAAGTATACAACAACTGTATCTTACCGATGCTCACCTATGGGGCTTAAATGCAGAGGGTAATGAAGCGGGGTCAGCTTAAATTAAGGAAAACACAGCGAGCTATGGAAAGAAAAATTATAGGTGTAACGTTAGACCGGAAGCGGCTTAGTGGATGAAGGAACAAACATGAGTTAATGACATCCTCGTCAAAATCAAGAACTGGGCTTGGGCAGGGCACATAATCTGAAGGCAAGATAACTGCTGCTTCCTAAGGGTAACGGATTGGATTGCAAAAGAAGGCAAGCATAGCAGGGGGCTCTCTGTTCCAGGCTGAGATTGACTATTTTGATGCAGCTACTTAGATGGAAGATAAACCGAAGTGTAATGCCCTCGTCTACCCGCGCATGCGCTCGCGATTTGATGGCTCTGACTCAACCCTTGGTTTTTTTTTTGTCAATTTTTTTGTCTCACGATCCTTCGGCTTATAAAAAGGTGTGGCTTTCACCGAATAAATTCAGTTGACAGTTAGCGCTTGTGTGTGTGTTTCCTCTCTTTTTTGTCCGTGTCTTTGTTTGCGCTATAATATTTTTAATTCAATATGAACTACCAACTCGCCCAACAGGAAGTTTTAATGGAGATTAAGAAGTTGGCAGAGATGCGGTGGCCGCAGCTGGCAAAGGATGGGGTTAATTGGACAGGCCTTTGCCCTGGAGTGGGTGTAGTCGGGCTGATGATGATGACAGCGTGAAATCGCAGGCTGCAGCAGTTTGAATAGGAAGTAACCACGGCATCTTGAAAATCGGTCGTTGCCATTGGCTGGAGGGCCTCATTCAAAGGGCATCTACCACTTTGTAAGAGACTATAGAAATATTCATATTTAGCAGTCCATTGACTTGCTCAAAAAGAACGTAGAAAGGGAAAGGCAAGTACAAAAAATTTCATCGCCACCCAGTAGATAGAATTGTGTTTGGTAAGCATCCGCATGACGTATGTCCGTGCATATGTGTTGAAATCATTCAATGAAGAATGTGCTACCCTAGCACTAATGGGAGAACTGTTTACTGTACCATGTGTAGTTATAGTGCCGTCGAGATATGGTAGGTGGCATTGGTGAATGGAGCGTCTGTCATGCGCAGGGTGTTGTCTTTATCCGGGAGTTCGTGTCGGTGTCTGAATACGAGTGTGACGAAGTCTTATTTGGCTCCAGTTGCTTGGCTGTCTTGCTGGATGCGTAGACGAAGCAGCTGCCATTGCTCAGTGTCAAGGCTGATTATTAAGGTAGAGGTGTGAAGGTCAGGTGAACAGACTGCATGTACGTGTATTTGCAGTGATTGGGGGACAGTGATTGGGAGACTGTAAACTGATGTCTTTCACTGTGTGTGTGGAGCGGTGTGTTCGAGGTTACCAGTCGTGGCTTGCTAAGGATTGCTGTATCTTGCGGTTATCGTAGCAATCAGTGCGGTTTCTGTTCGGAGGTTTGCACTGTCGCAGTGGGCATTATGCATCGGTGGTGCATGCATTGAAATGGTTCAGCTCCCATTAGTAGTCGGTAGGAGAGTAGCTTGAAGGAATAGCTGATGAGATGACATATGAAGGAAAGTGCTACTTATTGGCATCATAATGGTAACTAAATTTTCTAACCCCTTACCGAATTCTGTGTGAGATGACATACCATCCGGATGCCAGAAAAAAGCGTCCTCACATCAAACAATGGCGGAGTTTATTCTTTACCATGAATATACTGCGTAAAAGCATGCGAGAAGTGCCAAAAAAAGGAAGGGATAATTAATGACAAACCTGCATGGACAGACTTTGGTCGCAGAGGTCTGCTGCAGTCTCCTCCTGTTTTCGGATGCTAAGATCCAACGTCCTGAAATAGAGAAAAGCATGCCTGAAAACGCAGTATAGCACAGCAGCAGCATAGATACAGAGTACTGTGAAACACATGGAATGCACACCAATCAATTTCCGTCCACAATGCATGAGCAGCGCTGCTTATGGGTGCGATCACGGTATGACATATAGGGATGGGGGAGAGTGGTTGGAACAAATTTCGCAGGACTATTACAAATTCGTAATGTACCAAAGTTTGCTTCATGATGATCATCATTATCAGCCAGACTACGCCCACTGCAGGGCAATGGCTGCTGCCATGTCTGCATCTCATCTGGCCACATCACTTTCTGCCGCCATTTGCTACACTTTACCTTTAAGGAACAGCCGTGTTCATATCACCGAGATTCTGCTATCCCCACTGTTCTAGTATCAGAGAGTATGTGTTCCAAGAACTACAGATTTGAAGTGCCTCCAAGGTTCCCGCACATGAATGGCGGAACTTTCTTGACGGTTTCGACAGCTTACAGGTGGCATGAAATATTGTGAGAGTTGCATAGCAGTCTCGCACTTCTGTAGCTAGCCATAGCGGTGGGACCCCATACCTCTTTACTGCCTATGGATACATCTGCGCTATTTAAAACTGAACGCGTCAGAATCCGGCAAAGCAAAATCTTTATAATATGTTGGACCATGCTGCTACTGCTCAGTGTTTCGACCTGCACAGCCCTGCACTCATTTGCCCTTCTTAGCTTTCCGAACTCTGCTAACTCTTTCAGTACTTACTTACTGGTTCCACTTTCCTACCACTATCACATCTATTCGCAAAGAATAATGAGCATCTGGCTTCTCCTCACAGCTTGCAGGTGTAGATGTGAAGGTCTAGAAGAAAAATAATGATATTATTGTTGTGAACATACCACAGGGCACATTCTGAAGCGTTCCTTGATGCCTCATGTGGAATTCTGCACACTTTTCGCTTTCCACTCGCGAAATCCAAAATGTCTAGCCACAGAAAGAAAGCTCTGTACCCCATAACTTCTGTCACTGTCAGTTTCCTTCGTCTTCTTAGAGCAGCAGCGCAGCAGTTCAATTACGCCTTCCATCCACCGAACTGTATCTGCACGCCTGCTACAACGGTACTGAATAGCTGACGAGATTCCACCATATTTATTTACTGTAACGACCATGGGGAAGTACAGTCGTCAAAAGCAGGAGAACTACATGGCCACTCAGGAAGCTCCTACACTGTCTAGAGATCTGAAACATGGCGCAACCTTTGTTTCCAACTCTGTCTCTATATGGCCAGTTTTATTCACATCCTGAACTATATCCAGATTCGTAGTTGTTCCTATGGACATGTAGGTACACTGATGGCGCAAGATGGCAGCGGCACTGTCCTCTGGGATGCGTGTGGCGGTGTTACTTATGCTGCTGCGTTCTTCTCATTCTTCGGGCATCACGGCCGCCTGTGATGACTTTTGTATCGGAAGACTCAACTTCACGTGGCTTGTACTGCTGCTGTGGCAAGCACGGCCACTCTCCTTCTTCTATGGTGTGCTTCTGAGGACTGTGCAGGGTGGAGTAGCGGCTGCAGCATCATGGTTGGCATGGTAACGATGCATACGCAATGTCGTCTTTTACAGGCACCGCGAAATATGCTTCTACTAGCCTAGCCTACAGTAGCTTTCGCGACAAAATTTTTTGAGATTGCTGCAGCGACCATGAGCTTCTGTTGTGCGCCTAGGCACCTAATTTTTCAGAATTCCCTTTGGGACGTCACTTTGTCACGCGACTTCGATATGACATCATCACCTATCATACTTGTTATCATCAGAAAGCTCATTTGCCTGAATGCATTATTTGTTAATTGTCATTAACTAATTAACAACATAATCTCATCAATCTTCATCATGACATATTACACACACACACAGTCTCTCATTCAACATTGAGTGGTGCACAGAGATAAAGTGGCCTCTCAACATAGTTGTTCTCATTGAGATAGTGGGTGTGGAAAGGCTGTAACCAGTGCAACGAATTCTAGATGGTATTCTGGTGCATAGCGAAGGTGGCAAAAATAAGAAAGACGAATGCATAGTACTAGCCTCGGCAGCTCAGTGGAGTTCGAACACAGCCAAGGCGGCCGCATTCGATGGAGGTGAAATGCAAAGGCGCCCGCGTGCTATGCGTTGTCAGTGCACATTAAAGATCCTCAGGTGGTCGAAATTGTTCTGGAGCACTTCACCTCTATCGCTCAGGCTTTCGTCCCTTCTCGTATGGCATGGTTAGAGTGTCCACCGAAATGCGCGACAAATAATTCCAGGATCGCATGCTGAAGGAGAGCCAGAGTTCTTTTTCACACGTTTGCAAACTCCAAGTAGCTTCACCTGCTTGGAGCTGTCAAGAATGATGTAGGTAGTCTTTTGCCAAAGTAATGCTAAGAGATTAGGGCCCCTATGCAAGAGCAGCAGCCACACTGCAGGGTTCAGAATTGGCCCCCATGGGTTTTATACTTGTGACAAAGACTGTACGGTCACAGGACATGTAGGCACAATGATGGCACCACCACTGTCCTGTGGGACGCGTGTTGGTGTTACTTCGCCAGCGAAGGAGGGCCTGCTATTTTTTTTTATATCCATATCAATCGGCACGCTGACCTCTGAAAGACCCCATTTGCAGATCTTAGAAGTTTTTTAAGAGTTGTACGTGGGGTCTTTCGGATCATGTCGAGTGTGTGTACTTGAAGCAGCCTACCCATACCACCACTGCAGAAAAAAAAAAGAAAGAAATGAACACAGCTACCCTCCACACAAACAGCCATGGCAGTAGCAACGGGCATCCGCCCTTTTGGGATACCCGGGGGACAGCGAGAAGAAGAGCTGTGCGCAACGCACAAAACCTCCCCTTGTCCACCACGTTCCGCGGCCGAGTGTACGCCGGGCAGGGTCAGTTGCCCGGAGTGTCACGTGTTCGACCCTCAGTGTCCACAGGTAGATCCGCGGTATCGGTTCGGCGCTAGACACGGGACGATGTAGCGCCTTGTGCTCTGTTTGCAGGAATACTTTTATCGCTTTGGCTGCGGAAGTTTTTCGAGGGTCTAAAGAAAATTTATTCACATAACAAGTAGCACAGAAATTGTTATATGAGGTTTAACCTCCGAAAGCGACTCAGGCTATGAGGGACGCTGTAATGGAGGGCTGAGATATCTTTGGCCACCAGGGGCTTTTTAACGTGCACTGTCATCGCACAGTACACGAGCCACAAGCATGTCGCCTCCATCGAAATGCAACCGCCGTCTTTCGGGTAAGCAGCCGAGCACCATTGCCACTGAACCACCGAGGTGGCTAAGGCTGTCTGCTGATCTTTTGACATATTCCGTGAAAAATTCTTCCGTTTTTCTCAATTGGCGCTTTCGATCGTCCTGCGGATTTGACAAGGGCGGGTGTCAACGTCCCGCTGCCTACTCGCCCGTGGCGGATGGGGGAATGCACGCGTTAGCGCGCTACAGGCTACTACTCTCTCTCACCGGAAACCTCGACCGGCCGTCTGGGTGGAACTTCGGAAGCCGGTGAGTGGGCACTTCACAACTTGTTTTCGCAGAGTGTTGTTGTATCGAAGGAAAACCAGGACTTGCTGTGAAGAAGGGGAGTAGGAGAAATGTTGAAATCTTCCCTTGAGCGGTCAGGAGACTCAGAGTTCCGCTGCTGGTAACACTCGGTGCAAAGAGGAGGTGCCCAAGTTGAACGACTTCCACGGAGAAGCCCAGTTACAACTTTACTGTAGCCTTCCCAACAAACACAAAACCTCTTCAGAAACTCCAAAAAAGGAATGTCCCAGTCCTAGAGGCAAGACATAGAAACACAAGAAAAAAGGCAGTGCTCCCACAAAAAATAATTAATGCATCTTGGTCCCAGAAAGGCAACTGGGTATAACGTTTTGGGACGAATGGTTTTCAACAAGAAATAAAAATTGACAGCTCGCTCTCTTTTCTCTCTCCCTCGCGCCACAAGCTGCGGTCACCAGCTTTCACGTCTTCTAGCGTTTTCCAAGCTTGCGCCCGACTTCAACATTATGTGGTGGTCCCTCCAGGCGTCTCCGACTCTCGGCACCCCTCGCTGCGCCGCTGTCTAGCAGAAGTGCAGTAATGACCTCCCGTCGCTCGCCCGGACGCCATTTTGCGCGCGCGGCAGTTCTTGCTCTCGTCACTGCGCCAACTGGGCTGTCGTGAACCTCGTAGCTAAGGATTCACGGAAGTTTTCCCGCGCACCTCGGCGGCGCGTTCGTTGCAACAGGTGACTCCTCGCAAGCACCCTGCATTCCTCAGCGCCTCCGACGACTGCAGCGTGGCCGTTAAGGACCTTCGGAGACCCACCACTCTCTTTCTGCGAGTGCCTATGGATTAGCCTGCTCTACCTACTTCGCGTGGTTATATTGACTCTCTCCCACTGGATTAATCGTGCCTTGATCTCGACTCCGAAGCTGGACTGTGCCGCATGCGCGGTCTGCCGCACCATGGATGCAGCGCGCCTCCGCACGTACTGCCTGAGCAGGTTCACCTTCACCTGCTCCAAGCAGTCTTATCCCCACTTAGTCACAAGAAAATAAAACTCCCAGGATAGTTACGAGGGTGTAACGCGTATGTATGAGCGCTCGCTGTGCTGTGAGAAGGTGCAGCACAGAAGCCTGCGTTTAATTTATGATTTCAGCTGTTGCAGCCTTGTATTACATCCCTGGGCTTCCGTAGGCCCCTTGCGCACTGTTTTGGTAACACGTCGCTGAAGCTTGCTCCGAGTCTCTAAGCGGGAGGGGGGTTTCAACTTGAAGAAAATGCGTGACCTGAAACTGCGGCGTACGCCCATTTCGTCTTTTCTGTTGTCACCCAAGTTGCTCTTTACATACGTTTGCTTTTGTAGCCCTTAGAATGCTCGTTTAAGGTGCATCAACTTTCAGCCTGTATTCTGTTTTACTTGCTTCATATTGCAGATTTCCCAGGGCTGGAGAAAAAAGTGGCCATCATTAAATGCATGGCGCCGTAGTGTTATGTACACTGTGCATACGTGTGCTGTTTATATTCATTCAGATTTGCGCCGTTGAACGTAAGTTTTGTTCGGCACGGACTTTCAATTCGGTCTGTATTGTTTTTCTTTGACTGAAACATGAATGCATGTTGATTGTGGTGGTGTATGATGCGGTCGCCGGCATGGACGACAGGATGCAATTCATGCGAAGAGCACAGCTAGTGAAGTGAGATTACTTCTGTATGGCGCTGCTATGTGTGCAAAATGCTAGGACACTGCACGTAAACGGATAAGTGCAGAACGGCCGAGCCATACAGACGAGTGTAAAGTTGGAGTACACCACCTGTAACGTAAGTATGCACCTGAAATGTGGCACATATGTGGGCTTGGAAGCCTGCAGGCTGCATGAAGGTTTCGGGGCTTTCCATGGGACGCAGAACTTTGAGCACCTCCTGTGGGAAGTCCAGATGGGTGATCTTGAGGAGGTTTCCTTGAACAGTTGAAACCAGCCAGGCATGAGTCATCGCGGAAAACAACCTCAGGAAGGTGGCAATGGGCACGGCTGGGATGAAATGTGGATCAAAGCTGAAGCAAGTAATAGCTTTGGTTCCACGTTGTAAGCCCTGTGTCTACAGTAAGAAACAACGTTATTTTGAATGCTGCTGCAAGAATATGTTTTTTTTATTTTTATGTGTTGTAGGTGAGCTTGACGAACTGTTCACTGTAATAAAAACCTGCGAAGTCTTGTCTTGACTGAACAGAGCATCGGGAGGAGCTCAAGGAAACCCAGCGAGGGGTGAGTGAGTAAGTAATGCCCCTATTAAGTGCACCTTGGCATCCCGAGTGACACGTTGGGCTACGCGGTGCGAAAGAAAATGAGCGGAATTTCTGAAAATAGTGGTATAACACGTAAAATAAAGTTGTAAGTGTTTGTACCATTGGAACCGCTGGCGACGAGGCTGCGCACCTTCCCGCGAGTGAGTGAGTAATACCCCTGTCAAGCGGGCAAGTTAAGTGCACTTCGCTGTAAGTACACTTTGCCGCATCTAAACGACGCAAGTGGAGTGTCACTCGCGGGAAAGTGCACTCCGCCGGGAATGCGTTGCCTCGACGCCAGCGGTTCCAATGGTACACAATTTATAGTGGAGAAAAAGTACTTACAACCGCCGCCATCTTGTTTGTTGTCGAAATTCTGGATAGTCTTGGCTTTTCTTCTATTTTCACTTGTTGTCATCGTTAAAAATAGTTGAACCTGGCTTTATTTGCGCTTTATTGTCTTTTTTTTCTTTTCCATCGTCCTGTTCAGAAATTCCGCTCATTTTCTGTCGCAATTATTTGTTTACTAGGAGTGCACTTTGCTTTCCCGTTTAGCACCGTGTAGCCCAAAGTGTCACTCGGGATGCCAAAGCGCACTTAACTTGCCCGCTTGACAGGGGCATAACCAAGCAAGCGAGTGAGTAAGTTGGTTGATTTGGTTTCTGCGGTTTAACGTCCCAAAGCGACTGAGGCTATGAGAGACGCCGTAGTGGAGGGCTCCGGAAATTTGACCACCTGGGGTTCTTTAACGTGGACTGGCATCGCACAGTGCACGGGCCTCGAATTTCTCCTCCAAAGACATTCAACCGCCGCGGCCGATATCGAACCCGCGACTGTCGGGCCAGCAGCCGAGCACCACAGCCACTGAGCGGCCGCGGCGGGGCGAATAAGTAAGTAAGTAAGTAAGTAAGTAAGTAAGTAAGTAAGTAAGTAAGTAAGTAAGTAAGTAAGTAAGTAAGTAAGTAAGTAAGTAAGTAAGTAAGTAAGTAAGTAAGTAAGTAAGTAAGTAAGTAAGTAAGTAAGTAAGTAAGTAAGTAAGTAAGTAAGTAAGTAAGTAAGTAAGTAAGTAAGTAAGTAAGTAAGTAAGTAAGTAAGTAAGTAAGTAAGTAAGTAAGTAAGTAAGTAAGTAAGTAAGTAAGTAAGTAAGTAAGTAAGTAAGTAAGTAAGTAAGTAAGTAAGTAAGTAAGTAAGTAAGTAAGTAAGTAAGTAAGTAAGTAAGTAAGTAAGTAAGTAAGTAAGTAAGTAAGTAAGTAAGTAAGTAAGTAAGTAAGTAAGTAAGTAAGTAAGTAAGTAAGTAAGTAAGTAAGTAAGTAAGTAAGTAAGTAAGTAAGTAAGTAAGTAAGTAAGTAAGTAAGTAAGTAAGTAAGTAAGTAAGTAAGTAAGTAAGTAAGTAAGTAAGTAAGTAAGTAAGTAAGTAAGTAAGTAAGTAAGTAAGTAAGTAAGTAAGTAAGTAAGTAAGTAAGTAAGTAAGTAAGTAAGTAAGTAAGTAAGTAAGTAAGTAAGTAAGTAAGTAAGTAAGTAAGTAAGTAAGTAAGTAAGTAAGTAAGTAAGTAAGTAAGTAAGTAAGTAAGTAAGTAAGTAAGTAAGTAAGTAAGTAAGTAAGTAAGTAAGTAAGTAAGTAAGTAAGTAAGTAAGTAAGTAAGTAAGTAAGTAAGTAAGTAAGTAAGTAAGTAAGTAAGTAAGTAAGTAAGTAAGTAAGTAAGTAAGTAAGTAAGTAAGTAAGTAAGTAAGTAAGTAAGTAAGTAAGTAAGTAAGTAAGTAAGTAAGTAAGTAAGTAAGTAAGTAAGTAAGTAAGTAAGTAAGTAAGTAAGTAAGTAAGTAAGTAAGTAAGTAAGTAAGTAAGTAAGTAAGTAAGTAAGTAAGTAAGTAAGTAAGTAAGTAAGTAAGTAAGTAAGTAAGTAAGTAAGTAAGTAAGTAAGTAAGTAAGTAAGTAAGTAAGTAAGTAAGTAAGTAAGTAAGTAAGTAAGTAAGTAAGTAAGTAAGTAAGTAAGTAAGTAAGTAAGTAAGTAAGTAAGTAAGTAAGTAAGTAAGTAAGTAAGTAAGTAAGTAAGTAAGTAAGTAAGTAAGTAAGTAAGTAAGTAAGTAAGTAAGTAAGTAAGTAAGTAAGTAAGTAAGTAAGTAAGTAAGTAAGTAAGTAAGTAAGTAAGTAAGTAAGTAAGTAAGTAAGTAAGTAAGTAAGTAAGTAAGTAAGTAAGTAAGTAAGTAAGTAAGTAAGTAAGTAAGTAAGTAAGTAAGTAAGTAAGTAAGTAAGTAAGTAAGTAAGTAAGTAAGTAAGTAAGTAAGTAAGTAAGTAAGTAAGTAAGTAAGTAAGTAAGTAAGTAAGTAAGTAAGTAAGTAAGTAAGTAAGTAAGTAAGTAAGTAAGTAAGTAAGTAAGTAAGTAAGTAAGTAAGTAAGTAAGTAAGTAAGTAAGTAAGTAAGTAAGTAAGTAAGTAAGTAAGTAAGTAAGTAAGTAAGTAAGTAAGTAAGTAAGTAAGTAAGTAAGTAAGTAAGTAAGTAAGTAAGTAAGTAAGTAAGTAAGTAAGTAAGTAAGTAAGTAAGTAAGTAAGTAAGTAAGTAAGTAAGTAAGTAAGTAAGTAAGTAAGTAAGTAAGTAAGTAAGTAAGTAAGTAAGTAAGTAAGTAAGTAAGTAAGTAAGTAAGTAAGTAAGTAAGTAAGTAAGTAAGTAAGTAAGTAAGTAAGTAAGTAAGTAAGTAAGTAAGTAAGTAAGTAAGTAAGTAAGTAAGTAAGTAAGTAAGTAAGTAAGTAAGTAAGTAAGTAAGTAAGTAAGTAAGTAAGTAAGTAAGTAAGTAAGTAAGTAAGTAAGTAAGTAAGTAAGTAAGTAAGTAAGTAAGTAAGTAAGTAAGTAAGTAAGTAAGTAAGTAAGTAAGTAAGTAAGTAAGTAAGTAAGTAAGTAAGTAAGTAAGTAAGTAAGTAAGTAAGTAAGTAAGTAAGTAAGTAAGTAAGTAAGTAAGTAAGTAAGTAAGTAAGTAAGTAAGTAAGTAAGTAAGTAAGTAAGTAAGTAAGTAAGTAAGTAAGTAAGTAAGTAAGTAAGTAAGTAAGTAAGTAAGTAAGTAAGTAAGTAAGTAAGTAAGTAAGTAAGTAAGTAAGTAAGTAAGTAAGTAAGTAAGTAAGTAAGTAAGTAAGTAAGTAAGTAAGTAAGTAAGTAAGTAAGTAAGTAAGTAAGTAAGTAAGTAAGTAAGTAAGTAAGTAAGTAAGTAAGTAAGTAAGTAAGTAAGTAAGTAAGTAAGTAAGTAAGTAAGTAAGTAAGTAAGTAAGTAAGTAAGTAAGTAAGTAAGTAAGTAAGTAAGTAAGTAAGTAAGTAAGTAAGTAAGTAAGTAAGTAAGTAAGTAAGTAAGTAAGTAAGTAAGTAAGTAAGTAAGTAAGTAAGTAAGTAAGTAAGTAAGTAAGTAAGTAAGTAAGTAAGTAAGTAAGTAAGTAAGTAAGTAAGTAAGTAAGTAAGTAAGTAAGTAAGTAAGTAAGTAAGTAAGTAAGTAAGTAAGTAAGTAAGTAAGTAAGTAAGTAAGTAAGTAAGTAAGTAAGTAAGTAAGTAAGTAAGTAAGTAAGTAAGTAAGTAAGTAAGTAAGTAAGTAAGTAAGTAAGTAAGTAAGTAAGTAAGTAAGTAAGTAAGTAAGTAAGTAAGTAAGTAAGTAAGTAAGTAAGTAAGTAAGTAAGTAAGTAAGTAAGTAAGTAAGTAAGTAAGTAAGTAAGTAAGTAAGTAAGTAAGTAAGTAAGTAAGTAAGTAAGTAAGTAAGTAAGTAAGTAAGTAAGTAAGTAAGTAAGTAAGTAAGTAAGTAAGTAAGTAAGTAGGTAGGTAAGTAAGTAAGTAGGTAGGTAAGTAAGTAGGTAGGTAGGTAAGTAAGTAGGTAGGTAGGTAAGTAAGTAAGTAGGTAGGTAAGTAAGTAGGTAGGTAAGTAAGTAGGTAGGTAAGTAAGTAGGTAGGTAAGTAAGTAGGTAGGTAAGTAAGTAGGTAGGTAAGTAAGTAGGTAGGTAAGTAAGTAGGTAGGTAAGTAAGTAGGTAGGTAAGTAAGTAGGTAGGTAAGTAAGTAGGTAGGTAAGTAAGTAGGTAGGTAAGTAAGTAGGTAGGTAAGTAAGTAGGTAGGTAAGTAAGTAGGTAGGTAAGTAAGTAGGTAGGTAAGTAAGTAGGTAGGTAAGTAAGTAGGTAGGTAAGTAAGTAGGTAGGTAAGTAAGTAGGTAGGTAAGTAAGTAGGTAGGTAAGTAAGTAGGTAGGTAAGTAAGTAGGTAGGTAAGTAAGTAGGTAGGTAAGTAAGTAGGTAGGTAAGTAAGTAGGTAGGTAAGTAAGTAGGTAGGTAAGTAAGTAGGTAGGTAAGTAAGTAGGTAGGTAAGTAAGTAGGTAAGTAAGTAGGTAGGTAAGTAAGTAGGTAGGTAAGTAAGTAAGTAAGTAAGTAAGTAAGTAAGTAAGTAAGTAAGTAAGTAAGTAAGTAAGTAAGTAAGTAAGTAAGTAAGTAAGTAAGTAAGTAAGTAAGTAAGTAAGTAAGTAAGTAAGTAAGTAAGTAAGTAAGTAAGTAAGTAAGTAAGTAAGTAAGTAAGTAAGTAAGTAAGTAAGTAAGTAAGTAAGTAAGTAAGTAAGTAAGTAAGTAAGTAAGTAAGTAAGTAAGTAAGTAAGTAAGTAAGTAAGTAAGTAAGTAAGTAAGTAAGTAAGTAAGTAAGTAAGTAAGTAAGTAAGTAAGTAAGTAAGTAAGTAAGTAAGTAAGTAAGTAAGTAAGTAAGTAAGTAAGTAAGTAAGTAAAGTAAGTAAGTAAGTAAGAAAGTAAAGTAAGTAAGTAAGTAAGAAAGTAAAGTAAGTAAGTAAGTAAGTAAAGTAAAGTAAGTAAGTAAGTAAGTAAAGTAAAGTAAGTAAGTAAGTAAGTAAAGTAAAGTAAGTAAGTAAGTAAGTAAAGTAAAGTAAGTAAGTAAGTAAAGTAAGTAAGTAAGTAAGTAAGTAAAGTAAGTAAGTAAGTAAGTAAAGTAAAGTAAGTAAGTAAGTAAGTAAAGTAAAGTAAGTAAGTAAGTAAGTAAAGTAAGTAAGTAAGTAAGAAAGTAAAGTAAGTAAGTAAGTAAGAAAGTAAAGTAAGTAAGTAAGTAAGAAAGTAAAGTAAGTAAGTAAGTAAGAAAGTAAAGTAAGTAAGTAAGTAAGAAAGTAAAGTAAGTAAGTAAGTAAGAAAGTAAAGTAAGTAAGTAAGTAAGAAAGTAAAGTAAGTAAGTAAGTAAGAAAGTAAAGTAAGTAAGTAAGTAAGAAAGTAAAGTAAGTAAGTAAGTAAGAAAGTAAAGTAAGTAAGTAAGTAAGAAAGTAAAGTAAGTAAGTAAGTAAGAAAGTAAAGTAAGTAAGTAAGTAAGTAAGAAAGAAAGTAAAGTAAGTAAGAAAGTAAGTAAGAAAGAAAGTAAAGTAAGTAAGAAAGTAAAGTAAGTAAGAAAGTAAAGTAAGTAAGAAAGTAAAGTAAGTAAGAAAGTAAAGTAAGTAAGAAAGTAAAGTAAGTAAGAAAGTAAAGTAAGTAAGAAAGTAAAGTAAGTAAGAAAGTAAAGTAAGTAAGAAAGTAAAGTAAGTAAGAAAGTAAAGTAAGTAAGAAAGTAAAGTAAGTAAGAAAGTAAAGTAAGTAAGAAAGTAAAGTAAGTAAGAAAGTAAAGTGAGTGAGTGAGTAAGTAAGTAAGTAAGTAAGTAAAGTAAGTAAGTAAGTAAAGTAAGTAAGTAAGTAAAGTAAGTAAGTAAGTAAAGTAAGTAAGTAAAGTAAGTAAGTAAAGTAAGTAAGTAAAGTAAGTAAGTAAGTAAGTAAGTAAGTAAGTAAGTAAAGTAAGTAAGTAAGTAAGTAAAGTAAGTAAGTAAGTAAAGTAAGTAAGTAAGTAAGTAAAGTAAGTAAGTAAGAAAGTAAAGTAAGTAAGTAAGAAAGTAAAGTAAGTAAGAAAGAAAGTAAAGTAAGTAAGAAAGAAAGTAAAGTAAGTAAGTAAGAAAGTAAAGTAAGTAAGAAAGAAAGTAAAGTAAGTAAGAAAGAAAGTAAAGTAAGTAAGAAAGAAAGTAAAGTAAGTAAGAAAGAAAGTAAAGTAAGTAAGAAAGAAAGTAAAGTAAGTAAGAAAGTAAAGTAAGTAAGAAAGTAAAGTAAGTAAGAAAGTAAAGTAAGTAAGAAAGTAAAGTAAAGTAAGTAAGAAAGTAAAGTAAGTAAGAAAGTAAAGTAAGTAAGAAAGTAAAGTAAGTAAGAAAGTAAAGTAAGTAAGAAAGTAAAGTAAGTAAGTAAAGTAAAGTGAGTGAGTGAGTGAGTGAGTAAGTAAGTAAGTAAGTAAGTAAGTAAGTAAGTAAAGTAAGTAAAGTAAGTAGGTAGGTAAGTAAGTAAGAATCCACGGTGTTCGATATAGCTCGAATCAATCAATCAATAATAATAATCACCATCATCTACTTGTGAAACACACTAAATGCCAATATAATTCTGGCCAGCGACATGAATGGCCCATATATATCCTCCTTGGAATGGCCCCATCGACTATCCGGACGGAGACATACTGAGGGGGAAGTCGCGCAGGGGATTTATCACTGCCTCAACCACCGCAGTATACTGTGACCCCAGAGATCTGTGTAAACCGAGAACGCCGACACTCATTCCGATTACGGCACTACTACTGACGCGGCAACGTGACATCACATCGCATGACCGCTTGCGCTTCGTCAGCGCCTGTGCGCACACGACGAACCAGGCTTGTCATTGAGAATTCGTGAACCTTCAATCCTCATGCTCGTTTGCGCAGTGTTTCGGACTTCGATACATGCGCCAATTCCAGCTCGCGATCACGGGGCGGCATCTGTACCGGCCGCGCGAGTTATCACCGATGCCGTACATGATAACGCACCAGTGCGTCATCATGAAGCATCTATCCGCTCGCATCAGGTGTGGCAATCGGCACGACGCACTCGTGCCGCTCCGTAGCCGAGTGGGTACAGTGCTTGCGCTCCGCTCGCACTCGGGGACGCGTGTTCGATTCCCAATGCCGGCAGAACCGATTCCGCGGATCTACCTGCAGACACTGAGGGTCGGACACGTGAACCTCCGGGCAACAGACCCTGCCCGGCGTACACTCGGCCGCGGAACGTGGCGGACAAGGGGGGGGTCTGTGCGTTATGCACAGCTCTTCTTCTCGCTGTCCCCCGGGTATCCCAAAAGGGCGGATGCCCGTTGCTACTTGCCATGGCTGTTTGTGTGGAGGGTAGCTGTGTTCATTTTTTTTCTTTTTTTCTGCAGTGGTGGTATGGGTATGGGCACGCTGCTGCAAGTACCGGAAGGCACAACAGCAAGCACACACACTCGACATGATCCGAAAGACCCCACGTACAAATCTTTAAAAAAAAAAAAAATTAAGATCTGCACATGGGGTCTTTCAGACGTCAGTGTGTGCTTGCTGCTGTCTTTCACGGTACCTGCAGCAGCGTGCCGACTGATATGGAAATAAAAAAAATGAAGCAGGCGCTCCTTAACTGGCGAAATAACACCAGGACAGTGCTGGTGCCGTACACATCACAGCAGCTCAACAATTCGGGGTGTCAATAAGCACCCCATGAGGACTCCGAGAAAAAGATACCACCCTGCGCATCATAGACCACGAAACTTACTACAGATAGAACAGCATAGAGGAAACCGCCAACCTACTTCATCAGCAGTGCACACTGAAGCACCCACCGTACTCCACATGCATACGTGTGACACCATCAAATACAGGCACCCTGCAGCTGAAGCCACCCCCTCGAGACATGAGCCCAGGCTACCACAAATGACACAAGAAAGCACGCGTATCCACCTCACAAGACGCCCTGTATACCTATGAAACACCGGCACTGGCTGACAAGCAGCAACCCTCATCAGAACCACGCACACCACAGAGGCAAAATGTTTGGCCATATATCCATAGGACACATCTGCACTCTACTCCATTTGTTCATCGTCAGCCCACATATGAGGGTAATCCCAAATTAACGCAAGTAGCATGGCTGTTGGCCACATGCCTCTGTTCGCTGCTTCCCCTCCTCCCAACCAAGCCATCGCTTGCCAGTCTAAACTCGCCAGCCATTTAGGTAATGGAGCTCCCACTTGTTGCGAAGTTCGCAGTTAATCGATTTCTGATAGACAAGCAGCCTTCAACCTGTTCCAATTCATCGTTAAATGATGGAAGTATATGGAGACTCGTGCAAGGATGCCGGAATCGTAGGGAGCACGGAGTTTGCGACTGGTCGCACTGAAGTTGCAACGAGGAAAGAAGTGGACAACCTTCAATTTCAGACAAGACATTCAGAAAGAAATTATGCGATAACATCGAACAATCACTCTCCATAATCTCTGCATTTTGGTTCCTAAGATGCCTCAAATTACCATGCATATTATTGTCACTGAAAATAGGATTGTCTGAGAGAACCTGCCATTTGCGCTTCGCCCCATTCTTAGTCTTCTAGTTATTTCCCTCTCATGATCTAGATCAGCAGTCACTACCTGCCCTAAGTAGACACATTCTTGTACTACTTCCAGCACCTCGCTACTAATTGTGCACTTCTGCTCCTTTGCTAGACTGTTGAACATTACTATAGTTTTCTGCATGTTAATTTTTAGCCCCTCCGTTCTGCTCTGCCCATCTAACTCATTGATCATGCTTCGTAGTTCTTGTCCTGAGTGACTTAGCAAGGCAATGTCATCAGCGAATCACAGACTACTTAGGTATTCTTCATTAAATCTCATCCCCAACTGTTCCCATTTTAGACCCCGGAATACCTCCTGTAAGCAGGCAGTAAAGAGCATCGGCAAGATCGTGTCTCCCTGCCTGACACCTTTCCTTATTGCTGGCTTTCTGCAGGACTACTGTAGCTGTGCAGTCGTTATAAATATCTTCCAATATTTTCCACTGAAATTTCCACTGAGTCAAATGCTTTCTATTAATCACTGAAGACTATGTATAGGGGTTGGTTATATTCTGCACATTTGTCTATCACGTAATAGCATAAATATGGTCAATTATTGAGTATCCTTTATAAAAGCCTGCCTGATCATTTGGTTGATTGAGGTCTAAGGTTGTCCTGACTCTATTGGCAATTACCTTAGTAATTACATTGTAGGCAACAGACAGTAAGCTCACTGGTCTGTAATTTTTCAAGTGCTTGGCATCTCTTTTCTAATGATTTCAGATAATGCTAGCATTCTTCCCAGCTTCTGGTACGCTCGAGGTCACAAGGCATTGCGTATACAGCGTGGCCAGTTTTCTAGCACAATCTCTCCTCCATCCTTCACCAAATCTGCTGTTGCCTGATCCTCACCAGCTGCTTTTCACCTTTGCATTGCTCCTAATACTTTCTTTACTTCCTCCTCCATCGCTGTGCTCTACTGCCTTTACCATAAACATTCTGATTACATTTGCTACTGTATAGATTTGTGTACAACTCTCCGGCTACTTCAGCTATCTTATCCATATTGCTAATGACATTGCCCTCTTTGTCTCTTATTACGTACATCTGGTTTTTACTTATGCCTAGTTTTCTCTTCACTGCTTTTAGGGTACCTTCGTTCTTTAGAGTATGCTCAATTTTCTCCATGTTAAACTTTCTTATGTCGGCTACCTTGCACTTATTTATTAACATCGATAGCTCTGGTAGTAGATAGCTCTTCAAGTTCTATTCTGTCTGTGTAGTTAGACATCCTCATGCTTTGGCATTTCTTAATCATATCTTTACTCTCCTGAGATAGCTTGCTGGTAACAGGTGTAGCTGTGGGCTACACCTGCTCTGCATGTTAGTTACAGTGGTGGCAATGGGTAGGGCAAAACCTTGGTTACGGAATTCATGAGGACGCATAAGCGCATCCTGCAAATCTTAGGTCAAATCCTGAGACCGCATGAAGGAACGCAGGAGCACGACATGAGAAATTCAGGCTCTGTCACACCAAGTTTCTATCAGGTGCTTGAAAGCTGCTCCCAAACAGGAAGTCACCTACAACTGTTCCTTCCAAGCATTGGGACGTTCACACCTTGAAATTTAGGAAGAGGGCTATACATGCAGAGTTTTGGATTGTTTCATTACCAATGAATTTCAAACATGAGCAGCCAGAAGATAGAATTTCAAAAAATTTCACAATGGAAGCAGTTTCATGTCTGAAAGGAAGCTTTGAATGGCGGAGAGCAGATTCTTATTGTTGTGCCCAAGGGTAGAAGCACCAAGAGAAAGGACAACACAGCCTACAAACTCAAACCAAGCTGTTGAAATAGCTGTTCTGGCAGTGGTATTCATAAGGGTTATTGTACGATAGTTCTTTTTGTGCTGCTATGCAAACATGCGGATGCCGGAGCGCAAAGGCCATAAGATCCTCGGCCAGCCGGTCTGGCGACTGGATTGCAGCTATTGGCTGTTTTTTACATACGTGACGTCTCGGGACACTCCACCTCGCTCCTGCCGGAGAAAGATGGCCATCTATTGACTGAACCGGGAAACATGATGTGCTGTTTTATGCCAATTTGCAACCAATGCTTGCCAAGCTCATGAAAAGATATATCACAATCAACTGGACGCACTTCCCAGGTTACAACTATGTCTTTAAAAGAAGTCACCAGAATATTGGAGACCAGTATGTTCATGTCTCAGAAAAGTGTGGCAGCTCTAATGGCGAAAGGTGGGGTTTCCGATGGTCGGTCTGAAAACAGCAGTGTACTGGTAGGGTTTGCAACATCGTGTTGCATGTATAGTCAGCATGAGACAATACTTTCATAGCGTAAGTTATACTGGTAAAATTTCGTTGTCGTTCCAGTGCCCGTTGGTCCGCCTCCATCTACAAACTGGCAATTGGGCTTGTACGGACAGCATCAGTAGACAACCACAGCCCCAGGAGGTACAATGCATCGAGAATTTTTTAGGTGGTTTTTTGTGCTGACTCGTACACTGCTGAGCTGCAGCCTATAAGTGATAAAACCACACTATTTAGAAGTCTCAGCATGCAGTCTTGATTTGTACCCCAAGACTTGTGTGACAGGATCTTTAGAAGGTTCAGAGCCATCATGCATTTCAGTCTTAGCTGCTTAATGAGTGTGGTGAATGTAATCTTTTCGTCAACAATGACGTCGAGAAATCTGTGGTCTTTTTAGACAGCAATACTCTGCCCGTTAAGTGTGATGTCGGGTTTGGGTCTAATACCACGTTGTTTTGTGAAAAGTACACTGACTGTCTTTTCTTTCTTTAATTAAAGTTCATTTCCATCGAGCCATTGATACTTTGCTCACTTTTACCTGAATTTGCCGCTCACAGATCGACAAATTACATGATTTGTAGCATATTTGTACGTCGTCGTCGACATAAGCACAGTAGGATATAGATCTTGGAAGGACGCTCTTCAATGATTTCATTTTGACTATAAAAAGCATGTAGCTAACAACGCCGCCTTGAAGGACACCATTCTCTTGTGTGAACAGCTTAGATAAGGAATTTCCTACGCAGACTTTGTATGTACTTCCAGACAGATAACTCCGAATGGTGGTTAGCATATTCCCCAAGATCCCAAAGACGAACAGTTCAAGGATGATATTAAGCGCCGTGTGGTATCCCACGCTTTCTCTAGATCAAAGAAAACAGTGCTGTTTAAGCACAACCGTGTCCCTTATATAATATTCGAAGGCAATGAGCTCGTCAGTGGTTGACCGATTAGCCCTAAATCCAGCTCCGTGCCACTGCGGGCCACAGACCCTGCCTGGCTGTACACTCGGCCGTGGAACGTGGAAGACAAGGGAAGGCTGCTGTGCCTTACGCATGCCGTTTCTTCTTGCGGTCCCCCGGGTATTCAAAGGGCGGATGCCCACTGCTGCTTGCTAAGGCTGTTTGTGTGGAGGTTATAGCTATGTTTTGTTTTCCTTTGTTTTTGGAATACAGAATGAGTATGATGTATGGGCACGCTGCTGCAGGTACTGGAAGGCACAGCAGCAAGCACACGCACCCAACATCTGAAAGACCCCACGTAGTCTCTTTTTTTTTGTTATGAACGATTTATCCCCTTTCATAAAAAAAAAAAGGAAAGGCCTATGTGGTGTCTTTCGAATGCATGGTCAGGGTGTGCTTGCTGCTGATGATGATGATGACAACATAGAAGCGTGAAAGAAACCAGAAGCTTGTGTGATCACCATCATGGGAACAGAACATGCTGGTAGCGTGGAGAGCGTGGAGTGCTTTCAAGCCAGGGCCTTGTTCAGTCTGAATACCGTTAGCTAGTACTCTATGAAGTTCATGAACTATAATCAAACTATTGTAGGGTTCATTAGTGTAACCACTTGTTGGAAGTCTGCTTTTCTGCTGTGTTTTTGTACTTTAAAAAATAGCGCACTAGAAACATGTGAGAAGTGCTCCCCAAGTATGTCAGCCTGTTTGTGAATACTTGTTTGTGCATCAGGGGGTGTGAGGAAAGGAACTGCAAAAGGAGAGAAGTTGCCATCAAGTTTACGAACTTGCTTCCACATATTTTTTGATGAACTGCTTATGGAAGATAAGTAACATTGCCATGAAGTTTTCTCAGCATCACGACGAATAGAGCTGGCTAGACGAATAGAGCTGGCTAGAGCTGGCTAGCCAGCATATAGAGCTGGCTAGACGAGCAGCGCCAATGATACATGCTGTGAACATCTATTTAATTCGTCAACATCACGGCCATCTGAAAAGATTCCTCCAAACAGAGATTTTCTTGGAAGGGCGCCCAGTCGGTCATGGCTAACTTCCAACGTCATGGATTAGTAAAGGCAATTAATGGTGAGAATGTTAGACTAATAATGGCAAGAAGATGATTGCTCTCATGTGGGTTGTCAAGAGCACCCCATTTAAAATCGGTAAGAACAGTTTGTGAACAAAAAGATAATCTAGGCAGCTCGTTTTTCCACTGCTTGAAGAGCAGCAAGTGTGTTTGCCCGTGTTCAGGAGGCAGACATTGTTGCAGAGAATAAAATCTTCCAGAATCTGACCTCTGATGTCTGTTTGTTCACTTCCCCAAAAAGAGGAGTGAGCATTAAAATTCACGACTAAAAGATATGGCTCCAATATTTGCAGTAAAAGTGTTTCTAAATGGTGAAATGTAATGCTTAGGTAAGGTTTAATGTATATGAAACATATTGTTATGGTTTTAAAATGAATGACGGTGACTGCAACTGCCTCATTAGAAATATTTAGGTCGATTTCCCAAGTTGTAACACTACCCTGGACTACCCTGAGTTCTCTTGGTCACAGCAAAAGACATGATACTTTTTAAGTTTGTTTTTTACTGCAGTCCTAGGTTAATCTCCTGGAAACGCTGTGCTACTGTTGAGAATGATTTCAAAATTCCACAACAGTTCCAGTGAACTAGAAATGCCATGGTTATAGACTAGTAGGGGATAATGTTAAAACACTGGGGTATTTTTATTCTATAGACATCACTGGCACTTCGGTGTTTCAGTCCTTCCAGTAATTCATTCTCACTACGGTATTTTAGGTCATCTTCAGAGATCACTCCACGAACAGTGTTGACTGATCTCTGTGGGTCAGCTGTTAAAGGAGTTTCTCCAAACGATGCAATTTCTGACAGCTTCTCATACTGATGCTTGTACAGAATTTCCAGAATTTCCTTGTACAGGAGAACTTTTTGATCTTATAGCCTTGCCCTATGGCATCTGTTAGGATTTGCAAGACTAGGAATGGTGACAAACCATGCTGTTCTTTCAGGTTCTTCACCCTGCACTTCATGGTAGCATGGAAAATTTGTCCTGTTACTAAAGAACTAAGCATTAGCTTCGGTTAAGGCACCTAGACAGGTTTTAGGATTTAAGGACTTTAGCTTGGGTGCGCCCTCACTTTGGAGGGCAATGAGTGGAGAGCCGGAAACTAGCCATGAAATGTATTTCTGTTCGGCCATAGTGCCAGCCGCCAACCATGGAGCCCACCAAGAGCACAGGAAAGGACACTGCTAGTAAGTCCTGCCCACACCCGCTGTACACCCCCGCTATAATCAAATATGGCATAACTCAGGGTCGTTTGCCACACAAGGTTAACCCTGGCCGCCCATGAAACGTGAAAAAGCCAAGAAGAGAGTACAAGACAGGAAACCTGTGAGAAAGAAGACAGGAAAGTGAAAGATGGAGGGGAGGACAGGAAAAGGTGACTGCCAATTTCCCCAACTTCCCCCGGTTGGGTCAGGCTGGAGGCACCATCTACAGGAAGCTGGGGCCAAAGCGGTGTGTTGCATCTGCCAAGGGGCCTTAAAGGTCCAAACGCTTGGCATCGGCTCAACCACCACAATCCCCTTTTCCCCAGACACGGTGCTGCACCGCACAGCTAAACACGGGTGCATGGGTCCATGGTGACGCACTGCTCACCATCATCCCCCTGCAGAGATGTCCCTGCGGATGCTCATGCAGTAACCCGTGATGTCGTAACTCGAAAACATCTTCAAGTAACAGACGCCCCTGCAACGTTGGAGCATGTTGTGTATTGTGGTACTGCCGCTCCACGTATAGTGCCTACTGCCTGGCCGAGCACCGTATTTTGTTCGACACCTCACCCCTGCGAATTCCCACAGTTCCGGGCTTCTGGTCTCGGCGTGTACACATCAACATGAGAACACTGAACTCGCTTCACTCCCTCTCCCCTTTCTAGCGTGACCGTCCACCCTGCCTGTACGCTTTCACTCTAATAAACAGTAATACCTCTGACTCCAACCGGAGAACAGTTCAGGGCTGTTCTCCTTGTCTGTGCCCGTTCAGCATGTAGTGCAGTGCACATGTATGTATTGATTTTTTCTAAACTGTGTTTTTCTAGCCCTCGATGTTGAGATTAATGTGTTGTGCTACTCCACTTTGAACATGAACGTCGATGGCTTATGTTAGCATTCCCCTTTAAAATAATATATGTGCATCTTTTCTCAACAGGGCATCATCAAATACTGCAACTCTGATGCTGAGTATGAAGTGATGGGCTACAGGGCAGCATTTTAGGGCAATATTACAGCAGGAGAACGACGTTGTTGTCATTCTATTCTAATACCTGTGTCACATAGCACTCCTCACGAAGAGCTACAGAAGTAAGATAACCCTTTCATCCTTCTACTGTAATGCCAGTGTCACATGGCACTCTTCAGAGTCCTTTCCAACAAAGGCATTTTACTTCACTTGGCCAAAATATGAAAGGTATTGTATAGTGAAGCCGAAATAGTAAATGAACTAACTCTTACCAATACTCGCCTTACCTACAACTTCTCTTGCAAGCAGGCACAGATTGTATTCATTCTGGCTACTATGGCCTGTCACTGTATTTGCAATATTTTTACTGCGCCTAGATCTCAGCGCTAAGTAAGTACCGTCTACTATTCATACAATCTACGCACAAAAGAGCTGAAAGTAGTAAATGGAAAATGGCGCATGCAAAGTAGTCATTTTTACATCACTCCTCAAGTTCACTGCAAACAGTTCCCTCAGTGAGGTTTAGTACTTTTTTTTTTGCCATTTCAATTTCCAATTGATGACACTGTGTGACTTCAGAGCTCTAATGCTAATTTTGAAATGTTGCCATAGCGGAAAAAATTGTCATTTCACCTTTACATCGCCCGCCAAATGAAAATTACTCTAAATTGCTGATACATCCAGAAACTACCTTTTACAATGTATACACTGATAAACTGAAAATTGTAGGCGCGGGTTATTTTAATCTAAACATGCTGGTTGATAACAATGCCAGTTCGAGAGTTTTGTCATAATTAATGCTTTCAGCCTGCCTACAAGACTTACTGTTGACTCATCAACTTCAATAGATCTATTTGTCAGTAATGTTAGTGAGGAATACATCATCTTTTCATATATTTAACAAGTTAAAGAAACTCACAAAAAGGGCAAAACCTTGTATATCTCGACACATCATATTTCCTCTGAGAACCTACACAACTTCCATCGGAAAATAATGACTGCATCTTGGACATAGGTTCTGTTCTTTGACTTGACTTGCAACATGCATACCTTTTCAGAAATTCTGGAGAGTAGGTGCGCATATGCTACACTAAGAAACGGTGTTGTATTGCATGGCTCTGCATCCTGACATGACTAAGCGCATCGTGTTTTGTTCTTAAGGCCAATGCATTACAGGACTGGCTACTGCACTGCTGTTTCTACCTTCTTTGTCTAGTGTGTCATCAGTTTGTGTTACATCTCCTGCCTTATCAAATTAAAATTTTTTTAGCTGTCACACATTTCAGTGTTATCATTTTACAAAAGCAGCCGTGTGTAATGCTCCTCGCCGTCTTTATGTTTTCCGCTTTCAATGCAATCTTTGTGTTTTGCTTTCATGTGTGTTTGGTATTGTGTTGTCGCATAGTGCACCATTCCACTTTTCCATTTCTGCATCCGTTCTCCTCCCTCTCTTTCTTTCTTGTAGCAGGCCTAACCACAGGTGCTAGCTTCTCTTTCTTCTTTGCTCCCTCCTCTACCTGTGTTCATGCTACATAAAAAACAGATTTTACTGAAGGTTGAATTTTCAGTTTAGCAGCATCATCAAAGAGCTGCCATGAATGGCGATGCCTGCTGTTACCGAGAATGTTATCCTGACATCAGAGCAGGGCGTGCCTTGCTCTCATAAATGCACATTGTTGGTTTCTGTACAATTTGTGCATGACTGGTGACTGACACATTGGCCTTCTTGGGTGACATGTATCATTGCAATGAAGACAAATTTTTGTGCAACTGCAGATGAGTGTTTCACAGAGGGCTCATTATGCTTTATTCTTCAGTCATCTATTTCATAGCTTTAGTTAGGATACTAGGGCTCACATAAGCAAGCATCTGGGGCCAAAATAGGAGCAGAACTTCATTCCATTTGGCACTTTCTTTATAATGTGCACAACTGTGTGGTTAGAGAGAGAGCTACAAGGTATTTACTAAGGTAATCGCTAATAGGGTCAGGACAACCTTAGACTTCAATCAACCAAATGACCAGGCAGGCTTTCGTAAAGGATACTCGACAATGGACCATGTTCACGCAATCAATCAGGTGATAGAGAAATGCACAGAATATAACCAGCTCCTATATATAGCGTTCATTGATTACGAGAAAGCATTCCACTCAGTAGAAACCTCAGCAGTCATGCAGGCATTGCGGAATCAGGGTGTAGAAGAGTGTTATGTGAAAATATTGGAAGATAATTATAATGATTGCACAGCTACCATAGTTCTCCATAAAGTCAGCAATGAAATTCTAATAAGGAAAGGTGTCAGGCAGGGAGACACGATCTCGCCTATGCTATTCACTGCCTGTTTACAGGAGGTATTCCGGGGCCTGAAATGGGAACAGTTGGGGATAAGAGTTAATGGAGAATATGTAACTAATTTGCGATTCACTGATGACATTGCCTTGCTAAGTCACTCGGGACATGAACTGCAAAGCATGATCAATGAATTACACAGGCAGAGCAGAACGTTGTGTTGTATTGTGTTGTGTTGTGTTGGGTTTAATGGCACATAGGCAACTAAGGCCATCATGCGCCAAGAACAAGGTATAGGAAATAATTTCAGCGTGATTTAATAAAATTGTCAAAAGTGATCAGTGGTGTAAAGGGCCTAAAAGTTTACCTACCTACTAATAACAGAGAAAAAGAGATTTAGGAATGGCTAAAGGTAAAAACATTAAAAGGTCAGGTAGCCTCAGCGTCCATCCTTGGCTGGGCAAGGATGTCGAGGATCCCAACCAATCAGATAAAAACCTCAGCCTTTTTTCTCAAGAATGAGAAAGTGGCTGAGGGACATCACGTGAATCACTGGGTCATAATTTACAGCTGGCTGAGACAACCTGCTTCTGTTAAAAATCTAAAAACACAGGACATGTCAACGATGGAATTTTCACTTATGAGTAATGCGGGATGAAAGGGAATGGATTGATTATAAAACAGCGAAAAGTACTTTTTCCGTAGCTTCTCGAGTCTAGAGCATTGAAATAAAATATGGTTTACCGTCAGTTCATCTCCACACGTACAAACTGGTTTCTCTTGTTTAGTCAGCAAAAAGTTGTGTGTGAGGTGTGTATGGCCTATACGGAGACGACATATAACGACTTCTTTAAAACGTTCCTGGTGCACACATGACTTCCATTCTCCTAAGACTGGCTTTACTGAGTGTAGTTTATTATTTATTTCATTGTTCCAGATGGACTGCCATTTTTGTCGTGCTTTAAGGTGTACTAAGTTTACGCAATCTTTATACGGCATATTTACATTTTTAATTTGCTTGCCACGAGCTTGGGCAGCGCAGAAATCTGCTCTTTCGTTGCCTTCCCAAGCAACCACAGATATCCGTCGGACGTACGAGCTAGATCCGAACGTCATTTGCCGAGATCGGACGTCCATCGGACGTACGAACACAATCCGATTTCGGATATCCGTATTCGTACATCCGCCGGACGTACGGACAGTGTCCACTTTTGTATATCCGCATGAGAGACGAGGTGGACGTCCGAAGGATGTAAGGTCGAGTATTTTCCCAGGCCATGAGTATGGACGTTTTTTATTTCACAGAAAATTCGAGTCTTCCGTGTATGTATACTGTTTTATTTGCATCAATTGGAGAGTTTGACGCGAAGACGTTTGTAAATTGGTACGATTCCACTCCTACCTGCAGTGCAAGAGCCGCCAACGAGCTAAATTTATCTAAGAGGAGAAGCAGGTGTTGCAGAATTTTGCAAGAACTCAATGACTAGTTTTATATTTATAAAACTTCTCCAAATTAGAGGAGTTGCGCGACATGTCCACTGTTTTGATAGCTAAACTTGCCATTGAAACCATTCGTAAGCATCAAAACTCCCGTTATAGTGAACTAGAAAGAGTTACTTCTAGTTCACTGTAACTCCCGTGCATTCTGCTATCACCATCATCATAGATGTCAGTTCACGGTCAGACCAACCCAATCCATCAGTACGGCTCCGTAGCGCTGTTGTTGATTTGTCGCGTAGTGTCGCGCAGATCTTTATAGCTCTGTTATTATAAAATGTGGCTTTGTTCGGTCTGTGGACGAAATGACAACTTGCAAAATTGCAGGAAAGCTGACTTACAGGAAGATATTTTCCAACCAAAAACTCTCGTGCACAGGCACGTTTTCGCTTCCTGCCCTGCTGCCTGAGGGGGTTAGCGTGAGGGGAGGTTTGTCAGCAGCCCTCCACTGTAACCTTCTTGGAAAAGATATGCGGGCCTCGCCCCCAAATCTGCGTGGACCTGAAGCCCCGCTGGTCACCACCTGCTTTCGAGATACAGCGTAAAGGGTTGTTGTCGAAAGGTTACAATGAGGCATTCCGTTGACGAGCACCTGTCTCGACCCGCGCCTCGCTTTCGCGCCCCTGGTCTATTGTGTCCTTTCAACAACTTCCCTCTCATAGAGATGGTGGCCTCCCCTCTCCCTTTTCGAACAAGAATGCGAGATTGCCGTCTGCGAACGAGAGTTTTCGGTTGGAAAATTGTAGAGGGCGCTCGTTATTCTGCAAGTTGTCAATTCGAAAGATACGGGAAGCGCCTGAAGTTCTTCTGGAACACCGGAATCCCGTACTGCGTCGACCTTGGTGTAAAGAAGGCTTAGTGCACATGTGATTGCCTACGAAGGTATGTATCCAGTACACTTCTTGGAACTTTGCTTCTAGGACAATGCAGCATGCTCATATAACATTCGTTCACAGGACAGTGGGAGCAGTAAGCGCGAGGAGATGGCTTCCACAAGTGTGTGCTGTTCTCACACTTTTGGGAGCCTACATCACACAGCTGCGGGAGCCCTCAACTCGCGCGACTAATTCCCACTCCTCTTCAAAGTTGCGGGACGGAGTGTTTTCGCATCTTGTAAATTTTTAAGGCACCGCTATGTTCACTGTGCCTATATAAAGAGTGACAACGCGCGAAAGGCAGACCATATGCCAACATGACTTGGTACCCAGCATAGCCTTATGTTTTGTCCTTGCGCGATGGCTGTTGTTATATTGTGTATGATGTCGCCAACCAGCGGGGTGGTTGCATTTTTATAGTTAAGGGCTGTAAGGACACTTAGCGAGTCAGTGTAAATAATACTGTTTGCGAGGTTGTTGTTTACTATTTTATCTAAGGCTAAACAAATCGCGTAACATTCGGCAGTGAAGATGGATGCACAGTGTGGAAGTCTTACTATTTCATTCCAATTTTCTTGTACCACCGCGCTTCCAGTGTAGGTGTCTGTTTTTGAACCATCTGTGTAAAAAGCTGTAAAAGTACTGTACTTTTCTTCGAGTGTAAGAAATTCTTGTATTATATGTTGTTGTGGGATTTTTGTTTTACGGAACTGTGTAAGGCTGAAATCACAGACTGCAGGGAAATTATACCAGGGTGGCAGTGGATGTCGTCTTTGAGCAATGCGTGGTAAAGTGTCTAGTATGCCCAGGTTCTGGCACATCTCTTCAAATCTTAAGAGTAATGGCTGGGTAGCTTGTGGTTTGTTATTAAAAAGTATTCCACATGGACACTTTGTGGCGATTGGGTAACATATATGCTTCTGCAATGAACGGATTTTTAGACTGTAGGTACATGTGAGCATGGTTCTCCTGTCTGCAAGTGATTGTTCGTTAGTCTCTACATAAAGACTGGTTATGGGTGACATTCTGTATGCACCGGTGGAAAGACGTAAACCTAGATTATGCACTGGATCCAGTTGTTTAAGGTAAGATGGTCTCGCTGATCCATAAATTATACATCCATAGTCCAAGGTAGAGCGCACTACTCAGCGGTAAATTTGTAGAAGACATGCTCTATCGGAACCCCAATGTTTTCATGACAGTACTTTTACTATATTCAGAGAGCGAGAGGCTTTCTTTTTAAGGGTGTTTATGTGTGGCACGACCGTGAGTTTTTTGTCAAAAGTTATTCCTAAAAATTTGTGCTCGTCTTTTACTGGCAATGTGACCTCATTCATTAAAAGGGTGGGATCAGTGTGCAGTCCTCTTCTAAGCGAGAACAGAACAGCTACTGACTTTTGTGAGGAAAACTTGAAACCATTTTTGTCTGCCCATGTTGTTAGTCTGTTTACTGTCAGCTGTATTTGCCTCTCACACGATGTAACGCTAGAGGATGTGCAAGCAATCTGGAGATCGTCTACACAGAGTGAATACATGATGGACTTTGGAATTATTTTTGCTAGGGAGTTCATTTTTACTATGAAGAGTGTAGTGCTTAAAATGCATCCTTGAGGTACACCGTTTTCTTTGGGTTTTCGTTGGGGTACACCCTCCTTTGGGGTAGGCGGAGTAGCGTGAGCTAGTCCACCAGACGGCGCGGATGGCCCCGCCACAGGCTCACTACGTGTGGCCTGGACAGGTGCCGAAGCCTGGTGTGGTGCGCCGCGCCCACGCACCACATCGGCGAAGTTTGTTTTTGCAGTGAAGGAGAATTTGTTTGCTTGAGAGTATTGCCTTCCTGCTTCTTTGAAAGAAATGCTTTGCGTAGTCTTGAGAGTAATTATTTCCTTTTCTTTTTTCCAGGACGGACAAGCCCTGGAGTAGGCAGCATGGTCTCCTTCACAGTTTGCACACCATGGGTTAGCAACACATTCTTCGGATTGGTGGTCCTTCGAAGAGCATTTTGCGCAAGTTTTGCGGCCGCGACAACTCTGTGAGCCGTGGCCAAATCTCTGGCAGTTGAAACATCTGCGTGGGTTAGGGAATATACGGTCTTACATTTATATTCAGGTAGCCCACTTCAATGGATTCGGGTAATGTTCTCATGTTGAATGTCAAGATCAGGTGTTTGGTGTCCACTTCTTTGCCATCCTTCCGGATCTTGATCCGGTGGACATCTATCACTTCTTGGTCAGTAAGTCCTTCGAGCATTTCCTTTTCAGAAAGGTGGACAAAATCTATTTCAGAGATGACGCCTCGTACAGTATTCAGAGACCGATGTGGGGTCACAGAAACAGGGATGTCCCCAATGGATACAATTGTTGCAACTTTTGAGTGTTGTATGCTGTCGCGCAGTTCAAGAAGTAAGTCACCACTGGCCATTTTTGACACCTTGTAGCCAAGGCCTAAGGCATCCGTCAAGCATTTTGAGACCTGGAATGGGGATATTATCCTTGCTTGCGTTTCTTCTGCTTTGCTATGAATGACATGAAATTTTGGAAAGGATACTTTTCTTTTTTGAAAAAAGTCATCTGCTTCGGTCCGCCCTCTCTTGAGAGAGCGCTCAGGTTTTGAAAGGGGTGGAGCCATAAAAAATTGAGGTTTTTCGGTCATGGTGCCAGCCACCCACCATGGAGTCCAACAAGGGGACGCGACAGGAACTTGAAAGAAAGTCCTGCCCACGCCAGCTGTACACCTTAACTATAACCTAATATGACTCAACTCAGGGTAGTTGGTCACACACGGTTAACCCTCGCCGCCAGGAAAAAAGGAAAAAACCAAGAAGGGAGGAGGATACAGGAAAGTTGTAAGAAAGGAAATAGGAATGTGAAAGATAGAGGGGAGGACAGGAAAAGGCGACTGCCGATTTCCCCTGGTAGGGTCAGGCCGGAGGTGCCGTCTACAGGAAGCTGGGGCCAAAGTGGTGTGTTGCCTCCGCCGAGGGGCCTTAAGGGTCCAAACGCTTGGCATCGGCTCAACCACCAGGATCCCCTTTTTCCCGGACACGGCGATGCCACGCACGGCTAAGCGCGGATGCTCGGGTCCGTGGTGACGCATTGTTCACCATCATCCCCCTGCGGGGATGTCCCTGCGGATGCTCGGGTTAACCCCGTAGTGTCGCCACTCACCAACGTCTGCTGCTGCAGACGCACCCCTGCGGGGACGGAGCAGAACGGTGGGGCTAAAAATTAACATGCAGAAAACCAAAGTAATGTTCAACAGCCTAGCAAGGGAACAGCAGTTTGCAATTGGTAGCCAGGTGCTGGAAGTAGTAAGAGAATATGTCTATTTAGGGAAGGTAGTGACAGCTGATCCAGATCATGAGTAGGAAATAACTAGAGGAATAAGAATGGGGTGGAGCGCATATGGCAGGTTATCTCAGATCATGAATGGCAGTTTACCAATATCCCTCAAGAGAAAAGTATACAACAGGTGTATCTTACAGGTACTCACCTATGGGGCAGAAACATGGAGGCTAACAAAGAGGGTTCAGCTTCAGTTAAGGGCAACGCAGCGAGCTATGGAAAGAAAAATGATAGGTGTAACGTTAAGAGATCAGAAGCGGGCGGAGTGGGTGAGAGACCAAACGCGCGTTAATGATATCCTAGTTGAAATCAAGAGGAAGAAGTGGGCTTGGGCAGGGCATTTAATGCGAAGGCAAGATAACCGCTGGTCTTTAAGGGTAATGGAGTGGATTCCAAGAGAAGGCAAGCGTAGCAGGGGGCGGCAGAAAATTAGGTGGGTGGATGAGATTAAGAGGTTTGCGGGGATACAGTGGCGACAACTGACAAAGGACAGGGTTAATTGGAGAGACATGGGAGAGGCCTTTGCCCTGCAGTGGGCGTAGTCAGGCTGATGATGATGATGATGAAGCCAAAGCATGCAATTGCCTTTTGTACTTCTCTCTTCTCTCCGAACCTACCATAATCGCATGACACCACCAGTGTCAAGGTATAAGTTTTGTGTTGATATCAAATTACTAAATAATTTTTGTCTTCCGTGCTTCAACAGGCATTAAATCGTTCTGATGATGACGATGAATTTTTTATGGCGCAAGGGCATCTGTGGCCAGAGGGTCCCTGGCACAAGGTATTTTTGTCTTCTAAAAGTGGGGTCAGAGACCCAGTTCCCAGGCATTTCATCCTGATTAAACCGAGCCCCAGGCAGGGGAAAGCTTGTACCCATTGTATCACCGGTGTGCACCCGGCGGCACTGAGGATTGAACCCTGCATCTCCTGCATGGCATTAAATCATAGCGAGTGCCTTATGACTCTGTGCAGTACACATGCAGTTAACACTTCATTCCTGGCTATGAATATAGCATAATTTTGTGCCTGTGTTCTTTTTACTACAGGTGCATTCCTTTATTGCTTTCAGATGAAGAAGGCTATATGTAATCATCCTGGACAGAATCCAAAAGGATGCAGTATTTCTCAAGAGGGCAGCTGCTATTGTCTGGTCAAGAGAAGCAGTGGCACAGAGCAGCTTCACTGGCAACTGCTCAGCAGGGTGACAGTGCAAGGCCAGGAAAAGGCTCTGCACAAGGCACTCACTGAAGTGACAATGGCTGCACTCACAGGTGATTACTTGTTATATCTAGACTTAGCACGGAAGTATATGTTCACTCTTTCAATGCATGCGAATATGCAACTCTGGTTTTGTTAGTGGGGTATAAGGAAGCACAAAACAAAGGATAATGACAAACATACGAGACAGAAGCTAGTGACCAGTTCATTGCAGACATGTCTTTATGTGAAGGTTAGTGCACAGGAAGTTAATTGATGGGCACAATTAGTAGCTTCCATGAGGGATAATGGTTTATTGGTTTATTGGGGTTTAACATCCCAAAGCGACTGAGGCTATGAGAGACGCCGTAGTGAAGGGCTCCGGAAATTTCGACCACCTGGGGTTCTTTAACGTGCACTGACATCGCACAGCACACGAGCCTTTAGAATTTCGCCTTCAAGAAATTCAGCCGCCGTGGCCGGGATCGAACCCGCGTCTTTAGGGTCAGCAGCCGAGCGCCGTTACCACTGAGCCACCGCTGCGGGGCTGCATGACGGATAATAAACAGCTTGAATGGCAAGGCTCTGAAAGCAGTGGGGCAGTACGTGATGAGTGGAATTAGCCAAGAATTACCAACTTTTCATGAATACTTAGCTAGCATGCAATAGAAAGAAGGCTGATGATACTTGGCAGTCTTATGCTGTGAAGCTCGGATTTTAGAAGTGTTGAGACCTATGGGATTCTGATTCAGTGCAGGCTTTCATGGGTGTTGCCATATGTTTGATATTCTATTTTAATGCTCATGTTGTCTCCACTTAATGCACGATGAAAATTAGTAAACCGTATATCTTGAGGCTATCACTAAAAGCATTTTGCAAAAAATGAGCGTGAAATGAATGGCGGCTGACCTAGCTCTTATGCATGCGTTGTTGCAATTCATGTTCTAATTATCTTGGGCTATTTCAATTTGCAGTTTCAAAAAAATTTGCAGCTAGTTTTTACTCAAGCATAGGTGTACTCGAGCCAGTTGTTAATAGCAAGTTATGCTGCACACTTTGTGAACATAGTTTATGCCCTTAAATATGACGAAGCATATCTTGGCCAGTTTGTGTTACACTTAGCAGGGACGTCCCAGTGTGGCTGTGAAGAGATTCAGCTGGAAACCCTTGCAATACTTCATGCTGACATAGAGGGGGAGATCATGCACTTAGTGTCTCTGTGAACACAGCTGCCTTGGAAAAGGTGCTTGTCTGTTGTACAACGTCAACACAGCTTAAAGAACACCCAGCGGTCTAAAGTAATTCAGAGCCCTCCACTACGGAGTCCCGAAGCGACACAATTTGCGGTTTTACTATCTGCCTTGCCGCAGCATGTGCCTTCTGCAAGAAACCTGCCTGCTCAAAACCAGTCGCCTTGCTAAGGTTATTCACATAACTTGTAGTCCACTCAGACATTTCGTGTACCTCAAGCCTTAAAGGGACAGTGAGGAGAGCTCTAGTAATATTTTTTTTAAAGCAAAATCCGATAGTTCGGAATTTCATGGCTTTGTTGCCACTTGGTCGGCAGCGAAAGATGCGAAAGATGATGAAGACTAAGTGACGTGAAACATGACGTGCACATGACGTAACGCAGACTCCGTGATTTCTGGCGGCCAGCAGTGCGGCCTAGCAGCAGCCGAAAAGAAAGCTACCGCCGGCTGCATGTTGAAGGCATCTATCGGCTATTGCGGCCGTCGCTACTGTCGCTTCGTTTATGTTTTCACCGGCGTTTTCCCAGCGTTACGATGGATCCCGTTCTCGAAGTCGTCAACGAAGTTCTCGCAAATAGACACCTTTAGCATACCTTGTACCTTGTTACCGTTAGCAAAATACCGGGAGCCCGCCTACTGCCGGTGAGCGGCGCTGATTGGTCCCAATGCTGCAGGCGCGCACATAGCTGCCGGGTACGTGGTGCCATCTGGTGACGTCAAGGAGATTTGCGCAAGCATTGGCTGCGCCTCAGTAATTCGTGGCTCCTCGTGTCCTAGTGTTGCTAGAACCTATGGTTCTAGCAACACTGTTTTGTTCTATGACCTCATCACGCTTGTACTTGCGAGTTTGGCCTGTGGCGGCGATACCTGTATTTTGGTTCTTGCTCTTTTCTACGTTACAAGAGCTTTGTTGTTAGTATGAGTGGCGTTTTTGTAATCAGGAGCTGGTATTCTGTCGATACAAGCCAACTTCAATTTCTCCTCAGTGTCCCTTTAATGCATGGATGGGCCAAAAGAAGTGCAGTTCACTGAAAGGCGGGAAGTGCCAGACACCATAGTGGACAGTGCCCCGTGAGCAGAGTCTGTTGCTGGGTTTTGTTTGTGTGGATGTGTCTGCAGGTACTGTGCAATGAAGTGCACCAGATGCTCATGATGTATACAACAGGTTATACCTAAACAAAATTGATGTGCTCATGAAGGTTTGCTTTCCATATACTCAGCACAAAAATAATCTGTCAGCTTTACTTTGCACATCTGCTGTGGTTTTCCTAGTGCCAGGGTTCAGAGCAGCTTGTTTGAGTTCAAATTGGGTAGGAGCAAGGTTTCCTTTAGCTGGTTAACATCCTACAGCCTTGTTGTTTTGAGCATGGCACTATGTTTAATATAAATTTGCACATCTTTACTTCCCCAATCCTCTAGTCAGCTTTTTATGCTTCCCCACCAAAACAGCAATGAAAAGGTATGGTCTCTCAGTTCCAAAAGCAGTGAGAACCTGTAAATGTATGCAGCTAGCTGTGAATGCCAAGAAAAAAACAGTGAATGCAAGTTGGGTGCATTATGTTAGGAGCATTGATTTACTATAAAGCAGAAGGCTCCATCGGTTCAGTGCACAGACACTGCGAGTCATACTGAGTGTTTGGTTTATTGGGGTTTAGCATCCCAAAGCTCTCATATACTGAGTGTGGAGTACATGTTTGCACCACTACGCTGAATTTAATGGTAGTATTTGCTAGTTGTCTTTTCGCTGTGATCAGTATTGCGGTGTTTTTTATAATAAAAACATAATTTTTGTCCCTTGTTTTTCAGCCATTGTGGCTACACACAGCTAGATTTAAGCTGTCATCAAGGCAACCAAAGATATTCGACCTTTTCAGAAAAGATGCATGCTATGATGCAAGGAGCTATGATGCTATTATGCAAGGTTTATCTACCAATAAAGCTAAGGATGGTTTTGGCCATACATGAGCGTTTTTTTTTTTCTTGTTTCTTTCAATACATCCTTGCTCTTCATACTTACAAGAACATGAATTACATGATTATTTTCATGCTGCTGTCTGATATCGCACGCAAAATTAAAAGACCCCAGTGAGCGCAGCCCAAACTGTGCCAAATTGCATACAGGTGCCATCTGACAAAGCACTCCTGTTGTAGAGACCAGTGCCCGTGAGCAGTTTGGCACATTTCAGCATGCACTTGCAGGGGTCTCAATTTTGCTAGGGATAGTATGTCCAAACATACAGCAATACTGTAAAGAAATGTTAGATAATAAATCTCTTTCTGGATGCTTCCTTCCTTTGGCACCATCACCAGAATGGTACACGGACCACACCGGGAAGCAGTGAACCAAAGCATACCAGAGCTAGTATCAGCCGACCGGGTCACACCAGATGAGAACACACCACACCGTGTCTGAAAACCGCGGTCTGGAAACACTGGATGTAATATTAGTATTGTAATTTTTACACCACGTTACGCACATAGTGGTTGCTGTGTATAGCCCGCAACACTGCGGAACGTTAAAAAACACCCAATAAGCCCTCGACTGGATGTATTTAATTACATCTGTTAATAAACAGTCAATTAGTAAGGGTGTGCTACAGATAAGTGAAACAAAAATGGCAAATAATAAGCTGGCAGTAGAACGTTAACTTCCAGACAACTGAATATGAATTGAGTTAATAAACATGCAACTAAATGTGAGCTGTAAGTTTATGAACAGAGAGTTAAATATGTATTGCCAGTGGACAATTTTAAATTGAAACTCAACACAAATAATCTATAGGCTCTAAATTGAATTGCAAAAGAATTTATTGCCAAGAGCTAACAAATAGGTATTTAATTAAAACTCGGTAGAAATTTAAGGAATATACGCATAGGGCTGTAGCATTCACTTTCAGGACATAATTATTTAAGAAGATGCCTCCAGAAACAAGCCACAGCATGCAAATGACGCGGGACAAACAACAAGGCCAACGACGATGAAGGCAGAATATTGCTTCGACAAGTCGGCTAAGAATTAAACCAGTTCAACACCACTGCTTACGAGTTGGCTGAACTTGGCTGTCAAAATGCCTGCGAAGTTAAGTCGTCTGATAAATTCCACGGTCAGTGATTTGTCAACCTGTGCAAGCAACGTTCTGTCTTCGTAGATGGCCTCGTTTATTGCAGACATGAAGCTGGTTTTATCTCATTTCAATTCCACAATGTTGTCCTGTGATATCTGAGGAATTTTCATCCTTGAGTCGTCCCGCAAAGTAAAAAATGAGGAAATCCTCACCAGGACAATTTGACGTCAATGCACTCAAAAATTGCTCAGAATGTCCTGTTTGGGATGAGTACATTCTGATCCCTTGAGGTTTGAATGTTTGGTGTTGACAGGGTTAAGATGCCATTAAAAACTAATGGGGAACATTTTTCACTATAGCATAAGAATGTAAGCCTGCCGAGACAAGATACGCGGGTATAATATTGCTATAATAGAATCTTGTGATATATGAAAAAAAATTGCGTTCCTAGACAAATTCCCGTTTGAAAATGCGGTCAGACTGGGTATCCGCGTACGCGCGCTTCGTGAGGAGAGTTTTCCGTCGAAATTTGGCACAGGTTTTAAAAATTTTCTAGGCCTCAAACCGCGTGGCTCACGGACACACACCGCACGATTCAAACAAAACTCGTTAACCACAAATCATGTAGGCCTTCTTATTGGTCGACCACCCATGCACGTCGCATCTACGCTCTAGGCCAACCAATGTTGAGCCCGTAGAGCAGAGACCACTTGGTGCCGCACGCGCAGTTCGGAAAGGACGCTCGGCCGCTATACAAATGTGTCGGTTCTGTACATCTTTGCAAACAGCACAAACATCGCAAAGTAGCCTGCACCTGATCGCGGTATTTTGGATAGGTTTGGTTCATGGGGGTTTAACATCCCATAGCAACTCGGGCTATAAGAGACACTGCAGTGAAAGGCTCCCGAAATTTCGACCACCCAGGGTTCTTAACGTGCACTGACATCGCACAGTACAGAAGCCTCTAGAATTTCGCCTCCATTGAAATTACTGGGAAACTCACTCACGTCTAAAAGGCGTATACGCGAGACAAGCCGAACCCGTGGTGAACAGGAAACCGTGAGGACGCGCGCTGGGTGCGACAAACCAAAATGGCGACACCATAAAGGCCAATCAGTGACGATAACGAATTGGCCACCGGATCCTGCCAATGATAGCCTAAAATTGCTAAATTGGTTTTTGAGGAAAGGAAATCGGAAATGTCTCGGCGGACACTTGACGCGCGCCGTAAGGGAAGGGAGGAAGGTAGGAGTGAAAGAAATAGAGAAAGAGGAGCCGAGGTCTCCGGAATACTTTCGACCACCTGGGGATCTTTAACGTGCACTGACATTGCACAGCACACGGGCGCTTCTTGCGTTTCGCCTCCATAGAAACGCGGCCGCCGCGGTCGGGTTCGAACCCAGCTAGGATGACAGCCTTAATGAATAACGTTTTCTTTTGTACGTCAGCTCAAGAGCCAATACAAAAAAAAATGCGTAAGATACAAAAAATGCGTGGATTGATTGGTGAGAATTTGGTAACGTTAAGGATTCTAAGGGAGGTGTTTGTAATTCGCCCTTTTGCGAAATTATCGATACCCATTTCGGAATCGCCAAGGATGATGCTCTCTTGGGTATGCGTTAGGGCGAGGGCTATAGCCGCCTCTTCTGCCGTTTCAGAGGATTTCGTTTTGATTGTTGCCGAGACGATGTGGTCACCATTCTCGTTCACAGCCACAATTGCAAAGGCATGGAGAAATGCGTAAGCATGAGTTTTCAAACTTCGCACCACACTTCGTTTTCAAATTTGGCGCCACGCATTGGCTTCGCGCACACTTCCGGTCTCGTGGAGCCGGAAGTGCCACACTTCCGGGGTTTTTAAATTTGGCGCCACTTTTGCTTCCACCCCGCCCACTTTTTGCACATTTTTGGCTCTAATTTATGAACTAATTAAGATTTCGCGTACGAGATTTTTTTATGTTCTATCCGATGTTACCACATCTTCTTCACAAACCCATTCATTCGTACGTAATCGTGCGGACAAGCTCCCGCCCACTTTTTTCACATTTTTGGCTCTAATTAACTAATTAACCCACCTCGACCCCCCGAATTCCCGTCAGAGATTTTTCGATGCTCTGTCCAGTACCACTGTCTGGTACCGATGGTACCATTCTTTCTCGCACAGACCCATTCGTTCGGACATAATTGTGCGGACAAGCTCGTGATGACACGAAACTGCCTACATTTTGGAAATTTTTGGCTCTAATTAATGAACTAATCAACTCACCTACACCCCCCAATCTCCCGTACGAGATTTTTTTGATGCTCCATAAGATGGTACCATTTTTTTTCCCATAAACCCATTCGTTCGGTCGTAATCGTGCGGACAAGCTCCGCAAACATTCATACATTGCTTTACGCATTAAAGCGCATTCTTTTAACGTCGAAAGCAGTACGAGCGTTATTAGACGAAAATGCCGGCGTGTGACTGCGCGGCCGCAGAGTGGAGCCTCCAGCGCCTAAAGACTACGGACACTCTCCTACACTCCCGCGCTTTCCTCCTCGATTATAGACCAACAGACGGAACTTCCTCTATCGATCCACAAGAAGATCTATGTCCATCAAATACCCAGAAATATACGTCCGACATTTAACGCGGAGAGAAGAAATGCCAGAGCCGAAAGCCAGCGCAATAAATGGTATAGCCGCTCGGACACGCTCTACGCGGATGCAGCCGGTCCAATCCAAGGGCGGATGACCATCGCCACAACGAATCCCGAGGGCAAACTCAACTGCGCGTTTATAGTGCGCACGTCCAACCCCACTCACGCAGAGGAGGCAGCCATTGCGCTAGCGCTCGCTGCCAACCCAGACGCTAATGTAGTCACAGATACCCAAAACTCCTGCAGAAATACGAAGAAAGGACTAACCCGTCTCGCTCTCTTAGCCAAACATTCTACTAATCAAGCCTCAATCGTATGGTTTCTAGGGCACACGGAAGGGAATGATGTCACCCACCGGCACGCCCGAGCTCTTTCATAGCGGGGTACCCGCTTAGCTGACGAGCAGAGGAACGCGTTAGGGCCGTTTCACATGCTGCGACTAGAACGAAAATAATTCACGGGTGCACTTTGTTGACCTAAAGTGCGGTGAGGCGAAAGCCTTAAGCGCGGTGTTGCTGCTTGTGTGGCAGGGTCTTGCAACGCTGCCAGGGAGTCCACAAAACGCCATCGCCCGTTCAACTCTACGCCTTACTTTTCGGTTTAAACATGCCCATTACCTGGGTCTGGAAATCCCGCAAGTCATTGGTGAAGGCGTCAAGACGCTCCTCAATGTTGCCGAGTCTAGCTTCAGTCCTGTTGACCCGACCTTCCAACCTATCCTGTCTTTCTTCCAGTTTTCCTACTCTCTCCGCAAGGGTAAGCATGTCCCTCCTAAGGCTAGTGACTAACTATGTGTCCGGCGCCGAAGTTTCTGCTACTCTTTTTGCATGAGCTCCCTCATCTGCCGGCGGTGGCCTTTTGACCATCCCCAGATTCTCCACTTCCATAGCTGTGTTATCGTCCACGCGAGAAGCGTTCGCCTGCGCCGCTTTCTGTGGGGCCTGGGCCAACGGTGTCTGTACCCTTTCTACTCTGCCGGTTTTAAAGGTGCCCTGCGACGTAGATAAAGCATGGGGTCTTTATTCTTTGTATGCAGAGTAAGGGACATTGTGAGTCCCGAACGCGCAATGAGATCACCGAAATCATAATATTTGATATTTTAATCTTCGCTAGAAATGCTTCTTTCGAGCCTATGGTGTCGCAACGCGGCGGCCATTTGCGGCAGCGGAAATGAGGCGGCATCCAGATAGGGCGCTGCCTTTCTCATTGGTTGGGCGTCCAGTTTGCATATTGTTCCTTTATACTTGCGAAATGAATCCAAAATATTATGTCTCTGAGTACTGAAAGCTTTTCGCATGCCACAAAAACTGGAAAGAAGCAGGGAAAGTGAATGAAAACTAACAAGAATACAGCTAGGGGCGACACTTTCCATTCCGCTTCAAACCTTCGTGGCGGCCAGCGCTGTTCAAAAAACCTTGGCTCAAACCAGAAAGCGAGCGCGTCGAGACCGGCCGTGACCATACCAAGACGGCAGCGAAAAAAAAAGCCAGTCGACAAGAAAGGCCGGACAGGAGACCGGAGTCGAGTTTGGGGGGGAGGAGGGCTACTGCCCACCGCCTTCCAGTCCGACTAAAAAAGAAACTTCGGGAGCTTCCTTTGTTGTTTTTCACCCCTGCCCTGAGTACGGCGTCGCGTACGCGCGGGGAAGACGCCGTCAAAATGAGCGGATGTCTACAGCCCGGACAAAGCAACAACTGCATGCACGCTTCCGCTGCGTGTGCGCCAGGCGCGGTTCTGATTGGTAGCGCCCAATCTCGGTACTGGGTGAGTGAAATGGGCGAGTGAAGTGCGTTTTCGTCTGAGCTTTTCATTTCGAATTTTCAGAGTGGAATAACTTTCGTTTGCATGCTCCGATTTCAATAATTCTTTTTGCTCTGGTCTCTGGAAAGCATGATGAATCTATTTAATGATATTAACTGGTACCGAGGAAATCATCGCGGTGCCCCTTTAAGCGCGCGTTCCATCTCTATGCTAGAGGTTAGATTGCCTCCCGTGGTCGGCCAAGAGCCGATGTTAGTGGACCTATAGTGCCTCATCATGACCCCTTGCCAGCAAATTGAGGTTTGGCAGTGGAACTGCAGGGGCTTCCGTCGCAAGGGGAACCTGCAATTGCACATACAAAATCTGGATAGTAAGCCGGACATTATAGCTTTGAAGGAGGCTAGCGGTTCGGTCAAATTACCGGGATTTAAGACATTTACACCACCAGAGATTGATCGAGGGGGCGTATCGAGCGTCTTCACAGCCGTGTAAATCCATCGCAACACCACAATGATTCAGCACACCATAGGTAGCAGCAGGGAGGACTACGTCCTGCTGGAGATTCTGCCCAAAAGAAAGGGCGATAAGAGTCTCTTCGTTCTTAATGTACACTCTTCTCCAAAAGATAAGGGGGTGGGCTTGCCAGACCTTCTGAAAAAGACGCAACGGCTAGCGGCTAGGTCTCAACTCATTGTGGTGGGAGATTTCAATGCGCCTAATCCGGAGTGGGGCTATATCAGAGCCAGCCCGTAGGGAAATAAGCTTTGACAGGTTGCCCAGGACCTGCGATGGACGATCTTGAACAACCCGCTAGATCATACGAGGATAGGCAACAGCGTGAGCATAGACACCTCTCCAGACCTCACATTTGTGAATGGGGGATGCAAAGTGGGTAAACACGGGACAGCCACTGGGAAGTGATCACTATATCCTTTCCACGATATTTAGTGCTGCTAAGTACAAAGACAAGGTGAAAGGAACTCGAGTGACGGACTGGGACCGATTTCGGAAATTCAGAAATGACACAGTGAACGGGAAAATCGAGGACTTAGGAGCCTGGGTTGAGACACTGCAGGCCGTGAAGAGTACCACAGAAGAGGTTCCGACGAAGGAGGAGGGCTTTACGGCTGACTCTAGATTGTTACACATGTGGGAAGCACATGCGAGTCACCTTCGGAGGTGGATGAAACAAAGGCATAATGGTGTCCTCCGTAGGAAGATGGCCAAGCTGGAACGATAAATCGAAACCTACACATTGGAGTTGCAGTGCAAACAGTGGAGGCAGATTTGTGACCGGATGAATGGGCAATTCGGATGCAAAAAACATGGCAGTTGTTGAGGCACCTTTTAGACCCGGCGGCAACCAAATTTGCGCAGAAGGGGCAAATGGCTAGGTTAGTGCATCGGTATCAAGGCACGATTGGGGAATTTATGCACGAACTCCGAAGTCGTTACATAAACGGAGAGGCGGGCGGTTGCTTGCCGGATTACTCGGGAGAGGAAAGCCTTGAATTAGATGCTGACTTTACGGTGGCGGAGGTGGAGTTTGCATTAGGCCAGCTTCGTACCACGTCAGCAGCGGGTCCGGACGGTATTACTAATAAAATGCTGAGGAACCTGGATTTCAAGTCAGTGGGGGCACTCACGAATTTGATGAATAAATATTGTGTGGCCGGGGAGATTCCGCCAGAGTGGAAGCATGCTAGGATTACATTCATTCCTAAAGCATGAAAGAAGCTCTGCATTGAGAATCTGCGTCCCATCTCGCTAACGTCATGCTTGGCCAAATTGATGGAGCATGTGGTCCTGAACAGGCTTCAGGGTTATGTAGAGGACAAGGAGTTGATACCTGAAACAATGATTGGCTTCAGGGCTAATTTATCAACGTAGGACGTCATGATACAGCTCAAAAAAGACGTGGTTGATCCTGCGTACGGCACGGGCACCAAGCTAGGCTATCTTGGAGATCGACCTAACTTTGACAATGTTACCCATGAGGCAATATTGAGGAACCTGTCGGACATAGGACCGGGGGGTAGTACCTTCCGGTACATCAGATCGTTTCTGGAGGGTAGGAATGCGGAGATTGTAGTCGGAGAAATGAAATCTGATCCCTCCCCACTGGGGGGCAGGGGGACACTGCAAGGGTCGGTATTATCGCTGTTCCTATTTAATCTTGCCTTGATCAAGATACCACCCAGGCTGCAAGGGATATCGGGACTTAAACATACATTTTATGCGGATGAAATAACTCTATGGGTAACAAGAGGCAGTGACGAACAATTGGAAGAAACTCTACAGCAGGCGGTGGATATTGTGGAGGAGCTAGCAGGGAAAGCAGGACTCTCGTGCTCTCAGCCCAAATCCGAGCTTTTTGTGCTGAGAGATAACCCAAGAGGGATACATGCGAGGCACTATGTGCCGCCACTGCCTTTACAGGGGGGGAGTACCGGTCGCTGAGGTCCAAACGATCAGGATCCTGGGTATGTATCTGCAGACTAACAGGAAGAATAGCGAGTCCTTGGAAAGGCTTAAAGATACGGTCAATGCTATCATGCGGCTAATCAGGAGAATCGCCAATCGTAAGAGAGGTGTTAAGGAAAAGGACTTGTGTAAGCTAGAGCAGGCGTTTGTGCTCAGTGTAGAATAGTGTATGCGACGCCTTATTTGAAGTTGGACGTGATGGAAAAAGGCAAGGTGGTGGCTATGATTAGGCAGGTGTATAAAGCGGCCCTTGGGTTGCCTCACAATGCGTCTACTGAAAGTCTGCTGGGGTTAGGGGTGCACAACACCCTAGAAGAACTACGGGAGGCGCACTTGGTGATGCAGCTCGGTAGGCTTTCAAAAACAAAAGCAGGAAGAGACATATTGGAAGGATCGGCATTGGAGTTGACGTTCCAGCCGGTGACACGAAAATTCAGATGAGGCGGGAAATGCACAAGGGCTTGTACATAAAACCTTTGCCCAAGAACATGCATCCAATACATCACAAGGACCGCAGGAAGGCAAGAGCCAAAGCTTTACATGCAAAGTACGGGAAGTACAACAGGGCAGTCTATGTAGATGTCGCCGAGTATAAGGACAAGGGCGCATTTGCAATTGCGGTGGTGGACGGGCGGGGACGCTTGATCGCCTCTGGATCAGTAAAAACCCGCTCCCCAGAAACCGCAGAGGAAGTGGTGATAGCACTAGCTATAACTAGTAGTAATGCTGACCTGATCTTCAGCGATTCAAAAACAGCCATCCGAAATTTGGCGAGGGGCAGAATATCTGTCACAGCGGCGCGATTGCTGAATCGGGCCACGGGGCGAGGGACTACGGAGGCGGAAATTGTCTGGGTACCTGCACACTCTGGGAACCCTGGGAACGAGACGGCTCACATGAATGCTCGAGGTTTCGTCAGCCGAGTAGGTGAGCCGGACGTCCCGGGAAGGTACATGAGAGATGGGCTGGTATCCTTTCATGACATTACTAACCATTTCAGACTTGAACGGAGGATTTACCCACCCCTGGACAAGCAATTGGTGAAGGCGCAGGAACGTGTCTGGCGACGATTGCAGACTAAATGTTTCTTCAGCCCATACGTGTTGAGCAAAATCTATCCGGACATTCAGCCGGAGTGCAAATGGTGTCAGGAATTGGCAACCTATGACCACATATTATGGAGCTGCAGCATAGCACCGCCACCAACGGATATTATGCGTGATCCTTCCCTCGAGCAATGGGAGGCCGTGTTGGCCAGCACAGACCCGGTCGTCCAGACCAGGGCCGTGGAGTGGGCCACTCAGGTCGCCGTCAGCCATGGCTTGATGACCATCTAACACGGAATCATCCACACATGCTCTCTGATGAAAATACAGTTTTTCCACCCATTGCTCGTCGGTAATTTGGTTTTTGAGGAAAGGAAATCTATTTCGCATACCTCGGTGGACACCTGAACCTCGCCGTAACGGGAAGGGAGGAAGATGGGAGTGAAGGAAGACACCGTATTCACTATAAACGCGCTTTTGTTCATTCCAAACTAGCGAGCTGACAAAAAAAAAAGCTGGTATGGCGTAGTCGTTAGCGTGCTCGTCTCGCACTCCGGAGACCCTGGTTCGATTCCCCAACTCGACCAATATCCTACTCAGATTTATTTATTTTCTGGTCTGACTAGAAAGGTTAATTAGGCTAATTGGTTAAGTAATCAATTAACTAAACTAAGTCGCACTAACTTGAAGCATCACTATACCATCCCATTAATTGGTTGCATGGTTACTATATGATTGATTGATTGTAAAACATTATATTCGCCGGAAAGAGCTTGGTAAGAGGTCGCGTTAAGTGGTCGAGGGTACGCAGCCCTCGACGACTTTGTCAGCCCACATCACCGCCAAAACTTGCGTTCTGGGGTTAGAGCTCGCCAGCACGGTCTCCCACCGCTCGAGAGAAGGAGCGTAACTCCAAAGTACAATTGGCTCCGTTTGAAATTCGCGCACTGTGACGTCACGACCATTTCGGCCAATTGAAAAGCGTGACATTTCTGCCGACAACTCCTGCTTACAACGATGAGGCATTAAAGGCTTCCGCCTTAATAGTCGGCCTAGTCGGTGACGCCGCCAAGGTAGATGTACTATGGTAGCGTAGGCTCCATAGAAGCCCATACGTTCAAAACATGGCGGCTTGTGGTGCGCAGCCAGCGCCGTCTTCGAAATGCGTGGACAACTAAAAACTGACGTCATAATTAAAACAAAAACGCGACGTCGAAGTCACGTGTTTTAGTGACGTCATATACGTGACGTCAGCGTCAGGTGCTGCTTGGCGGGAAAAATAAACTGCTGAACGCCGCGACGCTTCAGCGCGACACCCGACACGAGAACGAAGAAAGAAGACACAAGTGCCGACCACCAACGCTATTTTTAGGTAGTCAGTTCTCGTTGTGCCTTTTTCCTTCGTCCTCACCTCAGGTGTCGCGCTGAATGTCGCAGGTGTCGCGCTGAAGCGATGAAATGTGACGCCGCCAGACAGGTTATCGCTCGCACATCGTGCAACCGCACACCTCTTTTACAGTGAACTAGAATATTGGGTAGTGTGCTCACAGGCCCGCTCGGGGTGACCCCGCCGGTGTCGACAGGGCGCGGTGGCGCGTGGTGGCGCTGCACGCGTCTTCACGGGTGAAAGCGAGTGGCGCATTCGGCTGGCGTCGCAGTAGCCGTGGTAGCCGCGCCGACAAATTGAATTATTATCGTAACATTCGCGTGTGTGTCATCGAAATGAGTCGGCAGATCTTGAATGAAACTTAATTTCTGGCATGTGCACATGTTTATTTATTTCTCAAAGTTCCACAAGGGACATTGCATGCGGGGTTACATGAGCAACTTTTATCAGTATACGCTTGGCACGCAGGGATGATCACGTATTGTCACTCGTGCCTGCAATGTTTCCTTGCAGTTACAACGCACTGCGTACCGAGGGGTCATACAGCTTTTTGTCTTAATACTTAAAGTTAATAGTAGTAGCATGTGGTGTGGCGGAATTTGATTATATGCCAGGGACAAACGCGGAATGGAGAGTGTGTCGGTGGCAGCAGTTATTTCTATTCGCAAGGAGCCAAGCTGCAGCACACATAACACAGAGGGGCAGGGAGGTAGAAGGGAGACACATAAGTGAGCGAAAGTACAAGGAAGGGGGGGGGGGGGGGGGGCATATACATTATTTAAAATTAGCGCTTTGCGCTAAATACGATCGAGGCACGCGTACCGAAACAATTTCGACACAACAGTAACTGACTTCACATTTTTTTGAACAGCCATGCAGCATCCACTGCTATTTAAAAAAATAAAGAATGAGGCAGATTTGTCATCACTGCATGCATTTATGCTCGCTCATTTCGCCTCTGGCAGCGGTGGCTCAGATGGCGCTCGGCTGCTGATCCGAAAGACATGGGTTCGAACCCGGCCACGGCTGTCGAATTTCGATGGAGGCGAAATTATAGAGGCCCACGTACTGTATGATGTCAGTGCACGTTGAAGAACCCCAGGTTACAGTGAGTTGTACCCATGTGGTGGAAATTTCCGGAGCCCTTCACTATAGCGTCCCGCATAGCCTGAGTCGCTCAGAGACGATAAAACCCCGTAAACTAAACCACTTCGTCTCTTTTTCGTTCAACTTTTTCTAGCACTTCAGAGCAGCGTCAGCAACGGCTCAGTTTAAGGTGCTTCGCCCGTTCGAGTTTTTCTTCGCTGCAATGAATTACATTCCGAAAGCATTCTTCATATGTTGGAAATGGTTAGAAGCAGACTTCAAAAAGAAGTTGGTTCTGTGAGGTTTTCTGTGGAGAGGTTTTCAAGCTTCAACACAAATCCATAAAGCTGCGCCGGTGGGTAGAGCAGTCCTCCATGGTCGCGGTATTTTGTCAGCCTCGCAGGAAAACAGTTTTCATTGGGAGACTGCATTGTAAGCAAGGTAATGCACATTTGGCAATTGGTCTCCAGTACACACTTCCGTGCAACATACCCTATTACGTAGAAAACAAGTCTACAGTCACTTCTACCTACGTGCTCATCGTGGTCATGCGCAGGCACCCAAGTTTGAATCTGGAGGGCCCTGCATTTGAAGGCCGCTTATCTGGGCAAGCTTGAACAAGCGCTGGCACCATACGTGAACAAAAACGTGAAATGACCCCCCGAGAAGCGCTCAAACCAGTGCAAAACCGCACAACAGAACAACAACGAGCCCACAAATACACACGGCGCACTGACGGCGACGGCAAATCCTACCGTGAAGTCTACTGTGGCGCCACCTCGTGTCGGCGCCGCGAAACAGAAACCTGTCGACATTCGCTGGGCCAAGGCCTCTTGCGCTGGAGTTTCAGGTAACGTGGCGGCGCCTGGTGGCGGCAAGGAAAAGTTGGCTGGGTAGTACCAGGTTGGGTCAGTAGTGAGCCCTGGCTGTGGCGGCGCACCTTTCTAGCCTGCGTTTTGCGTCGATTCTCACGTTTTTCTGCACTGTTGTGAGTGCGATAAGGCTTGTCACTTGTGACCAACCACGCCGCGGCTTAGTATTTAGAAAACCGACGCTCCGTGTGCCTCAGTACGAAACGCAGGCAGCAGAAGGAATCGGCGACGCCGATCCGCCCGAAAGACCTCGCTCAGTCTCGAAAAAGCGTCACCGTCGTTACTGCTGCGTTGTGGGCTGCCACGAGCAAGAAGGTCTGAATCCCAATATCAAATTCCACCGTTTTCCTTCAAGGTCTCACGAAGCGGAGCGCCGGAAGCGCTGGATAGCTGCAGTTCGACGCACTGAGTAAGCGAACCTTCGCGTTGTGCTGGCTGCTTCGCCTGCCTTGATGTTTGTTCGGTTATCCGCGTTGCTGAAATTCGTTCTTTTTGCACATGCAGTCCGGACGGCAAACCGTGGGTTGCAGTATACCGAACATCAGGATATGCAGTCGCCACTTTGTGGGTAACGAGAAAAACAATTCGGCCAGTCATCCCGCATATGTACCTACAATCTTCCCCGCAGTCTACAGCCGGCCTCATCCTCCTTGTGTTCGTCTTCTTTTGGTGCTTACCTCTCTCAAAAAATGTATATGTAGCGAGCAGCCGCATATGCAGGCGTAGAATGAGAATTTATGCATTCTACAACACAACTTGTCTACTACATCCCTACATAGGCAGTTGACCAAGCAAGCAGCAAAGCAGCCAAAAGTGTACCATGACAATCACCAAACAGTAGGGAATGCGTAACAGAGCAAGCAGCAAAAAGTGAGAAACGAACAGCATAATTCAGAGATCATATCAAGGGAAAGCACAACACAGCAAAGAGCGCAAAAAAAAATGGTATAATTCCTATGTCATGTCAATATCTCACTTCAGATAATCACTATTAAGGTAAATCGACAAATCAGCAGACATGGCTGTTGATTCACGACTAGAGACCCGGCCACTGCTACAATTGAGAGAATTCTACTGGTGCAACGCGGTGAGGTGGCCAGGTGCGTGCAAATGACCACAAATGGGCGGGTTGATTAGGTCCGAATTCGCTACGCACTGCGAGCAGCCCAGCGTCGAGAGTGAAATGTGCACATTGTCGACCTAAAACCAGCACGTATGTGGCAGCGCGGCATCACTGATAACAGCGAACGTGTTCGAGCGATGTCGTGTTAAGGATGAAAAGCTACATCAAGAAAACGACATCAAGCGCGCAGCGCACGAGCTCGCGCTGCAGCGTTATTCGGCTGCGAGCTCATATATACATTGTATCATGTTAGCATTTGCTGAAGGAACAGATGGCGGCTACTACAAGGCAGGCATGACTACTTGTTTAGCGAGATGCAGTCGAGAAAGACTGCAGGAGGCCCACCGTTTCGTGGCATGCTGAAAGACCGCTGCTGGCGCGGCGTGTACCGTCGTGCGCTCGAGCAGTCCCGTATACATGTCTGTTTAGAACTGCTGCGAATTCATATATTGCAAGTATTTCATCGCGTTGGTGCGCTTGAATCTCGAAGCGTGCAGACCTTATCTGAAATTCAACTTCGTACGCGACTCACTTCACTTGCGAATGACACCGCGTTGAAACTTCGCCGCTTATTTTTTGAACAGAGTGCACGTACTTGGCGTTGCATAATTTCTTCCTTTACACAGCGTGCTAGCCCTGAAAAAATCTTCGGCGCCCGATATTCGCTGTAGGCCATGGCACAGCACAAGCGAAGGTCGCGGGTCCGTACTGCCAACGTGCTTTCCGAAGCAGACGCCAGAGCCCGGTACTACCCAGCCGAGGGCAGAGGGCGCTCTTTAGCACCATTTTCGCAGCGCCCCCTGGGCAATGCAAGAGGTGAGCACACTACCCAATATTCTAGTTCACTGTACCTCTTTTATGCGTACGGGGGCGCCATGGCCACAGACGATGCCCTTTGGGGGCAAAAGCGACAGAACCGCACCCAACGGAATGAAACTAAACAGAAGCGCTGGCAAAAGGCAAAAGCGGAAACTGTACACGAACGATGCACACCAAGAACTCGAGCAACAAGCAACGAGGAAAAAGTAGGGCTAGCAGAATCGAGTTTCAAACAAAAGCAAGCAGAATGGTCAAAAGATATGACCAGGGTATTACATCAGAGCACCGTCAACCTTGGCATCGTCCCGCTGCCATTGCCGCTACTCTGTGCGAACGCTCTCATAAATTTTTACTAAGCAAGCGCTATACTTTCTAACAAAATGCACACAACTAAAATATTTTAAAAAGGAATCACTGCAATTGTTTTTGAATGCTCTTGAAACACAAAATATGTCCTAATTATTTTCCTCTTCTAGTTGTTTGTCCACTCATTTCATTTTGGCGCTTTAGTTCCACCCATAATTTGATGTCGCTAGCACTTGGTTCTGGACCGCATTCGGGCTCCGGCTTCGCGACCTATTTCAATAGACCTTGACGCCGCAGTGCGATTTGCGCACAGTGCTTTCACATGCAACGCGTACCCAGCGATTTCGGTCGGAGGGATACGCAAGGTTGCTCGATGTTCGCATAGGCAGCCCACGATTAAACGCGACAGACACGCTGCACGGAATGTGTTGATGATGTTATGACCAGCGTGTTTTTAGATGCAAGGCAATATTTCGTATGTTTTGATTAGAATAAACAGTTTTGCTTACGCCGCGGGAACAGCTCCCACGTGACCCCACGCCAAGACTGCGCGTGAAGTGACGTCACGTCACGCGCCGTCTCGGCGCTGCCCATTGGTCAGTCGCAGAGCGAACACACCGACGCTGCGACAGAATTCCAACCGGACGGAACTTGGTCGCAGGCCGTCTGCGGCTAGACCGACGGCCCTCCCCAGTCGCAGACCGACAGAATTCGCAGCGTCGCAGGCGAGAATCGCATGCATGTGAAACGGCCCTTACACAGCCCATAATCAGCTTCGCCGAACACCTACAGGCCTACAGAGAGGCCAGATAGACATACCCCACCCCTCACAAAACTCTAGACAAGGCGGAAGAACACACCCTTGGCCGACTACAGACAGACACTCTCGTCACCATCATCATCATCAGCAGCAGCAGCAGCAGCCTGACTACGCCCACTGCAGGGCAAAGGCGTCTCCCATATGTATCTCCAATTAACCCTGTCCTTTGCCAGTTGCCGCCACCGTATCCCCGCAAACTTCTTAATCTCATCCGCCCACCTAACTTTCTGCCCCCCTTTGCTACGCGTGCCTTCTCTAGGAATCTACTCCGCTACCCTTAAGGACCAGCGGTTATCCTGCCTTCGCATTACATGCCCTGCCCATGCCCGTTTCTTCCTCTTAATTTCAACTAGGATGTCATTGCCCCGCATTTGTTCTCTCGCCCACTCTGCCCGTTCCGGTCTCTTTAACGTTACATCTATCATTTTCCTTGCATAGCTCGCTGCGTTGTCCTCAACTTATGCTGAAACCTCTTTGTTAGCCTCCATGGTAGGTACTCCACCAATGGTACTCCTCACTCTACTAACCACAGTGCCCACACTGGAGAGAAATAGCTACAGCTTTTTACATGGTGCGGGCATGCCAATTCAGTCCTGCTGCAGATAGACTTCTGAACCCCAATTTGGAGCAGTGGGAGGCCATTCTGCTCAGCGAGGACCCCGACCAGCAACGAGGACTGGTTCGCAGGCATGGAGGAAGAAAAACTAGGAGGGAGCATGACGTCACAATCTTGAAGCCTAGTCATAAAAAATATAATGGAAAGAATCATGGGAAATAGGCCCTCACGTGACAAGGCAGTGGTAGTCCTTAGCCGGATTTCGGTTTCGGTTTCGCTCTCTCGCTGTACGAGCAATGCGCGACCATCTGCTTGTGTTCACTGACGGCTCCGTGGTGAGCGCAAACTGCTCGCTCGCCGCAGCGGCCACCATCCCCGAGCGACGCGTGCGCTGACTGCGGCGCAGTGGAGACATTGGAGCACATGCTCCTTCGTTGTGCCGCTTCTGCAGTGCCGCGTCGCGAGATTCTCGCGGCCTGCAGGGCGCTGGGAATCATCCCGGACAGTCTCGAAGCGCTCCTGTGGCCGCGCGGCAGTGCGCGCACCCGAGACAGAACAATGGTGAGCCTCTGTGCATTCATCGCGCAGGCGGGCTTGACTTCCCGCTCGCTCTCCGCCAGGTAGTGCACGCGTGACACGAACGCTCCGTGGGTGCTACCTCGGACGGTATACGCGGCCGGGCGCCCTACCCCGGCCGCTAGTGCAGTGTGCCGCGCGCGCGATTAGTCCGAGACAGGACGCTACGAGCGCGCGGCTATGTATACATACACTTCTTTTTGTAAGTGATTGTGCGCAGTGGCCGGGAGACCCCGCGCAGGGGAAGACGTAAAGCCGCCGGCACTCTCTCTCGACAGCGAGAGAGAGAGAAATACTTCACTGCTGCATTTCACGTCGGAACCGCGTATGTGCGCGAGCGTATTCGGCACGACTTGTGCCTCGAGAATAGCGGAGAACGGCGGGCCCATGGGCGGGCCGAAATCCGTCTGCCCGAGAAATAGAATCTTGCGCAGCGCGCCGGAGCGCTCGTTAAACACGTCCGTCCGCCGTGAGCGCTCTGGAAGCCGCTGCGCTCTTTTTTAGAGGCTCGTTTCTTCGCCTACTCTCGAGTTCTCCGCTTATAGCATGCGCTCCGTATGTGTGTATAACGACGAAAGGAATTCCTCTCCATTCTCGTTATGAACCACAGTTGAACAGTGACGAGGTCGCGGCCGCACTCTTTGATGAAAAGTTTACCTGCAGTTTTCTACAGTGAACCCAAAAAACGAGACGCGTAGCCTTCAGACAACCTCGAGCTCGGTACGCATTCCGCCAAAGCTGCAACACAGGCGCGCTTCTGCTCTACATCGGAGCACGGACGTTCACTAAAAAGCACCGCTGGTTGGCAGTCTAGTAACTGTGGAGGGCCTATTTCCCAAGAGTCAGTGCGCAAAAGGGCCCTCGGCAGCGGCGTCAGGGGAGGATGCCTTGCAGAGGCTGAGCGCACTCTCTCCTAGTTTTTTTTACCTCCATGTTCGCAGGGCCCACGCTGCGACGCAGGCCAATGGGCTGCCGGAATGGGCGGACCACCCAAAGGCTCCGGTATTGCCATTAATTTCAATAAAGTTTTCAATCAATCAATGTTTATCACGTTTCAGACCAAAATATTTAATAAGCTTGGCTCCACGAAGTTATGCACATGCAGCGGCTTAAAAATTTCAAGGATGCTTGAAAAAGAAGTATTATCTAGTTTTTTTCGTTAATTTCATGGACTATTGCAGAAGTCAGCCTGGCCAAGGCGTGATTGCTGGTGCCAACGGAAGACCAGATTAAGTGGCGGAAGGATGACATTCTCTCGATGGCTCATCTATATCCCTCGAATGCGTTTAAGGAGTGCTTCAGATGTCCGTGCTGGATATTCAGCCCTGTAAAGCGCTATAAGAAGTGCTTTTGTCAATCCGTGACGGAGTACGTGAGCTTCAGGTAAACAATTCGTACTATTTTACAATGTACGGAGTTAAAGAAACTGATGTTTTTTTCAAAACAACATTTAATGTAGCATATAACAGCAATTTAGCGGGTGAAGAGTCAAAGCTCGTCATAAAAGGCACACCCTTTGTTTGACTCGCTCCTCAGGTGGCCTTAGGCCTCGGAACCGCGGTAGAGTTGCGCGCTGTCACGACGGTCAAACAAACTCTATAACCGCTCTAAAGATAAGCATCCATTCCCTAGACAGACTATGATATAACGCCGTTAACGCTACCACATTGTGGGGCACACGGAAGATAGACTGTATATATACGCTTCGAAAATCAATGTTTTCTGGTCTGTGCTGCGTGAGAAGCACACGTAAAAAAAATAAAGAAACGTCTGCGATGCAATAACTTTTAGCGAAAACCCAGGCAGATATCTAGAAATTAAAGCGGCCAAAATAGGCGTATGCGCACGTACAACAGTCGCGAATACAACACACAGAGTAATACCATCAAATGGAAAGGATAGCGTGAGAAGCAATGATAAGCGAATTAAGCAAGGTGATCAACTTCCTGATCACGTAAGAAGTTTCAAGTATACACACTAGTTTAGATACCTAGAAATGCTCAGTACCTTGCCGACGAAGGTGTGCTTTGTCGGAACAAAGTCCTTAAGGGCTATGTTGCGGATCAATTTTTTTTTTTTTACGGATTTCATTTTCTTCCCTCGAGAAACCGCGAACAGCACGCCATTTTCACGCTGGCTAACCGGGCATAACGCGGCACTGAAACATAGTTCGAACTGTCAGCGCGTAAGCTCGACCAGCACCAGAGGCAGACGAAACGCACATGGCGCCGACGAAAAACGAAAACACAAGCAAAGCAATCCTATCGCGCGAGTTCCCTTGGCGACGGCCGGAGCCAATCATCGTTCAGAAAAGCGCCGAGCAGGGAGACGGGCGAGGAGGATGTGCGAGAGTATGCGGCGCGGCGGCAAAGTTCACGGAAAGGAGCTACTTTCAAGCTTTCAATATCAAGGGGCTTTACTACAGAGAGCCGAGAAAGGCTGCATCAGCAGATGCGGTGAGGCGAGAGAGAGAGAGAGAAAATTATCAGCGTCCACTTTCTATAGGGGTGATATGCCGCACCAATGCGAAATGTGTTTAACGCAACAAACGTAAAACTATAAAAAAATCATTCGCGAGCCATAAAGCCAGTGAGATAAACAGATGCGTGAATGCGGCAAATGCCAAGCATGAATTCATCAGCGAGCCATAAATGCCAGCCAAAAGCAAAGCGAAATATTAACACGACTTTGGCTCTGACATGTGGCAAAAGAGGAACACATTAAATGGAAAGGCGTCAAGTAGATCATCCAACGGCAATGCATTATAAGCGCATTCTGTTTACGCAGGTCTTCGCATCAGACAGTCTGAGCACCGGTCAATTTTTTCCCGCGACCACTCAACGCCAACTTGTTCGAAAATCGATATATACGCGATACGGTCCCATACGGCCACGCGGGACAGTGGGGCGTTTAACCCGAAGGACAGCACGACGAAACATTTCAGCTTGAGAACCAACTGTGGCAACTGCGGCTCTGCGTGGCAGTTCTGCAAAGTTGCTAAGGGTGCTATCAATCTAACAGCGTTGCACCTCTTCGAAATTCAATTATACGGACACCACGACCAGTTCGGAAGTTTCTCGGTTTTCAGGCATTCGAACTCCTAACCTTTTTTTCGTCAGCGAGGCAGCTGATCTGCCAGGTGAGCCTTTCGGTCACTGAAAACAGAGAAAGTTGCGAAAAAAAAAACGGTAATGCCTCCACTTTGTAGATCAGCCGCAGGCGTGCGATCGGCCACCTTAGATATGCGACTTCGTGCTGCCTGCGCCTGTAGTTCCGTAATTTGAGTGAGTATTTCAGGTTAACATCGGGATCGATGTTCCAGACAAAAAAAAAAAAAGTTGGGAAGTTGCAACTTTCGCAGATGCAAGCGGCAAAACTGGCTGATCGTAGTCCCACTTACTCCTTTTGCGCCGGTGGTTGAGGAGCAGAAAGTTCCGAGAAGACTTCGGTGATGGAAGCAGAGTTCGCAGGCAACACCGACGACACCGCACTTCCAGCACTGCACTTCCAACGCCGACGATACCGTAGTTCCAACGTCTACGACACTGCACTTCCAGCTCCGACAACACCGCACTTCCAAAACGGGCCGAGCACGTCGGCGCAAGTTCTTTCGCCCACGATGGAGGAGGATACCAGCTGTGGCTGACGGCGTCAGGCGAGCAGCTGGTACGAACTCAACGTTGCCGAGTTCCAGTTACAGCCTGGAGACGAGGCTGTAGCTCGGAAAGGATTCCGGGTCTTCAGTTGACAGTGTAGAAGCGGGTATTGTTGCACTATAGTGTGTTCAGTCAAAGGACAAACGCCATCCGACAGCAATTTGAACGGCGGAGCTCGCCTGTCGGCCGCCGCGTCTTTGCCAACTGTTAGGCCTAAGAAAAATCTCGCCAAATCTCGCGCGCCTGCCCAAACGGAGCAGACAGTATTATCTGTAATTCTAATCGGCGCGCATCACCGCCGTTCCGCTTTATCGGCCCATCAGTGTTAAACCTTTGCTCGACTGCTTTGTAGCTTTTTCTTCTTTTTGTGCTTGCATGCGGCTTCCACGTGACTGGTCGCGGAAGGGATGCAACAGTTAGTCGTCGCTTAAAGTGCGCCCTCACGTGACCAGGCATTTGGGAACTGACACGAACATGATACACGGTCATGGTGGAGGATAAACTGATCAGCTTCCACCGTGTCCGCGGTGTATGAACATATTTAGTAAAGTCACTGCGCCCGGCGGCGCGCCCAGATATCTTGTTCGCTGCTCCTTGCGCTTCTCTCAAACGCGGACAGACGGCGCCACGTGATGGGGGCTCGTCTAGTCTGCGAGCTGCGGCGACCGTAATGCAGTTGTTGCGCGATCGTTCGGCGCGGCGGCGTGCTCGCGCTCTGCAAAGTTGTACAGTGTGTTTCCGAGTTGTCGGGAGAGAGTTTGGTTGTTACAGCAAGCGCGCAGGGACCCCCCGGCCCCGTTTATCTGAAGGACGTTGCTGTCATTTTTTTCTTGTTCATTTTGTTTTCGCTGAAGAAGAAACTGCTAGATGATACAGCACTTTTTCCACCGACCAGACATGGCGTGCGAAACTTATCAAGGAATGAGCGCTTCTTTCGTGGAAGAAGGGCTATGCGATTGCTTTAGACGTGATTTCAGCAGTACTGGGCACCCGGGATATGCTGCGAGCTGACAAACGTATTGCTCTTTATTCTGGTCACTACAAGCAGCCGCTTTCACGCATATTAGCCTGCGGTGCTTCAGTCCAGCATTCCCCGTGCAGTAAAATGATGAAGCGCAAAGTGGCACACTAAACATCACCGACTGTGTGAATCGAGACGGGCCCGAGCACGAAGTTTGGGCGTCAATCGACGGCTACCGTTATCACTTTAGAAACTGGTATCACAACAAGACTAAGCGAAGGGGAAGGTGAAAGCAAGCAAGTGGAGGTGATGCGCGCTTGCAAGAACAGCTGCACTCTCTCCAGATAACTCGGAAACACGGCACGATCGGCGTCACGGTACAACCTTGCAGAGCGCTCGGCCACGCGCTCGCGCGGTGTATAGCGCATACTGAGTGCGATAGTACGTATACGTGCGCTTTAGTAAGTGCAGCAAGGCACAGAAAGATGGAAACTGCTGTAGAAACCGAATAGCTTTGGGCTACTTCGTGCTTTACTTGCTGGTACTGCATGAATGGGTGGAACAGCATAGAAAATATAGCGAAGATGCTACCGTGCGATCCTTCCGAGCTCGTTATCGAAATGCGTTCATTGCAAAGATTTTTTCGTTCATCCGCACGAATGGTGAGAGCATGCTAAGTATATCTGAGACAGAAATGGTAATAGCGCTTGTGGGGATACACATGAATCCCCTGCCCCATTGTACCGGCCGCGCGTAATTATCACGCGATGCTATGCGCGCGCCGTTCGGGAGGTTTTGCGAGGGAGGGCACTCTCGC